>NC_058082.1:90768295-91486017 GCF_014858855.1 Bufo gargarizans | reverse complement strand
CAGTGCCTTTGGACGGTGGCACACCGGTTGGTAGTTGGAATGATGGAGGTACACAGGTAGTATAGTGAACCAAACGTTACTTTACTGAACAGTCCAACTTTGTACAGCAGGTGGTAACACAGTCTTTCAAATCACAGTTCCACAAGCAGGCTTATTCACAAAATGGCAGGTATTAATTATGCAAGATACGCAGATGGTAAATTCACAATGCACTCAGAAGCAGGTTGTACCTTTCCTCAGAAATAGTGTACACTGTTCTTTCTAGAACTCCTGTCTGGCTTTCTATCCCAAGGCCCGGATGCCTAAATGGTGGCTTAAATCCTTGGTAAATATCTCTTCCTCTGGTATTAATTAAATCCTTGCTTTACTTTCTAATGCATCTGCCCATCAGGGTTACTTATCTTTCCCTGTGATTTCCTTACTTGTCTGGTGAATGACTGTGGGTTTCTCCCAGGAGGTTCTGTCCTGCTACTGGGGTGACTTCAGAGCTAACTACGGCTCTCTTGGCTTCAGGCAGGCTAGGTCTCCTCACTAGCCTCCTGGTCATAGCTAGCAGCCAGGGCTATCAAGCTGCATGTCAGGAGGAGGCCCTCAGCATATCCTGGGCTGGTGCCTTCTCACTTCTGTCTTCTCAGACTCCTGACTCTGCACTCCCTCTCCCTGTCTAGGCCTGGACATTTATACTAGGGGCTCCCTATCTCCCTCTAGTGTCTGGGATGTCTAACTACACCTAACTAGGCCTGCTATTGCATCATACAGGGGAAACATTGCATGTAAAACACATTAGAACATACATTAAATGCACACTTAAATATGACATTTCTGTCCCTTGTGAGTAGGAGTAACGTGCACACCAATTGACCCTTGTGTAGTGCCCACCCCTACCTAGTGGGACACTACACTTTGAGGACAGGTCCTTGCACATGCAGATCCCTGCTTGATGAGACAAATCGATCTGCTCAACGGTAGTATGCAATCATTAAAGACATACAGGTCTGCATAGGAGCTATAGATACACAATGATAGCATATTTTTAATTCAGACTGCTTGCAACATAGGTACTTTTTTGTTTTAGCTGGATTGGAGCAATATAAAGTGGTTGCACATGTGGACACAAGCATCAAAATTCTGAAATGCAGATAAGAAACTTGTTTAGTCAGCAACAGTGGCTTTTTGTAGTCTGTTGTTAAAGGGATTGTCCATCTAGGAAACATTTTTGGGCAGCCCATTCCCCTGTGGAGGGAAGCATACTTACCTGCTCCCTACCCCCCCGGTTCTGGCTCATTTGGTCCACCATGCTCCTTTATCTCTTCTAGGTAATTTTTCTAGGATTTTTACAGTGACTTAGCATATTGTCATCCATAAAAATGAAAAAAAAAAAAATATCTAAATCTTACGGTAGATTTTTCATATATCAGATCTTTCTTACAGATTGACAAGTACAGAATCATCATTCTGGATACCATTGATCCCCACCTTTCTGAGTAACTATCTGATGTTGGCTTTTGTCCAGCTGCTAGTAGCTTTAGTTTTCATTTATGTACTTTGGGAAGCTATGTCTTCGGGACATAAATACTAACGAATTCCTTTGGGCAATTTATGGCTGGAAATTTAAAGACTTTTTTTTATATTTAGCCATCAGGTCACTACACGTAATGAAGGCATTTAACTAATTTTCTATTAGAGCTATGTGCACCATAGTGCTAGTTGTTGGGTAGGAAAATGTGTCTCTACGGCACTGGTAAACCCTGCGGTAAGATCATGTAATAATCACAACAGTATGAGAAATAACTTTAGTCTCACCAGTGCCATCTGTTGGTCAAAGCAGCACTCGCCCCTTTCTGTGCCTGTGATAGCCTTCAATGATAGAGGTGAACCACCACTCTATTGGTTTCTATGGGATGAGCAGCAGGCATCAAAATCACCCGTCTTCCAACAAATGAGACTCTAAGGCCTCTTTCACACGGGCGTCATGTTTTTTGCCCGGATAAGAGGCGAGTGCGTTGCGGGAAAATGCGCGATTTTTCCACGCAAGTGCAAAACATTGTCATGCGTTTTGCACTCGCGTGAGAAAAATCGCGCATGTTTGGTACCCAGACCCGAACTTCTTCACAGAAGTTCGGGCTTGGGATTGATGTTCTGAAGATTGTATTATTTTCCCTTATAACATGGTTATAAGGGAAAATAATAGCATTCTGAATACAGAATGCTTAGTATAATAGTGCTGGAAGGGTTAAAAATAAAAAAGTTAACTCACCTTCTCCTCTTGTTCGCCTAGATGCCGGTCTGTTCTTTAGCTGTGGGCTGAATGACCTGAGGTGATGTCAGATCACATGCTCCAATCACATGGTCCATCACCGTGGTGATGGAGCATGTGATCTGACGTCACCACAGGTCCTTCAGCCCACAGCTAAAGAACAGACCGGCATCTAGGCGAACAAGAGAAGGTGAGTTAACTTTTTTATTATTTTTAACCCCTCCAGCCCTATTATACTAAGCATTCTGTATTCAGAATGCTATTATTTTCCCTTATAACCATGTTATAAGGGAAAATAATACAGTGAATAGACTGTCACCTAGAACCTATGCGTGAAAATCGCACCGCATCCGCACTTGCTTGCGGATGCATGCGATTTTCACGCAACCCCATTCATTTCTATAGGGCCTGCGTTACGTGAAAAACGCACAAAGAGGAGCATGCTGCGATTTTCACGCAACGCACAAGTGATGCGTGAAAATCACCGCTCGTGTGCACAGTCCCATAGAAATGAATGGGTCAGGATTCAGTACGGGTGCAGTGCGTTCACCGCACGCATCGCACCCGCACGGAAAACTCGCCCGTGTGAAAGGGGCCTAAGGCCTCTTTCACACGGGCGTCATGTTTTTTGGCCGGATGCGTTCAGGATGCGTTCAGTGAAAAGCTTGCAATTTTTCTAGCGAGTGCTGTAATTTGACTATGCGATTGCGTCACGTTTCACGCGCGTGAAAAAAAACTGATCCATCCACTAGATTCACCTGTAATGCAAAGACAATATAAATAGCCCCAGCATGCAGTGTTTTGTTGGACAGCTCCATTTTTTGTGGTGAAGTGGTTTTTGTGTGGTTGACGTGCGTCTTTGTTATTGGATTATCCTTTGCAGGATGTCCACTTTCACCCTGTCATCAACTGACCATGTGTTTTTACACTGGCTGGTGTCCCGTTGTTTTGGGGAGCAGCCAGAAATGATTGAGGAGGAGCCGCGGAAGAAGCGTATGTGGGTGCATCCTATACTTTCGCAGAGGCCCAGCAAAGGACTCTTTTTTGGCTTGTACCCTGAGCTCCGTGCACACCCTCCAAAGTTCTTCAATTATAGGCCAAAAAACCAATACATGAATGTGTGTTTACAGATTGTGAATAAAAACTTTAAAATGTATGGATCTTTTGTGGCTAATGATGTTTTCCACAAATCATAAATCTATATTGTATTGTGTGTGTTTGTGCCAAATAAACACCAAAGTTAACAATTATAAACTTGAAAAATAAACGTGTTTTATTTCACACTATATTCCAGTATATTCTGGCTTTTCCCAAAAAAATAAACAGGGTACAAATATAAATTATAAATTGACATAACGTCTTGATGGCGACGAGGCTCCCTGATAATGAGGGGCAGAAATTTGGTGCTGGGAATGAGGCCCGGAGTAGTGACTAGGCCCAGGTTGGCTGGATGATGGGCCCTGATATTGGGGTCCAGTTACTTGTGTCTGGGAAGGGGGCCCAGAGTACTGGCTTGGGCCAGGTTGGCTGGACGATGGGCCGTGATATTGGGGTCCATGAAATTGTGTCTGGGAAGGTGGTCCAGAGTACTGGCTTGGGCCAGGTTGGCTGGACGATGGTCCCTGCTGACTAACAGGGTTCCCCCTGAAACTGTGGCACATATGGGGCAGTTGGTGGTCCATAGGGATCCCTTTGGGGTTGAAATTGTTGGGGGCCCTGTGAGGGCTGACTACCTGCAGGGTGGTGGGGGCTAAATATGTTGCCATGACAGCGCAGGCTTTCCAGCGCGTCAAACATTTCTGTCGGCTCTTGGGGGCGATTAGCTACCTCCAGAACTATTTCTAATGCAGTTCTGGTTCGCAGTAGTCGTTCTGGAGGTAGCTGACGCATAAAATGGGCCAGACTACGGGCAAACATGTCGTGATGATCCTCCTGCCGTGCTCTAGATAAATAATCTAGAACTTGCAAATTGATGTTAGACTCGGCAGGAGGCATTGCCCGTCGTCTGGCCCTGCTGGGTAGAGCCAGAGGGGAGGTGGGGGACTCGCCACCAGATGCTGCAGGAGGCCTTGATGGTGCTGAGCTTGGTCCAGCTCCACTTTAAGGCTGGGCTGATGTGGTGTCCTCCTCACATGCACCTGATTGGTGCGGGCCCGACTCATCAGCTTCCTCCTCTAGGTTGTCTTCAGTTCTAAAAACAGTAGAAAATGCATAAACATATGTTGAAATTTCAATACTTTAGTTACATTATAAGTACAGATTTAGCAGGAATAACACACACACACTCTTTAACTTGAATGTCTATAATAATCATGTTATCTTTATGCAAAATGGCGCGATAAGCTATTGCATAATGCATTTAGTTAGCATCACATGTCACATAAAGCATGTGTATTACCCTGCTACATCTGTAACCTATATGTCTATACCATAAATACTACTCAGATGACCATTTCAGTATGATTATAAAATGAACTTACGGACGCAGCTCCATAACATCGCGCAGGAACATCAGCTGCTCCTTGAAAAGATAGGGCCTTTTCTTGGAGGGACCAGACCCGCTCCGCCCACGATGTTTCATCTCTTTGCGGAACTGGTCCCTGCAGCTCCGCCAACGATTCTTGACCTCCTCAACTGGTAATGCAAAGACATGAAAGGAACAGGTATCAATATCTACATCTATTCATAAAAAAAAGTCAAACAACGCCTATATACTAGGAACAATAACGTATAAATACGTCTATATACTAGGAACAATAACGTATAACTACGTCTATATACTAGGAACAATAACGTATAACTACGCCTATATACTAGGAACAATAACGTATAACTACGCCTATATACTAAGAACAATAACGTTTAAATACGCCTATATACTAAGAACAATAACGTTTAAATACGCCTATTGTTAAAGGGGGTATTAATTATTGATATTTATGCAAATCTCAATAATTAATATTCATAAATAGGAGGAGCCGTCTAGTGATGACACCGCCTATTTATGCCTTCATAAATAGGTTAACTATGTTAACTACCTCTGTTACCTATACACTACACTGAACTACACTACGTGCGACTTACAATCACTATACTAGGGCGGCGACTAGTAAAAACAACATACACTGTATTGTGAACAATAAGGAATATTTATTACACAATGCAATTATACCAGTCTAGCAATACGCTATATCTATATATATTCATAGATCAATGGATATGAATATATATACATATAGACGTACACACCGCAGTACAGAAACAGTACTACAATAAACACAATACAAGCCTAACTACACTACACAGCACAATCCCAAATTCCACCCCACATACTATCTATACATTGCAATAATACATTCATACACACAAATATCAGTAACCCACCCGCCTGACTAATCACTGTCCCTACGGGGTACAACGGGATAAACACAATGGTGGCTCTGCAGGGGTTAATACCTGCAGGCCAAGGAATACAGGGTTCTGGGACGGGCAGGGCAAGGGGTTTCTCAGTAAAGGGTTAACTCCTGGTATGGCAGGGGTTTTTAAGGGTTAATGCTCTGCAGGGACTGGGGAGCAGAGCACTGAAAGGGACGTTTGCAGGACAGGGGAATGCTCTGCAGAGAACAGAGCACTGAAGAGGTTAATGCTCTGCAGAGTCTTGCAGAGCAGGGGGACAGAGCATTGAGATGCTCTGCAGGGCCAGGACAGGGTTGAAGGGGTTAATGCAGATGCTCTGCAGGGCCAGGACAGGGTTGAAGGGGTTAACTCATTTAATGCAGAGGTTACTGCTTCTGCAGGGACAGGACAGGGTTACTCAGCAGTGACAGGACAGGGTTACTCAGCAGTGAAGGGGTGACAGGGCACTAAAGGGGTTAATGGGGCAGTGCTACTTAGCCATCCAGCAGGACTCAGCACACTGCTCGATTCCCTCTTCTTCCTGTCTTCACTGGAGCAGATCAATTGCTCGGTTCTCCCCTCCTCTGGCCTGGTGGAGCTAATGCAGAGCAGCTAGTGAGTACTGCCTGCGTTCTTCTGTGTTCTTTCAATGCCGGAAGCTCTCTCCTTCAGCAAGGGATGTCGGGGGTCCTGTGTCCTAGCGCAGCGCACCCCCGGGTGTCTGCTTGCGCTCTCTTCTATATGGGGGGGGGGGGGGAGGCTGGATTCCATACTTCAGCGCCGGATGCGCTCACCTTCAGGGGGGGTCCCGATCTTTTTGAGCGCAGTGCTGCTGGGTATTTAAACCCTGCAGCACTCGCGCCCGTTTTACCGCCCTGCGCCAGCCCGCGCTCCCAGGCAGGGGGATCCTTTGATCCTCCCGCCTGTGGAGATATCGCACATCTCTGGTGCTGTAATTACAGCGCCGGAGGTGAGCGGCACACAGGGGCATATGAGCGGGATTCCGGCCATATATGCCCATAGATGCTTGGGGCACATCTATAAGCATATATGAACGGACATTATTCACATAGGGGCAGGAATAAGCCCTCCTATATAACTGTATAGGGGCACATATATATCCACAGATGTCTGGGCCACATCTATAGATACATATGTGCCCATACCCCTGAAACCCACCCCTATAACATGCCCTACATACATAGAGATGCATGCGGCCAAGGGGGCACACATACATCCTCATGTATGCAACGCATCCCACCTGGACGGGCCCAGAAAAATGGCCCATATATATATATATATATATGCATATATGTCAGGGCATATATACATATATATACTTAAATATGACACTTCCCTCAACACCTATATACTAGGAACAATAACGTATAACTACGCCTATATACTAGGAACAATAACGTATAACTACGCCTATATACTAGGAACAATAACGTATAACTACGCCTATATACTAGGAACAATAACGTATAACTACGCCTATATACTAGGAACAATAACGTATAACTACGCCTATATACTAGGAACAATAACGTATAACTACGCCTATATACTAGGAACAATAACGTATAACTACGCCTATATACTAGGAACAATAACGTATAACTACGCCTATATACTGAATAGAGAGTACTGAAAGGCTCAAACATGGTATACATTGTGTACTTACTTAAATTCCTTCTACTTGGGCCTTGTGTCTTCTCCCAGATTGGGGCAAAAAGTTCCTGGGTAATTTCCGACCAGGCAGCATCCTTTTTGTAGCGGTCCTGGTACTCGGCAGCCCGAAGATCTCAGATGCAGGGCCTCTCCTGCACCAGGACTATCAGCTTTTCTACATCAATGACGTGTGGTGATTTTGGCATTTTTTTTTCACTCCGCAAGGGCTGGAAAAGTTTGGCAGCAAACTTTCTCCCTCTTCTCAGACACCAAACTGACGCAGATAGACGCTAAAAAAACGCCTACTTCCTGTCTTTAAATTCTGAAGTGTTGCTTAGTTACAAGCGTGATAAACGCGACGCAACACATGGTATCCGGATTTACTGCGTTTTTCTGCCAGCCCCATTCACTTCTATGGGGCCTGCGTCGCGTGAAAAACACACAATATAGAGCATGCTGCGATTTTTACTCAACGCACAAGTGATGCGTGAAAATCACCGCTCATGTGCACAGCCCCATAGAAATGAATGGGTCAGGATTCAGTGCGGGTGCCACGCGTTCACTTCACGCTTCGCACGGAAAAATCGCCCGTGTGAAAGGGGCCTAAATGGTGTGGATGTGTCACAAATAATGGAACCACCCTTTAATAAATTGTTACCATATAAAGGCATCTGCAGAATCACATGCAGTCCTAGTATAGGACTGCAGTACTTTCGGTCTATTTTGTTTGAAATTGTAGTACTACAGTGTCACATGCAATACCTATAGCCAATCTAAAACATATAGTGAACAGGAAAACTTTCTAGTCCTGACTTTAAGGCCACGGACACCTTTGCTCTGATTTACATTATTGTCCATTTCCGCTTCCTAGTCTTCATTAAATGTGTTCTACAATTTTGGGTTTGCAGAGTGTTGGGAAGTCCTTCACCTAGCTGCTGGTGCTGCTCAATCTGGCATAAATCTGTCAGAGCCCTGCTCCTGTTTCTGACATCTCTCTTTGAACTCCTGCT
The DNA here is from genome assembly GCF_014858855.1 of Bufo gargarizans. Classification (NCBI taxonomy): domain Eukaryota; kingdom Metazoa; phylum Chordata; class Amphibia; order Anura; family Bufonidae; genus Bufo; species Bufo gargarizans. The sequence goes on along the minus strand of NC_058082.1, from coordinate 91,477,680 downwards.
GTGTGAACAGCCTCCTCTCCCTGCTGCTGTCTCTAAAAGGCTCTTTACACAGGCTAAGAATCTGGCAAATAATCACTAGAGATGAGCGAATTTTGAAAAAATTTGATTCGCCGCTTCACCAAATTTTTCGGGAAAAAATTTGGTTCGATCCAAATATATTCACGGCGAATTACGTTAAAAAATTAATATTTACTGGCTGCTGAGAGCCTTTTTATAGTGGTGTAGAACACTGTGCCTTGCAGTAACATTGTGGTGTATGGGGAGGGGGCTCGTCTGCACTGGGTTCATGCAGTGAGCGGATGGACACAAGGCGCAATTCACAACCCAGTTGAGGATACAAAGTATTTTTTATTTTTTGATTAGCAAAGACGGCGTGTTTCGGGGTACGCAGACCCCTTTATCAAGTCTAAAAGGATCAATACAAAATTTGATGATGTAATATGTATACAAATACAATTAAAATTAAAAATGAATGTTAATATATAAAAATATATATATAAGAATATGAAATGACAGATCCATAGGTATAAATGGACGAATCAATAGGTAAAATAATTTTGTTAGGTTAAAACAAAGACGAGAAAATTGTATAAGCATCGGCACCCTCACCATCAGCCACCCCTCCGCCCGCATCGCCACACCCAGTCTCCTCCTCCACCACTAGGGACCACCGCCCACCCTCACTCTTTCCACACCGGCTCCCCACTGCGCCCGCCCCCTCTCCGTCCATCGCACTCAGCCTCGCCCCCCGCTCCGGCGAACACAGTCACAGCAATCACCGCCCACCCCCTCACCACACACGCCCCTGCCACCGCCCTCATAACTAGTGTTGAGCGGCATGTCCCATATTCGAATTCGCGAAATTTCGCGAATATTCAAAAGAATATTCGTAAAATATTTGCGAATATTCGAATTCGTTATTATTTCGCATATGCGATAATTCGAATTTTCGCATCGCATAATACATATTATGAATTTATGAGATGCAAAATTCGCATGTGCGCTAATGAAATCGCCTTACGAAGATTCGCAACTCAATTCAATCACTAATGTAAGAATGCAAAGCCCTTTGCCTCTGTTCTGGGACAAGTGTAGATATTCGCATGTGCGCTAATACAATCGCCTTACGAATATTCGCGCCTCAATCACTTTCTAGGCAATGTGAGTAAGATCTGAGCTTTTGGACTTTTGGGAATCAATCGAGAAACAGTGGGGGGTGATGACAGTAGTTGACAGAGTACAGATCAATGTCATCTGTAAGGTGGAAAGTAAAATAAAAAATACGAATATTCGTAAATCGAATTTTACGAAGTTCTACGTATTCGCGAATATGGTGCTATACTATATGAATGCACAGGCCTTTGCCTCTCTGTTCTGGGGACAAGTGTAGATATTCGCATGTGCGCTAATAAAATCGCCTCACGAAGATTCGCAGCTCAATTCAATCACTAATGTAAGAATGCAAAGCCCTTTGCCTCTGTTCTGGGACAAGTGTAGATATTCGCATGTGCGCTAATAAAATCGCCTTACGAAGATTCGCAACCAATTCACTAATGTATGAATGCAAAGCCCTTTGCCTCTGTTCTGGGACGTGCCGATATTCGCATGTGCGCTAATAAAATCGCCTTACGAAGATTCGCGCCTCAATCACTTTCTAGGCAATGTGAGTAAGATCTGAGCTGTTGGACCTTTGGGAAACAATCAATTATATGTGTACTGTAATTTTGTGGAAAAAAAAAAAAAAAAAAAATATTAGTTTTTACGAATATATAGCACTATATTCGAAATATTTGCGAAATCGCGAAGTTGCGATATTCGCGAAAAAAATTCGCTTTTCGAATATTCGCGCTCAACACTACTCATAACCCCTGGATAGAGCGCGCTTCTGCACACCACTGGCCACACGTGCAGAAGCGCTACCACTGGAGGACACTCACCGGCCGCATCTAAAAACGTAACCACTGCTATCCCCCACATCCTAAACATGCCATTGTCCACTGCCCACCACAAATCCACACCAAGCCCGGACCCAAGCCTTACATGATCCATAGTTACTCCCCCCATGCCTGCCACCCATTTACATCCCCCAGCATACTTTTCCCTCCAGAAACATCAAACAGACTACACAGCCCAACCAGCAGACTACTTTCCCTCATTAACCCCTTATTGCACAGGAACTCCCTGCTTATCCTGCCCCTTCCATCTTTTCATATAACGCCACTGCCATCCAGCCACCACTACCATCCCCCACATCCCATACACACCATCACTGCCCATCGATCACTACCCAGTGCCTATCGCATCCTGCATCAAGCCCGGATCCCTGCCTTACATCACTCACAGTCACTCTCCCCACACCTGCCACCCACCCACGTCCCCCAGCAACCAAATAAAAAGCACCACAACCTGAACCATTAAAACCAACCATGAAACATAACCCAACCAGTAGAATCACATATTCTCACATTCTCTCATTAACCCCTTGCTCACCCTGCCCCTCCCATCTCAACATCTAAACGCCACCCTACTAAACATCACTATCACCCATCACAGCAGTGCGGACCGCAATACAAACCCCCCCCCAAATAAGGGATCTCCAACGAGAGTGACCTCCAATTAGCCTACGGTGACAAGGATACAGGTACTTATATTATAATATAATATATGACCCATACACAGCATCTCATACATGACATACTCACTCAGAAAGACATTTGTCTTTTGAAGAAAAAAACTCTTTTTCCACACATTGATCATTCGAAATTCAGACCATACAACCAAACAGAATCACCCAGCACCACATACACATACAACCGCTCATATTTGTAGAAATTCATATCCGTCTGCATATATGTATTATTCATTTATCCCTTATTATTATATCATTTTACACGCTCTATATGCAAGCCTATATTTATGCTTATACAATTTTCTCGTCTTTGTTTTAACCTAACAAAATTATTTTACCTATTGATTCGTCCATTTATACCTGTAAGGTACCTGTAAAAGGTAGTGTCCGAAGTGGAAATAGTGTGCTTGAGATCCAGGCAAAGCGTCGTCAGGCGAATAGTTCAGAATCAAAATCCGGAGAAGAGTCAGGCAGGCTAAGGTCATTCACGATCTGGCGGCAAGGTACAAAATCAGCAGGCTGTAGAATAGTCGGGATATCAGGCAGGAGTTCAATACAAGGAAGATCACTGAAGTCAAAACACCCAGGGAAGAAATCCAAATAAACAGGCACTGAGTGATGACCTCACTTCCTATTTAAAGGCTGTCCAGATTGAGAATTGTCCACAGCTGGCAGCAGGTGGAGCTAGAGAGTATGATGTAGTGTTGAACACAGTAAGGACATTCCCAAAGTCTAGATCTCTTCTGTAGCACAACAGGTAAGGCTATGGTTTAAGAGACCAGGAAGATCCCGGTTCGAATACAACCCGGGTCATGACAATACCTATGGATCCGTCAATTCATATTCTTATATATATTTTTATATATTAACATTCATTTTTAATTTTAACTGTATTTTTATACATATTACATCATCAAATTTTGTGTTGATCCTTTTAGACTTGATAAAGGGGTCTGCGTACCCCGAAACGCGTCGTCTTTGCTAATCAAAAAATCAAAAATACTTTGTATCCTCAACTGGGTTGTGAATTGCGCCTTGTGTCCATCCGCTCACTGCATGAACCCAGTGCAGACGAGCCCCCTCCCCATATACCACAATTCGCACCAAAGTGGCGGCTTGGCTCCCGCCCATGGTCAACTTGGACATCAATCGGCTGCACCAACCCACATCACCCCACGATTTTACCTCCACCAGAACTGTACTACCAAAAGTACAATCTAACCAAGGTGAGTAGCAGCCACTCACCCTGGCTAGGAACAAGTAACAACATTTCTTGTCAACCACCACCTATGAGCGCCTTCTCCCCTTTTCTTTTTGGCCATTTAATCAATCCTTGCAGTAACATGCATAGGGAGTCTGCTTCGGTAGTGAAATAATACTGTGAGTCCGTATGACAAGCAGATCACAGGCGTAGCTCTTAGAATCACTGCACACTTCACTTATTTGGGCAGTCACAGGGCCAAATCTGACCAAATAACTCAAGTATGAACTCAACCTTACAGGTCGATGTTAGCACCAAGAAGAAGCGCACTCCTTTTACACCGTATCCAGTTAAATCCACATAGATGTCTACAGAACCTGTTCTATTTAACGTGTATACAAGTAAAGCCCCCCGGACAGAGTGTATAGGGTGTCAGCAGTAAGTGTGTGTTGATGTCACTGATTAATTTGCCCTTTCCCTGATCTGAACAATAACCCACAAAAAACAGATCTGGTCTGTGGAGCATACGCCTTCACTCAGTCAGCATTTGCTCAATAATCTATCAGCATTGCTAATGCCAAAAAAAACAGGAGTAGATCTAAAACAGAGATGACACGTGAATGGAATATTTGCATGTCTTCTGTGTTTTGTACCCACTCCTGTTTTAGGCTAAAAAATCATAAGCCAATTCTGATGGGACCATACAGGCCTTACAGCTGCTACACAGACAGGATTTGTTGTGCATCTCATTTTTCCTTCCTTCTGACAGATCAGAAGAAAAGTCAAATAAATGATGATGTCAGCCAGGCCGAAAGGCAAAATAGTGGCCAAGTCATGAAGTGGGGAAGGTGGGAACAGCATGAGAAGTCTACAGAGTGGACCTATGACAGAGTCTGGAGGTGGCAGCAGCATCAGGAGGCCACAGAACGGCACAACAACGAAATAATGTGGAGGTGGCAACAGCATGAGGAGGCCACAGAATAGCACGAAGACGAAATATTGTGGAGGTGGCAGCAGCATGAGGAGGCCACAGAGTGGCATTAAGACAAAGTGTGGAGGTGTCAGCAGCATGAGGAGGCCAGAGTAGCATGACAACGAGAGATTGTGAAGGAGTCAGCAGCATGAGGATGCCACAGAGTAGCACTAAGACGAGAGATTGTGGAGGTGTCAGCAGCATGAGGAGGCCACAGAGTGGCATGATGACAAAGTGTGGAGGTGTCAGCAGCATGAGGAGGCCAGAGTAGAAAACGAAAAGAGATTGTGGAGGTGGCACCAGCATGAGGAGGCCACAGAGTAGCACAACGACGAGACATTATGGAGATGGCAGCAGCATGAGGAGGCCAGAGTAGCATGACGACAAGAGATTGTGGAGGTGTCAGCAGCATGAGGAGGCCACCGAGTGGCACATTGACCAAGTCTGAAGTTGGCAGCAGTATGAGGAGGCCACCAAGTAGCACAGTGACAGAGTCTGGAGTTGGCAGCAGTATGAGGAGGCCAACGAGTGTCACAATGACCGAGTCTGGAGTATGCAGCAGTATGAGGAGGCCACCAAGTGGCACAATAACCGAGTCTGGAGTTGGCAGCAGTATGAGGAGGCCACCGAGTGCACAATGACCAAGTCTGGAGTTGGCAGCAGTATAAGGAGGCCAACGAGTGGCACAATGACTGAGTCTGGAGTATGCAGCAGTATGAGGAGGCCACCGAGTGGCACAATGACTGAGTCTGGAGTTGGCAGCAGTATGAGGAGGCCACCGAGTGCACAATGACCAAGTCTGGAGTTGGTAGCAGTATGAGGAGGCCACTGAGTGGCACAATGACAGAGCGTGGAGGTGGCGGCAGCAGCAGCATCAGGAGGAGGCCACAGAGTGTCACAATGACCGAGTCTGGAGGTGGCAGTAGTATAAGGAGGCCACAGAGTGGCACAATGACAGAGTCTGGAGTTGGTAGCAGTATGAGGAGGCCACCGAGTGGCACACTGACTGAGTCTGGAGGTGGCGGCAGCATGAGGAGACCACAGAGTGGCCCAATGACAGTGTGGAGCTGGCGGCAGCGGCAGCATCAGGAGGAAGCCACAGAGTGGCACAATGATAGAGTCTGGAGGTGGAAGCAGTATGCGGAAGCTACCGAGTGGCACAATGACCGAGTCTGGAGTTGGTAGCAGTATGAAGAGCCCACCGAGTGGCACAATGACTAAGTCTGGAGGTGGCAGCAGCATAAGGAGACCACAGAGTGGCCCAATGACAGAGTGTGGAAGTGGCGGCAGCATCAGGAGGAGGCCACAGAGTGTCGCAATGAACGAGTCTGGAGGTGGCAGCAGTATGAGGAGGCCACCGAGTGACACAATGACCAAGTCTGGAGTTGGCAACAGTATGAGGAGGCCACTGAGTGCACAATAACTGAGTCTGGAGGTAGCGGCAGCATGAGGAGACCACAAAGTGGCCCAATGACAGAGTGTGGAGGTGGCGGCAGCATCAGGAGGAGGCCACAGAGTGACACAATGACAGAGTCTGGAGGTGGAAGCAGTATGAGGAGGCTACCAAGTGGCACAATGACCGAGTCTGGAGTTGGTTGCAGTATGAGGAGGCCACCGAGTGGCACAATGACCAAATCTGGAGGTGGCGGCAGCATAAGGAGACTACAGAGTGGCCCAATGACAGAGTGTGGAGGTGGCGGCAGCAGCAGCATCAGGAGGAGGCCACAGAGTGGCACAATGACTGAGTCTGGAGGTGGAAGTAGTATGAGGAGGCCACCGAGTGGCACAATGACCGAGTCTGGAGTTGCAGCAGCGACAGCATCAAGATACCACAGAGTGCCAAGGTGACATAGTGTGGATATGGCAACAGCAGCAGGATACCACAAAGTGGCAAGGTGACATAGTGTGGAGATGGCAGTAGCAGCATCAGGGTACCACAGAGTGGCAAGGTGACATAGTGTAGATATGGTGGCAGCAGCTGCATCAAGATACCACAGAGTGGTAATGTGACATAGTGTGGAGATGGCAGCAGCGGCAGAATCAGGATACCACAGAGTGGCAAGGTGACATAGTGTGGAGATGGCAGCAGCAGCATCAGGATACCACAGAGTGGCAAGGTGACATAGTGTGGATATGGCAGCAGCATCAGGATACCACAGAGTGGAAATGTGACATAGTGTGGAGGTGGCAGCAGCAGCATCAGGCTACCACAGAGTGGCAAGGTGACGTAGTGTGAAGATGGCAGCAGCATCAGGATACCACAAAGTGGCAAGGTGACATAGTGTGAAGATGGCAGCAGCAGCATCAGGATACCACAGAGTGGCAAGGTGAAATAGTGTGGATATGGCAGCAGCATCAGGATACCACAGAGTGGAAATGTGACATAGTGTGGAGGTGGCAGCAGCAGCATCAGGCTACCACAGAGTGGAAAGGTGACATAGTGTGAAGATGGCAGCAGCATCAGGATACCACAGAGTGGCAAGGTGACATAGTGTGGACATGGCAGCAGCAGCAGGATACCACAGAGTGGCAAGGTGACATAGTGTGGAGATGGCAGCAGCAGCAACAGGGTACCACAGAGTGACAAGGTGACATAGGGTAGAGATGGCAGCAGCAGCAGGATACCACAGAGTGGCAAGGTGGCAAAGTGTGGATATGGCAGCAGCATCAGGATACCACAGAGTGGCAAGGTGACATAGTGTGGAGATGGAAGCAGCAGCATCAGGATACCACAGAGTGGCAAGGTGACATAGTGTGGAGATGGAAGCAGCAGCATCAGGATACCACAGCCTGGCAAGGTGACATAGTGTGGATATGTTAGCAGCATCAGGATACCACAAAGTGGCAAGGTGACATAGTGTGGAGATGGCAGTAGCAGCAGTAGCATCTGGATACCACAGAGTGGCAAGGTGACATAGTGTGGAGAAGGCAGCAGCAGCATCAGGATACCACAGAGTGACAAGGTGACATGGTGTGGATATGGCAGCATCAGGATACCACAGAGTTGGAAGGTAACATAGTGTGGATATGGCGGCAGCAGCAGCATCAAGATACCACAGAGTGACATAGGTGGAGATGGCAGCAGCAGCATCAGGATACCACAGAGTGGCAAGGTGACATAGTGTGGACATGGCAGCAGCAGCAGGATACCACAGATTGGCAAGGCAACATAGTGTGGAGATAGCAGCGGCAGCATCAGGGTACCACAGAGTGGCAAGGTGACATAGGGTGGAGATGGCAGCAGCAGCATCAGGATACCACAGAGTGGCAAGGTGACATAGGGTAGATTATGCAGCAGCAGGATATCACAGAGTGGCAAGGTGACATAGTGTGGATAAGGCAGCAGCAGGATACCACAGAGTGGCAAGGTGACATAGTGTGGAGATGACAGCAGCATCAGGATACCACAGAGTAGCAAGGTGACAGTGTGAATATGGCAGCAGCAGCAGCATCAGGATACCACAGAGTGGCAAGGTGACATAGTGTGGAGATGTCATCAGCATCAGGATACCATAGAGTGGCAAGGTGACAAAGTGTGGAGATGGAAGTAGCTGCATCAGGATGACACAGAGTGGCAAGGTGACATAGTGTGGATATGGCAGCAGCAGGATATCACAGAGTGGCAAGGTGACATAGAGTGGAGATGGCAGCGGCAGCAGGATACCACAGAGTGGCAAGGTGACATAGTGTGGAGATGGCAACAGCAGCAGGATACCACAGAGTGGCAAGGTGACATAGTGTGGAGATGGCAGCAGCAGCATCAGGATACCACAGAGTGGTGAGGTGACATAGTGTGGATAAGGCAGCAGCATCAGGATACCACAGAGTGGCAAGGTGACATAGTGTGGAGATGGCAGCAGCAGCTGCATCAGGAGACCACAAAGTGACCCGGTGACAGAGTGGGGCAGTGGGTGGCAATACCAGTACCTGCTGACGAAGGTGAGTGAAAGAAGGAGCATTTGGCATCAGATGTGTGGCATCAGGCGGGTGGCAGCATCAGATTAGTAGCTGAGGCAGATAGCCAGAAAAAAACGGTCTCTTTTGTCAAAGTGTTGGTGTGGCACCATTGATGATCTAGTCTGATGCATCAGGAATTGGTGGTTGGAAGTCCTGGCTGATCCAACCCTGATTCATCTTGACAAAGGTCAGTGGCTCCACATTTTGGATGGACAGGTGAGTTCTCCTTTGGGTAACTATGGCCCACCTCCGCACTAAACTCCCGCTCTGATGCCACACTACTGGCTGGGCAGGACAGCTTTTCCAGGGCAAACTCTGCTAGTTGTGGCCACAAATTCAGTTTGGCTGCCCAGTAGTCAAGCGGATCTTCAATGTGGATTGGCAGGATGCTGTTCAAGTATGCCACCACCTGCTGGTTTAGGTCCTGCTCCAGGTCTACCTGCTGTTGCTGGTGAGTAGTTTATTCGCTATGCGGGTGAAGAAAGCTACTTATCAGCGACTGTAGACGCAGGCTACTGCTGATGTAGCTGGTACTGCTCCTGCCACCCCACCCCTTCCCAGCAGCCATGGTAGTGGAACGTGACCACAGAGGGCCCCCCCCGGTCAGACCTGCGAGAGGATTGACGATGGCGCAGATAAGCAGCAGCCAACTGACATAGGATGTCTCTATAGTAGTTCAGTTTGTCCTCCCTCTCAGTGGGTGTAAAAAAGGCCCCCATTCTGGACCGGTAGCGAGGAAGCATCGCATATCAGCCTATGTTGGGCGATGCTGTTTTGCCGCTGCAGCTCAAGGAGGGTGTGCTTTGCGGTGTACGAGTAGCTGAAGTGCATGCAAAGTTTCCTGCCCATTTTTAAGATGTCTTGCAGATGGGTGGAAGACTTCAGGAAACGCTTGACAACCAGATTGAAAACGTGTGCCATGCAGGGCACATGGCTCAGCCCTCCTTGATGCAGCGCCAACACAATGTTCTTCCCGTTGTCGGTCACCATGGTTCCGATTTTGAGTTGTCGGGGAGAAAGCCAGGATTCGATTTCTTGACGAAGGACATGAAGCAGTTCCTCCCCTGTGTGACTCCGTTCGCCTAGGGAAACGAATGCAGAACAGTGTGACACCGCCGTGCCCTGCACATGTGGTATGCTGGAGGGGCACTGTGATTTGTCCCTGCAGTGGAGGCTGAGGACATGGTGGAGGATGAGGAGGCAAAGGTGGACATTGTCGCAGGACGAACAGCATGAAAATGTGGAGGTGGAAGCAGCGTCACCTAGCCAAGTTGCTGTTGTGGCTGTGCAGTAACCACATTCACCCAGTGGGCCATAAAGTATTGTCCCTGACCGTAGTAACAGCTCCACACGTCGGCGCTGCCAAGCACTTTGGCAGACACCGACAGGCTCAAGGACTGGCCCACCTTCTGTTCCACATATTTGCAGGGCCGATACTGCCTTTTTCGCAAAGAAATGACGGCTTGGGACTCTCCACCTCGGCTCGGCACAAGCCATCATTGGTGATTAATTGCTGACGAAATGGGAGGCTTGACTGGCTGAAACCGGATGCATGCCACTGGGTGATGCAGCGGTTGCTGCAGCAGACTGAACCACCACATCAGAGCCACGGTTCTCCCAGGCCACTGTATGGCGACACTGCATATGTTCACGCAGGGTCGTAGTCCCAACATTGGCACCCTGGCCGGGCTTCAACTTCTGCCCCCAGATTCTACATATGGCCACGTTCACCTCCTCCGGCGGCTTACCAATAAACTGCCACACGCCGAGTAGGTGATTTTTTCCCCCCAACAGTCCGCACTGACTGACTGCTACCATCGCTGCCTCCATGAACCCTTGCTTCATTACTTCCCGGGCAGTTAGGCTGCTGCAAAGCAGGTGGTCTACCCCGGGCACGTTTGGCTCCCAACCTCCCACTGCTGCCACCCTGCTGACTCCCGGCCACCCTATTGACTTGCTGGCTCCGTTGCTGGTTCACGGGCAAGCTGCAACCTCTTTTTCTGATGATGATGAAGCCCCTTCTGCACCCGGGTCCCAAGTGCTATTTGCTTCATCATCATCATCGAGTAGTGTCTGCACGTCAGTGATATCCTCCTCAACGGTCATTGGGTCAGGAGCCTGACCGCTTGTAACACAAGCTCCCACGCCACTCTCCTCATCACTATTTGCCCGCCTACCTGAGGAAGCGGCAGATGTCTCCTCCAGATCTTGACTGGCCAGTAGCTGCTGACTGTCCTCTAGTAGCTCTTCCTCGCTGTATAGTGGAGCTGAGCCCGCAGCATACAATACTTCTGTGGCTGAGGGAACAGCAAAGGACAGAGGCAGGTTGAGGACAGGTGTGGGCACAGGGTCTGCTCCTGGGCCATGTCAACTAAGGACTGTGTCTGACAAACCCACTGACTGTTGGCTGGTGGTGTCTGATGTCTCTTGGGATGAAGTGGATAACTGAGTTAACCAATCAAGAACCGCTGGGTTGCTGGTCAAGACACGATCGCTAGATGACACCGGGAGCTCATGCCTCTCTCTGTGACTCCTGCTGCCATGCCACCTTACTCTGCTGCGACCTCTGCCTGCGTCAGAAACATTTATGTCTCTGGCACTCATTCTCTGTCTGACATACTTTTAGCTGAACTAAATAAATTAAAAGCAATTTAAAACAACCCTAAAAGCAGCAAAAATATTTTTCTTTCTATACTGAAATAGGTCAATAAACGTTTTCAACACATAACTGCAGAAGTGAACTGAGAATATATTTTTCTTTTTTAACTGAAATAGGCCACTAAACGCTTTCACCCGAAATAAGTGCACCAGTTAAGTGCGTATATCTTTTTCTTTCTGCACTGAAATAGGCCACTAAATGCTTTCAACACATATGACTGCAGAAGTGAACTGAGAATATAGATTTATTTTTGTACTGAAATAGGCCACTAAACGCTTTTACCACAAATAACTGCACCAGTGAAGTGCATATATATTTTTCTTTCTGTACTGAAATAGGCCACTAAATGCTTTTACCACAAATAACTGCACCAGTGAAGTGCGTATATATTTTTCTTTCTGTACTGAAATAGGCCACTAAATGCTTTCAACACATATAACTGCAGAAGTGAACTGAGAATATATTTTTCTTATTGTACTCAAATAGGCCACTAAACGCTTTTACCAGAAATAACTGCACAAGTCAAGTGCATATATATTTTTCTTTGTATACTGAAATAGGCCACTAAACACTTTTACCACAAATAACTGCACCAGTAAAGTGCTTATATATTTTTCTTTCTGTACTGAAATAGTCCACTAAACGCTTTTACCACAAATAACTGCATCAGTGAAGTGCATATATATTTTTCTTTCTGTACTGAAATAGGCCACTAAACGCTTTTACCACAAATAACTGCACCAGTGAAGTGCGTATATATTTTTCTTTCAGTACTAAAAGAGGCCACTAAATGCTTTCAACACATATAACTGCAGAAGTGAATTGAGAATATATTTTTCTTATTGTACTGAAATAGGCCACTTAACGCTTTTACCAAAAATAACTGCACCAGTGAAGTGCATATATATTTTTCTTTCTGTACTGAAATACACCACTAAATGCTTTTACCACAAATAACTGCACCAGTGTAGTGCGTATATACTTTTCTTTCTGTACTGAAATGGGCAACTAAACACTTTTACCACATATAACTGCTCCAGTGAAGTGCGTATATATTTTCCCTTTGTAGTGAAATAGGCCACTAAATGCTTTCAACACATATAACTGCAGAAGTGTAGTGAGAATATATTTTTCATTTTGTACTGAAATAGGCCACTAAACGCTTTTACCACAAATAACTGCACCAGTGAAGTGCGTATATACTTTTCTTTCTGTACTGAAATAGGCAACTATGTAAATGCTTTCAACACATATAACTGCAGAAGTGAACAGAGAATATATTTTTCTTTCTGTTCTGAAATGGGCCACTAAACGCTTTTACCACAAATAACTGCACCAGTGAAGTGTATATATATTTTTCTTTCTGTACTGAAATAGGCCACTAAACGCTTTCAACACATATAACTGCAGAAGTAAACTGAGAATATATTTTTCTTATTGTACTGAAATTGGCCACTAAATGCTTTTACCACATATAACTGCACCAGTGAGGTGCGAATATATTTTTCTTTCTGTACTGAAATAGGCCTCTAAAAACTTTCAACACATAGAAAATTCAGAAGTGAACTGAGAATATATTTTTCTTTTTGTACTGAAATAGGCCACTAAACGCTTTTACCACAAATAACTGCACCAGTGAAGTGCGTATATACTTTTCTTTCTGTACTGAAATAGGCAATTATGTAAACGCTTTCAACATATATAACTGCAGAAGTGAACAGAGAATATATTTTTCTTTTTGTACTGAAATAGGCCACTAAACGCTTTTACAATAAATAACTGCACCAGTGAAGTGCGCATATATTTTTCTTTCTGTAGTGAAATAGGCCACTAAACGCTTTCAACACATATAACTGCAGAAGTGAACTGAGAATATATTTTTCTTTTTGTACTGAAATAGGCCACTAAATGGTTTCAACACATATAACTGCAGAAGTGAACTGAGAATATATTTTTCTTTTTGTACTGAAATAGGCCACTAAATGGTTTCAACACATATAACTGCAGAAGTGAACTGAGAATATATTTTTCTTTTTGTACTGAAATAGAATGCTTTTACAACAAAACACTGCACCAGTGAAGTGCATATATATTTTTCTTTCTGTACTGAAATAGGCCACTAAATGCTTTTGCTACAAATAACTGCACCAGTGAAGTGCGTATATATTTTTCTTTCTGTACTGAAATTGGCCACTAAACACTTTTATCACAAGTAACTGCACCAGTGAAGTGTGTATATATTTTTCTTTCTGTACTGAAATAGGCCACTGAACACTTTTACCAAAAATAAATTGGCATAGTAATGAAAAGCAGAAAGTGCTTAACCCCATATGCAGTGGTGCAGCTATACCGGGGGGGGGGGGGGGGCAGATCCTGCACTTCTGGTCCGCTGCTAATGGTAATCCCCATGCATAAAATGGAGGATGCCCGCAGCGGACCACAAGTACCACAATAGATATCCTACACAGGATAGCAAATGTGTGTATGTGATAAACAATAAAACAAAATAACAATAACTTTTACAAAGACAGGTGCACTCTGCAGTCTTACTAAACCCTTATGCTGATGTAAAATTGAGAGATTAGCCAACATATCCTACTGTGGAGGACATGTCTGAGCCCGAGCACCATGCCATGGTTTCTCAAGTAGCTCGGGACCTAACGCTAAACCTACCTGTGCCGTATGGGCAATACCAGGAGCCAGTGGGCAAATTACAGGAGCGCAAGGTCAGACTCACAGCAAACTCCCAGTTACCTCCAGCATGCAGCCATGCTTACAATGGGAGGAGGGAGAGAGCTCTGAGCCCCACCCAAGACTGGCTGATATAGCCCCGGCCTCACATGTGCACCAGAATGTTGCCTGTAGATGGAAATAAAGGCACATTTAGACTAGGAGTTTTTACACCTCCAAACAATTCTATATATAAACTACAAATTGGCTTGGTAATGAAAAGCAGGAAGTGCTCAACCCCATATGCAGTGGCTCATCTCTACCAGGGGGCAGATCCTGCACTTGTGGTAATCTGCTAATGGCAATCCCCAGCAAAAATGCATACAATGGAGGATGCCTGCAAAAATAAATGCAATAGTGAACTGCGTATATATTTCTCTTTTTGCACTGAAATACGTCACTAAACGCTTTCACCACAAATAAATTGAACTGCGTATATATTTTTATTTTTGTACTGAAATATGCCACTAGACGCTTTCACCACATATAACTGCAGAAGTGAACTGTGTATATATTTTTCTTTTTCCACAGACATAGCCACTAAAGGCTTTTCAATGTAGCACTTGCACCCCAAGAATAAATTGCTGGAATGACAGAGCTGTATAATGGCTATTTGGATCCCCAAATATTCTTTCCCTGCACTTGTAAATCGCTTTTCTAGCACTGTCCCTAGCGCCTTCTGATGTCTCTCTCTGCACTAAGATGCTGTGAAATGATTCCTCCCTATCCTTTTCCTGCACTTATAGTTTTTTCAGTTTCTTTGTTCGCAATGAGGTCTTTCCTATTGCTGTCCATAGCGCCTTCTCATGTCTGTCCCTGCACTCAGAACGCTGGAAAATGGCAGAATCTAAAATGGCGGGTGATCCCACCTTCCCAGAGTTCCTTGCCTCATGTCCTCAGTCCTCAAACATGTAGCTGCCATTTTAGGAAAAATTGCGATTCGTTATCAGGAAGCGCAAGGAAATTCGCATTTGATTCGCTCATCTCTAATAATCACTAACAATCATTCATAGGAACACTCGTTAGCGATTATCCGGCTGTGTAAGCATCCATTCACACGTCCGTAGTGTACTGCGGATCCGCAATTTGCGGATCCGCAATACGCCCATCCGGCACCCCCATAGAAATGCCTATTCTTGTCCGCAATTGCGGCGCTCTCCGGAAATGCAGATGCAGACAGCACACTGTGTGCTTTCCGAATCCATTCCGTCCCCATAGAGAATGAATGGGCCCACACCCATTCCGCACAATTGTGGAACGGATGCGGACCACAATTGCGGACGTGTGAATGGAGCCTAAATGTGCCCCTGATTACCTGATGAACAAATATATCATTTGTGAACACACAAAAATCATCATATTTCGGCAGCAGATCATGCTGTGTAAACACGCTCTGCTGCCAACAGCGTTTCAGACAGGTACAATCCGTCCTTACAGTGAGGACACATTGTAGCTGTCCGAAACGAATAAACTATATCTCCCTAGACAAAACAAGCCATTACAACTAATGAAAGGTAATTGGGAATATATTTATAATAAAGTAATATTTAAGTATTTTCAGTAATTTTGTTTTCTTGATTCCCGGAGAACAACTTTAACATTGAGAGAAGGGAGGGGAATGAGGTTGCACATAGCAGATCAGAGTGTGGTGAGGGAGGACAGTATCCAAGGAGGGCAGCTCACACAGGCTGTAGATAGTGAGGAAGGCACACAAGGCAGTTTGCAGGGGTAAGACAATAGCATCCTGGACACAGAGATTCAACATTTATTGGAGGGACAAACCAACATTTGAAAAGTCTGCAACTAGGAGCAGGTTGCAAACAAAATATGTGGGGAAATATCAACACTTTTTCATGCAAGACAACTAGAGATGAGGGAATTTCATTTGTTCATGGTTCGTTTGGTGGTAAAAGCAGAATTGCGTTATGGATTCTGTTACCACGGACCATAATGCAATTCTATGACGGAATGCATAATGGAATGCCTTTATTGGCATTCCGTTATTCCTTCCGTCATAAAAGAAGTCTATGAGCTGTAAAACGGATCCGTCCCGTTTCCGTTATGCAGTCCTCTCCTGCATAATGGAAGCGTTATCATAAGCAAATTCTGATGGGACCATACAGGCCTTACAGCTGCTACACAGACAGGATCCGTTGTGCGTCTATTTTTTCCTTCCTTCTGACAGATCAATGATAATGATAAATAAATGATGATGTCAACCAGGCCAAAAAGGCAAAATCGTGGCCCAGTAATAGAGTGGGGAGGGTGGGAGAACAGCTTGAGAAGTCCACAGAGTGGGCCAATAATATAGTGTTTAGGTAGCAGCAGCATGAGGAGACCACAGAGTGGCACAGTGACATAGTTGGGAGGTGGCAGCATCAGCAGTATGAGGAGAGCACAGAGTGGTCCATTTACATAGTGTTGAGGTGGCAGCAGCATGAGGAAGTGACAGAGTGGCCCAATAACATAGTGTTGAGTTAGTAGCAGCATGAAGAGGCCACAGACTGGCATGGTGACATAGTGTGGAGGTGGCAGCAGCATCATGAGGAGGCCACAGAGTGGCCCAGTGACATACCGTAGTGTTGAGTTAGCAGCAGCATGAGGATGCAACAAAGTGGTCCAGTGACATAGTGTTGAGTTTGCAGCAGCATGAGGATGCCACAGAGTGGCAAGGTGACATAATGTGGAGGTGACAACAGCATGAGAAGACCACAGAGTGCACAATGAGTGTGGAGGTGGCAACAGCAGCATGAGCAGACCACAGAGTGGCCAAGAGACAGTTGTGAGTTGGCAGCAGCATGAGGAGATTACAGAGTGGCCTTGTGACATAGTGTTGAAGTAGCAGCAGCATGAGGAGACCACAGAGTGATAATTTGGCAGCAGCATGAGGAGGCCACAGAGTGGTGAAGTGACAGCAGCATGAGGAGACCACAGAGTGGCACAATAACAGAGTGTGGAGGTGGCAGCAGCAGCATGAGGAGGCCACAGAGTGGCACAATGACAGAGTGTGGAGGTGGCAACAGCAGCATGAGGAGACCAGAGAGTGGCCCAGAGACAGAGTTGTGAGTTTTGTAGCAGCATGAGGAGACCACAGAGTGGCACAATTACATTACGTGGAGGTGGCAACAGCAGCATGGGGAGACCTTGTGGTGAGGTGGCAACAGCATCAGAAGACCACAGAGTGACCCGGTGACAGAGTGGGGAGGTGGGTGGCAAGAACAATATGAGCTGATGACAGTGTGTGTAAGAAATAGCACTTGGCATCAGATGAGTGGCATCAGGCAGATGGCAGCATCAGAATAGTAGCTGAGGCAGGTAGCCAGAAGAAACCGGTTTCTTTTGTCATGGTTTGGGTGAGGCAGCATGGATGATCTAATCTGATGCATCTGGCATTGGTGGGTGGAAATTCTGGCTGATCACGCCTGATTCATCTTGACAAAGGTCAGTCTCTCCAAATTTTGGTTGGACAGGCGAGTTCTTCTTGGGTAACTATGGCCCTCGCCGCACTAAACACCCCCTCTGATGCCACACTACTGGCTGGGCAGGACAGCTTTTCCAGGGCAAACTCGGCCAGTTGAGGCCACAAATCCAATTTGGCTGCCCAGTAGTACAGCGGATCTTCAATGTGGGGTGGGAGAGTGCTGGTCAAGTATGCCACCACCTGCTGGTTCAGATTCTGCTCCAGGACTAGCTGCTGCTGGTGAGTAGTTTCCTCACTAGGCGGGTTAAGAAAGCTGCTCATCATCGACTCTAGACTCAAGCTGCTGCTGGTGGAGCTGGTACTGCTCCTACCCCAGGCCCCCCACCCATCCCGCCACAGCAGCCATGGCAGTGGAATGAGAGCGCAGAGGGCCCCCCCGGTCAGACCTGCGAGAGGATGGATCATGACGCAGATAGGCAGCGGCCAACTGACAAAATAGGACGTCTCTATAGTAGTTCAGTTTGTCCTCCCTCTCAGCGAGTGTAAAAAAGGCCCTTATTTTTGACCGGTAGCGAGAGTCCAACAAGGTGGAGAGCCAGAAGTCACCCCACTGCTGAATAGTGACAATTTGGCTGTCACTACCCAAGCAAGTTAGCATGCAGCGGGCCATTTCCGCGAGTGACTTGGGGGGACTCCCTGCCTCCATCTCCACTGCATATGGCCACGGTGTGCCTGAGTCATCTGCCTCATCTTCCTCACCTCCCAGTTGCTCCTCCAGCTGCTCCTGCTCCTCCTCTCCTGTCACCTGTGTAGAAAAACCACCAATTTCACTACACATTGCTTGTGTTCCAATGTTCTCCTCCTCCTTCTCCTTCTCCAGTTCAACCCCCACAGGGCTCATGTAGCCCTGAGATGTAGGCACCATGTCTCCAGTTCCCTGACCAGCCAGATTTACCAGCATCTGTTCCAGGATATGAAACAGTGGAATGACGTTGACATGTACAATCACATGAGGGGTCACGTGACGAAAGTCATGTGACCACACATAGCCTGTCAGATGATCACGGCACTCCCGCGATCGAAGTACCGATGACATCCGTTACAGATAGGCGCATGCACAGGCCCAACACATCGCTGTAGGGACATAATACCATGCATAATGAAAAAGCAAAAAAGGAAAGGAATGAAGACGGACAGGAGCAAAGCAGGAGGGAAGAGAAACTAAAGAAAGACCTAAAAATGAATAATGGTTAGTGAGTGCAAGTGAAATATTGCATAAATATTACAATTTGAAGACATGATTAAATGAGTGAAAATATATATATAAAATAATATATAAAAATAAAAATATATAAATCTATATAAAAATAAATAAGTCTATATAAAAAATAAAATATTTTAGCACTAAGACATAATCTCTCTGACATAAAAAAAACTATCCAACAGTCAGGCCCAGTTAAATTATCGCAGGGCACTATCAATTGACACTCGATCCGCATAAGATATCTTCTAATAATACAAATGTAGCTGGACAGGGAAAAAAAAATGTTTCCACCAATATGGGATTGACTAAACAGGGACTTGTGATACAAAAATGTGACATATATAAAATATTATTAAAATTATAAAAAAACGAAAAACACGGAGTATGCAGACCCGGGAAACAATCTACAGAAAAGACGAGAAACCAGAAGATTCATTAAGGCATTTTGGATGTAGTGTGTCTAGCTTCCAGATCCATCTGCATTCTAATTGAGCAAGTCTCCTGGAAGTATCCCCACCTCGGATATTCTTTGGTATACAGTCAATGGAATGTACTTTTAGGCCTAAAGAATCACAATTATGGTGGAGTTTAAAGTGCCTGGCAATCGGCTTCAATTGGGATTCGTCTTGCTCATCACAGGCAGATGTAATGTCAGACATGCTCTCTGACACGGACTTTCAATTCTCTCGTAGTAAGACCCACGTATATCTTCAAGCAGGAACAGCTTGCATAATATACAACCGCAGTACTAGAACAAGTCAAGCGATGAGTGATCCGAAATATTTTCTTGCCAGTGCTATCATGGAATTCCATGGCCCTCACCATATTGGTGAGGGCCACTTTGGTTTACCAACCTCAGGAAAAATTGGGGGAGTCTGTCTGACATAAAGGCTCTTCACTAAATGGTCCCTCAGATTTTTGGACCTTCTTGCAACCAATGAAGGCCAAGTGGAGGCAAACTTCGCAACCACTGGATCTGTAAGCAGGACCGGCCAAAATTTCTCAAGGCAAGCTCTCATCTCCTGCCATCTAGAGTGATAATTGGTAACAAACCGTACTTTGTCATCCTCCAATCTTTCCTTTTGGGAGTACAGCAAACCAAAACGGGTATATGACTTTGCCTTCTTATAAGCCATCTTGATGGATCGTTGGCTATATCCTCGATTGGTAAAATGTTGTCGCAATTCTTCTGCTCGTTCCTCGAACAATTCATCAGTGGAGCAAATCCTGCGTGATCGCAAAAACTGGCCAGTTGGGATTAATCTGATAATCTGGGAACGATGGGATGAAGGGGCATGTAAATAGGCGTTTACAGCAGTTTATTTCCTAAATACATTGGTCATAATTGAACCATCGATTCTCCTCTGGAGCTGTAAATTTTTGTCATATTTATAGGTAAGTTTGATATTTTTATTATTGTCGTTTAAGACCTAAAAAAAATTCTGCAGCTGTAAATGGTCACCCTGTCAGATCAAAAACACATCATCAATGTACCGCTCCCAGAAAATGGCGCGGTCCATCAATGAGTGCCGATCTGACAAAAATAGGTCCTCCAATGGGGATTGGCCAATGGGGATATATAATGTGTGCCCCTCCGTGATGACGTCACCCCCAGACGAAGGTTCGCCGAAACGCGCGTTGGGGCTGACACCATCCCGGAGGAAGCACAGTATGGGTAATGTTTTTTTCTGCCTTAATTGTAATGTATTCTTTGCACTTTAAACTGTTTATACATGGGCATTATATGTGGGCATTGTAATTTACACCCATTCCCTCTGTGTCTTCCTCCTGTGGATGCCGCCTTTCCCTGCACTATTTTCTTTGTATGCATTATTCTATGTTATTCTATTTATTAATAAAGTGAATTTATTTAGTATGTGGTCTGGTAGTTCTTTATTGGATTGCGTTTAGCATTTTACTATAGGCATACCTTTTACACTACTTGGTGTCTGTATGTATGAGCATTGGTGCTGCTTATTATATATGTAGCTTTGTTGGTTTACATTATTGGGAGATATTTAATTCTGTTGTCTCTACAGATTCAGTTGTAACCATAACCATGGACTACAAGGCCAGAGAGAAATCCTGGCTATCATCATTAGATATTATTTTTAAAGGCAGACCCGGGAAACATCAGAGAGATGCAGGCCAGTAAGAGTAATTTACTCCATAGATGGACCAAAACATGGTGGAATAAAGCATTTCTGGGAAGGTATTTGGAGAAGAAGTTAATTCCAAGTGGCCTAAGGATACACGTTTTTCCTTCATTTGATATCACAGATCAAACCTTTCTGGTGAAATGGGAAGAGGTATGTAATGATACAGCATACCAACTTATTGGGGTTTTAATTGAACATAACACCACTACCCTGACCACCTTAGATGATGAGATCGAAAAAAATACAATTGACTCTTAGACGTGAGTGCAATAAGCAATCCTTGGAAGCATTCGACTCCACACTTAAAAAGAACTTTGAGAAATGGGAAAAAGAAATTTAGGATATTAAATCAAAGAAATTTATCAGTGACTCGAATGATTTTCAACCGAAGAGGGTATATAAATGGAGGTGGGGGGATAACCATCCCGCAAGAAATGGGAATTCCAGGTCTCGGAATCGTACATCCTCCGTTTCATCTGTGTCTTCAATTTCAGATGTTTCTGAACCAATTAATAGGATGACGAGATTTACATCATCACATAAGAGGAAAGTTTCCCCTACGATGACCTCCGGGGGGAAGAGACGCAATTTCCCTGGGATAAACGGGGACACACAACAGGACAACCTGAAGGTAATCAATCTTTCTAATTATGTGCTGTCCCCATTGGAAATATCGGTGCTTGAAAAGGGTTTACCGTATTTTTTGCCCTATAAGACGCTCTTTTTCCCCAAAAAAAAGTGTGGGGGGAAATGGCACTGCGTCTTATGGGACGAATGCTGCAATTTACACTGATACACTGCCGATGTGCTGCTGCACAGCGCGGCCGGCGTGTGTATCAGCGGGGAGGGAGGAGGGGCTGGGGGCCGGCATCTTGTTTTGAAATGGCAGAAGGGCCCAGTGCAGTCACTGTATTCTATTACACCAGGCCCCGCTCACTGTAGTAATCATATAGGCAATGGTAAACTGTAGAATTACTCTCCAATCCAGCCTGCAGTACTTACTACAATCTTTCGTAGCAGGCAGGAGGCCGGGCGGGCGGGAGGCAGCAGCGTAACTCACTACATCACGCGGATGATCCTCCCACTTTATGAATGAAGCAGGTGGCGCAGGCGCATGACGTATTGAGTTACGCTGCCAGCTCCCAGCCTCCTGCCTGCTATGGAAGTTAGTAGTAAGTACTACAGCCTGGATTGGAAAGGAATTCTACAGTTTAACATTGCCTATATGGTTATTACAGTGAGCGGGACCCGGTGTAATAGAATACAGTGGCCTCACCAGGCCCCGCTGCCATAACAAAAGAAGATGCCGACCCCCACAACCCTGGGGGGTTATTCACTACACAGAGACACTGTTATGGGTGGATCTGTGCATGACACATAGCAGAGAATGCTAAATGTCATCCACAGATCCCCCATAGCAGTGTCATGCCATCCCCAGAGGCCCCAATAACAGTGCCATCCCCAGATACCCTCATAACATTGCCATCCACAGATGCCCCATAGCAGTGCCATCCACAGATGCCCTATAGCAGTGCCACCCACAGATGCCCCATAGCAGTGCCATCCACAGATGCCCCCATAACAGTGCCACCCACAGATGCCCCTATAACAGTGCCATCCACAGATCCCCCATAACAGTGTCATACAAAGACCCCCATAACAGTGCGTCATCCACAGATCCCACTTAATAGTGTCATCCACAGACCACCATTAGTTCAAAACCCACCAAAAGCCCACCTTTGGGTTAAAAATATATTTTTTCTTATTTTCCTCCTCAAAAACCTAGGTGCGCCTTATGGGCCGGTGCGTCTTATAGGGCGAAAAATACGGTAACTTTTTCCCCCTGTGCTCCTTTTGATTAATTTACAGCTATAACGAACCTGTATATGTTTGCTCGTTCTTTGCAAATTAAAAAAAGAAATTATCACAAGGAGGGAGATCTCTAACTTTCTTCCACCAGGAAAGAACGGGAAGCAGTATTTATTTCGGAGCAACTACTGGAGGAGGGTGAACAAACCAGAGATGTGGAGATTCCTTTATCAATCAGACGTAAGTCTAAAAAATTTCCCTCTCGTTATGTCCTTCAATTGATCTGTTCGTTAAATTGGTTTCTAAGGAATTTGTTACTATTCCTACTACTGTGCAAAAGGGCAATTTGTCCAAAGCTCAACGTTTTAGTTTGAGGGAATTATCGAATTTACCGGGTGTTGTTTTTAAACTTGTGGACAAAGGGGGTAATATTGTGATATGGCCCCACTCTATGTATGAGAAGGAGGCTTATAGGCAGTTGAAAGAAAAAGATTGCTATAAAAAAACTAACATATATAACCCCTTGTGGTCTTTTGAAGCCAATCTGCAAAATATTTTGACAAGAGCTGTTGATGAAGGTGTAATTTCAAAACCCTTACATGATGCCTTGATTGTGAAAGAACCTACAATATCAACATTATATCTTCTACCAAAAATCCACAAAAATTCCAAAGTACCTTCAGGTAGGCCTATCATATCAGGGAATGGTAATTTAACAGAGCAGGTGGGGCACTTTCTGGATTCTGAGTTTGGTGGCCAATTTACCTTCCTTTATCCAAGATACTACTGATTGTTTACGTAGAATTGATGGGATGCATCTAGAGGAGGACATAGTGCTGGTGACATGTGACGTTGAGTCATTGTACACCAGCATAAAACATGGTTCAATTGTAACCAATGTATTTAGGAAATCAACTGCTGTAAACTCCTATTTACCTGCCTCTTCATGCCATCCTCCCCAGATGATCAGATCAATCCCGACTGGCCAGTTTTTGCAGGCACGCAGGATTTGCTCCACTGATGAATTGTTCGAGGAACGAGCAGAAGAATTGCGACAACGTTTTACCAATCGAGGATATAAAACTTATCACTGACAAAAGTCTATAGTATTGAAAAGTGCAGAAATAGCTTTCACAGAGAGACTAATGACTTTTCTTATAAAACTTAACTTTTACTTCATTGGTAATAAAATAATACCCCATAATGTATACAATAATTCATAGCGTATTATGCCGCATTTGAAAAGCAGAGCCTTACTTTGGACGTGGTAAAGGATTATCCACGAAATTGCAGATGCAACAACTTACAGTTTTGCAGACCGAGGGATTGGATGCTTTAATAAATGAGAAGTGAGGTCAGGATCAGGAGAGGGTGGAGAAAATCTTTCCCTGATGAATCCCTCAATCCACTACCTCTGCCAAGGGGCGACCCCACCTCTCGGTGGCTAAGCCCTCGCTGTCGCCTACTGTGACCCTGCTATGGTGTGATGAATACTTCTCCCGACGCGTTTCCCCAGTGTCATGCGAGCTGGTTCATCAGGGGACCAAAATAAATTAATCCAAAAGGCATCATGGCTGTAGATAGCATGGTGATGGCATCCTGATGTAGTAAAGCTCACTCACATGTTGGCGATGGGGCCTTAAATAGCTCAAGTTTGGCGCTGAAAATTGTCCCCTCCTGTTTAAACAGCATATCGCCGGGTAGGCATTAATGCTGGCGCTACTTCCAGTCGATGGAACGCACGCCAGAGGTGTGGAACGCACATGTGATCCCAAAGACCGGTAGTGCGTCAGCGCCAAAGCCAATGATGCTTCAGATACGTGGAACGCATCTATATGCTTGTGTATCAAATCTATACCGATAAACTTATACAAATAGATCGATATGTGCCATATATGTTTTTAGCTGAATACATGAAAGGCTAATATATATAAATAAATATACCATGTATGTAAGTGCAAGGTTGCAACATTAGTAATGAGGTAGTATTGGGGAAATTTTTTGGAACTGTGGGAACAATATAATAATGTCCCTCTCAGATCCCCACATATTTGGATAACTAATTTTATGAACCAATCTTGGTTCGATACAGGCAAATAACTATATGCTTCTAAATTGAGAGCAGATCACCATAGACACTGGTTAATCTGGGAGTAGGGGGAGAGAAAGACCTAAATAAAACAGGTAAATGGAATTTGTTCATTTAATCCCTGGGGATATACAGTTTTGAGGCGATAAATCCACTGGGCTTTCTTAAGAAGAATCCTATTATCCCAGTCGCCACCCCTAGGGGATTGTCGTATGACCTCTATAACCTGAAATCTGAGAGTGTTAACGTCACCATGGAAACATCTATTACATGACGTGCAATGGGTTTATCCCTACGGTTTCTCACATCACCGAGATGCTCACCAACACGTCTCCTAAATTCTCGCTTGGTCTTACCGACATAGTTCAAAGGACAACTACAAGTACACAGGTAGATAACCCCCTGTGTGCGGCAGTTAGCGAAGTCGTGCATAGTGTAAGTTATTCCCGTGCTGCTGCTAGTAAACATTTATTATTTCAAAATGAAACATAGGCAATCTCCACCGCATTTATATGTACCAGTTGGTTTTGGATTAAGCCAAGTTATATCCTTAGTTGGTCTTAGATAATGACTATGTACCAGCCTATCTCTTAGAGATCTTCCACAACATCCTCAATGTCTGGATCTGAAAGGAGGATATCCCAGTATCTCCTAAGGATACCCCTCACGCTTTCATTTTCACAATCATACGTCCCAATAATTCTAATGATGTTTTTTGTCTTATCTTGGTCATGTCGAGCGTTATTCACTAATAGGGAGTGGCGATCGACCTTGCTAGATTGTTGGAAGACCTTTTTTAGGACATCGTCGGGATATCCTCGTTGTTGAAATCTATTGCACATATCTGCAGCCTGACAATGGAAGGATTCGTATGAAGAACAATTTCTTCAAACTCTGAGTTATTGTCCTTTAGGGATACCACTTTTAAGGCTAGGTGGATGATAGCTTTCCCATTGTAAGAGGCTATTTGTAGCCATGGGTTTTCTATAAGTTTCAGTGTGGAGTTCACCCCGGCATTTAGTAACACGGATGTCTAAAAAGGGAATTCTCTCACTACTGATCTCATGAGTAAATTTCAAACCAATCGTGTTAGTGTTTAGATGCATCACAAAATCAGAGAATGTATCCTTAGTGCCATCCCACAAGATAAACACATCGTCGATGTACCTCCCCCAAAATAATATATTAGGGTCCCATTGACGACAGGGTGCATCAAAGACAATGGTGTCCTCCCACCAGCTGTACCCCTGAGCTGGTGGAAGAAACGAGTCTCAAAAATAAAATAATTGTGTGATAAAATGAACTCCAGTGCTTGGATCACAAAATCAAAGTGCAGCTTGAATTGAGTACCATGGGTGCTCAAAAAGTATTTAACTGCTGTAATACCCCATTTGTGGGGGAAACTTGTATAAAGGGCCTTAACATAAATAGAGGCCAGGTGGACGTGCTCATCTATATGGATATTCTCAATTTTAAGCAACAGGTCTGTTGTATCTCTGATGTAAGATGGTAATGATGCCACAAAGGGATGGTCTTTGGGATCACATGTGCGTTCCACACCTCCGGCGTGCGTTCCACCGCCCGGAAGTAGCGCTAGCATTAATGCCTACCTGGCGATTTGCTGTTTAAACAGGAGGGGCCAATTTTCAACGCCAAACTTGAGCTATTTAAGGCTCCATCGTCAACATGTGAGTGCACCTTATTACATCAGGATGCCATCACCATGCTATCTACATCAATGATGCCTTTTGGATTATTTTATTTTGGTCCCCTGATGAACCAGCTCACATGACACTGGGGAAACGCGTTGGAACAAGTATTCATCACATCATAGCAGGGTCATAGTAGGTGACAGCGAGGGCTTAGCCACCGAGAGGTAGGTGCTCTGCCTGTAGGCAGGGGTAGTGGATTGATGGAATTCATCAGGGAAAGATTTGGTAAACCAAAGTGAGGATTTTTTCCTTGTGGAAATTGTATGGCCTGCACCAATATGGTGAGGGCCATGGAATTCCATGACAGCACTGGTGAGAAAATATTTTGGATCACTCATCGCTTGACTTGTTCTAGTACTGCGGTTGAATTCGTTTTTTGATCATTTTAATAATATTTTATATATATGTCACATTTTTGTATCACATTGGGGTGCAAGTCCCCGTTTGGCCGATCCCATATTGGTGGAAAAAATTTTTTTCCTGTCCAGCTACATTTGTATTATTATAAGATATCTTATGCGGATCGAGTGTCAATTGATAGTTCCTTCGATAATTTAACTGGGCCTGACTGTCGGATAGTTTTTTATGTCAGAGAGATTATGTCTTAGTGCTAAAATACATAATGATATCACAATATAGGTTTAGTATTGAATACACTTCACATACGTTTCACTTATTTTTCATTTTTATTGAATCATTATATGGTTGTTTTCTACCACTTGTTGATATAATTGTCACTTAAAGGGGTTTTCTCAAGACGCAGTTTTATACTTACCTGCTCCCGCGCGCCGTCCACTTTCTGGTTTCGGCAGGGGGCGGGCTCCATCTTCATTGATGTCTTCTTCCGGCCAGGCCGCGCGCTGTACTGAACGCGCACGTCGAGTCCGCGCATACGCCCTGGTGACTTTTTCCTGGCAAGTATACTATACTGGCCAGGAAAAAGTCACCAGGGCGTATGCGCGGACTCGGCGTGCGCGTTCAGTACAGCGCGCGGCCGGCCAGGAGAAGAAAATAAGTCGTCTGCGCACGCACGGCCACCGCGATTCCTGAGAAGAGCGGTGGCCGTAACCAGGGGAGACGGAAGACAACAGTCAGGTAAGTATAGGTTTATTTTTTTCTAAGGGGTGGGGATTTGTTAATGAAATATATTTAGAAAAATGATCACTGTTAAATCATTAACAGATTTAACAGTGATTATTAAGATGATAATACCCCTTTAATATATTTTTTAAAAATGTTCACATATTGTCACATAAATTTTTTATTTTTATATAGACATTTATTTTTATATAGTCTTATTTATTTTTATTTTTATTTTTTTTATATATATTTTTTATATATATTATTGTTATATATATTTTATATATATATATTTTCACTCATTTAATTAGTTGTGCTTATAAATCATGTCTTCACATTTTAATATTTATGCAATATTTCACTAACTCACTCACTCACTAACCATTATTCATTCTTTTTTAGGTCTTTCTTTCGTTTCTCTTCCCTCCCCTTACTTCCCTCCTGCTCCGCTCCCGTCCCTCCTCATTCCTTTCCTTTTTTGCTGTTCTTCCATTATGCATGGTATTATGTCCCTACAGCGATGTGTTGGGCACGCGCATGCTCCTATCTGTATCGGATGTCATTGGTACTCCCGCGATCAAAGTATCTGTGATCATCTGACAGACTATGTATGGTCACCTGACTTTCGTCCTGACCATTCATGTGAGTGTACACGTCAGCAGCAAACAATCCGCTAATGGCGCCTGGGACATGGGTGTCTTCAATCACGCTGTTACTAGCTGGAGTTTGGGATTTGCCAATGGAGATATATAATGTGTGCCCCTCCGTTATGACGCCACCCCCAGATGAAGGTTCGCCGAAACGCGCGTCGGGGCTTGCGCCGTCTCGGAGGAATCACAGTATGCCACTGGATGATGCAGCGGTTGCTGTGGCAGGCTGGACCACCACATTGGAGCCATGGTTCTCCCAGGCCACTTTATGGTGACGCTGCATATTTTGACACAGGGCCGTGGTGCCAACATTGGCACCCTGGCCACGCTTCACCTTCTGCCAACAGATTCGGCAAATTAACATGTTCACCTCCACCGCCGGCTGCCATACCACCGAGTAGGTGATTTTACCCCCAACACTGATTACCCCCCGTACTGACTTACTGCTACCACCGTTGCCTCCGTGAACCCCTGCACCCCTGCTTTCCAGCAGGTAGGCTCCTGCAAAGCGGGTGGTCTAACCCAGGCATGTTTTCCTCCCAACCTCCCACTGATGCCACCCTGCTGACTCTCAGCCATGAAGGGGCTTCAATGATGATGAAGCCCCTTCGTCACCCATCTCCCAATTGTGACTGCTTGCAACACCAGCTCCCATGCCACTCTCCTCATCACTACTTGCCCGCCTACCTGAGGAAGCTGCGGATGTCTCCTCCACATCTTGGCTGGCCAGTAGCTGCTGACTGTCCTCTAGTAGCTCGTCCTCGCTGTATAGTGAAGCTGAGCCCACAGCATATAATACTTCTCTGTCTGAGGGAACAGAAAAGGACAGAGGCAGGTTAAGGACAGGTGAGGGCACAAGGCCTGCTCCCAGGCCATGCCAACTAAGGGTTGTGTCTGACGAACCCACCGACTATTGGCTGGAGATGTCTTATGTCACTTGGGATGAAGTGGATGACCGAGTCAACCATTCAAGAACCGCTAGATTGCTAGTCAGGAAAGGACCGCTAGATGACACCGGGAGCTCAGGCCTCTCGAAGTGACCCCTACTGCCACGCCCCCTTACTCTGCTGCGACCTGTGCCTGCACCACAAATATTTAGGCCTCTGCCCCTCCCCTGTGTAGGGCCTGTCACTTCTCTGTCTGACATACTGTTAGATGAAATAAATAAATTGGAAATTAATACACCACAAAAAAGGCTGTAATTTTCTCACTTTACCACACAACTGCTAATAGGCCCCTTTTTTTGCACTAATACACCCCAAAAAAGGCTTTAGAACATATAACTGCACAGCTGAACGGCAAATAAGCCCTTTTTTTCCACTAATACATCAGAAAAAAGGCTTTAGAATATATAACTGCACAGCTGAACGGCAAATAATACTTTTTGTTTTCCACTAATACACCCCAAAAAAGGCAGTCATTTTCTCACTTCACCACACAACGGCTAATAAGCCCTTTTTTATTCACTAATACACGCCATAAAAGGCTTTAGAACATATAACTGCACTTCTGAACGGCAAATAAGCCCTTATTTTTTTCACTAATACACGCCATAAAAGGCTTTAGAACATATAACTGCACCGTTGAACGGCAAATAATAGTTTTTGTTTTCCACTAATACACGCCAAAAAAGGCTGTAATTTTCTCACTTCAACACACAACGGCTAATAATCCCTATTTTCCCCCACTACCACAACCCAAAAAAGGCTTTAGAACATATAACTGCACCGCTGAACGGCAAATAAGACCTTATTTTTTTTCCACTAATACACCTCAAAAAAGTCTTTAGAACATGTAACTGCACCGCTGAACGGCAAATAATACTTTTTTTCCCCCCACTAATACACCCCAAAAAGCCTGTAATTTTCTTACTTCACCACACAACGGCTAATAAGCCCCTTTTTTTTCCACTAATACACCCCAAAAATGGCTTCAGAACATAAAACTGCACTACTGAGCGGCAAATAAGCCCTTATTTTTTTTGCATGAAAATGGCTGAATCCGAGATAGCTGAGGATATTTATAGGGCTGTGACATCACAGGGGCTGGCTGGCTGCTGATTGGCTGCATGCATGGCATTGTGGGTGATCTCTCGTTTCCAGAGTTCTTTGCTCCATGTCCTAACATGTGCAGCAGCCATTTTAGGAAAAAATGCGCTTCGTTACCACGAAGCGTCAGGAAATTCGGATTTGGTGCGAATTGAATTTTTCCTGAAATTCGGATCAAACTCCACTTCGTCAACTTCGATTCACTCATCTCTAATTAGCATATATCAAAACATGATTTTTCTCAGCAATGCGGGCACATATTACTTTGTGACCAACACAGATGCCTTCAGCTGCCAAGTGCACATGCAACAGGTCAGCCAGTTTCACAGCGGCAATCGTACATGACGGAGGTATTGGTTACCTTCCATCCCACCCCTCTAATCATCTCCTGCTCCATATCTGACCACTTCCCCACCGATAAATTCCCCCACCCCGTGTTCGGTCTCTCTTTATCATAATAAAACTCGAACACCAGGTTGGAATTAATCGGCCACAGCAGCCGTTTTATTAACATTAAAAACAAATAAACCATGAACACTTTTAAATAATAATTCCCTCCAAGGGGAATTCCTTGAAGCCCTACACAACTGAAATTACACTACCGGGGTGAGCCATCTTGTCTCCAGACGCTGCCCACCAGCTCTGAAGCACCACTGAATAGCCCCTTTTAATTCCGCCACAACTGGGAGTCCAGCCCCAACCATGGAGCCCTCCCATCCTCCTCCCCTGTGAATATAACCAACTTCAAGGACCTCCTCCCGCCCCAGCCGCTGTGACAAATTATACCACCCTCCCCCCCCCAATACTATACTAACCCCAACCCCCTTTATAACCAGACCTCTTATAACCTACCAATACCTTAATCCTGCCAAAACAAAAAAAGGGGGAGGGTGGGTGGGAGCCCTTTTAAATATACCTAAAATGGCCCCTTTCTTCACCTGGCCTTAACTATTTAACCCCTTACCCACTCCGCCACAACTCAAAACGGCCAATCACTACTCCCCAGAATCACCTTAAACCCACCCCTCTAACCACCTAGCCTATCCCTGTCCTTGGGGGTCTCCCTGAACCAAACCCCCTGTCATTATGGCCTCCCCTAAAGGCTCTGCCCCCCAGTCAGGCCATAACTTTATGTCTAGAGGCTGTCAGGGCATGCTGGTAACATTTGGGGTTATAGGCTGGGGACCACTGCCCTATTCTAATCTCAAATATAATTCCAAACGTACATTCCCTATAAGCAACATCTCTGATTAAATTAATGGGGTTGTCTCATTTTAGACAATGGAGGTATATCGCTAGGATATTCCCCCATTGTCTGATAGGTGTGGGTCCCACTGAGCACTGAGCAAGCGCATTCACTGTCTATGGGGTCGCTGTGGACCAACTTGTCATGTAAATTGCAGCCCTGTCTATATGTGATCTGTGGGTATTCGCCCAACACTTCCTCTAAATCGGAATCCATTTTCAGGACTACCCAATGACGTTGGATAATTTGTTTTACCTGTTTTGATCCCTTATCAAAGTTGGTAATGATACGTAACACCTTAGAGTCTGGGTTAGGGGTAAGGAGGGAGGGTCTGTGTTGGGACAAAGCTGCCCTATATGTGGACCTGAGGACGTGGTCGGGGTATCCCCTTTGCTGAAACAGCGTCCTCAGGTCAGCTGCCTGGATGACAAATTCCTGTTTGTTGGAACAGTTTTGCCTCAACCGAAGGTACTGTCCACTTGGAATCCCTCGCCTGAGTGGGAGAGGATGACTTGTCTCCCATCTCAGGAGGGAATTAGTGGAATTTGGTTTCCTATGGATGGAAGTATCTAATTCACCTCTGATATTTTTAGTGATCTTAATATCCAGGAATGGCAAACTAGTACAGTGTGACTCACAAGTGAAACGCATCCCTATGTCATTTTGATTCAGATGCGACACAAAGGACTCAAACTGTGATTTGTTGCCACTCCCAAGATGAAGATATCATCAATATATCGCGCCCACAGTCCAATTTTAGATATATCCTCCGATTCCTCGTCCCTGAATACTAAAGTCTCCTCCCACCAGCCCAGGAATAAATTTGCATACGAGGGGGCACAAGGGCTCCCCATCGCAGTATCCCTGAGCTGGTGGTAAATTTTGCTATCAAAGGAGAAAAAGTTTCCTTCAGGAGAAGCGCGGGCAGGTATGATTTAAACCCCAAGATTAGGTGTTTTATTGCGGCTGGTAGATCATTGTGTTGTTCGTTCCCCCAACCATAGGGGATCTGCCATACAGAGGATTATCACACCCTCTTAACCGACCAGCATCGGATTACCATCTCCTTTGCAGATTTGCGTCCCAGCACCCAGGGGTGGCAAATACAAGTTTAAGTTAATTTTTGATCCAGTTACTACCACAGGGTATAAACCTGCGGATTTTTTGTTTTCCTTTTTTCCTTATTGCAATTTTCCCCTGATGAGTCGACACAGACAAAAACGTGCCACGTCGGGAGGTCACCAGGAATTTATTAACTGGCCACAACTTTAGATTTAGGGATCAGGTCCGAAGTAGGGACAGGTATCCAGACAGGGTCGCCCCTATTGGGGCGGGTGCTCTGTAAAGATAGGCAGAATGAAACCAGCCCCCTTCCCCTCTTGTAGGGGCTCTTAGGGCACAGTTCTGCATCAACTTTACAGATGCCACCCCACAGTGTGACCTCGTATCCAGTTGATACCTGATATCCTTGAATCATCCACCTGGACACCTTCGCTGATCCCAGTATTTTCATTGGTCTGGTAAGACTGCTTGCACCTTTCACCAGGTGGAGCAGGTTTATTATTTCTCTACCAGTACTGGGGTACCAGGCTTGGACCCCATATATGTTTTTTAGATATTGCATTAATGTGGTGTGTTTTAGTTGCATATTGAATTAATAATTACATTTTAGACAGTGATACTCCTCCCCCTTTAGGGGGCCTATTCAACACACAGAAAAGCCAAAATACAAAGGGAAAGGTAACACTTAACTTCCAAGAACCTATGGCAGCACCAGGAACTCAGCCGAGATCTAAACACCAGCTATCCATAGGTCCAACTGAAACTATAAACCGCACAGCATTGTGGGAGAAACAACTACCGTATAAATAGGGAAAGTTAAATGACCACAATAGCAGCACCTGGAGGTTAAGGGTACCAGAAACAACACAAACGCCTATTATTCCACAAGGTAAACATGTCAAATCAAACCACGTGCTGCCAATCTCAAAGATCTCCTGCCACTCACTGTCGCAGGGACGTCCGTATGTCTCAGTACATCCGTGACACATAAACTCCCCATTAACTCTCACCACTGCTATCTTAAGTGCGGAAATGAGCTTGGGTATTTTAAGCCTGTTTTAACAGATATCTGAAACAGCTGACGCAACATTTTTCATTCCCATCTGACTCCACCTTTAGCATAGTTAAACTGCTGGATTGAAGAAGACGAGCTCCTGCTTTTCGCTTACAGCTATGGCCTTTTGTGAGAACCAGCAGGCAATGCTTCCTACTGTAGGAGTGATCTGTCTGTCCCCCCCAGTGTGCAGCTGTCTGCGTGCACAGGAACAAATAACACCTGGGGGATATATTCTTGGAGATGGGCTTCATTCTACGACTAAATACTGGAACAAGACTGATGAAAGCCGCTGACGCTTCACATTAACTGCAATGTCGTATCCATACAATGTACACTTATCAGAAAACATAGCAACAGAGGAAAGTCATACCTAGTCATCTAAACTACACTGCAAAAATAGGTGATTTAGGGGTGTCGCTGCAGGGGACGCAGATGAAGCAGACCCGGTGTCTCATGTCTTAGAAGACACCAGTATTACAAATAATACATGCCATATATTCAAGCCATACCTCTGACGGGAGATTTATTCTGTATATCTGTAGTATATCCTTTTCTTTGCTTAGTGCTGACATCTAATCACTATGACTAAATATCACAAAATGGAACTATAACAAGGTCAACAGGAGATGGGGATGCACTAAGTTGCTAATGGTTTAGCCTTGCACTAAAAGTCGGCTATGCAAATAGGATAAACTGTCAGACAAACGCTCATTCACAGTTTTTTTTCCTCCCGATTCCCACATATCCATGTACTCTCAGCTCGGCAAAGCAGACATGTTTTGTGGATAGAAGAGGGGAGAAAACTGCTGCCAGTGTAGTGCCCTGGAGCAAGGGTACTTTGGAGACATTTGTGGACATTCCCCTATATTTTTACTATGCAAAGCCATCAACTCACTACTGTGTTGCACTTGGAAGGGTTAACTTGCACTATGATTTATGCAGTTGTTTTTATATTGTTTATATGTTTAGCTCTGTCAGACGGTTGCTTAAGTCTGGAAACTATTTAGTCATTCTCATTGACTTGCACTGAGGCACGATACAAGTCTATGGCAGCCATGCACTCCAACATTGTTTCTGTTAGACAAAAAAAAAGGTACGCTGAAACACGCATTGGGGTCGCGCACACCATTGACCACAATTGCAAATGGGTGAGTTTAAATATTGGTATTAGTTTTTTATACTCTGGTCTGGACACAGTTATTACTATTTATTCCTGGCACTATTTATAGTAGAGGTGGGACAACGAATCAGTCGAATCCACGAATCCCTCGAATCTTGCTGTATTCGAAGGACTCGTGGACTCGAATCCCGACCTCATTTACAAAATTATAGGACAGCGATACAGATGCCTTGCCTGTGCTGCAGCAGGAGAGGGAGACGAGTGTATCAGAGACAAAGCAATTACCCACACAGCTATTAGGCCTCATTCAGACGGGCGTTGCGGGAAAAGGTGCTGGTGCGTTGCCGGAACATACACGATTTTTCCGCGCGAGTGCAAAACATTGTAATGAGTTTTGCACGCGCATGAGAAAAATCGGCATGTTTGGTACCCAAACCCGAACTTCTTCACAGAAGTTCGGGCTTGGGATCGGTGTTCTGTAGATTGTATTATTTTCTCTTATAACATGGTTATAAGGGAAAATAATAGCATTCTGAATACAGAATGCATAGTACAATAGGGGTTAAAAAAAATATATAATTTAACTCACCTTAATCCACTTGCTCGCGCAGCCCGGCATCTCTTCTGTCTGTCTTCTGTGTGCAGGAAAAGGACCTGTGGTGACGTCACTTCGGTCATCACATGGTCCATCACATGATCTTTTACCATGGTGGTGGATCATGTGATGGATCATGCGATGACCGGAGTGATGTCACCACAGGTCCTTTTCCTGCACACAGCACAGAAGACAGACAGAAGAGATGCCGGGCTGCGCGAGCAAGTGGATTAAGGTGAGTTAAATTATTTTTTTTTCATTTTTTTTTTACCCCTCCAGCGCTATTGTACTATGCATTCTGTATTCAGAAGTTATAAGGGAAAATAATAATGATCGGGTCTCCATCCCGATCGTCTCCTAGCAACCGTGAATGAAAATCGCACCACATCCGCACTTGCTTGCGGATGCTTGCGATATTCACGCAGTTGCATGGAAAACGCACAATAAAGAGCATGCTGCGATTTTCACACAACGCACAAGTGATGCGTGAAAATCACAGCTCATGTGCACAGCCCCATAGAAATGAATGGGTCCGGATTCAGTGCGGGTGCAATGCGTTCACTTTACGCATTGCACCCGCGCACAAATCTCGCCCGTGTGAAAGGGGCCTTAGAGCTGCATAGCTACTGACTGAAAAAATATGAGACTTCTACTGTAGAATCTGTTATAGCTGTTATAGCCAGTGTACATCTATGCACATGACAGATGCCCCAACACACCCAGCTCTGCTATTACTCTATATGACAGCTCCCCCAGCACACTCAGCTCTGCTATATCTCTATATATGATAGCTGCCCCAGCACACCCAGCTCTGCTACATCTATACACATTACAGCTGCCCCAGCACACTCAGCTCTACTATATCTCTATATATAACAGCTGCCCCAGCACATTCAGCTCTGCTATATCTCTATATATATGACAGCTGCCCCAGAAAACTCAGCATGCTACATCTGTACACATGACAGCTGCCCCTGCACACTCAGCTCTTCTACATCTATATATCTGTAAGTATTACTATACAGTAGATTTTATATATATATATATATATATATATATAGCAGAGCTGAGTGTGCTTGGGTAGCTGTCATATATAAAGATATAGCAGAGCTGAGTGTGCTGGGGCAGCTGTCATATATAAAGATATAGCAGAGCTGAGTGTGCTGGTGCATCTGTGATGTGTATAGATGTAGCAGAGCTGGGTGTGCTGGGGCAGCTGTTATGTGTATAGATGTAGCAGCGCTGAGTATGCTGGGGCAGCTGTCATATAGAGATATAGCAGAGCTGAGTGTGCTGGGGGCACCTCTTATGTGTATAGATGTATCAGAGCTGGGTGTGCTGGGGCAGCTATCATATATAGAGATGTAGAAGATACCAGAGTCTACAGTAGAAGTCTCATTTTTTCAGGCAGGGGCTATGCAGCTGTGTGGGTAAGTGCCTTGCCTCTAATGTAGAAGGTCGTGGGTTCGAGTCCCACCAGAAACTTTTCTGAAATACACAAGCACTGACTCCATATATCGACATACAGGCTGGAAGAGGCCTGCATCGCATCGCTGACATGGAGGTAAGTATAAGTGTTTTTTTGTTTTTTTTTTAAATACCGGACTATTACTGCCAGATGGGGGAGCGGGAGACACTTGATACTGGCACATGGGGGAAGGGTGGGAAGGATGGGAAGGAGATAGGCACTTGATACTGGCACATTGGGAGGGGGGAAATGGCACTATGATACTTGCACATTGGGGGGGAGATGGCACTATGATACTGAGCCATGGGGGGAGATGGCACTATGATACTGGCACATGGGGGGGTTGGCACTATGATACTGGCACATGGGGGAAGGAGAGAGGCACTTGATACTGGCACACTGGGAGGGGGGGAGATCGCACTATGATACTGGCACATTGGGGGAGATGGCACTATGATACTGGCACATTGGGGGGAGATGGCACTATGATACTTGTACATTGGGGGGCGAGATGGCACTATGATACTGGCTCATTGGAGAGGGAGATGGCACTATGATACTGGCATATTGAGGGGGAGATGGCACTATGACACTATGATACCGCCACATGGGGGGGGGGGGAAGGAGAGAGGCCCTTTTCACTTTAAAGGCAGGCAAACCTGGAATACCTTCAGGTCATATTTGCAGCCACCAAATAATTACTAGAAGTGCACAAATAGTCCCACACCATGGACAGTGACATACCAGATGTATTATTCAAATTTGCGATCTCCATTCATTATTTTTTTCAATTTGAAATATCGTCAAAGTAATTTTCGCCTATGCGAATGCGCAAAATAGGCGCGCCCTACTACAGTAACTGGGTTTCCAACAGACCGAAGTTGGATGCGATTAGAAAAGATGGTTGGCACGTGATGACGTGATGACGTAGTGGACGTCGCGCTCCCCGCCTCCCCACGGCTCAGCTATCCCGCTGCTTTGAACATGCTGGCGTTCTCGTGCCGAATCCTCCCTGCACCCTCTCTATGACCCTCTCTATGACCGTGTGTTAAGTGCTATTGAGCTATAGCGCTACTGCCTCTCGTCTAAGCCTACTACTCTACTGCTACTGCTACCGACTGCTGGGCTTGGATGTGGGGGCTGCTTTTAGCTTATTGCCGATTCTGCCGCTCCTGCCGCTTCCTCCTCTCTTACCCTCCGTGTCGTTCTGAACAGTCTGCTATCTGGAGTTTTTTTTTCCGTGGAGTGCGCCTCCGGTTCCTGTTGATCTGCTGCTCCCCTCTTGGTGTCAGAGTGAGTAACCTCTGTGTTCCCCTTACCTGATGGTTTGTTGGAGAAGATGATAAGGTGAAGAATCATACTTAGGACTGTTGCCGATTTTCCTTGCTCTCTCCCTTTGTTATTGTATATGACCTGCCTCTCTCCTCGTGTTCTCAGCTTCTTCCTCGATTTGTTATGTCTCCTCTTTGATGTTGTGGTGACTAACCTCCCCATGACTGCTGACTCCAACTAACCCTGACTGGAGATCGATAAAGTTGCTGTTGATCCTACTCTGATAGGCTGTTGGTGTTAATATCTTAGGAGAAAAAAAATAAAATAAAAAATGAGGTGCCTATGATTATAAGAAAGTGAACTATAGAGTTTAAAGCATAAGGTGGAGAAGGGGAAAGAAAAAAAAAAAAAGAAAAAAAAAAGGAGGAGAAAGAGTATAAAGAAGAGTGGACAAAAAAAAAAAGGGGGAGGAAAGGGGAGAAAAAAAAATGAAAAAAAAAGAAGAAAAGAAAACAAGAATAAACAAGAAGGGAGTGGAAAAAAAAAAGAGGGGGGACAAGAAAAAAAAAAAAAGAAAAGAAAAGAAAAAGAAAAAAAAAAAAAAAAGAGAAAGAAGGAGAGCAAAGAAGAAAGGATATACACTTAAAAGGAGAGAAAGAGGCGGAATAAGGGGGAAGAAGGGAAAAAAAAAAAAAATTAATAAAAAAAAAAGGAATAAGACATGGGCCCAAAAGCTTTTAGGCGCTCGACTGATCTATCAGGTCAGAAACACGGGTCCAAAACTGCTGAACCAACAAAACTGGACCAGTTCCTGAGGTCTCCTAGGGTCAATACGAGGGGCGGACAAAAGGAATTTTTCGCAAAAAAAAATGATGACTCAGATATAACTGAGTTAGAAACACAAAAAGTCGCTAGATACCCCGAAGAAGAAGACGGTATAATGGGGGAAGTTATCCCTAATGACAATTCTTCTCCGCTAGAAGAAATACTCCTAGCGGTTAAACAGAACGGGGATTTAATACAGGCGGTCACAACCCAACTTGGGTTTATTCAAGTTGATGTGGGACTAATAAAAGATGATTTGTCAAAAATGCGAGACAGAGTCAACATCCTTGAAAGTTCCGTCACCCTTATACAGAATGAATCCAAAAAAATAAATACGGAAGTCTCCACATTTAAAGCAGAATATAATCTCTTGAAGAAAAAGGTAGTGGACCTTGAGGACAGGTCACGAAGATACAATGTGAGAATAATTGGGATTCCAGAGGGTGTGGAAGAGAAAAATCCAACCCAATTTGTACAGAAATTAATTCTTGAGAACTTTGGGAAAGAGTCATTTTCTCCTCTTTTTATGATTGAAAGAGCTCATCGGGTCCCAGGAGGAAAACCAATTCCAGGGAGACAACCTCGGACATTCCTTGCTAAGTTATTGACTACAGGGGACAGAGATATCCTCCTGAGAAGGGCGAGGGAATCCTCACCGGTT
Source organism: Bufo gargarizans (assembly GCF_014858855.1). Taxonomy (NCBI): domain Eukaryota; kingdom Metazoa; phylum Chordata; class Amphibia; order Anura; family Bufonidae; genus Bufo; species Bufo gargarizans. The sequence continues at coordinate 91,437,993 of NC_058082.1, read as the reverse complement.
GTATATAACGGGATTAGATTGGCCTTTTTTCCCGATTTTTCGAAAGAAATACAAGAAAAGAGACGCACATTTATGACTGTTAAAAAGAGGCTAAGAGAAAGGGATATTATATATTCTCTTATATTCCCGGCCAAATTGCGGATCGTTTTTGAGGATAAAACCCTTTTTTTTGACACCTCAGAAGAAGCCGCGGACTGGCTTGACCGAAATAATCGATAATTCAATTGGGTTATGATCTGGCGGGAATAACTAGTACTATAAGGGGCTTATACCCCTAAATGTAGTTTTCTTTGCTTCCTAATGGGGGTGGCTGAGTGGGGGGAGTGTGGAGGGTTGGTCATAGGAAAGAAATCTACTACAATATGTGGTGGATTGCCTGTGGGAGGGGGGTGAGGGGGGGGGGGTGGGGGGGGGTGGGGTTGGGTTGTGGTGCGTCAAAGTAGGTGTGGTTTCCCTTTTTTCAGTTTATTATTTTTTTCTTTTTTTTCTCTTCTCCCTCTCTCCTGTTTCTCCATTTAACCATTGTTGATGACGATGATTAGAATTTTTGCTTGGAATGTACGTGGTTTGGGGGAAAGAGGTAAGAGACAAGCGGTTTTTGACCTGACTCAGGCCCATCTACCAGCAATAGTATGCCTGTTAGAGACCCACCTTACTGAGGAGACCACTAGAGTGGTCGACAGGGGATGGGCTGCGCATACGTATCATTCTACCCTCTCCAATTACTCGAGAGGTGTTACGGTGTTGATACATAGACTTATTGACTTCGTTTGTGAGGCATCCTCTGTCGACCAACAGGGGAGATTTATTTTTTTATACTGTAGGTTAGGGGGAAAGCTATGTATTTTGGCCTTTGTCTATATCCCACCGCCATTTTCTTTTTCGGTTCTTAATTCTCTTTTATTATTCATGGATAAATGGCCAGAATGCCCAACATTGATTATTGGCGATTTTAACTGTGTCATTGATCCTTTACGTGACAGGGTTTCTATGAGTGCCGGGAGAGACAGTCCGGTCCAGGGGTCTCCCCTCGCACGGTTTTGCCTGGAGGCTGGATTTGAGGACGCTTGGGAACATCTGGGACAGGGGAAAAGGGTTTTTTCATGCTTTAGCAAAGCAGGTAAATCGTTGTCCAGAATAGATCTTGTATTGATAAATAGTAAATATGTGAAACTGATAAAACGAATGAAATATGAAACAAGGTCAATATCTGACCATTCTCCGCTATTACTTGAATTATGCTTATCTCAGGAAAGATATACACCAAAACTTTCCTTTAGACTAAACCCTTATTGGCTATCAGTTATAAAGACACATGAAATAATTCGAAATGAAATAGGCCGATTCTGGGATATTAACTATGGCTCAGCAAAAATTCAAGTGGTATGGGATACCTTTAAGGCGTACATGAGGGGATTGATGGTTAGCAATATCACGAACCTTAGAAGGGAATATGGAAAAAAACAGAAAAATCTAGAAAAACATGTAGTGTTGGCGACAGAATCCTTCCACATAAATAAGACGGAGAAGAATAGGGAAAATATGCAAAAAGCCACACAAATATATGCTAATTTTTTATTGGATAAGGCCCAACAGAACCTTTTTTTTAAAGGGCAAAAATATTTTACTGAGTCTGGGCGACCTGGTAAACTCCTCTCCAGAGTAATCTCCAATCAACAACCCAAAAAACATATAGACAAGGTTCGAGTGAGGGATGGTAGGATAGTCACTAGACAGGGCCCGGTGGAGAAGGCCTTTCTTGATTATTTTCTTGATCTGTATAAGGCTGATTCTAACATTACAGATGATAAGATAGATTTCTATCTAGATAGGATCAACTTTTCAACTATTACTGAGACGCAAAAGAAAGCACTAGAATTGGAGGTCTCAACTCAGGAACTTGAGGGAGCTATTAAACTATGTTCAGCTAATTCTACTCCTGGTTCAGACGGGCTTCCATATGAATTTTATAGTAAATATGGGGACTGTATTTTTCCTAGATTATTGGAGGTCTTTGCTGAATCAATGGAGGATGGGATGTTACCAGATTCAATGATGGAGGCTACAATAATACTAATTCCAAAAAAAGGCAAGGACCCTCTAGATTTAGAATCTTATAGACCAATTTCACTGCTTAATGCAGATGTAAAGCTTTTTGCGAGGGTCCTTGCTACAAGGCTTTCTAGGGTCATCTCCTCCGTTGTCCATCCGGATCAGAGCGGTTTTATTCAAAATAAGGGTACACATCATAATTTACATCGGCTCTTTTCTAATATCCAGGCCCCTGGGGGGACCGCCCGCTCCATCCTGTCATTGGATGCCTCCAAGGCCTTTGACAGGGTGGAGTGGCGTTTCCTCTGGAAGGTTCTTGCTAGGATGGGCTTTGGAGAGAGGTTTATACGCACTCTTAAGTTATTGTATAGATCCCCAAGGGCTAAATTGAGTCTTAATGGAAGTCTGAGTAGTAGTATCGATTTAAACAGAGGCACCCGTCAGGGTTGCCCATTATCTCCCTTATTATTCGATATGTATATCGAACCCCTTGCGATGGCCATCAGGCAGGACGATCAGGTTAAAGGATTTGGTACGCTAGGAACACAAGACCGTATCTCATTATATGCAGATGATGTTCTGTTTTTTATAGATCATACGGAAACTACTCTCCCTAGGATTATTCAAATGGTTAAAGTATTTGGTGAGGTGTCTGGTCTTCTTATAAACTGGGCCAAGACCAGTCTGCTCCCAATAGACCCCCTGCCACAGAAAGAGGTTCCTGTTACACAGTTGGATATTGTTGATACTTTTCAATACTTGGGTTTGACTATATCGCCTCGGGTCGAAAATTTTGTAGAACTTAATTTGATCCCCATAATGGTAAAGATTAGAGCTAAAATAGGAATCTGGCTGAAACTTCCCCTATCTAGAGCTGATCGAGTTTCACTAGTTAAAATGGTGATATTACCACAATTTCTTTATGTGCTCAGGAATACACCTATTTGGATACAAGACAAACATTTTAAACTTATGGAAAGAATAATTAATGATTTAATATGGGGAAGAAAGCGAGTTCGAATTAAGTTGGAATATTTGTATAAATCAGTGGAGTGCGGGGGTTTAAATCTCCCCTACTTTAAAGGGTATTTTATTGCAGCCCAGTTATTGATGTGCTATGAAGCAGAGAATAGTGCACTACTGGGGAAGTTGGTAACTAGTCACGCTCACAATAATATTTTCACCTTGTTGGAATCTGGCCTATTGAAGAGTTACGAGCAAGGCTATAGAGAGACTATAAAACTACTCCTTAAGGTGTGGGCTACAACTAGGACATGGTTGAAGGTTAAGGGTTCACTTACATTTACGCCTCTTTGGCATAATTTGTACTTACAAAGGCTGGATGAAATTGCAGCTGACACATTTTGGCAGAAGAATAAAATTTTATATATTTCACAGGTAGTTAAAGATAGAGAAATTAAACCCTTTATAGAAATGACACATAATATAAAAAATCTTTCATGGTTTAGGTATTTTCAATTGCGATCTGTATTATCTAGTTTGGATGATAAGCGGCTGTTGGATATAGATAATTTATCCTTTCTGAATGATTGGGTAGGGGGTACACTTTCTAGAATAAAAATTTCAAATATATATAAGTTATTATTGAAGGTACGGTTTAGTGATATACACTCACCAGGACAAAAAGCGTGGGAGGTGGACTGTCCGAATTTACAAATAGAAGGGTGGGAGAATATTTTTGGGAATTTATCTTTATTATCCCAGAACTTTAACCATGTTCTAATACAATTCTATATTTGCCACAGATTATATATTACTCCCCTATGGATGAATAAATGCGGGTTAAGAGACACGTCCAACTGTCCCAAATGTGACACTGTAGGAGCAGATTTTCTCCATATGATATGGACCTGTCCAGAACTTATAAATTACTGGAATGGTATCAATAATTGTATTATGTGTAAACTAAAAATTCGAATTCCTTTTGAACCACAAGTATTTGTTCTTAATGATCTTTCCAAACTAAAAAATCATAAGTATCAAAAGATCTTCCTGAGTAGAATACTGATGTTGGCTAGAGTTTGATCAGTCGGACCTGGTTTGCCCGATCCATTCCAGACATAAATACATGGATAAATTTAATTGATAAGGTAAAGAACTACGAGAAAATTATATATAGACGGAGGGAAATTGAATACCAGTGGAGTAGGATATGGGGTGGTTGGAGGTCTGATTAGCTGAGGTCAAGTTGTTTTATATATAGGGGTCCTACTTTGACGCACCACAAATTGGGGGGGAGGGAGGGGAGGGTTTTCTAAATGTTATGAAAAGACGAGTTGAATATATTTATATTTATATATAATTAGTTGGGTCACTAAGAATTGAGAGATTGTAAAAACTTTTTTACTGTAAATGTTTTGTAGTTTTCCCAATAAATTTTTTGAAAGCAAAAAAAAAAAAAAAAGAAAAGATGGTTGGCAACAATTTTCGCGACGTTAAGGAAGAATTTCTGATCACTGTAAGTAATTTGACAAAATCGCTGTATATGCAGATTGAGTGTTTAAAAAAAGCGCCATTGCGGAAATCCCTAATGATGCAATTAATTTTTTCTCGGTACACACAACTTCACATTTTATAAGGTAACATTGTACATAAGGCCGAAAAAAGACATTTGTCCATCCAGTTCGGCCTGTCATCCTGCAAGTTGATCCAGAGGAAGGCAAAAAAAAAAAAAATGAGGTAGACGCCAATTTTCCCCAATCAGGCAATCAGAATAACTCCCTGGATCAACGACCCCTCTCTAGTAGCTATAGCCTGTAATATTATTACACTCCAGAAATACATCCAGGCCCCTCTTGAATCCCTTTATTGTACTCACCATCACCACCTCCTCAGGCAGAGAGTTCCATAGTCTCACTGCTCTTACCGTAAAGAATCCTCTTCTATGTTTGAGTACAAACCTTCTTTCCTCCAGACGCAGAGGATGTCCCCTTGTCACAGTCACAGTTCTGGGTATAAATAGATGATGGGATAGATCTTTGTACTGACCCCTGATATATTTATACATAGTGATTAGATCTCCCCTCAGTCGTTTCTAAAGTGAATAACCCTAATTTTGATAATCTTTCAGGGTACTGTAGTTGCCCCATTCCAGTTATTTATTTAGTTGGCCTCCTCTGGACCCTCTCCAGCTCTGCTATGTATGCCTTGTTCACAGGAGCCCAGAACTGTACACAGTACTCCATGTGTGGTCTGACTAGTGATTTGTAAAGTGGTAGGACTATGTTCTCATCACGGGCATCTATGCCCCTTCTGATGCAACCCATTATCTTATTGGCCTTGGCAGCAGCTGCCTGAGACTGTTTTTTGCAGCTTAGTTTGCTGTTTATTAAAATTTCTAGATCCTTTTCCATGTCAGTGTTACCGAGTGTTTTACCATTTAGTATGTACGGGTGACTTGCATTATTCCTTCCCATGTGCATAACTTTACATTTGTCAGTGTTAAACCTTATCTGCCACTTATCTTCCCAAGCCTCCAATCTATCCAGAGTCCTTCTGAAATAGTATACTGTCCTCTTCAGTGTTAATTACTTTACATAGTTTAGTGTCATCTGCGAAAATTGACATTTTACTATGCATGCCTTCTACAAGATCATTAATAAATATATTGAAGAGAATAGGGCACAATACTGACCCCTGAGGTACCCCCACTAGTGACAGTGACCCAATCTGAGTATGTACCGTTAATAACCACCCTCTGTTTTCTATCACTCAGACAGTTACTTACCCACTTACAGAAATTTTTTCCCAGTCCGAGCATTCTCATTTTATATACTAACCTTTTATGAGGTACAGTGTCAAATGCTTTGGAGAAGTCCAGATATACGACATCCATTGATTCGCCGCTGTCAAGTCTAGAACTTACCTCCTTATGAGATATTATTGATTGGTGCACTAAGTATTGTTGTGAGAACTTGCCACTCCAGTACAGGCCCCAAAAATTAGCCAATTGGCATTACCTGACAGCAAAGAACTTTGGATTCTGTGGCTGGAGGTACATTAGGCGGTCACAGGAAAAATATGTAACTGTCGGCCAGTACAGGCCCCAAAAATTAAGCATTCAACGGACATAAAAGGCCTTTTATGCTGCTGTATTTACCTAAGACAGGGACCATGATTTGTTGTGGGTGGTGGCGGATATTTGTGGGCTGTCATAAGGAAAGTCAATCAAACATGGTCGACTCGTCACATGTGTTGAATTCCTCCGAGATCCATGCCTCATTCATTTTTAGAAATGTGAGGTAGTCCACATTGTCGTGAGCTAGGCGAGTGCGCTTATCGGTCACGATCCCCCCTGCTGCGCTAAACGTTTTTTCTGACAGGACACTGGACGAGTGGCAAGCCAACAGTTCCATGGCAAATTGTGCCAGCTCTGACCACAGGTCAAGCCTGCACACTCAGTAGTCCAGGGGTTCATCGCTTCTCAGAGCGTCCACATCGGCCGTTAACCCAATGTAGTCGGACACCTGTCGGTCTATGCGTTCCCTGAGGCTGGATCCGGAGGACGGCTGTCGATGGGTTGGCTGCAAGAATGATCTGATATCCGAAGTGACCAACACATCTTCAAACCGCCCTCTTCTTCCATGCGCTGTTGGATTGGTACCTGCAACTGTTTCTCTGTGAGAATTCCTCTGCCAGCGCCCGCAAAAGCAGAATGCAGCATTTCTCGAAGCAAGGCCTGGAAGGTGTAAACCGTAATGGGATGTTACGCACCCTCTAGCCAATGTCTCCATTCTTGAAAGGCCAACTTTACTCCCAGAAGCTCTCTATTGCCGATGTCATAATTGCATTCGGCTGGCGAGAGTTTCCGGGAGAAAAAGGCACAAGGATGAAGCCTCTCAAGATTTCCAGAATACTGGGAGAGAACCGCTCCCAGGAAAAAAAGTCGAGAAATGTCTGGATGAATGAGAATTGGAGCGGCGCAGAAGGCCTGCTTCAGCGTCTCAAAGGCTTCGCCAGCCTCTCTCGTCCACTTAGATGGGTTCGCCCCCTTCTTAGTGAGGTTCATGAGGGGCAGTACCACCGCAGAAAAGTTCTTAATAAATTTGCGGTAGAAGTTGGCAAAACCTAAGAAACGCTGCAATCCCTTCAGGTCCTTAGGCGGAGGCCAATCCAAAACAGCTGAGAGCTTGGATGGATCCATCCTTCCCCAAACCTCGTTCAGAGACAATATACCCTAGGAAGAGCAATTCTCTCACCTCAAATAGGCACTTCTCGAGTTTGGCGTATAGGCGATTCTCCCTCAGATTCTGGAAAACCTGACACACATGATCCCGGTGAGTCTGTGGGTCCGATGAATAGATTAGTATATCAACTAAATAGACGACCACGAATCTACCCAAGAAATCCCGGAGGACATCAGTAATGAACTCCTGGAAGACTGCAGGGGCATTACAGAGACTGAAAGGCATTATGAGATACTCGTAATGCCCGTCCCTGGTGTTAAATGCGGTCTTCCATTCGTCATCCTTACGAATGTGTACCAAATTATATGCACCCCGCAAATCGAGTTTGGTTAAGACTCGGGCCCCCGCCACCTGTGAGAATAACTCCTCATTAAGTGGAAGAGGGTACCGATTCTTCACCGTAATTCGATTGAGGCCGCGGAAATCGATACAGGGTCTCAATCCACTGTCTTTCTTCCCTATGAATAAGAATCCCGCTCCTGCGGGAGAAGTAGACGGTCAAATGAAACCCCTTTCGAGGTTCTCTTTTATATAATACCGCTGGGCCTGAATCTCAGGCCCAGTGAGATTATACAGATGTCCTCTGGGTGGCATGGTACCTGGCAACAAATCAATAGAACAATCATATGACCTATGAGGAGGTAACACATCAGCCCCCTATGGGATGAACACGTCTTAGAAAGGATGATAATGTTTAGTCAATACACTCAGAACGCTGGGGGTTGTCCTTGTTGGAGATGTTCCAGCTGGGTCTCAGCAGTATGAGTGCAGTCCGGATCATCATATAATACCCTCATGGCATGAAAGAAGGTCTCTACTGAGCCAAACGCGGGATCTCCCGCCGGGAGAATAAAAGCCCAACGTTGCGGATCCTTCCTCAATAGGGACATAACAATGCCGACATAATTCAAAATATAGATAGCAGGAATCATGGAAGTTGAGAAACTCCTGCCTATTTCGCGTAAAAACCTCAGGTAGCGGTATCTTGGGTTCCACCCGAGGTTCTGCTGGAGTCGGGTCGGGCAAACCCTGAACTCCCTGAAGGAGGAGTTTAAGTTCGTCTCCGACTGTTGCCACTTGTGCATGGATCTTGTTGAGATTTACAACAGAGATGTTTATCCTCTATTGGACCAAGAGATTGGCTGCTCCGGTCAATTCCACTAATTGCTGCTGGATACGATCCATGATAACTGGAGGTTAGGGCCCACTGTTCTGTAATGGTGCAGAACCCCAAACAACCAGACAGAGTTTAAACAATGGTGGATTGATTAAATGACGGCAGTACAGTTCAGACCAGAAATCATATGCAGGTAATCAAACCAAATAATAACTTGTGCAGGAAAACTCACAAGAGACAGCCAGACCAGGCCAAAGTTTATATGCACAGAAATAGTCCGTGTAATGTAGTACCTAGCGACGAGCCATTTCCAGGGTCCGATCCAAGGTCCAACATGAGACAAACTGTTCCGCATAGAAGTTTCCCACAGGCAGTCTCTAGAGATGGATTGAGGAAGTCAGAGGTCATGCACAGGCAGTCTGGAAGAATGTGAACAGCAACATACACCCGGATTGTCAAAACAACAGTGGGACCTGACCAGCCAGGGAAACACCTGCTAGCCAATCACAGAGGGCCTTGTGTCTATTCCTCATAGGCCATATGATTATCCTAATCCCCGACATTGTGCGGCCCTAGTGGGCAGCGAAACAGGTGAGTGTCTGACACAAACCCTGCCTGTTTCTCGACTCTGATTCTCTGCTGCCTGCACTGACTTTGGATTTCTTTTTTGGATATGTAAAAACGTTGCCTGACCTCGGATTGATTTATCGTAAACGCTGGTACGCTGTCTGCCTCAACCTCGGCCTGTCTCCTAGGTAACTGACGCCGTAGGTGGTGAATCTATATATCGGGACATCTATTGAGCAATATGTATGTCAATTAACACCTTATTAAGGTGACAAGGTGATAATTGACATACATATCGCTCAATAGATGTCCGGATATATAGATTCACCACCTACGGCGTCAGGTAACATGACGCCTTGGGCTGTGTAAGCAAGCTGGAATGATCAGGGGCAAGCGTTGGAGCCGGTCATGTGATCCAGATAGAGACACGTGATCTAGAGACTCTGGGGAGGAGCATGGAGCGGTACGCTCCTACGAGTGTGCATACATCATGGAAGATGATCTGTAGGTCGGACCTGAAGGAAAACTGGCGAGTGAGCCAGTGAACGCGGCCACGATCACATAATTCAATTAGACAGGGATAGGGCATGACGCACAGATTGAGAGACATGCGCATTATGTAAACGGAGACGCTAAGCTGTGCGGGACGCATGATGTGAGGTGTTCATTGGTGGATAGGTTACTGTTATAATTGAGCATAGGTGCACAAGTGGGGTAATTACCAGTAGGTATAATCCTATCGGCAGCCTTTCAAGTAGAGTGTGGATGATAAACAATCACCTATTGTGATTGGTCATATGTGAACCATGGGTGGTGACCTGTATCATATAAAGGTTTGGAGTAAGCACTGTAGACCAGGCTTGACAAAGACTACATCGTAGTCGAAACGTTGCTGCTATTATTGGTCTTTTTTGTACATATTTCATGGATTAACGACAAATAAAGAATGAATGGAGAACAAAGCTGCCGTCATCTACTATTTGAATGTCTATCGTGGGCGACCGTGGATCTGGTGCCTGAGACAGGCTGATGCATATCTCCTGAATTGAGTCATAAAGGATCAGACGTGCTCCTCTACAAACAAGATTACGACAGCAGGCAGACATGTCACCCAGGGCAGACTTATTCACTCCCTTTGCAGAGCAGGGGGAGGGGCAGAGATTGTTGTTATTGCAGGTAAACAAAGAGCCAGAAAAGAACCAGGGAAATGAGGAAAATATTATTTTTTTTTACCTAAAACTTGCTTAGCTCAGTTATATATTGCTGCCCATCGGATTTACAGTGCTATATATTTTTTTCATAACTTGAACAACTCCCACTAGGGAGGGCGCACTGCACCACCAATGGTAATTAACGTTTAATACAGGAGACACGTGTGTCGGCGCAGAATCACATAGCCGCCACACTGCCTCTGACAGGGAGCTGCCATCAGTGGCAGCAGTTAACCCCTCAGGTGTGGCACCTGAGGGGTTAACTGCCGCTGATCGCAGCTTCCTATCATATAGGTTGGGCACCGCCTCCGGTATTTGTGTTAGAAGTTAATTATCATTGGTGGCGCAGTACGCCCGCCCCTCCTCCTCCCGTCTCTCCTTATTGGCAGCACGGCACAGGGGGGAGGGAGAGAGTGACTCCTTTTCCCCTGTGCTGCTGAGGGAACATGAGTGTGCTGACAGCAGCGCGCTCATGTCCTGTGATAGTGAGCTGGATGCATTATCGGCCTTATCGGCAAGGTTAGATGCCAATACCTGTTGTGCATTTTTCATAGGTATGTAACATTTATGTTTAAATATCATAATTATAGTGGATTTCATTATATATAAGAGGCCATATTGTGATATATTCACCATTTTATGTGTATTTTAAAGTCAGCCAAGAGAGGTTCATGGAAAGGACACTGTTTCATAAGGTTTCTTCTCTATAGATGTACCAGTCTGAGAAGAGGCATTCTTGTCTCCTTATATATTTATAGATGTATCTGGTACTAATTAACCCTACAGTTGATGTCTATTGGTGAAGCAGAAAATCTGTGGTGTCTGTATACACATATAATGAACCTTATTTTTTTTTTGTATAAGATAATCAATAGGGCATATGTATTGTTTCAATGCATCTATTATCTTATATATTTCTCACTAGGAACGCATGTACTCTTAAAATATGATGAGAAGAATTTTAAGTATAGACTTTGTTGATGAGTCTCCATTCTGGGAAAGCGGTGTTATTTTAACTAACAATCAATCACTCTTTGAAGTGACAGGTGAGACACACATGTCTATGAGAGTGCAAGGTTTATTATATTCTTATCAATACCATAAATTTGATAGTTTGGGAAATGTCTAAACTTGTACCTTAATGTCTATGCTTTAATTGGTACATGTATCAAAGTTAATCCCTGTAGCTCTAATTTAGGATTCCATATGTTATGTGTATGGAATGCAAGATGAAGTCAGACCTGGACATTTAACCCTTATTAGTAAATGATGCCAGTAGCTTATGCAATAGTGCCACCTAGGTATAAATAAGTAACATTACACCAACAGCAGAAATGCGTTCTGGGTAATACAGTGACATCATAGTCATTATCATATGTACACGCCTAGCCAACAATGATTGGAAAAATCCAAGCTAGGAAGGTGTGTCTAACTGATACGTTTTTGTATAATAAACCACATACAGGTGGAAGAGAAAAAAAAAGAAGGGACACCCCAGGAGAAAAATCCCAATGATCAGAACAGACTTTAGAGCTGACTTCCCTTAGACTCTGCATATCATCTGCATTTTCGGGCAACATATAACTTTATTATGTGTAGTATTGATTGAATTAATTGGCCTAATATTTAGTAACTCCCCGCTTTAGTGCTAATGTATAATGATAAAAGTGCTACATCAATATTATCACTATTTAGTAAAGATGCATATTACTGAATAAAAGATCTGATATTGATATAGGAGAGTTGGAATATTCACATTCCATAGTCAATATCAGGCCTGATAATTTATAAGTTGTGTCGCAGTACTACCCGATATCCGAGATTGGTCATAGTTTAAGCAGAGCAAGGGTTCGTATCTACTCTAATCACTATTGAGTTTACTGTGTCAACTGATAGTATATCGCATAATTGTGGTCGAGACGGTTGTACTAAATTTTATGTTCGAGAGGTAATATGGAACGCTGGTATTTGTGTTAGAGCCATCTAGTGTGGAATTTAGGGCACTGCATATCACTGTGTATTATTGAGTTTTATATTGATTAAGCTTTGATTGTATTTTAAGTTATTGTATAATAAATCATTTATATTTTTGCATAGACACTTGTACCATGTTTTACTGATTGCGCAATATAATTTAATTAACGACAAACTTTTTTTGAGGTGTTTTATATGTCCACTTCTAGGATCAATTCCCTTTGAAATTTTTCCTTTGATCCTTTCTTTTATATAAAGCATTTGCTTTATAGTTCCGACATACCGATAACTTTGAAAATCACGAATATCGGCCGATAATATCGGTAACTCGATATAATCGATAATTAGTCGATCCCTAACATATATACAGTATATATATTTATCTATATATATATAATAATAAAATCCCTGTGTGAGTGCGCTGTGTCAGTGTGTCACAAGTTTTGCACTGGGCATGCGCAGCGTGGCGTCTAATCCGGACACAGCGCTCCACTTGTACACAGCGCTGCACACAAGTTACGCTGCAGCCTGACTGCCCATAGATACCTCCAAGGCCACAGCTATCCCGCCACCGTCTACAACTGCCACAATTCCCCCACCGACGTCTCCTGCTCTCTTGGCTCAGGAACTGCAGAGCACGCAGCACCCCCCATCCCCTTTCAGGATGGCAGAGCGGCAGCGGGCAAAGTGTTAGCTGTAATGTCCAGCTAACACTCTGCTTAAAAGGGCCGACATCACTGCTGGCACCGATGTTGGCCGTTTAACCCCTTCCATGCCATGGTCCTTAGGGACCGCTGTATGGAGGGGTTAACTATCGGGCCGCTGCTCTGCTGTGGCAGCGGCTGATACTTTAAGAGTAAACTGAGGGAGGGAGCTCCCTCCCTCATCATGCCGCTGCACTGTGGCAGCGTCCCGTTGGTTACCATGGCAACCAGACGCTTTCACAGGAATCCGGCTTGCTGTGGTATATCTAAGCCTGATCAGGCTCTTGCTAAGTCCTATTGCACACGACAGTAGGTGTCCTGTTGCCGTATTGTGGACAACATATGCAGATCCGCAATACACGGGCACTGTTCCGTGTGCATTCCGCATCACGAATGCGGACCCATTGACTTGAATGGGTCCGCATATCCAGAGATGCAGAATGCTGCAGAATAGAAGCACTGAACGGAACCATACGGAAGCACTACAGAGTGCTTCCGTGGGGTTTCTTCCCATACTTCCGTTCTGCAAAAAGATAGAACATGTCCTATCTTTTTGCGGAATGGGCAGATGGCAGACCCAATAAAGTGAATAAGTCCGCGATCCATTGCAGCTGTTGGTGTTCGTGCATTGTGGTCCGCAATTTGCGGGCCGCAGCATCGCCACGGGGCGTACAGGCTTAGGCCGCATGCACATGACCGTGGTGTGTTTTGCGGTCCGCAAATTGCGGATCCACAAAACACGGATGGCGTCCGTGCGCGTTCCGCAATTTGCAGAACGGCACGGACAGCCTTTACATATAACTGCCTATTCTTGTCTGCAAAGCACGGAGAAGAATAGGACATGTTACTTTTTTTTGCGGGGCCACGAAACGGATGCGGACAACACACGGAGTGCTGTCCGCATCTTTTGCGGCTCCATTGAAGTGAATGGGTGCGCATCCGAGCCGTCAAAACTGCAATTTTGCCCACCGCATTTCCCAACAAATGGTATAAAAAGTGATCAAAAAAGTAATATGCATCCAAAATTAGCACCAATTAAACCATGACCTCATCCCACAAAAAATGAGCCCCTACATACCGTAAGACAATCGTCCAAAAAAAAAAAAAAAAAGGCTTTCAGAAAATGGAGACAAACGATTTTTTTTCAAACATGCTTTTATTGAATAAAATAAAGTTTAAAAAATGCACATATTAGGTATCGTCATGTCCGTAATGACCTGCTCTATAAAAATAGCATGTGATCCAACCCATCTGGTGAACACCATAAAAAAAAAAAGTGCAATACCAGGCAATCAAAAAGTCATATGTGCCCCATAATGGTACCAATCAAACAGACATCTCATCCCACAAAAAAATGAGACCCTACCTAAGACAATCGCTCAAAAAAATAAAAATAAATATGGCTTTCAGAAAATGGAAACACAAAAACATGATTTAAAAAAAAAGTGCTTTTATTGTGTAAACTAAAATAAATAAAATGCATATATTAGGCATCAGTGTCCGTAACAACCTGCTCTATAAAAATAGTATATGATCTGACCCGTCTAGTGAACACAGTAAAAAAATTAAAAAAAAATGTGCTAAAAAGCCATTTTTTATCACCTTACATTACAAAAAGTATAATACCAAGCGATCAAGGCCAGCAGTCTCTGCCGCAGCCAACAGTCTCAGCCACAGCCACCAGTCAGTGCCAGTAGTCTCAGCCACCAGCCACAGCCACCAGTCTCGGCGACCAGCCACAGCCACCAGTCTCGGCGACCAGTCAGTGTGGTCAAGTTCCCTTGACATTTAATATATACTGTTCCTACTAATGTTTATTCACTACTGTTCTAGTGCCCATTATTGTAATGGACTTGATGTCTAAGATATATATACCGGTATATAGAGAGAGAAAGAGAGAGAAGAGATAAGAAAGATAAACTGCACGAATTGGAAAAATTGCACAGTTTAACTGAAAATAATCTCAGAGGGAACTACTATACAGTGTATCTCCTACCTGCCTACTACTTGATGCAACATGCAAAGACTATGCCTCCTCTTGCAACTATGTATATGTATCAGCTGCAACATTTCCTAAGTAAAGTTCTGTTCACTGGTTGCACCAAAACCGGCCTCATAATTACTTTGAACCACCACCTGAATTGCCAGTATTGCATTGCTTTGGACTCCAAGAGACTCTTGCCTTGCACCGCTAAACCCACGGACATTATGGGCACCCCTACCTCCACCAGTCAGGAGACACTAAACTAGGTTGTACCCAAGGGGAAGAAAGGGTGCACCCCTCTCTTTACTGCACAACCCAGAGTGAAAACCACCAGAGAGAGTACTCCTACAGCCACCAATGCCACTGACGTCACTCCCATCCTCTCCCTTCCCAGGCTTCTGGATAAGTACACATCTTTAATGAATGTTAACATGTACTGTATATGCTGTACATTTCCCTGTCAAATGAGGTCAGAATCAACCCAAGGATCATGGAATAAAATTGGTGGTTAACAAGTACCAATTCTTTTTGGCAAAGGTGGTTCGGTGAGTGTTGGTGTGAACCAATTTTAATCTATGCTATTGACCTCTCCTCTTTGGCTCCCTGGGAAGTCTATGGGCTTATACAGGTCCTCGGATTTCACATCTAATAAATGGACTGCCAAATGCTCCTGTTCCTAGAAGGAAAGGCAAGAATTTCTAGAAATCGCTAGCAGGAAAGAAGATGCCACATGAATGTAATATATAACAACCGAAGAAATCTGTCGGATTTACAAACTACCTTCCTCAATCATGTCAGCCTATGACCGTGACACAATTGGCTGTGAAACTACCTGCATTCTCATTCTGCGTGACACAGGCAATGGATGACCTGCAGGGCAGTGTGTGATGAGGCAGGCGGCACTGGAAAATGTAATTATACAAGGTGCAGGGGACACCAGAGTCGGTGTTAAGCCCGGATGAGCTTAATAGGTTATTTCTTAGACATCTAAACATGTATTTGACCTCTGCTGATTTATTATTGTATTTTCATCAGAAACTGGTAATCAGCAAAGGACTGAAAGGAGAAGGTCATTTCCATTGACGTGTCTGTAAATAATCTGTGCAAAACCGTTCCTGATGTCAAAACCTAGCTATGTTTTCTATTTTCTCTATGACCACATGTCATTAATAACTGGTATAGTGTCCCCTCGCTCTGCAAAAGTTCTTCAGCAGCTGGCGTGTGTTACATAGCGCTATGTCTTTGCTGCTGCATGCCCATAATACACACCTCAGCTGCTGCAGAACCTCATAATACACACCTCAGCTTCTGCATGCCCATAATACACACCTCAGCTGCTGCAGAACCTCAATACACACCTCAGCTTCTGCAGGACCTCAATACACACCTCAGCTTCTGCAGGACCTCATAATACACACCTCAGCTTCTGCAGGACCTCATAATACACACCTCAGCTTCTGCAGGACCTCATAATACACACCTCAGCTTCTGCAGGACCTCAAAATACACATCTTAGCTTCTGCAGGACCTCATAATACACATCTTAGCTTCTGCAGGACCTTATAATACACATCTCAGCTTCTGCAGGACCTTATAATACACACCTCAACTTCTGCAGGACCTCAAAATACACACCTCAGCTTCTGCAGGACCTCATAATACACACCTCAGCTTCTGCAGGACCTCAAAATACACACCTCAGCTTCTGCAGGACCATAATACACACCTCAGCTGCTGCAGAACCTCAATACACACCTCAGCTTCTGCAGGACCTCAATACACACCTCAGCTTCTGCAGGACCTTATAATACACACCTCAGCTTCTGCAGGACCTCATAATACACACCTCAGCTTCTGCAGGACCTCATAATACACACCTCAGCTGCTGCAGAATCTCATAATACACACCTCAGCTGCTGCAGAATCTCATAATACACACCTCAGCTTCTGCAGGACCTCAAAATACACATCTTAGCTTCTGCAGGACCTCATAATACACATCTTAGCTTCTGCAGGACCTCATAATACACATCTCAGCTTCTGCAGGACCTTATAATACACACCTCAACTTCTGCAGGACCTCAAAATACACACCTCAGCTTCTGCAGGACCTCATAATACACACCTCAGCTTCTGCAGGACCTCATAATACACACCTCAGCTTCTGCAGGACCTCATAATACACACCTCAGCTTCTGCAGGACCTCATAATACACACCTCAGCTTCTGCAGGACCTCAAAATACACACCTCAGCTTCTGCAGGACCTCAAAATACACACCTCAGCTTCTGTAGGAGCTTATAATACACACCTCAGCTTCTGCAGGACCTCAATATACACACCTCAGCTTCTGCAGGACCTCATAATACACACCTCAGCTTCTGCAGGACCTCATAATACACACCTCAGCTGCTGCAGAATCTCATAATACACACCTCAGCTGCTGCAGAATCTCATAATACACACCTCAGCTGCTGCAGAATCTCATAATACACACCTCAGCTTCTGCAGGACCTCAAAATACACATCTTAGCTTCTGCAGGACCTCATAATACACATCTTAGCTTCTGCAGGACCTCATAATACACATCTCAGCTTCTGCAGGACCTTATAATACACACCTCAACTTCTGCAGGACCTCAAAATACACACCTCAGCTTCTGCAGGACCTCATAATACACACCTCAGCTTCTGCAGGACCTCAAAATACACACCTCAGCTTCTGCATGCCCATAATACACACCTCAGCTGCTGCAGAACCTCAATACACACCTCAGCTTCTGCAGGACCTCAATACACACCTCAGCTTCTGCAGGACCTCATAATACACACCTCAGCTTCTGCAGGACCTCATAATACACACCTCAGCTTCTGCAGGACCTCATAATACACATCTCAGCTTCTGCAGGCAGGGCCGCCATCAGGGGGGTACAGCCAATACCCCAGTAAGGGGCCCGGACCCTGGGGGGGGCCCAGCCAGTTCCAATGAAAAAAAATATATATATATTTTTTAATTATTATTTATTTTCCCCCCCTCCCATTTGTCAGTGACTTGAGTTGAACTTTATTGCATCGCTAGAGGGGGGCAATTGATTATTCCTTTAGTGATGTCTGGTTCATGAACAAATCGTTCATTTGAATCGATTCAGTTCACTGAACCGGAGGAGTCTATTCCTCTGACTGAGCAGATCCGAGTGAAACAGCTCCTGACCCAGCACACAATAGCAGAGCCGCTGCTGGCAGCAGGGAGGGGAGGGGCTCGGGAGGAGTGTAATCTGATCCTAGAGTGGAAGCTGCTCCTGCCAGCCCCTCCCCTCCCCGCCCACCAACCAATCAGAGCTGAGGCAAGGCAAGCACTAGCAGCTCTGAGTCCGAGTCACTGACACTAGTACAGGGAGTCCAAGAATGGAATGAGTCACAGGTTAAAAGAATCTAAAGATCCGACTTAGTTAGAGACTCATTCGATTCTTTGAGTTAAAAGAACCGTCAGTCACTAGAACAGTTTACACTGAGGCTGTCGGCTGAGGCTTTTGCAGCAGTGATAAGATTAAGGGACAGGAGCAGAGAGATAAGAGAAGTGACAGATGACTGAAGACCACCCGATCTGTTGCTCAGAAGCCATGAGATTGTAAGGCTACTTTCACACTAGCGGCAGGATGGATCCGACAGGCTGTTCACCCTGTCGGATCCGTCCTGCCGTTATTTCACCGGACCACCGCTCCATCACCATTGACTATAATGGGGACGGGGGTGGAGCTCCGGCGCAGCACGGCAGTGCATGGCGAAAGGCCGCCGGACTAAAAGTACTGCATGTCCAACTTTTTAGTCCGGCGGCCTCTCACCGCGAACTGCCGTACTGCACCGGAGCTCCACCCCCGTCCCCATTATAGTCAAAGGGGACGGAGCGGCAGCAGGACGGATCCAACAGGGTGACAATCTCTCTTCAGGTTTATTAGAAAATCGTGCACAAATTGCACACTAGTTATTTTCCTGAGTGATGTCTGTGTGGACTGTGGGGACTATTTTATTATCATCCAGTGTTCCCTGTGCATTCACTTAGTTGTACTGCTGTCAGACTGCTGTCACTGTGGATGACAATGCATTGCATTCCCACCACACAGCTCCTGAGTCCTCCTGTCCGCTTCCCTTCATTCCTGACTCACTCAGTCAGAGCTCAGACAATGTACCGAGAGCCGACTCAGCGACTCAGCGAGTGAATCGAAGCATCCGCGCATGCGCACCACCTAAGCTCTTCAGTCAGTGACTCAGCAAATGAACCGAAGATCCGATTCATGAATCAGTTCATTTGAATGAGCTGATTCAAATAAACCGATTGATCTGAAAGATCCGAACTTCCTATCTCTATTCCTTGCCCGACCCCCCCCCCCCGCTCCGCTGATTCCCGTATTATACCTGGTATACCGGCTCCGGCTGCATTCCCCTTTAAAAGGCTCTGAGCCGCTGCGCAGAGGAATGTAGCTGCGCAGTGGCAGGTGACGTCAGACGCTGTCGCTGTCCGCTGCCTGCTGCCGTCTCATGCCGTGACGCCGCCTTCAGATTAGCGCGCCGCAGCCTGCCTGCCTGCTGCAAGCAGCGTTTTGGTGTCCGCCTCCATAGCAGAATGGAGGCGGAACGGAGCCAAACGGATGCATTCGGAACGGATCCTTTTCCATTCTGAATGAATTGGGGCAAAACTGGTCAGTTAGTCCGGACAAGGAGCGCAGCGGTGGGGGAGGACGCCCATGAAGAGGCTTGGCTGGGCAGGACTGGTGAGGAAAGGGTCAGTGGGGAGTGGGGGCGGGAGCGAAGGTGAGGCGCGAGTTGCTGGGGCGACGGGGGGCGTGGCCGGAGGTGAGAAGGAGGAAGAAGGCGGAAGTGTGAGCAGTGCTGGCCAGGAGACGCAATCGAGCGGACGCAGCATGTCGGCGCCGGTGATGTCAGTTGAGGAGATGTTGGAGAGGTTGAGGAGAGAAGCGGAGGTGAGGGGGCCTGGCTGGCTGCAGGAGCAGGTTGGTGCCTGCGTAGTTTCGCCTGCTCCTGTGGCTTCCCCTAATGTTCGGGCTGCCCGGTCGCGGCGTGGTATCCCGCCGGCGCGCCTAAGCCCTGAAGTCACCCCCCGGGTCTGGCGCCGAGTAGGGAGCCCCCCTGTGGACCCTCGGCGGCGGGGAGCGGCCGCTCGGCCTTCTGCGAGCCGCTCCCGCTGTGGGAGGAATCCCGATACGCGGCGGGGCCCTGTGAGGAGTGGGACGCCCCCGTCCCTCCTTCAGCGGGCGGTCCACTCGGCTGTTTGATGAGGATCGGGTCCCTCGGACTGCGCTGGTGGAGGAGGAATACCGGCGCAGGTCCAGAGAAGATTTGAGCAGCGTGGAAGAAGGTCCCCTTGCAGTGGCGGAGGCCGCGATCTCGTCCCGGGGTCCGGCCAGTGTGGTGCAGAGGGTCGTGCAAGTGGTCCAGGAGGAGCAGCCGTCGACGTCCAGGAGCTATGATGGGGCGGTGTCCGTGCGGCAGGAGTCAGGACCTTCGGCAGCGGGAGTCACAGCGCCCGTGGTGCCTGGTGAGATTGCTTGGGGCTCCATGTTAGGGCAGGGTCTTCCGGTGGGTGGAGGGGGGACCATGGGGGATTTTGGTAAGGGTTTGGGGCAGTTTTTGGGGGGATTGGCGGGGTGGTTGTCCGGTATGGGAGCTGGTGGGGGGTTTCCGGTGCCTGGGGGGGGAGTGGTGCCGGGGTCGGGGGCTGGTGCGCAGGGGGTTGCGGCGGGGTTGGGGTCGGTGTCGGTGGAGACGCAGGCTGGTGGAGAAGGGGAGGGGCAGAGGTTGGATGATAGGGCTCGTGGTGAGGTGTACGTGTGCTTTGAGGGGCCGCTGGGGGCTCATTTGAAGCAGGAGGTGAGGGAAAAGATTTGGAAAGGTGAGTACGTGGAGATATTCTCGCTGCTCCCATTAGAGAGGTTTAATTTGGATAGGGGTAAGAAGGACGAGGGGAAAAAGGAGGAGGAGGAGAAGCGGCGGCACCGTTTGATCCCACGGACTTTTGCTAATTGGCTTCAGGCGTTTGCCATATTAGCAAGTGTCATTGGGGAACGGGCTCCGGAATGTTGTTCGGCGCTTTTTTGCTACCAGGATGCTATTGGGGAGGCTTATAGGGTGTATGGGGGTGTGGGCTGGCTCAGGTACGATGAGCAGTTCCGGCAACGTAAGGCGGTGAGGCCTGATATCCGGTGGGATCATAAGGATATTGGGTTGTGGTTGAGGGTGACGGCGCCTCCTAGGGCTGGGCAGTCCTTTCGGGGGGAGTCTGGGGGATCTTCCTCGGGGGCGTTGGCAGCGGCATCGGCAAAAGGGTTGTGTTTCCTTTTCAACGAAGGGAATTGCAGATTTGGGGCCAAGTGCAAGTTTAAGCACGGGTGCACGGGATGTGGGGGAGCTCATGGAGCTAACCGTTGTTTCAAAGGGGGACGGAATAAGGGGGGTGATGGTTCTGGAAAAGGGACGGACGCCGATGCGGGTGGAAGAGATGCAGGTGTTCCTAGATAGGTACCCAGATCGGGTTGCGGCTGGTTTGTTGGGGGATGGTTTTAGGTTTGGTTTTCGGATTCCATCGGTTGTTACGGCGGGGCCTGTGGTTCATAAGAATCTTAGGTCTGCGCTTGTTCATGCGGATGTGGTGACGGAGAAGTTGAGGAAGGAAGTGGAGCTGGGGCGGATGGCGGGTCCGTTTAAAGAGCCGCCGATTGGGGGGTTGAGGGTGTCTCCGCTGGGGGTAGTGCCGAAGAAAGAGCCAAACAAGTTTCGGCTCATTCATCATTTGTCTTACCCGAAAGGTGCGTCGGTCAATGATGGTATAGATCCTGATCTTTGTTCGGTGGTCTACACCTCATTTGATGCGGCTGTGAAGTGGGTGAGGCGGTTGGGGCGGGGGGCATTGATGGCTAAGGTGGATGTGGAGGCGGCTTTTCGCTTGCTGCCGGTGCACGTGGAGAGCATGGGGTTGTTGGGTTGTTTTTGGGATGGGGAATATTTTGTGGATAGGTGCTTGCCGATGGGCTGCTCTCTTTCGTGTGCATACTTTGAGACTTTTAGCTCCTTTTTGGAATGGGTAGTGGTGGAAGTTTCCGGGTGTTCATCAGTTATCCATTATTTAGACAATTTTTTATGTTTAGGGCCGGCGAATTCGCGGGTTTGTTCTTTGTTGCTGCAGACAGTGCAGTCGGTTTTTGCGTGCTTTCGGGTACCATTGGCGCGGGAGAAGACGTTGGGTCCGGTGACGGAATTGTGTTTTTTGGGGATTGTGATAGATACGGAACGGATGGAGTGTAGGCTTCCCCAGGATAAGTTGGTGGATTTGCGTCAGGAGATTGATAGGGCCATTGGGAGGGAGAAGATTAGGTTGCGGGAGTTGCAGTCATTGTTAGGTAAATTGAATTTTGCGTGTCAAATTATGCCTATGGGTAGAATTTTTTGTAGAAGATTGGCCGCGGCTACGGCGGGGGTGTCAGTGCCGTATCATTTTATCAGGTTACGTAAAGAGTTAAAAGGGGATCTGAGGGTGTGGGCGGAGTTTTTGGGTCAGTACAATGGTAGGTCTTTGGTGATGGCGGAGTTGTGTGATAGCGTGGAGTTTGAGTTATATACTGACGCGTCCGGGGGGGTGGGTTTTGGTGCCTATTGCCAGGGACAATGGTGTGCGAGCGTGTGGCCAGAGTCGTGGGTAAGTCGTGGGTGGGTAAGAAACATGGCCTTGTTGGAACTTTTTCCCATTGTGATGGCGGTGGTGTTGTGGGGCGAGAAATTGGCAAACAGGAAGGTGCGGTTTCATTGTGACAATTTGGGGGTGGTTCAGGCTATCAACAGTTTGTCCGCATCTTCCCCGCCGGTGGTTAGGCTGTTACAGTTTTTGGTATTGCGGTGTTTGTCGATTAACGTGTGGTTGGTGGCGGAACATGTGGCTGGAGTGGCTAATTCAGTGGCGGATTCTCTTTCTCGTTTGCAGTGGGAGCGGTTCCGGCTTCTTGCGCCAGAAGCGGAGGTGGAGGGTCTGGAGGGTCTGGAGTGTCCGGCATGGCTGTGGGCGATCCTGGAGGAGAAGTGATGGGGTTGTTGAGGGATTCGTTGAGTCCGGGTACTTGGAGGGAGTATGGTAAGGCGTGGACGACCTGGGAGGCGTGGAATGGGACTTGGGGAGCTGGCAGAGTGGATGGTGAGGTGCGGTTGTTGATGTTGTTGGGGCAGTTGAAGAGTGAGGGGTGGTCGGTGTCCAAGGTGAATCATCTGGTTTCAGGTATAGCGTTTGGTTTTAAGTGGCGGGGACTACCTGATTTGACTAAGTGTTTTTTGGTGCGACAGGTTTTGAAGGGTTGGCGTAGGGGTGCAGGCAGGGTGCCGGATTGTCGGAGGCCGGTGTCTTTTGAGTTGTTGGTGCGAATGGGGGACGGGTTGAGTGGTGTTTGTAGTTCGGGGTGGGAGCTAGGGCTGTTTAAGGCGGCTTTTGCTTTGGCGTTTTTTGGGGCTTTCCGCTTGGGGGAGTTGGTGTGTGATAGTGTTAGGAGAGCGGGGGGCCTTAGGAGTGAGGATGTTGAGTGGGGGGGGGATAGGTTGCTTATTCGGATTCGCAGGTCTAAAACGGATCAGGAGGGTAGGGGGCTGCGTTTTACGTTGTTTGCTGTGCCGGGGTGTAGTATGTGCCCGGTGAGGTGTGCGGTATCGTATGGCGCGAGGCTGCAGAGGGACGAGGTCCCGTTTTTGAGGCATGAGGACGGTTCCTTTTTGTCTCGGTTTCAGTTTCTGGCGGTCTTTAGAAAATGTCTGAAGGTTTTGGGGGTGCCGGTCAGAGATTATTCGGGGCATTCATTCAGAATTGGTGCGGCAACTGAGGCAGCCAGGTTGGGCGCCAGTGAGGAGGTGATTAGGAGGATTGGGCGTTGGGAGTCGGTTCGCTTTAAATCGTATGTGCGGCCTGCATTGTTGTAAGGTACGGATGTGGGAGGTGATGTTGATTTTGTTCTTTTGTGTTCACAGGTCGGATGATGGCGGCGTTGGTGTGGATTTTGGGGCACTCCTATGTGTTCTGGGGCGCGATCAGAGCGGATGTGAGGCCGAGTGGGCGGCAGTTGGGTGTGAGTCCGGAGTTGGCTACGGTCAGGTGGTTAGGCGTCAGAGGTATGTTGTTGGGCGGAGTGTTGAGGGAGGTGCATCATTTTGTTCGTTTGGATCGTCCTCCTGATGTGTTGGTGTTGCACGTGGGGGGGAATGATTTAGGAAAGCGTCCGTTTAGGGAATTGGTTAGGGATGTCAAGTTTGACTTGCTCAGGATTTGGGCGTTGTTTCCGGGGGTGATTGTTGTCTGGTCTGACATTGTGCCGCGGAAGGTGTGGAGAGGTGCGAGGTCAGTGGAGAGCCTGAATAAGGCTAGGATAAAGGTAAACAGGGCGGTGGGCCGTTTTATGGCAAAGAATGGTGGTGTGGTGGTGCGGCATGAGGTATTGGAGAAGGGTGAGGGTGCGTTTTGGAGGGCAGATGGAGTACACCTGAATGCGGTGGGTACGGATTTGTGGGCTCTGGGGCTCCAGAGTGGAGTGGAGATAGCTTTGCGGATGTGGAGGGACGCGCAGGGTTGAGGTAGTCAAGCTGCGTGTTCTTGGAGGCGGGGGAGGTCCTTGAAGTGGTGAAATATGGTGGTACCTGAGGATGGGAGGGCCCCGCGGGAGGGGCTGGACTCTCATTGAGGAGCTGATAGGAACTAATTACGCGTCCATCAGTTGCTGCCTCCGAGCTCGGTTCAACGGCTGGGGGCAAGATGGAGACGCAGGTGTTCCAGTGTTTATAAAGTTATTGGGGCTTCTAGGACCTCCCTCGTCAGGGGTTAACTCATGTTATATTTATGTTGTATTTATTTAATAAACGGCTGCTGTGGCCGATTAAATCCAAGCAGTGGTGTGGTGTGTTTATTTATATGGGTTAGGGTGAGGGGTGGAGGTTATGGGATGGGTAGGTTTATAGGACTGAACGATTAGCCAATGCCTGCTTCAAGTTAGTCCGGACAAGGAGCGCAGCGGTGGGGGAGGACGCCCATGAAGAGGCTTGGCTGGGCAGGACTGGTGAGGAAAGGGTCAGTGGGGAGTGGGGGCGGGAGCGAAGGTGAGGCGCGAGTTGCTGGGGCGACGGGGGGCGTGGCCGGAGGTGAGAAGGAGGAAGAAGGCGGAAGTGTGAGCAGTGCTGGCCAGGAGACGGAATCGCCCACCCGCCCGACCCTATTGGAAGAGGTGGTGGAGAAATTGGGGTTGTTATATGTCGCGGCAGTCGTGGAGGCGGGGGAGGTCCTTGAAGTGGTGAAATATGGTGGTACCTGAGGATGGGAGGGCCCCGCGGGAGGGGCTGGACTCTCATTGAGGAGCTGATAGGAACTAATTACGCGTCCATCAGTTGCTGCCTCCGAGCTCGGTTCAACGGCTGGGGGCAAGATGGAGACGCAGGTGTTCCAGTGTTTATAAAGTTATTGGGGCTTCTAGGACCTCCCTCGTCAGGGGTTAACTCATGTTATATTTATGTTGTATTTATTTAATAAACGGCTGCTGTGGCCGATTAAATCCAAGCAGTGGTGTGGTGTGTTTATTTATATGGGTTAGGGTGAGGGGTGGAGGTTATGGGATGGGTAGGTTTATAGGACTGAACGATTAGCCAATGCCTGCTTCATGTTTGGGGCCGCTTGTGAGATCCCTGAAACAGATCCCACAGGCGGACCCAGAAACGGCAGTGTGACAGTCGCCTGTGCCGCATACTGAGCTGAGCGATTTCAAAGGCTCCAAATTATTTCTTTTCATATTGATCCTTATGTTGTCTACTTGGCTCGGCTGCTCTATGTTGTGTGGTCTTTGCTCGGGGGTAAAATGCAAAGCTGTTTTCTGGATTATCCCACAGGGCCAGGATCCTCCATCACTTATTGTTATTAACCCCTCCCTTGCCAGCCCACCCAGCCCTATTTAGCTTTGTGTTCTGCTTTGAAAAAAATGTTTAGGCCATGAAGGGGTCAATTAAGTGTTGGAGGGGGTGGGGGGTGTTATTGTGCATATGAGTGTCATCCACAGATCCCCCATAACAGTGTGTCATCCACAGATCCCCCATAACAGTCTTCGTTATCCACAGATCCCCCATAAAAATGTCATCCACAGATCCCCCATAAAAGTGTCATCCACAGATCCCCATAACAGTGTGTCATCCACAGATCCCCCATAACAGTCTTCGTCATCCACAGATCCCCCATAACAGTGTTCGTCATCCACAGATCCCCCATAACAGTGTGTCATCCACAGATCCCCATAACAGTGTCATCCACAGATCCCCCATAACAGTGTTCGTCATCCACAGATCCCCCATAACAGTGTTCGTCATCCACAGATCCCCCATAACAGTGTGTCATCCACAGATTCCCCCATAACAGTGTGTCATCCACAGATTCCCCCATAACAGTGTGTCATCCACAGATTCCCCCCATAACAGTGTGTCATCCACAGATTCCCCCCATAACAGTGTGTCATCCACAGATTCCCCCCATAACAGTGTGTCATCCACAGATTCCCCCCATAACAGTGCGTCATCCACAGATTCCCCCCATAACAGTGTGTCATCCACAGATCCCCCCATAACAGTGTAACAGTAAACCTTGTGCTTTTATGGTGTTTTTTCTTAAATGTGCCAGGGGAAGATTGCTAGGGCAGATAAGAACAGGTAGTGTAGTTAGTGTTAGTGTAGGATCCTGCTTAAAAGAGTCTACCTTGTCGTGGTAGCAGGCTTCATATTATTTGGTCAAAAAATAATTCCTTACTGAAATCGCTGATTATCATTTTTTACTGTCTTTGTAGTTGTAAAAAAATAATGAAATTGGCGGTAGGCCCTTGGGGGTGGAGGGGAGGTGGAGTCAGGACGGATTCTAAAGGGGCGGGGTAGGAGGGGGGCCCAGGCCTTGAGCTGTGTAAGGGGCCCCAAAATTTCT
Organism: Bufo gargarizans; assembly: GCF_014858855.1. NCBI lineage: Eukaryota > Metazoa > Chordata > Amphibia > Anura > Bufonidae > Bufo > Bufo gargarizans. The sequence continues at coordinate 91,411,191 of NC_058082.1, read as the reverse complement.
GATGGCAGCCCTGCTCGGAGGCTATCTTCAGCAGTTCCATAGACTTGAATGGAGCGGTGGACACACATGTGGAGCATTAGCCCCCTTTTGTGTGATCAGCGGGGGGGCCCTGTGGATAGGGGATCTGTTAAGTTATGGGACATCCCCTTTAAAGATATGCATGTACGGCATTTGTCATATGTATAAGTATGAGTTATATTTGTGTGTTGCCACTGAGGGCACAGGGGCCCTATAATGTCTATCACTGCTGTAATATTTTATTTAGCTTGCTTATATAGCGCTGATATGTTCTATAGGGCTTTACAGACAATATAATCACTCGCTGTCCCCAACGGAGCTCACAATCTATAACTTCCATATCGGTATGTCTTTGGGGGAGGAAACCGGAGTACCCGGAGGAAACCCACACAAACATGGGGAGAACATACAAACTTCATGCAGATGTTGTGCTTGGTCGGATTCTCACCTAGGACACCAGCTCTGCAAGACATGTGTCATCCATTTTTCCAAACAATTTGTCTTTTGGCTTGAAACCCCATTAACTTACTATACGTACCTAAAACTGAATGCATATTCCTTACCAGCTTGAAAAATTTCTCCCTGGGTTCTGCTGAAATGTGCATTTGTGTGCCCTACATCCTAATGTAGAATAGAAGAAAGCACCACCTTATCTTGGTTACTGGCACTATGGAGCTGACTGTATAATAAAGTCTGCGGTACAATAATCTGATAAATATCCGTGATGCCTGCCATTACAACGGGAACTCAATTTGCAGATAAAAGATTTGTGATGTTGATGAGAACATAATCTGTTAAAGTGGACATTTATAGCCTTTAATAAGGAGGAACTAAGAGAGAGTCTAATGTGCGTAGACTGGTTGTGTGTGCATCAGCGCCATTTACAACCTCATGTCTTAAAGTCCAATTTAACGGGGTTGTCTGGGTTCTGAGTTGAACCCGGACATATCCCCTTCTTCCCCACTCATCCCCTCTGACATGAGCATCGGAGCACTTCATGAATCGCGTAGGGAAAGAGCTTTATCTGTAGATCCGGTGATGTACCGTGCTAGGCTGAGGCGTCTACATAGCAGTGAGCCCGGTGATGTCATCGGCACTAATGGGTGGGTTTTAACACTGTCCTAGCCTGTCCTGTAAAACAAGCACGTCCATCAGTGCTGGTGACATCACCGGGAACAATGCTAGGCGGAAGCCACCTCCAAGCAGTGTTATAAATGTAAACAAACAGCCCTTGTCCTGCGCTATTTAGCGCAAGGCAAGGGAGAGTATCGGAGCATAAAATGCTCCGATATTTATATCATAGGGGCTGAGTGGGGAAAGAAGGAGGATATGTTCTAGTTCAGCTCTGAACCTGAACAACCCCTTTAAGGTATGCATATTATTTGGCCTGTGATCGACACATCTGTATACATCTGTAAACCTGTACCCTATAGACACAGTTGTAGTAAATGTTAACATATACTCACATATGTAGCGCTAATGATGACTGCTACCTCTATGCTGCCTGTAAAAGAGGATTAAAAACTACTCCAGTCAGGGGCCCAAGTAGTTTTTACTTCAGGTGCAGGGACTGCCAGAAGTGCACCTAATTGATAAATTAGGCTAATCCTCCTGCAGTGCAGAGGGGCAACAAACATCTGCTTAAAAGCCGGTCTTTGTAAATGACCCCCGATATATTACCTGGAAAGAACCAACTGTTCCTACCGCTCTGCTCTCTCCCCTCGCTAAGCCCTTGATGAATGTGACCAACACAGATGCCTTCAGCTGCCAAGCGGACATGTAACAGATCAGCCAGTGTCATAGGTACAAATCTGCTGACAGATGCCCTTTAAAGGGATTGTCCACATTGGATTATTCTTTTTTTGTTAGTTTCTATGACGTGGAGCTGATCACAAACTGTCTGTGACCATCAGCAATAAGAGTCCAGTAGTAAGAATTCATTTTTCATTTGGTGCTAGATAGACTGGGGTGTGGATAAGGGATCCCCTGGTTGTCACTCAACTCCCACAAGGAGGAGCGCACTTTGACTCATGGTGTCCAGAATATTCAAGATTTTGTTGGGACAATGCTGTAATCTGGGCTGCAAAAAAAGGAAAGGTTATGCAAAATAAACCCTTAGAGTGGATATTTTATGGGCATCCCACATGGTCCAAAGGGTGGGGCTTAATTCTACATTTAAAATATTGGCAAGTATGTAATAACATAATCAGGAACAAGTGTCAGGACAAGATAGATCCGAGAATCAGACAAGAGAATAGTCAAGAATGAAGCAATAGGTCAGGAACAGAAGAATAGGTACCAGAAGAACAATATCAAGGGCAAGGCAGCAGTGATATCAAGGAACAAGGTCCAGATATGGGGCAATCAGGAGCAGAAGAAACGGGGACAAGAGCTAGAAAATGGTATAAACTTCAGGGCAAGGCAGCAGTCACTGATACTGGATTCAGCAAGTCCATGTGCAGTACCCCAGACGGGAGGTATCTAAAATTGTTTTTTTTATTGTATTATTATGTATTGTTCATGTTTTGGCCCTAGCTCCCAGTAAAAACATGGTTGGCAAATGGTTGGAAGGAACAGGGCTAACCACCCAGTTTCTCTCCTCTTGGTAGGAGTGGGCTGGTCTTGCATCCAGCCAGGAGGGGGAGTTCCTGTACAGACACAGAGAGAAAGCACACTGCAGAGCTTAGAGATTCTCCAGAGAGATCACCTTGATTCTGCCTCTCGAACATACTTGACAGACTGGACAGCAGAGTTAACAGCTGAAAACCTGCATAGTAGACACTGGTGTAAGGTGAGGGACTGTGGCTCAGACGACCATCAAGATTGCCATTAGGCCAGTTAAAGCTAAAATCTAGACCTGAAAGTGGACTATTGAATGTACCCAAAGTTATACTTTGTCCTTAGTAAAAAGAGACTGTTATGCATTCATTTCTGGCCTCATTCTTCAAACTACTTATCCACTGTACCTATCCCCAGGGAACAACAGCCTGAGGGAGTACACCGTGACACAACACTTCATCAGGGCAACTACCACTCCCATTCACTGCACTGATTCCTCCTGGGCTCACTGCAGGTGGTACCACAGGGGTTTGGGCCATTCCAAGGTCAGGGCTTAAATGCTTAAATTAGGCAATAAGTAAGTTACTGTAATAATAATTATTATATTATTATTATTATTATTATTTCAATATTATTTCTAACCAACTCATGGATGCCATGTTAACTTGGTGTATATATTGAAACAGTAATCAATTAGGAGGGCACTCAACTAACTGTCGTAGCATGGAAACTAATTCAGCTTAGATCTAAAATAAAATTTCATTTATTGACGCAGAAAATGTTAATAATAAGAAAATTAAAAAAATAAAAAATACATAAAAATGCAAAGAAGATATACTTTAAAAGTGAAATGAATTTTACGAATTTAGAGATAGCTATTGTTAGTTAGATCCCGATATGTATAGTATCCATATTAGTCATCTGAAATATCATAATCATAAAAATTTAAATTTCTGTTTATGACTAGAGTTGAGCGAACACCTGGATGTTCGGGTTCGAGAAGTTCGGCCGAACATCCCGGAAATGTTCGGGTTCGGGATCCGAACCCGACCCGAACTTCGTCCCGAACCCGAACCCCATTGAAGTCAATGGGGACCCGAACTTTTCGGCACTAAAAAGGCTGTAAAACAGCCCAGGAAAGAGCTAGAGGGCTGCAAAAGGCAGCAACATGTAGGTAAATCCCCTGCAAACAAATGTGGATAGGGAAATGAATTAAAATAAAAATTAAATAAATAAAAATTAACCAAAATCAATTGGAGAGAGGTTCCATAGCAGAGAATCTGGCTTCCCGTCACCCACCACTGGAACAGTCCATTCTCAGATATTTAGGCCCCGGCACCCAGGCAGAGGAGAGAGGTCCCGTAACAGAGAATCTGTCTTCATGTCAGCAGAGAATTAGTCTGCATGTCATAGCAGAGAATGAGGCTTCACGTCAGCCACCACTGCAACAGTCCATTGGCATATATTTAGGCCCAGCACACACACAGGCAGAGGAGAGAGGTCCCGTAACAGAGAATCTGGCTTCATGTCAGCAGAGAATCAGTCTGCATGTCATAGCAGAGAATGAGGCTTCACGTCAGCCACCACTGCAACAGTCCATTGGCATATATTTAGGCCCAGCACACAGGCAGAGGAGAGAGGTCCCGTAACAGAGAATCTGGCTTCATGTCAGCAGAGAATCAGTCTGCATGTCATAGCAGAGAATGAGGCTTCACGTCAGCCACCACTGCAACAGTCCATTGGCATATATTTAGGCCCAGCACCCAGGCAGAGGAGGGAGGTCCCGTAACAGAGAATCTGTCTTCATGTCAGCAGAGAATTAGTCTGCATGTCATAGCAGAGAATGAGGCTTCACGTCAGCCACCACTGCAACAGTCCATTGGCATATATTTAGGCCCAGCACCCAGGCAGAGGAGGGAGGTCCCGTAACAGAGAATCTGTCTTCATGTCAGCAGAGAATTAGTCTGCATGTCATAGCAGAGAATGAGGCTTCACGTCAGCCACCACTGCAACAGTCCATTGGCATATATTTAGGCCCAGCACACACACAGGCAGAGGAGAGAGGTCCCGTAACAGAGAATCTGGCTTCATGTCAGCAGAGAATCAGTCTGCATGTCATAGCAGAGAATGAGGCTTCACGTCAGCCACCACTGCAACAGTCCATTGGCATATATTTAGGCCCAGCACACACACAGGCAGAGGAGGGAGGTCCCGTAACAGAGAATCTGTCTTCATGTCAGCAGAGAATTAGTCTGCATGTCATAGCAGAGAATGAGGCTTCACGTCAGCCACAACTGCAACAGTCCATTGGCATATATTTAGGCCCAGCACCCAGGCAGAGGAGGGAGGTCCCGTAACAGAGAATCTGTAAGTAAAGATACCGGCTCATATGTTTTTTATAGTATTTATATCCGCGTGCCCGGTGTCCTAGTTTTTTCAAAAACTCCTTTACAGGTAAGCAGAAACAATAGACAAATTTTCAGACTCCAGCACTCACTTTTTCTTGAAGTTTCAAGTTCTCCGGTTTTATTATCTAACGTGCACAGATAATACAAGGTTCGATTCTCATAGGTGTAGGCTGTTGACGCGTTTCGAAAGTTCTTATTCGTAACAGTAGTGTGCATGTGGTGTGCTCTGGTATATATATAGGAAGGTCAGGTGTGCACAAACCCAAAGGAATTGGTGAGAACCTCCCATTTGAAAAAAAAAAAAAAAAAAATTTTTTTGCGAAAGGGGAGGGATTACATTTGATAGTATTGATTCCACCTTTGTGTGCAGCTCCTGACGTTCACTAACATCACCTGAGACACCCAGTTCAAATTACTTGGTTAGTCTGCCTGCGTAAATTTGTATACTAACGTGATTTAAAACAAGCATGATCCAATATAGAGTCATTGGGTTTTACTAACATTATAATACTCTTCTTATCATGTAGCATGCAATAAAAAACGTGAAAATACTATAAAATACATAACAGTATTAGACATATAGAAAAAAGAAAAAAGAAAAGAAAAGAAAAAACCCTGTTTGTAAAGTGCCTTTTGGATATGTGTTCATTCACATTGCTATTGCGTTATTTATATCCTTGGCTGAAGGGAAAAGCACTGGCAGTGTATTAGAACATATAATGTGTTGGTTGCTGGACACATATGTAATATTACTTATATATATAAACCTATTAGGTTGAAAAAGAAAAGAAAGGAAAAGGAAAAGAGAAGAGAAAAGGAGGAAAAGAAACCAGGATTACAATTTAAGCATAGCAGTGTGGATGGAAGGAACCTTTCCTTATGGCTGCTTTTTAAGTAGGTGTCCATACACACTGCTATTGCGTTACTTCCATTTTTTTCTTACTTATTCTCTTCACAAAAATGGCCCCTGGTTTTGCTCTTGAGCATATAATGCACTAATGCAAGAGCACAGATACAGAAGGAATATAATGTATAAATATATGAGGACCTTTTCGGTAAGGAAAAAGAAAGGAAAAATAAGGAAAAATAACCCGTAGGTAGAACTTTTAAGTATAATTATGCGGTCATTGTTGGGATAGTCAGTAGAAATGCATGATTTCTTTTCGCATGTTTAAGCCTTTGGGATATCTGGTTTCTAATTTAAAAATCCAATACGCTTCTCTTAAGTTAACTTGATGTTTTATGTCTCCCCCCCTTATATGGGTTTTGACCTGCTCTATAGCATACGTTTTCAGGAATTTGGGACTGCGGTTATGTTTTTCTATGAAATGTTTTGCCACATTAGAAATATTAACATATGCAGGGTTATCTATATAATTTAGGTGTTCTAATAATCGGGTTTTGAATTTCCTTATTGTGCATCCTATATACATTTTGTCACAGTGTTCGCACTTAATTATATAGATTACTGCCTGTGAATTGCAGTTAATATATGATTTAATATTGTAAGTCTGTGTATGACTTGTGTTGTCAAAAGTTTTAGTATTTTGTGCATAATTGCAGGTGCGGCACCGCTGACTACCGCAGCGTGTGAACCCCTTATATGTAAGCCAGGTGCTTGTAGATGGACAAGGCTCCTTTATGAACATGGAGGGCGACAGGACATTTCCTATACTTTGGGGTTTTTTTGGCACTATCCTGCAGCCCTCTTTTAACACTGTGTTGAGTACATTATCTTCATAGAGTACAGGAAGATATTTTTTTATAATGTTTTGAATTGTGTTATATTGTCGGCTATACGTCAGTACTAGTGTAGGTTTAGAATTTTTCTTTTTATCTTTCTGTATACTTATTTTGTTGTTATTTTTGGGACTTTCTTGTTCAGGAAATTGTTGTGTTTCATCATATATTTCCTGATTATTGGAGATGTTTGTATTTTTGTTTTTATTGTATTTATTGCTTTTATTTTTAAATACTAAACATTCTCTGGACTTTTCCTTTGCAATTCGGAAACCTCTGAAAATCATCCATTCAGGATATTTTCTTTCTAGAAGTCGTTGCTGTATAATACAACATTCCTTTTTAAAGGCTTCCAATGTGCTACAGTTCCTTCTAGCTCGTATGAATTCTCCTACTGGGATGGATTTAATAGTGTGGTGACAATGGTGGCTGTCTGCTCGTAATATTGTGTTTCCCGCAATTTCTTTTCTGTAAGTTTCTGTCTGAATTTTTTCGTTTGGTATACCCACAAGTTTTAAATCCAAAAAGTTTATTATACTGGTATGTTTGCTATAAGTAAACTTTAGATTATAAGTATTATTTTGTAGGTATTGAATGAAATCTGGTACGGCAGGCACATCTCCACTCCATATTATGAGTAGGTCATCGATGTACCTGCCGAATCTGTCTTCATGTCAGCAGAGAATTAGTCTGCATGTCATAGCAGAGAATGAGGCTTCACGTCAGCCACCACTGCAACAGTCCATTGGCATATATTTAGGCCCAGCACACACACAGGCAGAGGAGAGAGGTCCCGTAACAGAGAATCTGGCTTCATGTCAGCAGAGAATCAGTCTGCATGTCATAGCAGAGAATGAGGCTTCACGTCAGCCACCACTGCAACAGTCCATTGGCATATATTTAGGCCCAGCACACACACAGGCAGAGGAGAGAGGTCCCGTAACAGAGGATCTGGCTTCATGTCAGCAGAGAATCAGTCTGCATGTCATAGCAGAGAATGAGGCTTCACGTCAGCCACCACTGCAACAGTCCATTGGCATATATTTAGGCCCAGCACACACACAGGCAGAGGAGAGAGGTCCCGTAACAGAGGATCTGGCTTCATGTCAGCAGAGAATCAGTCTGCATGTCATAGCAGAGAATCAGGCTTCACGTCAGCCACCACTGCAACAGTCCATTGTCATAAATTTAGGCCCAGCACCCAGGCAGAGGAGAGAGGTCCCGTAACAGAGAATCTGGCTTCATGTCAGCAGAGAATCAGTCTTCATATCATAGCAGAGAATCAGGCTTCACGTCACCCACCACTGTAAGAGTCAATTTTCATAAATTTAGGCCCAGAACCCAGGCAGAGGAGAAAGGTCCCGTAACAGACAATCTGGCTTCATGTCAGCAGAGAATCAGTCTTCATATCATAGCAGAGAATCAGGCTTCACGTCACCCACCACTGCAACAGTCCATTGGCATATATTTAGGCCTAGCACACAGGCAGAGCAGAGAGGTCCCGTAACAGACAATCTGGCTTCATGACAGGAGAGAATCAGTCTGCATGTCATAGCAGAGAATCAGGCTTCACGTCAGCCACCACTGCAACAGTCCATTGTCATAAATTTAGGCCCAGCACCCAGGCAGAGGAGAGAGGTCCCGTAACAGAGGATCTGGCTTCATGTCAGCAGAGAATCAGTCTGCATGTCATAGCAGAGAATGAGGCTTCACGTCAGCCACCACTGCAACAGTCCATTGTCATAAATTTAGGCCCAGCACCCAGGCAGAGGAGAGAGGTCCCGTAAAAGAGGATCTGGCTTCATGTCAGCAGAGAATCAGTCTGCATGTCATAGCAGAGAATGAGGCTTCACGTCAGCCACCACTGCAACAGTCCATTGTCATAAATTTAGGCCCAGCACCCAGGCAGAGGAGAGAGGTCCCGTAACAGAGGATCTGGCTTCATGTCAGCAGAGAATCAGTCTGCATGTCATAGCAGAGAATGAGGCTTCACGTCAGCCACCACTGCAACAGTCCATTGTCATAAATTTAGGCCCAGCATCCAGGCAGAGGAGAGAGGTCCCGTAACAGAGGATCTGGCTTCATGTCAGCAGAGAATCAGTCTGCATGTCATAGCAGAGAATGAGGCTTCACGTCAGCCACCACTGCAACAGTCCATTGTCATAAATTTAGGCCCAGCACCCAGGCAGAGGAGAGAGGTCCCGTAACAGACAATCTGGCTTCATGTCAGCAGAGAATTAGTCTGCATGTCATAGCAGAGAATGAGGCTTCACGTCAGCCACCACTGCAACAGTCCATTGGCATATATTTAGGCCTAGCACACAGGCAGAGGAGAGAGGTCCCGTAACAGACAATCTGGCTTCATGTCAGCAGAGAATCAGTCTGCATGTCATAGCAGAGAATGAGGCTTCACGTCACCCACCACTGCAACAGTCCATTGGCATATATTTAGGCCTAGCACACAGGCAGAGCAGAGAGGTCCCGTAACAGACAATCTGGCTTCATGACAGCAGAGAATCAGTCTGCATGTCATAGCAGAGAATGAGGCTTCACGTCACCCACCACTGCAACAGTCCATTGGCATATATTTAGGCCTAGCACACAGGCAGAGCAGAGAGGTCCCGTAACAGACAATCTGGCTTCATGTCAGCAGAGAATCAGTCTGCATGTCATAGCAGAGAATCAGGCTTCACGTCAGCCACCACTGCAACAGTCCATTGGCATATATTTAGGCCTAGCACACAGGCAGAGGAGAGAGGTCCCGTAAAAGACAATCTGGCTTCATGTCAGCAGAGAATCAGTCTGCATGTCATAGCAGAGAATGAGGCTTCACGTCACCCACCACTGCAACAGTCCATTGGCATATATTTAGGCCTAGCACACAGGCAGAGCAGAGAGGTCCCGTAACAGACAATCTGGCTTCATGACAGCAGAGAATCAGTCTGCATGTCATAGCAGAGAATGAGGCTTCACGTCAGCCACCACTGCAACAGTCCATTGGCATATATTTAGGCCTAGCACACAGGCAGAGCAGAGAGGTCCCGTAACAGACAATCTGGCTTCATGTCAGCAGAGAATCAGTCTGCATGTCATAGCAGAGAATCAGGCTTCACGTCAGCCACCACTGCAACAGTCCATTGTCATAAATTTAGGCCCAGCACCCAGGCAGAGGAGAGAGGTCCCGTAACAGACAATCTGGCTTCATGTCAGCAGAGAATTAGTCTGCATGTCATAGCAGAGAATCAGGCTTCATGTCAGCCACCACTGCAACAGTCCATTGGCATATATTTAGGCCTAGCACACAGGCAGAGGAGAGGTTCATTCAACTTTGGGTAGCCTCGCAATATAATGGTAAAATGAAAATAAAAATAGGATTGAATGAGGAAGTGCCCTGGAGTCCAATAATATATGGTTATGGGGAGGTAGTTAATGTCTAATCTGGACAAGGGACGGACAGGTCCTGTGGGATCCATGCCTGGTTCATTTTTATGAACGTCAGCTTGTCCACATTGGCTGTAGACAGGCGGCTGCGTTTGTCTGTAATGACGCCCCCTGCCGTGCTGAATACACGTTCAGACAAAACGCTGGCTGCCGGGCAGGCCAGCACCTCCAAGGCATAAAAGGCTAGCTCTGGCCACGTGGACAATTTAGAGACCCAGAAGTTGAATGGGGCCGAACCATCAGTCAGTACGTGGAGGGGTGTGCACACGTACTGTTCCACCATGTTAGTGAAATGTTGCCTCCTGCTAACACGTTGCGTATCAGGTGGTGGTGCAGTTAGCTGTGGCGTGTTGACAAAAGTTTTCCACATCTCTGCCATGCTAACCCTGCCCTCAGAGGAGCTGGCCGTGACACAGCTGCCTTGGCGACCTCTTGCTCCTCCTCTGCCTTGGCCTTGGGCTTCCACTTGTTCCCCTGTGACATTTGGGAATGCTCTCAGTAGCGCGTCTACCAACGTGCGCTTGTACTCGCGCATCTTCCTATCACGCTCCAGTGCAGGAAGTAAGGTGGGCACATTGTCTTTGTAGCGTGGATCCAGCAGGGTGGCAACCCAGTAGTCCGCACAGGTTAAAATGTGGGCAACTCTGCTGTCGTTGCGCAGGCACTGCAGCATGTAGTCGCTCATGTGTGCCAGGCTGCCCAGGGATAAGGACAAGCTGTCCTCTGTGGGAGGCGTATCGTCATCGTCCTGCCTTTCCCCCCAGCCACGCACCAGTGATGGACCCGAGCTGCGTTGGGTGCCACCCCGCTGTGACCATGCTTCATCCTCATCCTCCTCCACCTCCTCCTCATCCTCGTCCTCCTCGTCCTCCAGTAGTGGGCCCTGGCTGGCCACATTTGTACCTGGCCTCTGCTGTTGCCAAAAACCTCCCTCTGAGTCACTTCGAAGAGACTGGCCTGAAAGTGCTAAAAATGACCCCTCTTCCTCCTCCTCCTCCTCCTCCTCCTCCTGGGCCACCTCCTCTTCCATCATCGCCCTAAGTGTTTTCTCAAGGAGACATAGAAGTGGTATTGTAACGCTGATAACGGTGTCATCGCCACTGGCCATGTTGGTGGAGTACTCGAAACAGCGCAACAGGGCACACAGGTCTCGCATGGAGGCCCAGTCATTGGTGGTGAAGTGGTGCTGTTCTGTAGTGCGACTGACCCGTGCGTGCTGCAGCTGAAACTCCACTATGGCCTGCTGCTGCTCGCACAGTCTGTCCAGCATGTGCAAGGTGGAGTTCCACCTGGTGGGCACGTCGCATATGAGGCGGTGAGCGGGAAGGCCGAAGTTACGCTGTAGCGCAGACAGGCGAGCAGCAGCAGGATGTGAACGCCGGAAGCGCGAACAGACGGCCCGCACTTTATGCAGCAGCTCTGACATGTCGGGGTAGTTGTGAATGAACTTCTGCACCACCAAATTCAGCACATGCGCCAAGCAAGGGATGTGCGTCAAATTGGCTAGTCCCAGAGCTGCAACGAGATTTCGCCCATTATCACACACCACCAGGCCGGGCTTGAGGCTCACCGGCAGCAACCACTCGTCGGTCTGTTGTTCTATACCCCGCCACAACTCCTGTGCGGTGTGGGGCCTGTCCCCCAAACATATGAGTTTCAGAATGGCCTGCTGACGTTTACCCCGGGCTGTGCTGAAGTTGGTGGTGAAGGTGTGTGGCTGACTGGATGAGCAGGTGGAAGAAGAGGAGGAGGAAGCCGAGAAGGAGGAGGTGGCAACAGGAGGCAAAGAATGTTGCCCTGCGATCCTTGGCGGCGGAAGGACGTGCGCCAAACAGCTCTCCGCCTGGGGCCCAGCTGCCACTACATTTACCCAGTGTGCAGTTAGGGAGATATAGCGTCCCTGGCCGTGCTTACTGGTCCACGTATCTGTGGTTAGGTGGACCTTGCCACAGATGGCGTTGCGCAGTGCACACTTGATTTTATCGGATACTTGGTTGTGCAGGGAAGGCACGGCTCTCTTGGAGAAGTAGTGCCGGCTGGGAACAACATACTGTGGGACAGCAAGCGACATGAGCTGTTTGAAGCTGTCTGTGTCCACCAGCCTAAATGACAGCATTTCATAGGCCAGTAGTTTAGAAATGCTGGCATTCAGGGCCAGGGATCGAGGGTGGCTAGGTGGGAATTTACGCTTTCTATCAAATGTTTGTGAGATGGAGAGCTGAACGCTGGCGTGTGACATGGTTGAGACGCTTGGTGACGGAGGTGGTGGTGGTGGTGTTGGTGGTACATCCCCTGTTTGCTGGGCGGCAGGTGCCAACGTTCCTCCAGAGGCGGAGGAAGAGGCCGAGGCGGCAGCAGCAGAATAGGCCGAGGCGGCAGCAGCAGAAGAGGTAGCAGGGGGAGCCTGAGTGACTTCCTTGGTTTTAAGGTGTTTACTCCACTGCAGTTCATGCTTTGCATGCAGGTGCCTGGTCATGCAGGTTGTGCTCAGGTTCAGAACGTTAATGCCTCGCTTCAGGCTCTGATGGCACAGCGTGCAAACCACTCGGGTCTTGTCGTCAGCACATTGTTTGAAGAAGTGCCATGCCAGGGAACTCCTTGAAGCTGCCTTTGGGGTGCTCGGTCCCAGATGGCGGCGGTCAGTAGCAGGCGGAGTCTCTTGGCGGCGGGTGTTCTGCTTTTGCCCACTGCTCCCTCTTTTGCTACGCTGTTGGCTCGGTCTCACCACTGCCTCTTCCTCCGAACTGTGAAAGTCAGTGGCACGACCTTCATTCCATGTGGGGTCTAGGACCTCATCGTCCCCTGCATCGTCTTCCACCCAGTCTTGATCCCTGACCTCCTGTTCAGTCTGCACACTGCAGAAAGACGCAGCAGTTGGCACCTGTGTTTCGTCATCATCAGAGACATGCTGAGGTGGTATTCCCATGTCCTCATCATCAGGAAACATAAGTGGTTGTGCGTCAGTGCATTCTATGTCTTTCACCGCTGGGGAAGGGCTAGGTGGATGCCCTTGGGAAACCCTGCCAGCGGAGTCTTCAAACAGCATAAGAGACTGCTGCATAACTTGAGGCTGAGACAGTTTCCCTGGTATGCATGGGGGTGATGTGACAGACTGATGGGGTTGGTTTTCAGGCGCCATCTGTGCGCTTTCTGCAGAAGACTGGGTGGGAGATAATGTGAACGTGCTGGATCCACTGTCGGCCACCCAATTGACTAATGCCTGTACCTGCTCAGGCCTTACCATCCTTAGAACGGCATTGGGCCCCACCATATATCGCTGTAAATTCTGGCGGCTACTGGGACCTGAGGTAGTTGGTACACTAGGACGTGTGGATGTGGCAGAACGGCCACGTCCTCTCCCAGCACCAGAGGGTCCACTAACACCACCACGACCATGTCCACGTCCGCGTCCCTTACTAGATGTTTTTCTCATTGTTATGGTTCACCACAACAACAAATATATTATTTGGCCCAATGTATTGTATTCAAATTCAGCGGGATATAAATTTGAGGCCTAGTATTTAGGCGCTGGGTGACCGGTATGGATTTAGTGACAGAATTAGACTTGGAAATGCACAGAAGCGTGTGTGTGAAGTTATTCTGAATGACCCTATGTGCACCTTGAATATTATATACCCTTTTAGGGATAGATTTCAAATAGCTCTGATATAGCAGAAACCACTAAATTATGAAATTGCTAAATTGGGAATTGTATTTCAACCCAGAACAAGAAATGTGCTTGAACGGACACTAAATAACTCGCCCAGCTACAGCACTAGGGACAGATTTAGCTGGATATAAATTTGAGGCCTAGTATTTAGGCGCTGGGTGACCGGTATGGATTTAGTGACAGAATTAGACTTGGAAATGCACAGAAGCGTGTGTGTGAAGTTATTCTGAATGACCCTATGTGCACCTTGAATATTATATACCCTTTTAGGGATAGATTTCAAATAGCTCTGATATAGCAGAAACCACTAAATTATGAAATTGCTAAATTGGGAATTGTATTTCAACCCAGAACAAGAAATGTGCTTGAACGGACACTAAATAACTCGCCCAGCTACAGCACTAGGGACAGATTTAGCTGGATATAAATTTGAGGCCTAGTATTTAGGCGCTGCGTGACAGGTATGGGTTTAGTGACAGAATTAGACTTGGAAATACACAGTAGCGGGTGTGTGTGAAGTTATTCTGAATGACCCAATGTGCACCTTGAATATTATATACCCTTTTAGGGATAGATTTCAAATAGCTCTGATATAGCAGAAACCACTAAATTATGAAATTGCTAAATTGGGAATTGTATTTCAACCCAGAACAAGAAATGTGCTTGAACGGACACTAAATAACTCGCCCAGCTACAGCACTAGGGACAGATTTAGCTGGATATAAATTTGAGGCCTAGTATTTAGGCGCTGCGTGACAGGTATGGGTTTAGTGACAGAATTAGACTTGGAAATACACAGTAGCGGGTGTGTGTGAAGTTATTCTGAATGACCCAATGTGCACCTTGAATATTATATACCCTTTTAGGGATAGATTTCAAATAGCTCTGATATAGCAGAAACCACTAAATTATGAAATTGCTAAATTGGGAATTGTATTTCAACCCAGAACAAGAAATGTGCTTGAACGGACACTAAATAACTCGCCCAGCTACAGCACTAGGGACAGATTTAGCTGGATATAAATTTGAGGCCTAGTATTTAGGCGCTGGGTGACAGGTATGGGTTTAGTGACAGAATTAGACTTGGAAATACACAGTAGCGGGTGTGTGTGAAGTTATTCTGAATGACCCAATGTGCACCTTGAATATTATATACCCTTTTAGGGATAGATTTCAAATAGCTCTGATATAGCAGAAACCACTAAATTATGAAATTGCTAAATTGGGAATTGTATTTCAACCCAGAACAAGAAATGTGCTTGAACGGACACTAAATAACTCGCCCAGCTACAGCACTAGGGACAGATTTAGCTGGATATAAATTTGAGGCCTAGTATTTAGGCGCTGGGTGACCGGTATGGATTTAGTGACAGAATTAGACTTGGAAATGCACAGAAGCGTGTGTGTGAAGTTATTCTGAATGACCCTATGTGCACCTTGAATATTATATACCCTTTTAGGGATAGATTTCAAATAGCTCTGATATAGCAGAAACCACTAAATTATGAAATTGCTAAATTGGGAATTGTATTTCAACCCAGAACAAGAAATGTGCTTGAACGGACACTAAATAACTCGCCCAGCTACAGCACTAGGGACAGATTTAGCTGGATATAAATTTGAGGCCTAGTATTTAGGCGCTGCGTGACAGGTATGGGTTTAGTGACAGAATTAGACTTGGAAATACACAGTAGCGGGTGTGTGTGAAGTTATTCTGAATGACCCAATGTGCACCTTGAATATTATATACCCTTTTAGGGATAGATTTCAAATAGCTCTGATATAGCAGAAACCACTAAATTATGAAATTGCTAAATTGGGAATTGTATTTCAACCCAGAACAAGAAATGTGCTTGAACGGACACTAAATAACTCGCCCAGCTACAGCACTAGGGACAGATTTAGCTGGATATAAATTTGAGGCCTAGTATTTAGGCGCTGGGTGACCGGTATGGATTTAGTGACAGAATTAGACTTGGAAATGCACAGAAGCGTGTGTGTGAAGTTATTCTGAATGACCCTATGTGCACCTTGAATATTATATACCCTTTTAGGGATAGATTTCAAATAGCTCTGATATAGCAGAAACCACTAAATTATGAAATTGCTAAATTGGGAATTGTATTTCAACCCAGAACAAGAAATGTGCTTGAACGGACACTAAATAACTCGCCCAGCTACAGCACTAGGGACAGATTTAGCTGGATATAAATTTGAGGCCTAGTATTTAGGCGCTGGGTGACAGGTATGGGTTTAGTGACAGAATTAGACTTGGAAATACACAGTAGCGGGTGTGTGTGAAGTTATTCTGAATGACCCAATGTGCACCTTGAATATTATATACCCTTTTAGGGATAGATTTCAAATAGCTCTGATATAGCAGAAACCACTAAATTATGAAATTGCTAAATTGGGAATTGTATTTCAACCCAGAACAAGAAATGTGCTTGAACGGACACTAAATAACTCGCCCAGCTACAGCACTAAGGACAGATTTAGCTGGATATAAATTTGAGGCCTAGTATTTAGGCGCTGGGTGACAGGTATGGGTTTAGTGACAGAATTAGACTTGGAAATACACAGTAGCGGGTGTGTGTGAAGTTATTCTGAATGACCCAATGTGCACCTTGAATATTATATACCCTTTTAGGGATAGATTTCAAATAGCTCTGATATAGCAGAAACCACTAAATTATGAAATTGCTAAATTGGGAATTGTATTTCAACCCAGAACAAGAAATGTGCTTGAACGGACACTAAATAACTCGCCCAGCTACAGCACTAAGGACAGATTTAGCTGGATATAAATTTGAGGCCTAGTATTTAGGCGCTGCGTGACAGGTATGGGTTTAGTGACAGAATTAGACTTGGAAATACACAGTAGCGGGTGTGTGTGAAGTTATTCTGAATGACCCAATGTGCACCTTGAATATTATATACCCTTTTAGGGATAGATTTCAAATAGCTCTGATATAGCAGAAACCACTAAATTATGAAATTGCTAAATTGGGAATTGTATTTCAACCCAGAACAAGAAATGTGCTTGAACGGACACTAAATAACTCGCCCAGCTACAGCACTAAGGACAGATTTAGCTGGATATAAATTTGAGGCCTAGTATTTAGGCGCTGGGTGACAGGTATGGGTTTAGTGACAGAATTAGACTTGGAAATACACAGTAGCGGGTGTGTGTGAAGTTATTCTGAATGACCCAATGTGCACCTTGAATATTATATACCCTTTTAGGGATAGATTTCAAATAGCTCTGATATAGCAGAAACCACTAAATTATGAAATTGCTAAATTGGGAATTGTATTTCAACCCAGAACAAGAAATGTGCTTGAACGGACACTAAATAACTCGCCCAGCTACAGCACTAAGGACAGATTTAGCTGGATATAAATTTGAGGCCTAGTATTTAGGCGCTGGGTGACAGGTATGGGTTTAGTGACAGAATTAGACTTGGAAATACACAGTAGCGGGTGTGTGTGAAGTTATTCTGAATGACCCAATGTGCACCTTGAATATTATATACCCTTTTAGGGATAGATTTCAAATAGCTCTGATATAGCAGAAACCACTAAATTATGAAATTGCTAAATTGGGAATTGTATTTCAACCCAGAACAAGAAATGTGCTTGAACGGACACTAAATAACTCGCCCAGCTACAGCACTAAGGACAGATTTAGCGGGATATAAATTTGAGGCCTAGTATTTAGGCGCTGGGTGACCGGTATGGATTTAGTGACAGAATTAGACTGGGATATGGCCAAAAAATAAACAGACTATTGCTGGTTAAATGCACTTGGTGTGACAGCTTCACCCTGATGTAGGCTTTAGCCAAAAAACAACCACACCATTGAGGGTTAAATGCACTTGGTGACAGGCGCAGCTTGCCCCTGATTTAGTATATGGCCAAAAAATGAACAGACTATTGCTGGTTAAATGCACTTGGTGTGACAGCTTCACCCTGATGTAGGCTTTAGCCAAAAAACAACTACACTATTGAGGGTTAAATGCACTTGGTCGCAGCTTGTGCTGGCGCACCACAAGACACAAAATGGCCGCCGATCACCCCAGAAAAATGTGACTGACAAACGGTCTGTGCAGCCTAAAAACAGTGAGCAATTGAGGATCAGCAGCTCAATGATCCACAGCTGCAGATCGATCAGTTAATCAAGTCCTTTGGAGGAGTTAATCTGCCTAATCTCGCCCTACTGTCGCAGCCGCAACCTCTCCCTACGCTAATCAGAGCAGAGTGACGGGCGGCGCTATGTGACTCCAGCTTAAATAGAGGCTGGGTCACATGGTGCTCTGGCCAATCACAGCCATGCCAATAGTAGGCATGGCTGTGATGGCCTCTTGGGGCAAGTAGTATGACGCTTGTTGATTGGCTGCTTTGCAGCCTTTCAAAAAGCGCCAAGAAAGCGTCACAAAAGCGCGAAGAAAGCGACGAACACCGAACCCGAACCCGGACTTTTACGAAAATGTCCGGGTTCGGGTCCGTGTCACGGACACCCCAAAATTCGGTACGAACCCGAACTATACAGTTCGAGTTCGCTCATCCCTATTTATGACCACTTCATATATAAATCAATATACCATGATTGTCTCATTCATAAATACCATAATACACATTTCAAAATTGGCAGAATTCATAGTTGTCAATGATTAATATAATTAAACCTATGATAAATTTTGGATCTATGAAATGTGGATAATGGTTACAAAAAACTCATAGCTCCATATATATTCTTGGCAACTTTTTATGTATCAGAATTAATGTCCTTAAGTACTGTATACACTTGAACCAGTTAAAATCAGAATAAGGGTCCATTCACATGTCCGTTATAACACTCAGTTTTTTCGGATCCATTAATTTAAATTGCCTCTGCAAAAATGCGGACACCAATCATAGTGCTGTCCGAATCACAGAATCCGTTCCGTTTTCCTATTTTCGAGTATGAGGATCCTGAAAAAAAATTAAGCTTGTCCTACTTTCTGTCCGTTTTTCGGGTCCGTTGTCTATTCAAGTCAATGGATCCGCATAAATGCGGATGACATGCACAAAAAACATCCAAATGTCATCCGATTTTGCGGATCCGTTGACAGGAAAATGGATGAAAAAATAAACTGAATAACGGAAACATGGAACGGATTCGGAAGCAAAGTAAAAAAACTGAAGGTTGTACTGAAAAATGGATCCGCAAAAAGGAACGTTTATCTGAAAAGGTAAAAATACTGATGTGTGACTGGACCGTAACAGTGATCTTTCAATAGGAATGATAGATGGTAAATGGGAATTTCCTCGCGCTTTGTGGTAACGAATCGCAATTTTTCCTAAAATGGCGGCTACACGTTTCAGGACGTGGGGCACGGAACTCTGGTAAGGCGGGATGACACAGCCCTGTGATGTCACAGCCCTATAAATATGCTGGCCATCTTAGATTCAGACATTTTCCAGTGTTCTGAGTGCAGGGACAGACGTGAGAGGCGCTAGGTACAGTAATAGGAAAAACCTCATTGTGAAAAAAAACCTGAAAAAACTATTTACAAGTGCAGGGAAAAGATAGGGAGGAATCATTTCACAGCATCTTAGTGCAGGAAGAGACATCAGAAGGCGCTAGGGACAGTGATAGGAAAAACCTCATTGCAAAAAAAAAGCGATTTACAAGTGCAGGGAAAGATTATTTGGGGATCCAAAAAGCCATTATACAGCTCTGTCATTCCAAAAATTTGTTCTTGGGGTGCAAGTGCTATGTTGAAAAGCCTTTAGTGGCTTATATCTGTGGAAAAAGAAAAATATATACGCAGATCACTTCTGCAGCTATATGTGGTGAAAGCGTTTAGTGGCCTATTTCAGTACAAAAAGAAAAATATATTCTCAGTTCACTTCTGCACTTATATGTGGTGAAAGCGTTTAGTAGCCTATTTCAGTACAAGAAGAAAACTATATTCTCAGTTGACTTCTGCAGCTATATGTGTTGAAAGCGTTTAGTGGCGTATTTAATTGCAAAAAGAAAAATATATACGCAGTTCACTTCTGCAGCTATATGTGGTGAAAACGTTTAGTGGCCTATTTCAGTACAAAAATAAAAATATATTCGCAGTTCACTACTGCAGTTATATGTGTTGAAAGTGTTTAGTGGCCTAGTTTAGAACAAAAAAATATATATATACGCACTTCACTGTTGCAGTTATTTGTGGTGAAAGTGTTTTGTGGCCTATTTCATTACAGAAATAAAAATATATGCACACTTCACTGTTGCAGTTATTCGTGGTGAAAGCGGTTAGTGGCCTATTTCAGTACAGAAATAAAAATATATACGCACTTCACAGTTGCAGTTATATGTGGTGAAAGCATTTAGTGGCCTATTTCAGTACAAAAAGAAAAATATATGCGCACTTCACTGTTGCAGTTATTCGTGGTGAAAGCGTTTCGTGGCCTATTTCAGTACAGAAAGAGAAATATATACGCACTTCACAGTTGCAGTTATATCTGGTGAAAGCATTTAGTGACCTATTTCAGTACAGAAAGAAAAATATATACGCAATTCACTGTTGCAGTTATTTGTGGTGAAAGCGTTTAGTGGCCTATTTCAGCACAGAAATAAAAATATATATGCACTTCACAGTTGCAGTTATATGTGGTGAAAGAGTTTAGCGGCCTATTTCAGTACAGAAAGAAAAATATATACGCACTTCACTGTTGCAGTTATTTGTGGTGAAAGCATTTAGTGGCCTATTTCAGTACAAAAAGAAAAATATATTCTCAGTTCACTTCTTCAGTTATATTTGTTGAAAGCATTTAGTGGCCTATTTTAGTACAAAAAGAAAAATATATACGCATTACACTGTTGCAGTTATTTGTGGTGAAAGCGGTTAGTGGCCTATTTCAGTACAGAAAGAAAAATATATACGCACTTCACTGTTGCAGTTTTTTGTGGTGAAAGCATTTAGTGGCCCACCCTAAATGTATAGAGACTGACATTTGTCAAGATGAATCAGTCGTGGATCAGCCAGGATTTCCACCCACCAATGCCTGATGCATCTGATTAGATCATCCATGCCGCCTCACCCAAACCTTGAAAAAAGAGGGCAGTTTCTTCTGGCTACCTGCCTCAGCTACTACTCTGATGCTGCCACCCGCCTGATGCAACACATCTTATGCCAAGTGCTCCTTCTTTCACACACCTTCGTCAGCGGGCAATGGTATTGCCACCCACCGCCCCACTCTGTCACCGGGTCACTTTGTGGTCTCCTGATGCTGCTGCTGCCATCTCCACATTATGTCCCCTTAACACTCTGTGGTCCCCTGATGCTGCTGCTATCATCTACACAGTATGTCAACTTGCCACTCTGTGGTATCCTGATGCTGCTGCTGCTGCCATATCCACACTATTTCACCTTGCCACTCTGTGGTATCTTGATGCTGCTGCTGCTGCCATCTCCACACTATGTCACCTTGCCACTCTGTGGTATCCTCCTGATACTGCTGCTGCTGTCATCTCCACACTATGTCTCCTTGCCACTCTGTGGTATCATGATGCTGCTGCCATATCCACACTATGTCACCTTGCCACTCTGTGGTATCCTGATGCTGCTGCCATCTCCACACTATGTCACCTTGCTACTCTATGGTATCCTCTTGATGCTGCTGCTGCCATCTCCACACTATGCCACCTTGCCACTCTGTGGTATCATGATGCTGCTGCCATATTCACACTATGTCACCTTGCCACTCTGTGGTATCCTGATGCTGCTGCTGCTGCCATCTCCAGACTATGTCACCTTGCCACTCTGTGGTATCCTCCTGATTCTGCTGCTGTTGCCACCTCCATACTCAGTCATTGTGCCACTCTGTGGCCTCCTCCTGATGCTGCTGCGGCCACCACCTCCACACTCTGTCATTGGGCCACTCTGTGGTCTCATGCTGCCGCCACCTCCAGACTCTGTCAGTGTGCCACTCGGTGGCCTTCTCCTGATGCTAATGCTTCTGCTGCCGCCACCTCCAGACTCTGTCATTGTGCCACTCGGTGGCCTCCTCATACTGCTTCCACCTCCAGACCCTGTCATTGGGCCACTTTGTGGTATGCTCATGCTGCTTCTGCCTCACCACTATGTCATAGGTGCACTCGGTGGACTTCTCATGCTGTCCCCACCCTCCCCAATTCAAGACTGGTCCACTATTTTGGCTTTCGGCCTGGCTGACCTCATCATTTATTTGACCTTTATTCTGATCTATCAGAAGGAAGGAAAAATGAGACACACAACGGATCCTGTCTGTGTAGCAGCTGTTATACCTGTATGGTCCCATCAGAATTGGCTTATGATTTGGTAGCCAAAAGCAAGAGTGGGTACAAAACACCGAAGACATGCAAATATTCCGTTCATGTGCCATCTCTGTTTTAGATCCACTTCAGTTTTTTTTGGGCATTAGCAATACTGATGGATTATTGAGCAAATGCTGACCGAGTGAAGGCATATACTCCACAGACAGGATCCGTTTTTTGTGGGTTATTGTTCTGATGGATCAGAGGAAGGGCAAATTAATCAGTGACCAACACAAACTTACTGCTGACACCCTCTCCACTCTGTCAGGGGGGCTCTACTTGTATAAGTGTTTAATAGAACAGGTTTTGAAGACATCTATGTGGAATCAGATGACGACAGTGTAAAAAGAGTGCACTTCTTCTTGGTGCTAACATCGACCTGTAAGGCTAAGTTCATACTTGAGTTATTTAGTCAGTTTTGGCCCCCAGGACTGCCCGAATAAGTGAAGTGTGCAGTGATTCTAAGAGTGACGCCTGTCATCTGTATGTGACACTGACTCACAGTATTATTTCACTACCAAAGCAGACTCCCTATGCCTGTTACTGCAAGGCACAGTGTTGTACACCACTATAAAGGCTCTCTGCAGACAGGAAATAGCAGTTTTTTTAACGTAATTCGCCGTGAATAAATTCGGATCGAAGCAAATTTTTCCCCAAAATTTCAGTGAACCGAATTTTTGAAAAATTCGCTCATCTCTAATGGTAATCTCATGTCCGGTTTTAGATAGTACTATAGGGATATTGTCCTTATTTGAGTCAATTGATATAAGTCCCGCAAAATAAAATAAAATACTTAAATAATTCTTAAAAAATAGATTTTATATATATATATATATATATATATATATGTTTCATCATAAGAGGAAAACTTGAAGCTAAAGATAGCATTACAGAATAAACAGTCAAGGCCAACTGCCAGAATCGTGCATATTGCCTGAACCAAGAAAGAGAGATATCAAGTCCCGTTCTGTTACTGCAAGTCAATTTCAAGTAAACAAAAGTTAAACTTTACAAAGTCTGGACTTCATTTCGTTCCTTACTCCAACTCAATCTCTGCAACGGAGATTGACTCCCAGGAAGCGACACCCTGAAGGTCGGAGCACCGTGATACAAACATTAGGCCACAGTATACCACTTGTATCCTACACATTGGGACTTCTTACCTGGGGAGGCAGCACACCGCAGTAGCAGTAGTACACTCACTCTCTAAGTACACTTTGTAGTCCCTCCAAGTAACCACAGGAGTTACAATTCAGTTCTCATCAATTCCTTTTGCAATTCCTAGGCTGAGGGGTTCAGATCTAAGATCCAGATGGCCAGTCCATCTCAAATTGTAATAAAGTATTTTTGCCATAAACGAGCAGATACCTTACTGTCTGAATCCAGTGCATGGCCTGGATGCTTCTAGACCTTCTAAGATGTCTGTTCTCTTTTTCATAGGGATAGTTCTCTCAGTTGAGTTGTTCTCTGGCAGCTTTCTGTCTCAGTAATTGTGTTTCCTGAAGGAGGCTTAACTTTGGACCTAGTTAGCAGGAGCTCACACATCAATCATTTCAGATACGGTACATAGTGCCCAAATATATGAGTTTTTACATTAAATCACAACATTTAACTTGGTCATATGAAATTGACCCTTATCTGGGGCATTGCACATGTTTCTCACATACACTGCAAACACATAGAGCTCAGGTTGCAATTTGGGGCACAGACCCTGGATACTCAGTGTGTACCCCCTGTTCCTGTGGTGCATTTCCTTTAGCGTATCTCTACATGGGGCATAAACACTGCAGATTTTCCATAGTGAAACTGTGTGTGAAAAACCACATAACAGCAAAGTACCCTGTAGATGGAATTTGAACAAATCTGCTGCAAAAATTGTCCATTTAGGCTGTGCATTTCCACCGCTAATTTCCCAAATGCATAAGGTGGAATCTGCGGGAAATCTGCAGGGAAATTTCCACTGAGAAAAATGAACCCTCTGAGTGCAGATAATTCCAGATTTCAACTGAAGCCCACTCTATCCCTATTCATAGGGGTCCAGGAATTTGAGGTTCTACACTGGCTCCGGGTTCTCACATTATAGCAGTGGTGTAGCTGTAAGGATTGCAGGGATAGCAGTCACACCCACACCCTGGTGCCACAGGGAACATAAAGCCCCCTTTAAAAAAAAAAAAAAAAAAGAAACCAGTATAATAAATGGCAAATGAAGGCTTGGTTTCAGATTTCATTTCATGGAGTCAGAATACAACTCATACCCTTCCAAATGATAAAGGATGACCTGCAATACCAAACACTACCCATGGGCACGAATGGCGCAGTTTCTGGAAAAAAAGTAAGTGAAACCCATTTTTTTGAGTCTCCTACAACCCCTTTGTATGTGTTACATCCACTATATTGAATCAGATCTCCTAGTATCACAGCAGGCCGTGTGCATGTCCAATACCACAGATGCAGGAACCCCGATACAGGGAACCTCGTCACCGAGTCTGAAGTCAGGGCATCCAGGTCCCATCTCTGCATTTTGCTTTGTTGATGTCATGGCTGTGTCACAGTCATGTTGCTGTTCGCCGTGACACGATAGCCGTGCAGGCTGGTTGCCTGGGGCAATGTGTTGTTTGTAGCATGTGTGTACACTTTCCCTTTATGGTTGGTTTCCCTTCCCTTTCTGGTGTGTGTGGGGTTAACTACCTGGCTAGGTGTGGTCACTAGGTGCTTATATTGCCAGTGGCTGGTAGCAGGAGTTTAGTTGTACTGCAGCCTTGGTGTGTGCTGGAGATTCCGTCTGTCCAGCGTATAAGGGCCACCTAGTTTGACATCAATGTCTCTCCAATGCCTTCCCGTTGTTGTTATGTCCTTTACCCTTACTTACATGTCTCTTTGTATGGTGTGGGTTTTGTTTGGGGTGTTGTTGTATGTCTAGTTGCTGTTACATGTCTGGTCTGTTGGTGTTTGTAGTCCAGCATGTTTGCTAGACACTTGCCCTGTCTGTCTGTGCCTTCGGTGAGCGGGCTCCTGAGTTCCCCTCCGGGGAACCCAGGAGCCCTCTCACCGAAGGCACAGACAGAAAGGGCAAATAGAAATTGTCATGGCAACATAATACATCCCGTCCAGTAACCTGTAATTTCCTTCATTGTGTATTCCAGCCTATGGCAGCCATGGTGATGCCAACTATTCCATAGTACAATGGCTATGCCCAAGACTACCATTATCAGAACAAACAGTACAAAATGCATTTGCCATGCATATCACTTTATAAATAAGCGTAGCCTTAGCACTATAATATTTTTTGTGACTATGGCATTATTGTACTTTATCTGATTTGCAGGGTGCTGTTGCATTGTCTTTTTTTCTCTAGGTTTTTGCCATGGCAGCGTGCACCTGCGCATTGGAAAGTGCTAACTAACCCCCTTTTCATTGCACATTATCAGAACCCCTGAAACGCAAACCTATGGAGAATATCTACCGTTCTCCACGTGACGGATGAAACATCTATGTAAATGAATCATATTGTATAATTGAATTTCAGTGAAAGCAGATTTCCAGCCCATAAACAAGCGTGAATAGATTAAGCAAGCTTTTAATGTATTTCGATCTATTCTAAATTCTGTTCAGCAGTGAATTTGCAAATTGAAAGCAGATAATGAAGGATGTGCGCTGCAACATAATGACTTGTAAGGTGAGAAGGTATGTGCCGAACAAGACAATTACTCCTCGCACAATGCTGCTCTCGTACTTGCTCCAGTAACTTAACTGTAATTAAAACAGATTGTTTAGCAAGGACTCAGTTAAGAGATTGAAGGATGACGATGACGTCATGTGCGCGCGTTCCCAGCTCCAGGCATTAATTTATCTATCGGCTATTGTCATATTCTTTGATTTCCTTTTATTTTCTTCCACCACTCCATCCAATATGTCACAGCTGTGCCTTGAGAGCTCCAATAATCCCCTATGTAACTCCCATAATATTGTGCTAAGCCTATAAGCAGTTGTTCTTCCGACATGTCTCAGGTTATAGTGCCGATTTTAAAATTCAAAAAATGCAGCCCAAATTTTTCGAATGAATCCAAATTTTGTGTGTTCTGATTTGGGAGAATCAGGAAAGGACAGAAGAGATAGGAGAGAAAGAATGGAGAGAGAAGAGACTTTTCCAGGCAAAATCCAAACACTTTCAAGTTGAACTGATCTGAAACTAATTTGAAACATACATCTGATTTGGCCAAATAGAATTTTAAGAAATTCACTCATCTCTAATTATAACTCCTAAGTAGGGAAGAGCGAATCTGTGGATGTTTGGGTTTGACGGGTTCGGCAGAACTTCAGGTCAGAGTTCAGATCCGGGACCCAAACTTGACTCAAACTCGAACCCAAACCCCATTAAAATCAATGGGAACTCGAACTTTACTTTATTGCATTAGGCTTGTCAGTAAAAGCAAAAAAGGAAGAGACCACTGTGGTACTCAGCAGAAGTGGCCAAAATCATTAAAAACAAAAAGATAGCATTTAGTAATTATAAAAAAAAAAAGAGGATGAAACAAGAGGCGAAACAAGTTATAAGAGCTTCTAAAGCACAGGTAGAAGAGAAATTAGCTCAGTCAGTGAAAAAAGGCGATAAGACATTCTTCAGATACATAAATGAAAAAAGGAAACTAAAACAAGGAATTACCAAATTAAAAACAAAAGAAGGAAGGTATATGGAAGAAGATAAAGAACTAGCTGACTGCCTCAATTAATACTTCTGTTCAGTTTTTACAAAGGAAAATTAAGGAAAAGTACCTTAGTTAGGAAAGAAGACTAATGATTCTTTTGATGCATGTGTCTTTACAGAGGAAGAGGTTCTAAGTCAGCTGTCTAAAATTAATACAAATAAGTCACAGGGGCCTGATGGGATACACCCAAAGCTATTAAAAGAGCTCAGCGGTGAACTAGCAAAACCATTAACAGATTTATTTAACCAATCACTGGCAACAGAAGTCATCCCAGAAGATTGGAAATTAGCAAATGTTGTGCCCATTCACAAGAAATGTAGTAGGACAGACAACAGAGGGTAGTAGTCAAAGGAGTATATTCAGACCATGGTCTTGTTACCAGTGGGGTACCTCTGGGATCTGTTCTGGGACCCATATTGCTTAATATCTTTATCAGCGAAATTGCAGAAGGCCTCGATGGTAAGGTGTGTCTTTTTGCTGATGACACAAAGATTTGTAACAGGGTTGATGTTCCTGGAGGGATACACCAAATGAAAAAGGATTTAGGAAAATTAGATTAATGGTCAAAAATCTGGCAACTAAAATGTAATATTGATAAGTGCAAGATAATGCAGAAAAGAGGCACAGCACACCAACATCAAAACCTCATCCCAACTGTGAAGTATGGTGGTGGAGGCATCATGGTTTGGGGCTGCTTTGCTGCGTCAGGGCCTGAACGGATTGCTATCATCAAAGGAAAAATGAATTCCCAAGTTTATCAAGACATTTTGCAGTAGAACTTAAGGCCATCTGTCCACCAGCTGAAGCTCAACAGAAGATGGGTGTTGCAACAGGACAACAGAACAACGATCAAAAGCATAGAAGTAAATCAACAACAGAATGGCTTAAACAGAAGACAATACACCTTCTGGAGTGGCCCAGTCAGAGTCCTGACCTCGACCCGATTGAGATGCTGTGGCATGACCTCAAGAAAACAATTTAAACCAGACATCCCAAGAATATTGCTGAACTGAAACAGTTCTGTAATCAGGAATGGTCAAGAATTACTCCTGACCGTTGTGCACGTCTGATCTGCAACTACAGGAAACGTTTGGTTGAAGTTATTGCTGCCAAAGGAGGTTCAACCAGTTATTAAATCCAAGGGTTCACATACTTTTTCCACCTGCACTGTGAATGTTTACATGGTGTGTTCAATAAAAACATGGTAACATTTAATTCTTTGTGTGTTATTAGTTTAAGCAGACTGTGATTGTCTATTGTTGTGACTTAGATGAAGATCAGATCACATTTTATGACCAATGTGTGCAGAAATCCATATCATTCCAAAGGGTTCACATACTTTTTTGCAACTATATATATATATATATATATATATATATATATATATATATATATATGTTTAAATTAAGTTTAGCCTCTATTTCTGAAAAAGTTTGTGACAGGATTTAAACTCACAGGTTCTGCATCACAACCCAGAACTATAAACACTACACTATATAGCTGCATATACAGTCACAAAAAATAAATAAATATGAGACTTCTACTGTATAGGTCTCAGTAGAAGTACAGTACAGTAGAAGTCTCCTGGTCTTTAGCCTACCAGATTCTGTGATCACATTTGACCACGGCATCTGAGGGGTTTAATGTGTGCGATCGACATTATCGTTGATCACATACATTAGTCCCAGGTGCCTGCTGTTTAAAACAGCAGGCACTCGGTGGCTATGGCGCGGTCGGTAAGAGGTTAAAGAACAGGGACCTGTCCAAGTCTGATCTTCACAACACAAGTCTATCATGCACGAAGAAAGGAGATTTCAGAGGACCTCAGAAGAAGAGCTATTGATGCTCCTCAGGCTAAAACAGGTTACAAAACCATCTCCAAATATTTTGGACTCCACCAATCCACAGTCAGATTGTGTACAAATGGAGTAATTCAAGACCATTATTACCCTCCCCAGGAGTGGTTAACCAACAAAGATCAAGTCAAGAGCAAGGCGCATAATAGTCTGTGAGGTCACAAATGGACCCAAAGTAACCTTTAAGCCATTCTCACATTACATACTATTAATAATCATGAGTCCACTGTCAGGAATATGCAAAATAACTGTGGAGCCCCAGTTATGGGTCTTCAATAGTGTTGAGCAAACCCAAACTGTAAAGTTCGGGTCCATACCAAACTTTATGATTTTTGGTACCCAGACCCGAACCTGAACTTTGCAGGAAAAATTTGGGTTCGAGTTCGGTGTTCAGGCATTTAATAAAGCTTGTTGAAAAGCTGCAGGGCAGCCAATCAACAAGCTTTTAAGCTGTGCGCCCTTAGAAGCCATCACAGCCATGCCTACTAGTGTTGATCTCGATGTTCGGCCGAACACCAGTTCGGCTCGAGCATCTCGATGCTCGGCACACAGCGGTATTCGGCCGCATACCACATGTGCTCGAGCGCAATACTCAAGTCTCCTCCCCGCACGTTTGGTGGCTGCTACGCAGCCAATAAATGTGCAGGTAAGTACTGCCCTTCACTGGAATGCCGTAGCCATGTTGGTTACTGGCATTACAGTGATTGGCTGGTCGGAACGCGTCATTGGGTGCTATATGACATGTGTTCGGCTCAGTGTTAGTCAGGGAGAGCTGTGCTAAAGAACAGAAAGATAGTGTAACATAGTAACATAGTACATAAGTAACATAGTACATAAGGCCGAAAAAAGACATTTGTCCATCCAGTTCGGCCTGTCATCCTGCAAGTTGATCCAGAGGAAGGCAAAAAACCCCTGTGAGGTAGAAGCCAATTTTCCTCACTTTAGGGGAATAAAAAATTCCTTCCCGACTCCAATCAGGCAATCAGAATAACTCCCTGGATCAACGACCCCTCTCTAGTAGCTATAGCCTGTAATATTATTACACTCCAGAAATACATCCAGGCCCCTCTTGAATTCCGTTATTGTACTCACCATCACCACCTCCTCAGGCAGAGAGCTCCATAGTCTCACTGCTCTTACCGTAAAGAATCCTCTTCTATGTTTGTGTACAAACCTTCTTTCCTCCAGACGCAGAGGATGTCCCCTCGTCACAGTCACAGTCCTGGCAATGAATAGATGATGGGATAGATCTCTGTACTAACCCCTGATATATTTATACATATTAATTAGATCTCCCCTCAGTCGTCTTTTTTCTAAAGTGAATAACCCTAATTTTGATAATCTTTCAGGGTACTGTAGTTGCCCCATTCCAGTTATTACTTTAGATGCCCTCCTCTGGACCCTCTCCAGCTCTGCTATGTCTGCTTTGTTCACTGGAGCCCAGAACTGTTGTCATGGAACCATGAACCAGACGTACAACAAGAGATAAGTGGAAATAAGAAGGCTTTATTGCAAATCAAGCTGTAAGCAAAAGTCCAAGCGGATGGCTAAACCGAAGCAGGGTCTTGCGTAGACAGGGGTCAGGAACTAGAAGGGTGGTCAGACGAAGCCTGGATCAGGAACCAGCAGGGTAGTCAGACGAAGCCAGGATCAGGAACCAACGGGGTAGTCAGACGAAGCCAGGATCAGGAACCAACGGGGTAGTCAGACGAGGCCAGGATCAGGAACCAGAAGCAGCAGCAGTCTTAGAAGCATGTGAACACAGGAGGACCAAGCAAGGAACTGAAGCCACAGACCTCCTATATATATATATGAGCTAGGCATCCAGCTCCTCCCAGTGGGAAGGAGAAGCCGCAGGGTGGGAGGCTACAAGAAACCCAGAAACCAAGATGGCCGCCAGCACATGTCAAACGAAGGAGAACAGTGAGAAGGTAAGACCATGACAGTACCTCCCCCTCAAGGGCCCCTCCTCCGCGGAGTAAGGAACGGTTTCTGAGGGAAGCGTGCGTGGAAGGCTCGGAGCAAAGCAGGAGCATGGACATCTGCGGAGGGAACCCAGGAACGCTCCTCTGGACCATAACCACGCCAATGGACCAAAAACTGCAACCCACCGCGGACCAGGCGTGAGTCCAGGATATTGCTCACCTCATATTCCTCACGATTGCCCACTTGGACCGGACGGGGCCGAGGAACCGAGGAAGTGAAACGATTACACACCAATGGCTTCAACAGGGAGACATGAAACACGTTGGAGATCCGCATGCCAGGAGGAAGCGCAAGGGCATAGGCTACCGGGTTTACCCTGCGAAGCACTCGGAAGGGACCAACAAAGCGAGGCGCCAGCTTGGGAGTGGGCACTCGAAGGTTGAGGTTGCGGGTGGACAACCATACACGGTCTCCGACCTGGTAGGAAGGAGCGGGCGCTCGTCTGCGATCAGCCTGGAGTCTCTGGCGCTGCGCAGAGACCTCAAGGGACCTCTGGATCTGTACCCAAGAAGCACGTAGGACGGAAAGGTGATCCTCCACAGCCGGAATATCCTGGGGAGAGAATACCTCCGGTAACACGGCAGGTTGGAACCCATAATTGGCCATGAAGGGAGACGTCCCAGAGGAAGAGTTCACCGCCGTGTTCCTGGCAAACTCAGCCCAAGGCAGGAGGTCAACCCAATTGTCTTGGTGATCGGAGACATAGCAACGAAGGAATTGCTCCAAGGCCTGATTGGATCGTTCTGCGGCCCCATTGGACTGAGGGTGGTAGTCCGAGGAGAAAGAGAGATGAATCCCCAACTGGGAGCAAAAGGCGCGCCAGAACCTGGACACAAACTGACTCCCCCGATCCGACACAATCTCCTTGGGCAAACCGTGCAACCGGAAGACCTCCCTGGCGAAAATCGTGGCCAACTCTTGTGCAGAGGGTAACTTCTTGAGAGGAACACAGTGGCACATTTTGGAAAACCGATCCACAATCATGAGAATGACCGTATGTCCTCGGGATGCAGGGAGGTCCACAATGAAATCCATCCCCAGGTGTGACCATGGGCGCTCCCCGGTGGCTATGGGTTGCAAAAGGCCCAACGGAAGGTGCCGAGGGGACTTACTCTGGGCACAAACGGAGCATGCCGCTACATATGCAGCGATGTCGGAACGTAGAGAAGGCCACCAGAACAGACGTGAAACAGCCCAGGACAGCTGATTCTTACCAGGATGCCCCGCGGCCTTGTAGTTATGGTAGGTTCGCAACAACCGAGTGCGCAACTCCTCAGGCACAAAACACCTGCCGTTGGGTCTCCCAGAGGGAGCACCAGATTGAGCCGCCAAAATCTGCTCACCCAGGGGAGAGGTCAGGCTGGTGCGAATGGCGGCCAGGATCTGATTCGGAGGTATGACCGAAGTCGGAATCGACTCCTCCCCGGACAGCTCGGAGTACTGCCGTGATAAGGCATCCGCTCTGATGTTCTTGGAACCGGGTAGGTAGGAGACCACGTAATTAAAACGTGACAAGAACAGAGCCCATCTGGCCTGACGTGGTGGCAATCTCTTGGCCTCAGAAAGGTAGGTCAGATTCTTGTGGTCCGTCAGGATGAGAACCGGAACCACCGAACCCTCGAGCAAGTGCCTCCATTCTTTAAGGGCCTGCACGATGGCCAATAACTCCCTGTCACCAATCTGATAGTTGCACTCCGCGGAAGACAGTTTCCGGGAGTAAAACCCACAGGGAAGCAGAGGACCCTCTGGTGTTCTACGCTGAGACAGAAGGGCGCCTACTCCCGTCTCAGACGCGTCCACCTCGAGGACAAAGGGCAACCCAGGGTTGGGATGCGACAGAATCGGAGCCGACACAAAGGCGGACTTTAGAGCCTCAAAAGCTCGGATGGCCTCGAGCGGCCAGACCTGGAAATTACTGCCCTTCCTGGTCAGATCCGTGAGAGGCTTGGCTAGCATAGAAAAGTCCCTGATGAACTTCCGATAATAATTGGCGAAGCCCAAAAAGCGCTGCAGGGCACGGAGACCACTGGGCTGGGGCCACTGTAAGACAGCCGAAACCTTCTCAGGATCCATGGAGAACCCCTCAGCGGAAATGATGTAACCTAAGAAGGTTACCTGGGATCGGTGAAATTCGCATTTCTCAAGCTTACCGAACAGCCTGTTCTCTCGTAACCGTTGCAACACTCGTCTGACATCCATAATGTGGGCCTCCATGGATTCAGAATATACCAAGATGTCATCCAAATAGACCACCACACACTGCTGCAACAGGTCACGGAAAACATCGTTGATGAATTCCTGGAATACTGCGGGCGCATTGCACAACCCAAAGGGCATAACCAAGGATTCATAATGACCGGTCCTGGTGTTAAACGTGGTCTTCCACTCATCGCCCGCCTTGATCCTTACCAGGTTATATGCCGCCCTCAGGTCGAGTTTGGTAAAGACCGTGGCCCCTTTGAGGCGATCGAACAGCTCGGAAATCAAGGGTATCGGGTAAGCGTTCTTGATCGTGATGCGATTGAGACCCCTGTAATCGATGCAAGGCCTCAACTCACCGCCCTTCTTTTTCACAAAGAAAAATCCAGCCCCTGCCGGGGACGAGGGTTTGCGAATGTGTCCGCGTGAAAGCGCCTCCCTCACGTACTCCTCCATGGCCTCATTCTCCGCTACCGACAGTGGATAGACTTTGCCACGAGGAGGAACGGCACCAGATTGTAACTCTATGGCACAATCGTATGGGCGGTGCGGAGGTAGGGCAACCGCGCGCACCTTATCGAATACATCCCGGTACTCTTCGTATTCAGGAGGCAACAGAGAGTCCGAGGAAGTACACAGCAACTTGACAGGCCCATGGATGCAACTAGCCCCACACTGCGGTGACCACGAGAGGATCTCGGCCGATCTCCAATCGAAAGTCGGATTATGCTTCTGGAGCCAGGGGTACCCCAAGACCACCGGGTAGTGTGGAGACGAAATCACCTGGAGACAGACCGACTCTCTGTGAACGGCACCAATGGCTATCCCCACTGGAAGGGTCTCATGAGTCACGTGTGGCGGCAGAAGGGGTCTGCCATCTATCGCCTCAAGAGCCAGTGGGGAACCTCGAGGCTGCAGAGGAATGGAATTGGCGGCAGCGAACACACTATCAATGAACAAACCACCAGCACCAGAGTCCACCAACGCCTGGGTCGTCACCGAGCCCCCGACCCAGGAGAGGACAACAGTGATCAGTGGTTTGTCAACACGGGAAACCGGGGACGAGGAGACTCCACCCAAGATCTGCCCCCGACAGGAT
Source organism: Bufo gargarizans (assembly GCF_014858855.1). Taxonomy (NCBI): domain Eukaryota; kingdom Metazoa; phylum Chordata; class Amphibia; order Anura; family Bufonidae; genus Bufo; species Bufo gargarizans. Next base: position 91,377,174 of record NC_058082.1, on the reverse strand, counting down.
CTCAGGTGCGAGCGTTTCCCGGACGGTTCGGACATGCCAACCGAAAATGCCCACCGAGACCACAGTACATGCATCGGCCCTCGCATCTCCGGAGTACCCTCTCCCCCTCGGACAGGCGAGCAAACCCCAGCTGCATGGGTTCACCCCCAGACAAGTCATCCCCAGGAGGCGTGGGAGGAGAGGGAGGCACGGGTGGGACAGCAAACGTAGGCGCCAATCTGTTAGAAGACCTCCGCAGGCTCTCCTTAAAGGAAGGCCTCTCCCTGAGTCTGGTGTCAATCAAAATCAGGAAAGAAATAAGAAGGCTTTATTGCAAATCAAGCTGTAAGCAAAAGTCCAAGCGGATGGCTAAACCGAAGCAGGGTCTTGCGTAGACAGGGGTCAGGAACTAGAAGGGTGGTCAGACGAAGCCTGGATCAGGAACCAGCAGGGTAGTCAGACGAAGCCAGGATCAGGAACCAACGGGGTAGTCAGACGAAGCCAGGATCAGGAACCAACGGGGTAGTCAGACGAGGCCAGGATCAGGAACCAGAAGCAGCAGCAGTCTTAGAAGCATGTGAACACAGGAGGACCAAGCAAGGAACTGAAGCCACAGACCTCCTATATATATATATGAGCTAGGCATCCAGCTCCTCCCAGTGGGAAGGAGAAGCCGCAGGGTGGGAGGCTACAAGAAACCCAGAAACCAAGATGGCCGCCAGCACATGTCAAACGAAGGAGAACAGTGAGAAGGTAAGACCATGACAACTGTACACAGTACTCTATGTGTGGTCTGACTAATGATTTGTAAAGTGGTGGGACTATGTTCTCATCACGGGCATCTATGCCCCTTTTGATGCAACCCATTATCTTGTTGGCCTTGGCAGCAGCTGCCTGACACTGTTTTTTGCAGCTTAGTTTGCTGTTTATTAAAATTCCTAGATCCTTTTCCATGTCAGTGTTACCGAGTGTTTTACCATTTAATAAGTATGGGTGACTTGCATTATTCCTTCCCATGTGCATAACTTTACATTTGTCAGTGTTAAACCTCATCTGCCACTTATCTGCCCAAGCCTGCAATCTATCCAGATCGCTCTGTAGTAGTATACTGTCCTCTTCAGTGTTAGTTACTTTACACAGTTTAGTGTCATCTGCGAAAATGGATACTTTACTATGCAAGCCTTCTACAAGATCATTAATAAATATTTTGAAGAGAATAGGGCCCAATACTGACCCCTGAGGTACCCCACTAGTGACAGTGACCCAATCTGAGTGTGTACCGTTAATAACCACCCTCTGTTTTCTATCACTGAGCCAGTTACTTACCCACATACAGATGTTTTCTCCCAGTCCGAGCATTCTCATTTATATACTAACCTTTTATGTGGTACAGTGTTAAATGCTTTGGAGAAGTCCAGATACACGACATCCATTGATTTGCCGCTGTCAAGTCTAGAACTTACCACCTTCATGCTATCAGTCGTGATGTTGTCGGGGACCTATGCATGAACGTAAAATCCACCTCGTAGTTCACGGGTTCATCATGGAATAATAGGATATGGGTGATGGATACCAAAATAATTAGTGTGGCATCCGTAGCTAAATAAACGATATCCGGATACACAAATGGATAGTATGGCATCCGTAGCTAGGTGAACAATATCAAATTATATAATATTCCAATAATCACTGACAGGAGGAACTATCATGTGTTAGACAAAAAACCTGACAGTATGACCAAAGAACCAGCACAGGTCAGCAGTCATGCCCGTCCCGGGGCCCACGTGGAGTTCACTGCAGATATCTGTAAATGAAAGATACATAGTAGGAGGAAATGATCTCACAACACTACCTTCAACAGTTCCCATAACAATAGGAAGAGACTCACAGTCTGCATAGATTGCCATATAGCGTGACAGGCCCACGGGTACATCCCATGCATTCCTTCAGTCCATAGAGATAACCAGTACTGTAACAGGATAGCAATTACTAATAATCAATACCTGCTATGATCTAACAAATAAATGGGGAATAGGTACCCCAACTTACAGTTGTAAGTATAAGGATCTCGTAGTCCCAGTGCCTCCTCAGTTAATTTCAAAATAAGTAAGGAGACCCCTTTTAAAAACTCACACATTCATAGGTGCCGCTATGAGTTAGCAGACGCCGAAGCGGTCACTTCCGATCACATGGTGCGTATTGAATCGCAACTTCCAGCCGGTGGAACGCAAATCAATGCGATCACTTCAGGTCATGTGGCATTGCGATATATCGGACCGTGGAACGCATGGGGATTGAAGGTGAAGTTACCCAATGCACTCTCTGGCGCATATTCGGAACGTCATCAACATATTAGATGCGTTGAGTTACAGTTATAATGCATAATAAATACTTGCCCTAGTTCGATCGCCCTGTAGCCAAATCAATAATACTTAAACAGACTACATATATCTCATGTTGTTATGTGCAAATATGTAAACAACAAATAAATATAGATATATCGGGTTCACAATCGGGCAAAAAGACACATGGTGGATAGATAATAAATAGATACATCCAATGAATATGAGGATAAATTAAGACCTTCACCAACAAGCCGTCCGACAACGTCAGAAGATAAAAGGCTGTCATATTCTAGAAAAAAACTGCCAGGTACACTGAAATTAATCAAATTTAGATGCTTCTCGCATCTGGCCAAGTTTAGGGCACACAAAATTTCACCAAGCCTGGCAACACATGACAGTAGACTAATCCAGTACAGGAACAGAACTGGGATCATGCAGACTGTAATAAAATCCCAGAAAGCAGGAGAATGTTAATCTCTCATTGATACCTAAGGGGGACTGGGTTCGGAAACAATGAGTCCATTCACATTCCTTTTGCAGGATCCTCCTATCCCAGTCCCCCCCTCCCAGGGGGATGGTGGAACAAGCTCCAAAACCGAGAACCTCAGACACCTCGGGTCCCCCCAATGAAGCTCTTTGACATGTAGTGCAACTGGTGTAACATTATTTTTTACTACGTCGTTTACGTGTTCACATTTCCTTATCCTAACCTCTCTCACTGTCCTCCCTATGTAGTCCATTGGATAGGGGCATTGGCAGATGTATATAGCACCTTTACTTCTGCAATTAACAAAATCCCTTATCTTAAACATCTGTTTAGTGACGGAACAGATGATGGCCTTAGATGTAGAGATAAAGTCACATTCTTTACAGGAACCACACTTAAACATTCCAATAGGTCTACAGTCCAACCACGTACCCACCTTTACGAGAGGTGTAAAGTGGCTGTGGACCAAATGGCCCTTGATACTTTTTCCACGGTGATAGGTTACACTTGGATGGTCCGTTAACATATCAGATAGGTCAGGGTCCATACGTAGTATTGGCCAGTATCTTTTCAAAACTATCATCACCTGATGATTGGCTACATCGAAGGTAGAGATTATTCGCAGTGGCTGATGTTGGCCATCAATTTTTTGCCTTGGAACTAGGAGATCTGCCGTTTCTGTTGTTGGGCATTCTTAAAGGCCCCCCTCGAAGTTGTCTGCGGATAACCTCTATTTCTAAACCTTTCTTGTAGTTTTCTAGAAGGACTCACAACCCGAACAATTCCTACGCACTCTGAGGTATTAGCCTCTTGGTATACTTCGCTTCAGGGCTGTAGGGTGATGACTCTCCCAGTGCAGTAATGAATTGGTAGCGGTGGTCTTCCTAAAATTGTCTGTAACCAATGTGTCATCATCGTTGGTCACACGCACATCTAAGAAAGTAATTGTTTTAGGGTCAATTTCGTATGTGAACCGTGGACCTATCTCGTTATTATCACCTGACCCACCGTTCCAGACCAAGAAAATATTGTCTATGTATCGTGTCCAAAATATAATCTTATCGGTCCACCAAACTGATTGGTCTGGAAACACACATGTATCCTCCCACCAGCCCAGGAAGAGATTAGCATAAGTGGGGGCACACGGGCTTACCATAGCTGTCCGCCTGAGCTGGTGGTAGAAACACGAGTTAAACAAGAAGAAATTGTGGGTCAGTGTGAACTCCATGTTATGTGCCCCACAATGTATACCTCTGGTCCTCAAGAAATACTCCACTGCCATAAGGCCTCTGTGATGTGGAATGGAACTATAAAGCGCCTCAACATCAATGCTGGCTAATATACAATCAGGATCTAGATTGAGTGTTTCAATCTTATTTAGGAAATCCATTGTGTCCCTCATATAAGCAGGTAGGGACAGAACAAATTACCTAAGTATTTGATCCAGATATATGCCACAATTCTGTATAAGGGAGTTTACTCCCGAAACTATCGGGCGACCTCTCAGTGGTGTAGTACTCTTATGCACCTTGGGGAGTCAGTAAAACGTGGCTATACAAGGATGCATAGGGAGGAGGAAGTCATATTCAGCTGAGCTAATTTTGCTCAAACCCTCATCAAGTATCATCTTGAGATCATTCATAAATGGAGTAGGGTTAGATGATAGTACCTTATACCCCTCTTTATCCTTAAGTAGGTCCGTAAACATGTGTAAGTAAGTATCCTGATCAAGTATAACCAAGTTACCACCTTTATCAGATGGTTTAATGATGATAGAGTTGTCCTTATCCAGTGTACATAATGCCTGCATCTCTGCAGGAGACAGATTATACTTTCTTGGATAGACTTTACCTAGCTTATTTAAGTCAGAAATTACCATCTGGAGAAAGATATTACCACACTCATAATTAAAAGGTGGAGGCATCTTCTTACTCTTCAGTTTGAATTCAGTGTGTGGACCCTGGCCTGGATCACGGCCACCTTCCTCCACTAGCTCCGCGAGAGTCTGAAGATCAGCAAAGTCCCTTTCATTTAATCCCAAATTTTCGCAAGTTTGCCTATTGGTGTGCCTAAAGAATTTATGCCACTTTAGTCTCCTGCCATAGATGTAAATCTTTCATCCAGCTAAATAAACTAAAATCAGTGGTAAACACAAATGACAGTCTTTTCCTAAGTACCTCAGTTTCTATTGTGGTAAAGGTATGGGAAGTGAGATTAATTATCTGCAGGTCATCGGTTAAGCCTTGTCTGTCCTGCCTCGGTCTCGCAGTTGATAGGGGATCTGGCTCTTCTCTAAAAAAGAGGGTTGAGGAAAGGACATATTGTTGGAAGAGATAGAAGGAGATGATGACGGGGAGGCCGTAGGGTAACCTCCCCTACGTGCTGCCCCTCTTCTCCCTCCACCACTCTCTGGCCATCTTCTCCCCCCTCGTCTCCTGGGGCCAGATGGGCCTCTATTGAATTCACCACCGTGGGTTCAAGGGTGAATTTCCGTATCAGAGGAATCAACATCAGAGGTTGAGACCTCTGATCCAGCTGGGACCTCCTGTTGATGACGGCAAGCTCTATTCTCCCTGAATTCACTCAGGTCACGGACAAACTGTCTATGTTTTCGTTCTTTTAAAAGACTTTGAAATCTCTCTACCAATGTCTGTAGAGATGTTTCGCGGCTAGTAAACTCAGGGTAGTCTTTATATTTCAGAGCTACGTCTACGGACTGAAGGAATGCATGGGATGTACCCGTGGGACGTCACGCTATATGGCAATCTATGCAGACTGTGAGTCTCTTCCTATTGTTATGGGAACTGTTGAAGGTAATGTTGTGAGATCATTTCCTCCTACTATGTATCTTTCATTTACAGATACAGTATCTGCAGTGAACTCCACGTGGGCCCCGGGACGGGCATGACTGCTGACCTGTGCTGGTCCTTTGGTCATACTGTCAGTTTTTTTTGTCTAACACATAATAGTTCCTCCTGTCAGTGATTATTGGAATATTATATCATTTGATATTGTTCACCTAGCTACCAATGCCATACTATCCATTTGTGTATCCGGATATCATTTATTTAGCTACGGATGCCACACTATCTATTTTGGTATCCATCACCCATATCCTATTATACGTTCATGCATAGGTCCCCGACAACATCACGACTGATAGCATGAATGTTATCCACCAATAAGCCCTATTACACAGGGTTGGGTGTTGTGTTTTTCATTTTCTATTTTGTGTATCTATTTTTTGGTAAGCACTCTCTCTTTTCCTAGGGTATCATCAATATTCTCATCCTCTTTTTCATACCCCTCAGGGTTTTTTGAGGGTAATAATAGTCCAGGTTCAAGGACAGGGAGTCCCAACTATTAGGGGCCATCCCTGGGCTAAGGAGAAGAGTAGGGAAAGACGAGGGACAGATTCCCCATTTCCCTTACAATATATGTACTGTATGTTGGTGCTTATCTTTGGTCTTCATTGATCAGATCTTCACAAATTGTTTTGGGAGATCCATCCCCACATTTTTAATTAATTGAAATAAAGTATATTAGATTTTAGGGTTATATTTTGCTGGAATTACGTACTCCTTCACCATCTTCCAAAATGTTTCCCTCCTTGTGACACTAGGCTGGGGCATTGGAAAGTGTTGCCCTGCCTCTGTTGGAACTGCTATGTGTTCCCCTCGTCTCCCCTCCTCAGTTGCCCAAGGAACTACGTACTCTGCCACCAGCATTGTCAGCTGGAAATTTTTGGAGCAAATTTTCTACAAGAATCTTCTGGTATTGCACCATTTTGCTCGTCCTCTCCACCACAGGAATGAGGGATGAGAAGTTCTCTTTGTAGCGGGGGTCGAGAAGGGTGAACAACCAGTAATCGGTGTTGTCCAAAATGTGTAAAACGCGTGGGTCACGGGAAAGGCAGCCTAACATAAAGTCAGGCCAGCCTTTAAGAATGCCCAACAACAGAAACAGGCAGATCTCCTAGTTCCAAGGCAAAAAATTGATGGCCAACATCAGCCACTGTGAATAATCTCTACTTTCGATGTAGCCAATCATCAGGTGATAATAGTTTTGAAAGGATACTGGCCAATACTACGTATGGACCCTGACCTATCTGATATTTTAATGGACCATCCAAGTGTAACCTATCGCCGTGGAAAAAGTATCAAGGGCCATTTGGTCCACAGCCACTTTACACCTCTCGTAAAGGTGGGTACGTGGTTGGACCATAGACCTATTGGAATGTTTAAGTGTGGTTCCTGTAAAGCATGTGAATTTATCTCTATATCTAAGGCCATCATCTGCTCCCTCACTAAACAGATGTTTAAGATAAGGGATTTTGTTAATTGCAGAAGTAAAGGTGCTATATACATCTGCCAATGCCCCTGTCCAATGGACTACATAGGGAGGACAGTGAGAGAGGTTAGGATAAGGAAATGTGAACACGTAAACGACGTAGTAAAAAATAATGTTACACCAGTTGCACTACATGTCAAAGAGCTTCATGGGGGGGACCCAAGGGGTCTGAGGTTCTCGGTTTTGGAGCTTGTTCCACCATCCCCCCGGGAGGGGGGGACTGGGATAGGAGGATCCTGCAAAAGGAATGTGAATAGATTCATTGTTTCCGAACCCAGTCCCCCTTAGGTATCAATGAGAGATTAACATTCTCCTGAGTTCTGTGATTTTATTACAGTCTGCATGATCCCAGTTCTGTTCCTGTACTGGATTAGTCTACTGTCATGTGTTGCCAGGCTTGGTGAAATGTTTAGTACCCTAAACTTGGCCAGAAGCATCTAAATTTGATTAATATAAGGGACAGTGTACCTGGCTGTTTTTTGCTAGAATATGACAGCCTTTTATCTTCTGAGGTTGTCGGACGGCTTTTTGGTGAAGGTCTTAATTTATCCTCATATTCATTGGATGTATCTATTTCTTATCTATCCACCATGTGTCTTTTTGCCCGATTGTGAACCCGATATATCTATATTTATTTGGTGTTTACTTATTTGCACATAACAACATGGGATATATGTATTCTGTTTAAGTATTATTGATTTGGCTACAGGGCGATCGAACTAGGGCAAGTATTTATTATGCATTATAGCAGTAACTCGACGCATCTAATTTGTTGATGACGTTCCGAATATAACAGTGTGCAGCCATTTTGTTTTTTGTAATTATGTTTGCTTCATGGATATGCACCTGTGATTCTGAAGGTTGTAGTCTAAATTTTCTTGCAATATATTGAGGGTAGCACCTCTTTTAGACTGAACACGCCCATCTACCTGGGGTTTCTGAGCAGAGTACGTTTGTAGCTGGTTCCTACACTGCCCTGAATATTGTAGGCTTAAGTAAGTCCAAAGTGAGGCTGTATATTTTGTGATAGGGACCCATCTGCGGAAGCCACCTTGACGCCTGGTAGATGGGCCCAACGCATATGTGTGCTAAGAGCTTCCATTACTCATTTATAGTCAGTATTGTACCACTTTTATCTAGCATGACCCCCATTTCTTAGCTCTATTGTTTGTATATATAACAGTGTGCAGCCAATTTGTTTTTTGTAATAGTTAATCTGTCTGTTATTTTGGTGGGTGACCTCAAAGAATGAGGAGAGCATCAAATAAGGGACGTGGCCCTGGTCGTGGTGCTGCTGCTGGGGTTGGTGGAGGACGTGGTCGATCTGTGCCAGCTGCACACCCAAATGAAACACCTTCCTCAGGTGCACATAGGCGACAGAACGTTCAGCTTTATTTTGTAGGCCCGAATACCAGTGTACGAATGGTGAGGTCAGAAAATGTACAGGCGGTAGTAGATTGGGTGGATGACAGTGCCTCCAGTTCCTTCACATTGTCTCCCACCCGTTCACCTGCTTAAAGCTTTCACCTCACCCCCTTGCAAATCAGCCAAGCAGTCTGAGCCCAAGTAATGCAGCAGTCTCTTCTGCTTTTTGATGACTCTGCTGGCAGGGTTTCCGAGGGCCATCCACATAGCCCAGCTCCAGAAGTGGAAGAGATGCACTGATGCCCAAGCACTTATGTTTCAGGATGTGGACATGGGAGGACCACCACAGCACATCTCTGATGATGACGAAACACAAGTGCCAACTGCTGCAGCTTTCTGCAGTGTGCAGACCGGCATGGGGGGCAGGGGTGAAGAGTGGGTGGAATATGGTCCTAGACCCCACATGGAATCAAGGTCATGTGAGTGACATGTGCAGTTGGGAGGAAGAGGTGGTGGTCACACAGCACCAGCCGCACAGCAAAAGAGGGAGCAGTGTGCAAAAGCAGAGTGGCCGTCCGCTAGCCAGTACGCCTGCTACTGACCACCGCACCCAGGGACTAAGCACACCAAAGCCAGCATCAAGGAGTTCCCTGGCGTGTCAGTTCTTCAGGCAATGTTCTGACGACAAAACGCGAGGCATAAATGTTCTAAGCCTGAGCACCACCTGCATGACCAGGCATCTTAATGCAAAGCACGAGCTGCAGTGGAGTAAACACCTCAAAAACGGCAAAAGATCTCAGGCTCCTCCTGGTCCCTCTTCTGCTGCAGTCTCGGCCTCTTCCTCCCCCTCTGGAGTGGCAGTGGCACCTGCTAACATAGGATGTGGCAGCAATGCCACCACATCCGTCACTGTCACCAAGCATCTCCACAATGTCTCATGGAAGCGTTCAGCTGTCCATCTCCCAAACACTGGAGAGAAAGAGGATGTACCCCCCTACCCACCCGCAATCCCTGGCCCTGAATGCCAGCATTTAAAAATTCCTGGCCTTTGAAATGCTGTCATTTCGTCTGGTGGAGACGAAGACTTTTTTTTTTTTAACTTATGGCGGTGGCTGTCCCACAGTACGTGGTTCCCAGGCACCACTACTTTTCCAGGTGAGCCGTCCCTGCCCTGCACAACAAAGTGGCGGACAAAATTAGGTGTGCACTACGCAACGCCATCTGTGGCATGGTCCACATAACCACCGATACGTGGACCAGTAAGCACGGGCAGGGACATTATATCTCCCTAACTGCACACTGGGTAAATGCAGTGGTGGCTGGGCCTGAAGCGGATAGCAGTTTGGCGCATGTCCTTCCACCACCGAGGATTGCAGGATGTTTCTCTTTGCCTCCTGTTGCCTCATCCTCCTACACTGCTTCCTCCTCTACTGCCTCATCATCTGGTCAGTGTAACACCTTCACCACCAACTTCAGCACAGCCAGGGGGAAACGACAGCAGGCTGTCATCTGTATGGGGGAAAAAACCCACACCGCGCAGGAGCTGTGGACGGGCATGGAACAACAGACCAATGAGCAGGGGCGTAGCTATAGGGGGTGCAGAGGTAGCAGTCGCTACCGGGCGCAGGAGCCTGAGGGGGCCCAAAGACCATTATAGAAAGTGTATACTGGTCAATTTACACCTCTGGCTGGAGGGAAGGGGTTAGGTTAAGAATTTGGCATGAGGGGGTGCCCTTTCAATGTTTGCCTCAGGCAGCAGGAAGTATATGTGCTCCCCTGCCCCTTGCCAATAAGCACTGATGGACGGGGGCCCAAGCTGAACTCTTGCACCAGGGCCCATGAGCTTTTAGCTACGCCCCTGCCGATGAGTGGTTGGTGCCACTGAGCCTGAAGCCTGGCGTGGTGGTGTGCGATAATGGGCGAAATCTCGTAGCAGCTCTGGTCCTAGCCAGTTTGATGCACATCCCTTGCCTGGTGCATGTGCTGAATTTGGTGGTGCAGAGGTTCCTGAAAAATTACCCCGATATGTCAGAGCTGCTGCAGAAAGTGCGGTCCGTCTGTGTGCGCTTTCTGCGTTCTCACCCTGCTGCTGATCGCCTGTCTGCACTGCAGCGTAACTTCGGCCTTCCAGCTTACTGCCTTATATGCAACGTGCCCACAAGGTGGAACTCCACCTTGCACATGTGTAACATCCCAGAGTTATGTTACTAAACTCTTTTACCCCGCTACAGCCTGTTAAGTGTATGTATATTGTCATCTTGTGTACTTTAACATTGCATCCTTTATTATGTGCATTTTCTAGGCCTGTTTCATGTATTTGCCGTAGTTTTCTATGTACACCAGCAGATGGCAGCAATGTGTCAGCAGGACCTTAGACAGTTTAGTGTTTCTAAACTGGAATAGTTTATTCCAGTTTAGCTCCCCCTCTATGAGCAGAAGTGGGCTGGTCCCATGTCCTGTCTCATTGTGGGGAAAGGAAGTTCTAGTTAGTGTACCAGCTACCCCGGCTAGGGGAAGGCTGTGTTGGTAGGTGCTCCCAGAAATAGGGATCCCAACCCAGGATCGTGCCTCGGCTGAGGCCAAAGATCTCCATTCCCAGTCTGAGCCTTCAGCCTCAGCTGGTTGACAAGCAAGCAGCCACCTCCAGCCCTCCAGGAAGAGCCATTCACTGTGAGCATAACTGTCAGTAATATCCAGAGACCAGGAGAAGCCAAATTCCTCCTCAGCTAGTCAGTCCCATACCAAGCAGAAGATAGATGTAGTGTCCCACTAGGTAAATGTGGGCACTACACCAGGGTTAATATGACTATTGTATTAATGTGATGTTTTGATGTTAATTTCCCTGTGTTATCTGGGTAGTAGGCCTTTTAGGGGTAGTTCAGCCTCCTAGACACTAGAGGGAGCTAGAGAGCCCTTAGTATATATAGTTAGGCCCAGACAGGGAAGTGCAGTGCAGTCCAGGAGGCTAGTAAGTGCAGTCCAGCCTGCATGAAGTTAGCTCAGAAGATTCACCCCGAAAGAAGAGTTTGCCTCCTGGGAGAAACCTGCAGTTCCCACAAGCAGAGCAGAGCCAGTGTTCCAGCTAGTCAAGTAAGCTGAAGGGCAGAAGTATTAATTTAAAGCAAAAGATATATACCTGAGGAGGATTGCTACCAAGGATTAAAGCCAGCATTAGGGCATACGGGCCTTGGGATACAGACAGCCAGGATATCTGAGGAATAGTTCAGCCTGGTCTTGTCACAACCAGACAGCTGAGAAGCTCTGACAGAGGTCTTTCAGAACCTCCTCCTTGACTTTGTTGTGGTATTCAGTTTCTCATCTCGTTAGCCTCTCTCAGCTGTCATGTGTTGGACTAATTGCTTCCCTTTAAATTCCTCCCCAGAATGCTTTTCTGGGCGGCTTATATTTCTTCCTGGAGTGTGTGTGCACGCTGACTCTGTCCTCCTGTTTGCTTCAAAGCTAAGTGTTGAATATTTATCTGTTACTTTCTGTTTGCTGGATCCCAGGTGACCCTGACTCCCTCCGTATCTTGTGTAGGGAGCCGGTGGTCGTGTCCCCTCACTATCGTAGGGTGCTCAGGGGTTATATAGTCAAGGTACGTGGATATGCAAACCTCCACCATTCGGATCTTTGCATAGGCTGAGCAACCAGGGAAAGTGCCAGGTCTTCTGCAGGGGTCCCCCCTTGGTTCCTTAGTTTTTGGATCCAGCAAGTCATTTATGCATGTTGCTTTGCCTTGTTTCCTGTACACCGTCCGTGACAGGTCTGTGAGTGTTGATTTTACCCTCTGCGTATCTTGCAAAGAACCTTACGTGCCATTGACATAAATTCTGCTATTGATTGCTGCTGCAAATTGGAACTGAATTCAAGTTGTATAAAGTTGAAATGTTTCCAGTAAAGAAAAGTTTGGTTCACCACAACCTGTGTTCCTCACTTATTACAACTATAAACCGGCGTGCCACCATCACAGGCACTGGCGTCACGAACCTTAAAGGGACCTTGCCCCAGGCACATTAAACACCTGCAACATCCAGGGCACCTCATCCACCATCAGGCCTGGTCCCTGAATACAGAGAGTGCCCCAGAGGACGCCTGTGCCAGCCTCTCCATCACTACTCTATGCCTGCCCAGGGTCTCCCTACAAACTGTGAGTAACCCTCGTTTGCCCATTAACCGTGACCTCACATCGCAATACCCTGCAGGTCGGCGTACTGCATAGACAAAGCAGAAGACAGATTCCTGCCACATATTACAGAGCCATAAGCAGACGACTAATCCTGCAAGAGAACTCCAGGCACATGCTAGATGCAGAAGAGATATTGATCCCTGCCATACATTGCCAAATACCTGCTGGGACCCAAGACTATTGCTGTACCTCATGTGGATTAATGCTGCATCCAGTAAAGACAAGTTGAATTATATTTCAAGTCTGGATCTCATTCATTCCTCAATTACTCCTACTAGCAACACTCAATTTATTGCAAGTGAGCCAGGATCCAGGAGTCCAGCCGTACCAAGGTAGGCGACACCGTTGACACTATACCTACTGCTACACAGAGACATTACCCCCTCTGGCATTCCTAACCTGGTACGTGAGTTGCAACACCTTAAAGGGCCCTGAGAATGTACCCTGCGCACACTGCAATTGGCGCCACGAACAAAAACTATTAACTATTACCTACACCTGACCCAGTCAGTGCATATTATTGCGCCAGTGTGCATAACCCCAATTCGGCTTACTGCACATGCTAGAGAGACTGTGGGAGCAGCAGCAGGCCATAGTGGAGTTTCAGCTGCAGCACGCACGGGTAAGTCGCTCTGCGGAACAGCACCACTTGACCACCGATGAGTGGGCCTCCATGCGGTACATGTGTGCCATGTTGCGCTGTTTCGAGTTTTCCACCAACATGGCCAGTGCCGATAACGCCGTTCTCAGCGTTACTATCCCACTTCTATGCCTCCCTGCTTTGGGCGATGATGGAAGAGGATGTGGCATGGAGGAGGAGGAGGAAGAGGGATCATTTCCATGGTTATTAGGCCAGTCATTTACAAGTGGCTCAGAGAGTGGGTTCCTGCACCCACATACGCCAGGTACACAATTGTCCAGCCTGGCCACAGTTCTGGAGGATGAGGAGGAAGAGGATGATGATGAGGAGGAACCTTGTTCACAGCAGGGTGGCACCCAGACCAGCTCATGGGCATCACTGGAGTGTGGCTGGGGGGATACAGAGGACACAGACGATACACCTCCCACAGAGGAAAGCTTTTCATTGCCTCTGGGCAGCCTGGCACACATGAGCGACTACATGCTGCAGTGCCTGCGCAACGACCGCCTAGTTGCCCACATTCTAACCAGTGCTGAATACTGAGTGGCCACCCTGCTGGATCCCCGCTACAAGGACAACGTGCCGTCCTTAAGTCCGTCACTGGAGCATGATCGGAAGATGCACGAGTACAAGCGCACGCTGGTAGACACGCTGCTGATGGCATTCCCATCTGACACCGGGGGCTCAGTGGAAGCACAAGGCGAAGGCAGAGGATGGGGAAGAGGTTGCCAATGCAGCTGGGGCAATGCCAGCACCTCAGAAGGCAGGATTAGCATGGCTGAAATGTGGAAAAGCATTGTCAGCATGCCACAGCAACCAGCACCACCAGCCTTGGAGGTGCTGGCCTGCACTGCGGCCAGTGTATTGTCCGAACGTGTGTTCAGCACGGCAGGGGGGTGATCACAGACAAGCGCAGCCGCCTGTCCACAGCTAATGTGGACAAGCTCATATTCATTAAAATGAACCAGGCATGGATCCCACAGGACTTGTCCGTACCTTGTGCAGAATAGACAAGCAGGGCCGTCTTTAATATTGATTGGACCCTGGGCAAAAATTTACTTGGGCCCCCTGGATCCCGCCTTCCCACACCTTAGCAGGCAATCACGCCCTCCACCACAACACACACACACAAAATCCACACATCTGGTAGAGTACAGTGAATGACTGTAAATACTTCCAGTTCTGAAGACTCCAGCGGCTCAGGATCAGTGTTCTGGGCAGCCGGGCTCAGGCTGGAAGTGGGCACCGCTCTGCAGGAAGGAGACCAGGGCTCGGCTCACCCTAGTGTTACAGTGCACCCCAGCACCCCACAGTATGCAGTATAGCACCCTATAGTATACAGCACCACACAGTATGCAGTATAGCACCCCACACTATACAGTACCCCACAGTATATAGTAGAGCAGTATAGCAGCCCACAGTATACAGCACCCCACAGTATACAACACCTCACAGTATACAACACCTCACAGTATACAACACCTCACTGTATACAGCACCCCAAACTATACACGATACAGCCCCCCACACTATACAGTACAGCAGTATAGCACTCCACACTATACTGCACCCACAGTATACAGACCCCCACAGTATACAGTACAGCAGTATAGCACTCCACAATATACAGCCCCCCACACTATACAGGCCCCCCACACTATACAGCCCCCCCCCCACACTATACAGGGCCCCCCAAGTATACAGCCCCCCCACACAGTATACAGCCCACCACACAGTATACAGCCCACCTCACAGTATAAGGCCCCCCACAGTATACAGGCCCCCACACAGTATACAGCCCCCCACACAGTATACAGCCCCACACAGTATACAGCCCCCCACACAGTATACAGCCCCCCACACAGTATACAGCCCCCCACAGTATACAGGCCCCCACACAGTATACAGCCCCCCACACAGTATACAGCCCCACACAGTATACAGCCCCCCACACAGTATACACCCCCCCACACAGTATACAGCCCCCCCACACAGTATACAGCCCACCACACAGTATACAGCCCACCACACAGTATAAGGCCCCCCACAGTATACAGGCCCCCACACAGTATACAGCTCACCACACAGTATACAGGCCCCCACACAGTACACAGGCCCCCACACAGTATACAGTCCCCCACACAGTATACAGCCCCCCACACAGTATACAGGCCCCCACAGTATACAGCCCCACACAGTATACAGACCACCACACAGTATACAGTCCCACACAATATACAGCCCCCCACAGTATACAGGCCCCCACACAATATACAGCACCCCACTATACAGTAGTTTACAGAATATTAACATAACAGCCCCGTCACCTTTTTCTGATGTAATCTTCACACAAAAAAGCTACACAGTTAACTTCTGCAACACTCCTGCTAGGACCTGTGATGACCTCATAGCCATGTGACCAGTAATTGCTAGGTTACTGGTCACATGGTGATGATGTCATCTAAGGTCCTAGATCACAACGTTAAAGTACACAGACAGCTTGACACCCGGGGCAGTAGCTAGCAGGGCTCAAGAGGCAGCTGCCTTGGGCCCCCCAGGAGCAACTGGGCCCGGGGCAGCTGCCCCTTTTGCCCCTTGGTAAAGACGGCCCTGTAGACGAGTATACCGGCTGCACCCAGCCATTGTTATACTATAGCGCACTTACTCTTTGTTTTCTTTTGAATATTTCCCAATTTAATAAAAAATAAAAAAATAAAAAAACTACAAAAATAGTGGTGGCTATCTCCTCCTCCACCACCTCTTCCACCCACACCACCACGCCCACCGCCTTCTCAAACTCCTACTTCACTTTGACCTCTGCCTCTAAGTTCAAGATCATAATTTTTTACTTTTTTTTTTATTCTACACATTTGTTTGCAGGGCAATTGTCCAGCTCTTACCCCTATTTTGATTCCTTTTGCAGCCCTCTATCCCTTTCTATGACTTTTTTAGAACCCTTTTAGTGCCCCAAAGTTCGGGTCCCCATTGACTTCAATGGAGTTCGGCCGAACCCGGCGAATATGAACTTCCAGGTGTTCGCTCAACCCTAGTCTTCAACACAGTGAAAACCAGATATCCCTCCAGGGATGGAAAACCAATCAAAGGGGTGTCACCATTATAGAGAACACCAGATCCACCATATTAAGTAGCCCCTATGTCAAGATCCAGCTCTTTTACAAGCTTTAAGGGTGTGACAGGGAAAGACCTAAGACAGTTACCCATCCACAGACAGCTGTTTTGGGGTGTTGCCTCTCATCAGTGTGGAGTAGGATTCTGGCTAACCAGGAGCAATGCCTAGGAGACTACTCAAACAAAACAATAGCTGATCTTAGGGACACCAGCTACAAAAAACACTATGGAGCCTCATTTAAGAGTCTCAACACAGCAATCCAAAGTACAAAGCTCAATGTAAAACAGTAATATGCAAAATAACAGTGGAGCCCCAGTTATGGGTCTTCAACACAGTCCACTGTCAGAAGGACACTGCACATTACTGGTGTGCATGGCAGGATTGCATGGAGAAAGCCGCTGCTATCCAAAAAGAACATTGATGCCTATCTGCAGTTTGCTAATGATCATCTTGACAAGCCAGAAGGCTATTGGAACAATGTTTTGAGGATGAATGGGACCAAAATAGAACTTTAGGAAAACACTACATTACAGCAAAAATCCTCATCTCATCTGTGAAACAAAGTGGTGATCGCATCATGGTTTGGACCTGTTTTGGTGTATCTGGGCCAGGACGGCTTACCATCCTTGATAGAACAATGAATTATACCAGCAAATTTTTTGGCGCTGTTTTTCATGCGTGTGGAATCTGCACCAAAAAATCCTCTCATTCATTTCAATGAGAGACATAAGTTGCTTTTTTTCGTGGAAAAAAGATGCAGCATGCTGTATCTTGGTGCGGAATCTGCACTGATTCTCATATTGAAATCAATCGGAAGCAGAAAACACACCAAAAACCACACAAAAGTGTTTTCTAATTCTGTTGTGTGAACATACACTTATCTGAGAATTTATATATGGATAGGTCATCATAAATACTCGATCAGACCCGGTACCCCCACCGATCAGCTGTTAGAAGAGGCCGGTGCTTCGTTAGCACAACGGCCTCTTCCTAGGCTAAGTGACGTCACTGTACATCGGTTACATGGGGCCGAGCTTCAATACCAAGTACAGTCGCTATACCGCGTACGACGCTGTCCTTGGAAAGCAGCCATTAACCCACATCGCTCCCCATAACTCTGGTGAGCACAGCGGCTCCCTGAAACAACTGATCAATGGGGGTGCCGGGACTCAGACCCCGCTGTAGCGCTGTCCAATCACAGCAGGGAGCGTCACAGCCAGGGAGAAGGAGACGCCCATTGAGAAAGAGGGCAGTCTTCTCCTTCCTGTACCGATGCTATTCATTAGCATACCAGCCGGGAAAACTGCAGGGGAGTACAGCGGGCGAACGGAGCGGCGCTCAGACAAACTAGTAAGCAATTTTACATCCGTGCACTATGCCCTACATAATCTGCTAATTATTTCATAATGTCTGGACCCATGAAAGGTCCTCTTTAAGGAAAATTTCAGGACATCTGTCAATGAGCTGAATCTGAAATCTCACCAAAGAATGGTTAAAGAAGATGAAAGTTAAAGTTTTGGAATGGCCAAGTCAAAGTCCTGACCTTACTCTAAGGGCTAATGCACACGAACATGTGGGGATGAGGACCCATTAACTTGAATGGGTCTGCGATCCACAAGATTCAGTCCACACCGCAAATTATTTTTTTTTGAGGTGAGAAATCACAGACCAAAAGCCCATGGAATTGCTTCATAGTGCTTCCTTGGGCTTCTGCTCTGTGCCTCCGCACAGCTCCATATCTTGAGGATTGCGGACCCATTCAAGTGAACGGGCCGTAATATGGGCATGGGCCACACACGTTTGTGTCCACGAGCCCGAATAAAAATGTTCCGGAAGGACCTGAAGAGAGAGGTTTATGGGAGGAAACCCACCAACATAACAGAGCTAAAGCTGTTTTGTATGGAGGAATGGACTAATATTCCTTCAAGCCGATGTGCAGGACTAACCAACAGTTACTGGAAACATTTAGTAGCAGTTATTGGTGCGCAAGGAGGTCAAACCAGATACTGAGAGCGAAGGTTCCCATACTTTTCTCGCTCACACAGACATGGGACATTGGACCATTTTCCTCAATAAATAAATGACCAAATCAAATATTTTTTGGCTCATTTGTTTGATTTGGTCTTCTTTATCTACTTTTAGGACCTGTGAGGAAATCTAATGTACTTTCATGGCAAGTTTATGCAGAAACTTCTGAAAGATTCATACATTTTCAAGCAGCATTGTGTATAGGTAGATCTATCTATCTATCTATCTATCTGTGTCTATCTATCTATCTATCTATCGCTCTTCTGCACAGTATAATTTCCCAGCACTACAGTTGCACAATAAAGGAGTTCCCTATTTGTATTACTTTACATTCCGTGTTCCTTTAAACTTGAGTATGTAAATGTTAGTCCTGCAGAGACTCGAGTTTCAGTCAGGGCTCTACAGTAGTAGCATGCATCTTACCTCAAGAAAAGTAGCTATGTGGCAAGATCCTTCTTGAGTTTATCTGAAGTTCCTCAAACTTACCTGGAATACAGTATATTCAGAACACCATGGTTGAAATGGTGAGGAACAATCCACCAAATATGATGATCCTCTGAATATAGAAAAGGCAAGTTTTAACAGGCTCCTGCCTGGAAGCAAAGTGGAGGTAACGCTGGCCTTTGGCAATAAGCTTCTATTTAGGCCTCGCACATTGACATTTTCTTAATTCTTTCAGCTGCTTGCTGGCCCTTGTTCTGAGCTTCATCATTACTAACCCCCAGGCTCATTTGATACGTTTGATTGCAGAATTTTGATGAGTCTGGTTAAAAGGAGATTTGCCCAATAGGAAGCAAAGTTTGTGCGTCTCCTGTGAACACCAAGTAGAAGTATATAATTGCTCAGAGGTCCAAGTGCAGCTCTGTTCTGAAGGTTTCAGTCTTGGATACATCTCAGGATGAGTGTGGAGAAGCAAGTAAAAGTCAGCAGCTCTGCTGTGCGCTATGGCGCATCTTATGGAAGCAACAAGCTCTTCTCTATGGCCAGGAGTAGTGCCAGAGTTTCTGGAGGCTCTGGAGGAGGAGGCTTTGGTGGAGGCTATGGAGGAGGCTATGGAGGAGGCTATGGAGGGGGCTATGGAGGAGGAGGCTTTGGAGGAGGCTCTGGAGGAGTTGGACTCTCCAGAGCCGTTGGGCTTGGGGCAGCAGCAGGTGGAGCAGGTTTTGGCTTACGAGGCGGCCTTGGACTGGCTGGTGGTGCTGCTCTGAGAGCTGGGTTAGGTGCAGGCTTGGGTGGGGGTACAGGAGCAGGATTTGGGTTCGGAGGTGGCATTGGTGGTGCAGGAGGTAGATTTGGAGGAGCCATAGGTGTACTAAAAGGTCGCTTAGGAGGCAGAGGTTTCAAGATAGGCAGCTATGGTGGAAGTCCATCCTTCCTATTTGCTAGTGTCAAGCCAGGACTTGGGGGATTGGGAAGCGGTCCAAGTGCTCCTGATATTCCATCTATTGACCCATCCTTGCCCTCTGTGGACACTGTTCAAGTCACCCGCCTTAAGGAGAAGGAGGAACTCCAGATATTGAACAACAAGTTTGCCAGCTTCATTGATAAGGTACTTCTAGGGATTAATGTGCCTATATCTGACCATGGTAGCATTCTCTCTCTCTTTTTTGGGGGGGCTGGGGAGGGGGGGGCACCTTACCTTCTTTCAGTTTAACTTTAGTGCTTTCAAAAACAGAAGTTTTAATATTTTATTTTTATCAATTAACAAAATGCTAAGTGAATGAACAAAACTAAAATCTGAACCCAATGAATATTTGGTGTGACCACCCTTTGCCTCTATAACAGCATCAGTTATTTTAGGTATACTTGCACACAGTTTTTGAAAGAACTCAGCAGGGAGGTTGTTCCAAACATCTTGGAGAACTAACCACAGACCTTCTGTGTATGTAGGCTTGCTTATATCCTGTGTATTCATGTAATCCCAGACAGAGTCAATGATGTTGAGGTCAGGGCTCTATGGAGGCCATATCATCCCTCCCAGGACTCCTTTTTCTTTTATATGCTGCTATTTACATTTATGCTACTACAAATCTATCTATCTATCTATATGTATATATAGTTGGTGCTCTGATTTTCAATTATAGGGCCCATATAAAAAAAATGATAAAATTCTATCTGCCTGAAGTTACCACTAGAAGGAGCCTAGGAGCTTACTGCATGCTGTCTTATTCTTGAGTTCAGTATATAACAGTATTCAGTAGGCTCTTAAGCTCCCTCTACTGGTGGATACAGGCAGACATCATTTAACTCTATGTCTATGCACAAAATTTGGAGGTCTGAATGAGACAAATATACAGGTGAAACTCGAAAAATTAGAATATCGTGCAAAAGTCCATTTATTTCAGTAATTCAAATTAAAAGGAATTGCATTAATGCAGCTTAAAATTAGAATTTTGTGAAAAGGTTCAATATTCTAAGCTCAAAGTGTCTCACTCTAGTCAGCTGATTAATCCATACCCCCTAAGCAAAGGGTACCTCAAAATTGAGACTTTGGGGTTTCATAAGCTGTAAGCCATAATCATCCAAATTATAACAAATAAAGGCTTGAAATATCTCGCTTTGCATGCAATGAGCCGATCGCATATGTTAGTTTCACCTTTTAAGTTGCATTACTGAAATAAATGAACTTTGCACGATATTCAAATTTTTCGAGTTTCACCTGTGTAAGGCTACTTTCACACTTGCGGCAGTGTGATCCGGCGGGCAGTTCCGTCGTCGGAACTGGCCGCCGGATCCGCCGATCTGCTGCTGCCTGAAAGCATTTGTGAGACGGATCCGGATGCGGATCCGTCTCACAAATGCATTGCAAGGACGGATCCGTCTCTCCGCTTGTCATGCGGACCGACGGATCCGTCTTGTACATTTTTCGCATTTTTACCGATCTGCGCATGCGCATGCCGGAACGACGGATCCGGCATTCCGGTATTCTGAATGCCGGATCCGGCGCTAATACATTCCTATGGGGAAAAATGCCGGATCCGGCGTTCAGGCATGTCTTCAGTTTTTTTCGCCGGAGAAAAAACCGTAGCATGCTACGGTTTTCTCTTTTGCCTGATCAGTCAAAACGACTGAACTGAAGACATCCTGATGCAAACTGAACGGATTACTCTCCATTCAGAATGCATGGGGATATGCCTGATCAGTTCTTTTCCGGTATAGAGCCCCTGTGACGGAACTCTATGCCGGAAAAGAAAAACGCTAGTGTGAAAGTACCCTAAGGCTATAATAAGAAACTAAACAGCACTTAATGTTGCCTAATAGCGACATGGTACTAAAAGATAGCCATTGACTATAAGGAATGTTATATGATGCTTGGCTTATTTTTCATGTATGTGATCACAACTGCTTATGAGAGTGCCCTATGTTTTATACATAAGACACATTCATTGCCATGCTATGACAATAGCCAGGTGCATTTTGTACCCACTTGGAATGACTAGGCACTACTATCGCTGCTGTCCCCGGCTGTCTCTATATTTATTATCTATGTGGACCATGCTGCTCAGGCAATTGAGTCCCTGCACTAGCGGGCCACCTATGTCCTCTAGATTGCTTCCTGGACCCCCCATCAAAGGCAAGACAATCAGCCTCTCCGATATTTGATACTTCTTTCAGCACAGCTTTAAGGGATTTCGATGGCAATATCTGTGTATTTTAAGACTCCTTAGATACAAGAAGAGTCATGGGGAAGAGGGCACCGGTGCCATGAGCTGTTTAGTGGGGGAGCTAGAGCAGATCATGCGCCCTCATCTGAAGGCAATCTATAATGTTGTCAGGTTACATCTAAGGGCGCCTTCACATGCAGAAGATTTTCTTGCAGCAAATTTCTGCAACTGAAAATCATTTCTATTGATCTGAATGGAGCTTGCAGAAGTCCATGGAGGGAATTTATTATTCATCCCATGCCAGTGGCAAAAAAAAGTTGCAAGCCTCGCTTTTTGCTATTTTTTTTAAACGCCATTGTGCCTACATTTTGGCCCAAGTGGCGTTTAAACTCTTCCCTCGCCACTCTCCCGAGCCTGGCGCATTTCTCTTCTTTAATGGCAGTTTTCTGGAGTAAAGGAAGACTGAAATCTATGTCAGCTCCAAGCTGGTGTCCATATTACTTTTGGCGCATGGACAGCCGAAGGAGGTGCCTAAGTTCCTGCAACAAAATCTGCTGTGCGCGAAGGCACCCTAAAAGTGACCAGTCTTATAACGTTGAACAAAAGTGGAAGCCGGTGCAGTTGGATCACACTGTAGATATGTTCTCACAGACCAGTTTATTGAGACAACACGTTTCGGGAGCGGAGCGCTCCCTTCCTCAGGTCCAAATCGGCATAACATGAATGTGCTGAATTGAACCTGATGAAGGGAGCGTTCCGCTCTAGAAACGCGTTATCTCAATGAGCTGGTTTGTGAGAACATTAGTGTTGATCACGAACATTCGAATTGAGAATTTTTATCGCGAATATTTGCACTTTGAGAATTCGCGAATATTTAGAATATAGTGATACCCATGATCCCTCCCTGCTTCTAGCTTGTAGGCCAATGAGAAGGCTGCAATATCTTTGATTTTAGGAGTAGTGTCGATTGCGACTTTTCGCAATCAAGAAAATAATGACTGGAGATCACAAATTCTCGACTATATGGCAAATATTAATCTAAATATTCGCTAAATATCGCAAATTCGAATATTGCCCCTGCCTCTCATCACTAGAGAACATATCCACAGTGTGATTTCGTCGGCAGCATGATCCACCTGCACCGGCTCACTTTGCTTCTACTTTTGCTCATCGCTCACTTAGCAGTCTCTTCTGATCTGAGGACCCGG
Source organism: Bufo gargarizans (assembly GCF_014858855.1). NCBI lineage: Eukaryota > Metazoa > Chordata > Amphibia > Anura > Bufonidae > Bufo > Bufo gargarizans. The sequence goes on along the minus strand of NC_058082.1, from coordinate 91,353,851 downwards.
GGAAACACAGCAGCCATCTCAACACTTCATGCCCATCCATAGGGTTGAGCCTCTCTGAACAACCACCTCAGGTGAGCACTTTGTTGTCTAATTGGCACTTTGCTCTCCTAAGGTACTACACCAGGCACGCCCCATTTTGCTTCCTTTTTTCACCGTAGTCTTATGATGTGATTGACGAGTAGCCAAAATAATATAATCTAAAGGGGTTGGATAAGATTAGTTCTAAAAATAAAATAAAAAAAAGTTTCTTGAAACAGCGCCACTCTTGTCCATAGGCTGTATCTGGTATTGCAGTTCATTTGAATGTGACTTAAGTGGAATACCAGATACAGCGAAGACCAGTTTTAGGGAGCTTGTTACCCCCAGTCAGTGACACGGGACCCACCGTGCCCAGTTACCGGACGCCCTGCGAGTATACAGTAATACGCAGATGTTACAGGAATTGTTCTCCTTTGCAGGTCCGCAGTCTGGAGCAGCAGAACACCATTCTGAAAGCCCAGATCAATCTGTACAACAGGAGTGACCCCAGTGCTCCGGCCAGCCCCGGAGTGGTCGCAACTACTGCCATCGCTGGATACAGAGCCCAGGTTGACATTTTATCTCAAACCAAGACCGCACTTTTGGCAGAAATCGATTATTACAAGCAAGTGATTGAAGAAGTCCAGTCCAAGTGAGTGAGCACCGAAAGTGTAGATCCCTGAACTGGGGGGTGATGTAAAGGTGAACTCCACCCAAGCGCGTAGGCAGCAGGTCAGCCAGTTGCATAGGTACAAATCTAACAGATGCCATTTAAAGGGGTATTTCTATCCGAGACATTTATGGCAACTCTGGGACCTGCTCCTGTATCCAAAACAGGACTTCAGATTTGACGGAGAGCACATTGTGCATGTGCAGCGTCCTCTCCGTTCACTGCTATGGGACATGTGAAAATAGCAGAGCAAGCGCCGTAGAGCTGTGTAATACTTCACTTCTCCTGTGGCGGCGCTGCAGGAAAACATAATACTTATTGCCCGCTTCCTGCTCAGAATATAGCTGTTCTCTGGGGATCTTTGCAGGTTGGAATCTAAAGGGATTGTTCAACGTGAACAACTGGTTAAAAGAGAAAAAAAAAAACAATGACCTGTATGTTTTCTGGTTGTTTTGTTGATGATTGAAGGATATAATGAGTCGCTTCTCCACTTCAATACACTAAACTGATTCTCATTGTTGTTTGCAGATTTGAGGAGGACAGCGCATCCACAAAGTCTCTGGAGTCAGAATGGACTGCACTTAAAGAGGTGAGATACCCCCAATCATCTAACACTCAGCTATTATTAGAAGATAGATAGTTAGGATACAGATATGAGACAGATAGATAAATATGAGATAGATAGATATAGATATAATATAGATAGATAGATATTAGATAGATAGATAAATATGAGATGGATAGATAGATAGGTATAGAGAGATATGAGATGGATGGATAGATAGATAAATATGAGATAGATATAATATAGATAGATAAATATGAGATAGATCGATAGATAGATAAAAGAGAGATAGATAGATAGATAGATAGATAGATAAAAGAGAGATAGATAGATAGATATGCGATGGATGGATGGATAGCTAGATACATAGATTTTAAATAGATATGAGATTGATGGATGGATAGAAAGATAGATATAGATATAATATAGATAGACATAGATATTAGATAGATAGATAGATAGATAGATAGAGATATAATATAGATAGATAGATATGAGATAGATAGATACAAGATAAATAGATAGATAGATAGATATGAGATAGATAGATACATAGATATTAGATAGATATGAGATGGATGGGTAGATATTAGATAGATAGATAGATAGATAGAGACATAGATATTAGATAAATAGATAGATAGATAAATAGATATAGATATAATATACAGACGTGGACAAAATTGTTGGTACCCTTTGGTCAATGAAAGAAAAAGTCACAATGGTCACAGAAATAACTTTAATCTGACAAAAGTAATAATAAATTAAAATTCTATAAATGTTAACCAATGAAAGTCAGACATTGTTTTTCAACCATGCTTCAACAGAATTATGTAAAAAAATAAACTCATGAAACAGGCATGGACAAAAATGATGGTACCCCTAGAAAACACAGAACATAATGTGACCAAAGGGACATGTTAATTCAAGGTGTGTCCACTAATTAGCATCACAGGTGTCTACAACCTTGTAATCAGCCATTGGGCCTATATATATGGCTCCAGGTAATCACTGTGTTGTTTGGTGATATGGTGTGTACCACACTCGACATGGACCAGAGGAAGCAAAGGAAAGAGCTGTCTCAAGAGATCAGAAAGAAAATTATAGACAAGCATGTTAAAGGTAAAGGCTATAAGACCATCTCCAAGCAACTAGATGTTCCTGTGAGTACAGTTGCACATATTATTCATAAGTTTAAGATCCATGGGACTGTAGCCAACCTCCCTGGACGTGGCCGCAGGAGGAAAATTGATGACAAATCTAAGAGACGGATAATCCGAATGGTAACAAAAGAGCCTAGAAAGACTTCTAAAGAGATTCAAGGTGAACTTCATGCTCAAGGAACATCAGTGTCAGATCGCACCATCCGTCGTTGTTTGAGCCAAAGTGGACTACATGGGAGACGACCAAGGAGGACACCATTGTTGAAAACGAATCATAAAAAAGCAAGACTGGAATATGCCAAACTACATGTTGACAAGCCACAAAGCTTCTGGGAGAATGTCCTGTGGACAGATGAGACAAAAATCGAAGTTTTTGCCAAGGCACATCAGCTGTATGTTCACAGACGAAAAAATGAAGCATATCAAGAAAAGAACACTGTCCCTACTGTGAAACATGGAGGAGGCTCTGTTATGTTCTGGGGCTGCTTTGCTGCGTCTGGCACAGGGTGTCTTGAATCTGTGCAGGGTACAATGAAATCTCAAGACTATCAAGGAATTCTAGAGAGAAATGTACTAGCCAGTGTCAGAAAGCTTGGTCTCAGTCGCAGGTCATGGGTCTTGCAACAGGACAATGACCCAAAACACACCGCTAAAAACACCCAAGAATGGCTAAGAGGAAAAAATTGGACTATTCTAAAGTGGCCTTCTATGAGCCCTGACCTCAATCCTATTGAGCATCTTTGGAAGGAGCTGAAACATGCAGTCTGGAAAAGGCACCCTTCAAACCGGACACAACTGGAGCAGTTTGCTCATGAGGAGTGGGCCAAAATACCTGCTGAGAGGTGCAGATGTCTCATTGACAGTTACAGGAAGCGTTTGATTGCAGTGATTGCCTCAAAAGGTTGCGCAACAAAATATTAAGTTAGGGGTACCATCATTTTTGTCCATGCCTGTTTCATGAGTTTATTTTTTTACATAATTCTGTTGAAGCATGGTTGAAAAACAATGTCTGACTTTCATTGGTTAACATTTATAGAATTTTAATTTATTATTACTTTTGTCAGATTAAAGTTATTTCTGTGACCATTGTGACTTTTTCTTTCATTGACCAAAGGGTACCAACAATTTTGTCCACGTCTGTAGATAGATATTAGATAGATACGAGATAGTTAAAAGAGAGATAGATAGATAAATATGAGATAGATAGATGGATATAGAGAGATATGAGATGGATGGATAGATAGATAAATATGAGATAGATATAATATAGATAGATAAATATGAGATAGATCGATAGATAGATAAAAGAGAGATAGATAGATAGATAGATAGATAGATATGAGATAGATAGATAGATAGATAGATAGATATGCGATGGATGGATGGATAGCTAGATACATAGATTTTAAATAGATATGAGATTGATGGATGGATAGAAAGATAGATATAGATATAATATAGATAGACTTAGATATTAGATAGATGGATAGATAGATAGATAGATAGATAGATAGAGATATAATATAGATAGATAGCTATTAGATAGATAGATACAAGATAAATAGATAGATAGATAGATATGAGATAGATAGATAGATACATAGATATTAGATAGATATGAGATGGATGGGTAGATATTAGATAGATAGATAGATAGATAGAGACATAGATATTAGATAAATAGATAGATAGATAAATAGATATAGATATAATATAGATAGATATTAGATAGATACGAGATAGATAGATAGATATATACGAGATAGTTAAAAGAGAGATAGATAGATAGATAGATAGATAGATAGATATGAGATGGATGGATGGATAGATAGATATAGATATAATATAGATAGATATTAGATAGATAGATACGAGATAAATAGATAGATAGATATGAGATAGATAGATATGAGATAGATAGATAGATACATAGATATTAGATAGATATGAGATGGATGGGTAGATATTAGATAGATAGATAGATAGATAGATAGAGACATAGATATTAGATAAATAGATAGATAGATAAATAGATATAGATATAATATAGATAGATATTAGATAGATACGAGATAGATAGATAGATATATACGAGATAGTTAAAAGAGAGATAGATAGATAGATAGATAGATAGATATGAGATGGATGGATGGATGGATAGATAGATATAGATATAATATAGATAGATATTAGATAGATAGATACGAGATAAATAGATAGATAGATATGAGATAGATAGTTAAAAGAGAGATAGATAGATATGAGATGGATGGATAGATATTAGATAGATAGATAGAGACATAGATATTAGATAGATAGATAGATAGATAGATAGATATTAGATACGAGATAGATAGTTAAAAGAGAGATAGATAGATATGAGATGGATGGATAGATAGATATAATATAGATATTAGATAGATAGATACATAGATATTAGATAGATATGAGATGAATAGATGGATAGATAGATATTAGATAGATAGATTAGACATTGGCCTATTTATAAGCTAATGCATGTCTCTCTTCCTTCCAGGATGTGGACCATCTGTATCTGACCATCTTTGACTTACAGACAAAACTAACTGGGGTGGAGGATCAGATCACTCTGTCTAGACAGCTGTACGACGCTGTAAGTATCAGACACTGCGACATTACTGTAGGTAACAGCAAATTCACATAATAAACTGGCACAGTAGTCAAAGGCCCTTACAGTGTCAGAGCAGCCGTGACTCTTCTGTGACACTTGCCCAGGTCCCTATGACAGGGAGGGACTTCTTTCCAAGGAGTCCTAGAGGTGGAGCTTCTGAACCAGGACTGTAGAGCAGCATGCATGTCTTTTCCATCACTTTTTATATCTAATTTGTCTGATAATCCGCCTGCTCTTGATCCTGTTCCAATAATAATATGATTCCTAATGTCTTCAATCTTCCTATCTCCAAATCACAGAAAGTCAGAGAAGTCCAGACCATCGTCACCAGCGGCACAAAGGCAGCCATTTCCATTTCATTTGACAACTATGCCCAAGCGGTGGACCTGACTTCGGCCATTTCTGATATGAAAGCACAATATGAATTACTTGTCGCGAAGACCAAACAGGAGGCATTTGCAGTGGCCGAGAGCAAGGTAATTGTAACAGTGTGTATTACCCGCACGTCATAGTGTCCTGAATTATATACCGCTATATAGTACGGAACTCTTTTCAGAATTATCATCTGATAACTGTTAGTTTTGGTTGTTTGCCAGACACTACTTAGAGGAAATCATCCCCCCCGGTAGATACCTTCTAGAAGAAACAATTAGGATACCACCCCCTACTGGTCATTTGTCACACCACCATATATTCTATTCCAGGACAGAAGGGCTCTTTTCTTGCTCACCCATCATTTCCTCATGTATTGTAGATGTGAGGGGTGATCTGCCCTTTTCTTGAGACAATCCTATGGGTGGTTTCACAACTATCCGTAAATTTTATACCAGGGACAAATCTAAAACAAGATGTCTTACCGAAAGAGCAAAATCTGAGCAATTCCATTGCAAATCGCATCCAAATCCACATCAAAATTCACATGGAAGAAATGCTGGTTTTGCAGTGGATTTGTCTGTGGCATAAAATTTACGGAACGTGTAAATCCACCCGAAGCTATTCCATTTAATTGAGGAAAGGTAGACTGTGGGCATCATATTTTATAGCGTTTGAGGCTGTTTTTTTAATACATAGTGATCCAAACACTCCGCTACCCTTCAGGCAATTCTTGAGATATTCACAAAAAATGCTAATATGGCACCATCACATGACCCGAATTAGCCAATAGAAGCTCACAGGTCCTTCACTGATACCCTAACCGACATACACACGGTCACATGACCCGTATTGGCCAATAGAAGCTCACAGCTCCTTCAGTCTTTGCCTCACTGTTGTACACAGTTTTACACCAGGTTTCCATAACATCTCAGCCATTTTTCTTCACTGTTATAAGGCCACTGTGGAGGTCACTGTTAAAGGGAACCTGTCACCAGTTTTATGGTGTCCTAACTAAGGGCAACATAAATTACTGAATGATTCTCTTAGCAAAATGCTGGGTCACTTTCTTTAATTGACCCAGTCAATCTGCCAACATCTTGTATTGAAAAGCTCCAGCTGATAATGATGAGTCATGAATATTCATGAGCTCCTGACTCTCCCCGCCCACCTGCTGCTGATTTTCCATATGAATCAGCAGCAGGTGGGCAGGGGAGTGGCTATAGCTCTGAATTAAATAAACGCTGGACTCAATGACATTAGCATGCGGCATGTGGCATCTTTGTGTGTATATTATGAGGTAACCATCTGTCACACCAGTCAGGGCCGGTTCTAGGTGAAACAGGGCCCTGGGGCGGAAAACAATAAGGCCCCCCCCCCCCCACATGTCACGTCATCACCCCCTTCGCGTCACATCATTCCCCCCCCTCCATCATGGCAGCACACTTCCTCTACCCCCCCCCCCCCCCAAATGCACATTTCTCCAGTCCAACTGACTCCAAACAGAACCAGGGCGGGCTAGTACACTGGCACGGGTGAGATGGTGCCTGGGATAGATCCGATCCATCCCAGGCACCATCTCACCCATCCCAGTGCCAGTATACTAGCCCGCCCTGGTTCTGTTTGGACAGTTGGACTGGAGAAATGTGCATTTGGGGGTGTGAGGGGGCCAGTTACTGGTAGGTTGGGTGATTAAACTGGGTCGGATCCATCCCAGGCACCATCTCACCCGTCCCAGTGACAGTATACTAGCCCGCCCTGGTTCTGTTTGGACAGTTGGACTGGAGAAATGTACATGGGGGGGGGCGGGCAGTTACTGGTAGTACCAGTAACTGCCCCCCCCCCCAAATGCACATTTCTCCAGTCCAACTGACTCCAAACACAAACAGAACCAGGGCCGCAGGGCGGGCTAGTAGTACACACTGGGACGGCCAGGACGGGTGAGATGGTGCTGGACTAAGTAAGTCAGTGAGTGGGAAACACTGGGAATGGATTGATGGGGCAGAGCACTGTGGAGGTCACTGTTAATGGGGCAGGGCGATGTGGAGGTCACTAATAGGGGTGGGGTGCTGTAGAGGTTACTGTTAAAGTGCAGGGCAACGTGGAGGTCACGTTTTAAAGGCAGGACACTGTGGAGATCACTGCTAAGGGGGAGGGATGCTGTGGGGGTCACTGTTATTAGGGCCACTGTAAATATCACTATTTTGGGGGCCACTGGCGAGATATTTTAACCACACACACAAATAACAACAAAATAGACCCTTGTGAAGCCAAGTTATTCTGCTAGTATAGATAGAATAGTTCATTGTTGGCAGGTTCAGCGGCCAATAGTTTAATACATATGGGGGCCTTTAGGTGACACAGATTTTTGCATTGAGACCCAGGAACTTCATGATACACCTCTAGGTATTTGTACCATAAATAAAACAAATAAGTAATTTGCAGGGCTCACTATCAGTGGTGTCTCTTCAATAGAGGCAGACCATGCGACTGCTACAGGACCCAGGGGATCCGACATGAAAGCACTGAATTTTCATACAGTCACCACTAAGGGGAGCTCCATGCAATAAATTAGTACAGCTTTCATTGCAGTCAATAGTAACTGTATAACTTTCTATGCACTGAGCGCCCCTGGTGGTGGCTGCAGGCAGCTAGTTTTGTATATGTTATAATACATTATGTGAAGGGAGGCAGTGATTTATAGCTGTATGGTGAATATTTATCCATATATGTATGCCAGTTGTCTAGTGTGAATACATTGAGAAATGTTTAGGCTGAGGGCCATATTTTTGAGGCACCTGTTCACTTCTTTCCGACATAGAAATCAGAGAACGTAGGTAAGGCCGAGGGAAGCTTTTTTATATTACATTTTTTTTTTTATTAAAATGTCCTCCTCAGGATAGGTCATCATAATAACATTGGTGGGGGTCTAAATCCCGACACCCCCCATGATTAGCTGTTTCAGTTGCTCCAATGAGAGCTGTGGCCTCCTGGTAGCTTACCAAGCACAGCGCTATACATTGTATAGTGGCTGGGTTTGGTATTGCAGCTAAGCCCCATTCTCTTGAATGGGGGCTGAGCTGCAGCTAGAATACCTGAGTGATGTACGTTGACGTTACATGGCCTAGGAAGAGGCCACGGCACTCACTATGCATCCAGCCTCTTCTATCAGATGTCCAATCTGATATTGATGACTTATCCTGAGGATAGTTCATCAATATATTTTCCCAGATAACCCCTTTACGTAAATTCAGCAATAATCTGGGACGTTGTGCTTTGCGTTCTGCCTTGCCTAATTAATTAAATAACGTACTGGGAAACAGGGTGGGTCAGGGAGTTCCATACTACATTTTACTTTGCGTCCCTATGAGATCTGTGTACGCCCCTGGTCTGTCGATGTATATCACATATACAGTCTATAATGATATGATTGCTATAATTTTGTTGTTTTTCTTTCACTACTCTTCCCTATATAATAACGTGTCCCTTATTTTAAAGATTTTTCTGGCAAGTGGTTCTTCCCAACCATCCGTACAAGCACTCACAGCCTATAAAGAGGAATACAGGACGCTCAAACATCAGGTTGACTCAGTTCAACGTGAGATGGAAAGGATTAAGTCTTTGGTAGGTTTAACTTTTTAACATGAATGACAAAAAAATGAAAGCAGTTATCCTTGGTATGTCAACATGTTTAAATGTATATATGTTGTATTTAAAAGGCATCTGTCAGCAGTTTTGTACCTATGACACTGGCTGACCTGTTACATGTGTGCTTGGCAGCTGAAGGCATCTGTGTTGGTCCCATGTTCATATATGTGCCCACATTGCTGAGAAAAATGATGTTTGAATATATGCAAATGCAAATAATGTCCCCGTTACTCCTAGAGGTTCTGCTCTCTCTGCAACTGCAGTGCCTTCTCCACTTTGATTGAGAGGGCCAGGAGTGATGACGTTTTCACTGCCAGGTAAAATCCAGTTCATCCAGTGCCAATGAGTGTCAGAAGGGTTTCCATTACCACGTCTGGTTTGACGACCTGCAAAGTAAAAAATGGAATATGGTTCTTGGATATAAGAAAGAACATCACATACAGTTTAGTGTATATGTCATGAGGTTGTGTTCATGTTCACATCAGTGACTCTGGTCTTGCCTACAGAACATCCAACTGGAATCTTCCATAGCAGAAGCCGAAGGAAACTCAACCAACGAGGTTGACACCTACCAAGAACAGGTCACAGCTCTCAAATCTCAACTGGATGACATTAGAAAGGTAAAGTCCACAAGGTTTTACATGCAGTTCCATGGAGGAAACATCTTTAAGCCTTGACAACCCACCTCGAAAGAAATGGTTGTCTTAAAAATAATCATGAGCACGTTACTTCTAATGTTACAGCAAATGCTGAACTGAAGGAACTTTAGGACTATCTGCCATCATCAAAAGGTACATTCACCGTAATGGTAAAATACTTCCTGTTTTTACTTAATAGCAAATTGCTCACTATTGTCAAGAATACCAGGATCTACTGGCCATGAAGATGGGACTAGACGTAGAGATTACAGCCTACAAGAAGCTGATGGACAGTGAAGAGTTAAGGTAAGAAATCCTTACATTTGGTTAAAGGGGCTGTCCAACTTTAGCAGCCTTTCTCGCTGTCTCTCCACCTTAAGGGAACCAAGTGAAGAGAAATCCTGGTAAACGTAGCGTGTTGCAAGGTTTATACTTTTATTGTATCACACAAAGTACATAGTGTATACAGGATGCATTTTGGCTAGTAAGCCTTCATCAAATGGTCTCCACCTTGAGGGAACCGGCTCCTTCGGTTCACCACCGGGGTGTTTGCGCTCTGGTCTCTGCTTGTCAACTTCCAGAGTGGACAGGGGTCGCGTGTACAGCCGCAGCCAATGACTGGCAAACATAGGTGGTGTGTCCCCAAGCTGCACATGACCCAGAAAAGCTGCCAAACCTGGGTAACCCCTTTAAGGAATACAATTTCTCATGAAAAACCCTGGACAACCACCACAACCACTAGGTGGCTAGACCTATAGGATAGCCGTCTTGTGACACGGCATCATGAAATCATGTTTGAAAAAAAAAAAGCTGTTCATCTGACACCACAGGTTTCGGGAAAGGTAAGGAAAGACAGATCTTTATCAAACTCCCGACGCGATTCCCCTTTAAAATGGAGAGGTTCATCAGGGGATCTTGTTATCTGAGCATGGTGGCGTTGGAGAGGATAATCCTGTCATAGATGAATGGCTTGTAGCTACAACCTCTTCATTTTAAAGGGGAAACGCGTCAGGAGTTTGATGAGTGGAGACGGAACACCATATGGACATATCTTCATTATAGGCTCTTTTACCATTGGGACCTTCTTTAGGGCAGGGATTCTAATACCAGGGCGCAGCTACAGAGAAGTGGGGTCGCCCCCTATGGGAGCACTGCTCCGCTTACAGGCAGGGAGAGTATAGGTTGATAGGGATAGCCTCCCAATGTGCCTATAAGCGTATGTGAATTTATTCATCTTTTTTTTCATCAATTTTGGTCCGGTCCCTCCGACGAGCACAGAATTGGTATCCTGGAAATAACAGACTGATCACCATCCCGGATAGTCCAAGCCTTCATCCTAAGTGCTACCATTCACCAGGAGAACCTAAGTGACCTCATTGTTTACTTGTTACCCTCACCGACATTCCATCAACAGTATCGTTAGTAACCGCGGTGCGGTAACCTTTTCCCATGTGCCTAAGTCCTATTGAGTCATATTTTTTAAGGGTTTTTAAACTAGCTTCAGTGACATATATGTAATACCTATCCCTATATTATCTACAAGTTCAGTGATTTGAGTTGTAGTTTTAGAACAGCTGGAGGTTCCTGTTCCCAGTGTTAAACAATTATAGGATGTACCCAGAGGGCATTGTATAGTCCGCATCTCCACTTACTTTATTTTTTGCAGAATCGGGCTGCTTTCTCTTAGACACGTGGTTATTCTATAGAGATCCTATTATCTGTGATTTCCATTGCTTCTGAGCCTGGCGTGTGATGTCGGGTCATACCGCACACTAGTCGTCAGCTGTTGTCTGTGCCTTTTACCAGAGCCGGCCCTTGTTAAAAGTGCAGGGGCATTAAATGGCGGTCTATAGCCTGCAGCAGTCTGTGCTCTGCGGTCTTTGCTGCGTTCATTCACAATCTGCTTCCCTGACCTGATATTCTGCCTCGCTGGGAACAGCTGTTTCCATGAACCCCGCTGATTGATAGCCGATTTTGCTGAGTAACGGAGTGTAGCAGACTGTAAATTAGAGAGCTGGCCTCAAACAGCCCAGGAACATGCGGTAGGAATAGGACGAATTAATCAGACCCTGGACAGATCAGGCAAGGTGACCATTCAGTGAATTTAGGACAGGAGAACCAGGCGAGATTCAATGCAGCTTGTTTTACTCGACAGAGAGAAACGCAGTAAAATATCTTGGGATATGTCACGATTTAAGGCCCTGGATTTAAAGGGTTCACTCTAATCCTAATATTAGACATTGGCATGAGGAAAAAAAGGAGGAGAGCATCATAGGCAGGACCATTAGTGAAAAACAATTGTCCCTAGGTGAGGGGCAGCTGGAGGCATCTGTGTTGGTCCCAGGGCCGTCTTTAATATTGATTGGACCCTGGGCAAAAATTTACTTGGGCCCCCTGGATCCCGCCTTCCCACACCCTAGCATGCAATCACGCCCTCCACCACAACACACACACAAAAAATCCACACATCTGGTAGAGTCCAGTGAATGACTGTAAATACTTCCAGTTCTGAAGACTCCAGCGGCTCAGGATCAGTGCTCTGGGCAGCCGGGCTCAGGCTGGAAGTGGGCACCGCTCTGCAGGAAGGAGACCAGGGCTCGGCTCGCCCTAGCGTTACAGTGCACCCCACAGTATGCAGTATAGCACCCTATAGTATACAGCACCACACAGTATGCAGTATAGCACCCCACACTATACAGTACCCCACAGTATATAGTAGAGCAGTATAGCAGCTCACAGTATACAGCACCTCACGGTATACAACACCTCACTGTATACAGCACCCCAAACTATACACGATACAGCCCCCCACACTATACAGTACAGCAGTATAGCACTCCACACTATACCGCACCCACAGTATACAGCCCCCCACACTATACAGTACAGCAGTATAGCACTCCCCCCCACTATACAGGCCCCCCACACTATACAGGCCCCCCACAGTATACAGCCCACCACACAGTATACAGCCCACCACACAGTATACAGGCCCCCACACAGTATACAGGCCACCCCCCCCCCCACAGTATACAGCCCACCACACAATATATAGCCCACCACACAATATATAGCCCACCACACAATATATAGCCCACCACACAGTATACAGCCCACCACACAGTATACAGCACCCCACTATACAGTAGTTTACAGTATATTAACATAACAGCCCCTGTCACCTTTTTCTGATGTAATCTTTACACAAAAAAGCTCCACAGTTAACTTCTGCAACACTCCACAGGACCTGTGATGACCTCATAGCCATGTGACCAGTAATTGCTAGGTTACTGGTCACATGGTAATGATGTCATTAAGGTCCTAGATCAAAACTCATTAAGGTCCTAGAATTAAGATCATTAACACAGTACGATCATGATGCCTGTGTAGCCGACAGCCTGACACCCGGGGCAGTAGCTAGCAGGGCTCAAGAGGCAGCTGCCTTGGGCCCCCCAGGAGCAACTGGGCCCAGGGCAGCTGCCCCTTGGTAAAGACGGCCCTGGTTGGTCCCATGTTCATAAGTGCCCGCATTACTGAGAAAAACAATGTTTTATTATATGCAAATGAGCCTCTAGGAGCAACGAGGGCGTTACCTTTACACCTAGAGGCTCTGCTCTCTCTGCAACTGCTGCACCCTCTACACTTTAATTGACAGGGCCAGGAAGTTTAGACGTTATCACACCTGGCCCTGTCAATCAAAGTGAAGAGGGAGCAGCAGTTGTAAAGAGAGCAGAGCCTCTAGGTGTAATGGTAACGCCCCCGTTGCTCCTAGATGCTCATTTGCATATATTATAACATAATTTTTCACAGTGATGAGGCCACATATGAACATGGGACCAACACAGGTGCCTTCAGCTGCCAAGTGCACATGTAACAGGTCCTTTATTGATGATATACGATGTAGGCCCTGAGAATAATTTCCTCTGGTGGGCCTAAGGAACCCCAGTCCTACACTAAGGATAGGTCTGGAATTTGCAAGAATAAGAGTAGTAGGATAATATAGCGGCTAAGATCACAACTCCGGTAACAGTGCAAAAATGCTTTACTGGTGCTTGAAACTACACATTTCAGGATCGTACCGATCCCTTCATCAGGTGAAATACACCATCAAAATACACACAAAGCTTCAGTTTAAGACAATTTGGCAAAAAAAGACGGAGCTGCAATTTAATTTACCCTATCTCCATTTCATGTAATAGTTTTCTATAACTGTACCTGGTCCATCACTCCAGACTACTGTGCAGCCCCGTCATTTACAGCCAACTTGTCTTTTTAAACTGAAGCTTTCTGTGTATGGTTATGGTGTATTGCACCTTACGAAGGGATCCGCACGATCCTGAAACGCGTTGCTTCAAGCACCAATAAAGCATTTTTGTACTATTTCCAGATTTGTGATCCCAGCAGCCCTGCATGGTCCTACTGCTCTCCTTGTCATGAAAGGTTGTATAACCGCCAATTAGAGATCAAAATTGAGCTATTTTTTTGGGGGGGGAGGCAAATATAAAGCAATCTGCAACTGAAGCTGGTCTCTGTCCACTGTCTGTTAGGCAAGATCCTTCCCTAGTAACAAAGACTCAGAACATGGCTCACAGGAAATGGAGGCATGTCGGAGCTAGCTGAGATCCTGAGCCTGCTGAAACAACTGCTTCTACACTGCTCCGGAATATCACAGGAGCCTCCTGCCTTTCTGAAAGTGTGATCTCTCTGTCTTCCTGAAAGCAAACATAGTGGGTAGTAAAGGAATGGAGGTCATAGCAGTACAGTGCTGGCAGATTCCACAGAAGGGAGACGGTCCTGCTTCTGGGAGAAATGTATCTAGCTGTGCAGCTGAAAAAGGGAATAATATGGCTGAAAAAGACATTAGGGAAGCAAAAAAAAAAAAAAAGACCAGTTCCTTCACAGTTATGATTGTAGAAAGAAGCACAGCCATTATGCATTTTTTTTTAAACTCAGGTATGTTTTAAACTAGAGCTTCACTTTAAAAAAATAAACTTGTGATGTTAAATAATTTGTTTTCTGACAAACACGATACCACACAATTTTACTATACAAAAAAAACTACGCTAATAAGAATTTTTTTTACAATGTCTTCCTTGCCACATTGCAATGGAAGTAATGTGGGGTTTTCTAATTTTCAAATACACTATACCGGTAATTAATCCTATATTTATAGAGGGCTCACCTATTCACAACCCTCAAATATTAGCCAGAGAAGAGGGTGTCTCCTGATCTAGAGGACCCGGCTTGGCTCTGTCACCTGTGGGGGCACTGCAGTGAACTTGAACACTTGCTGCTGACTGGAGGCTCTAGTTACAGAGAGAACCTGGGAATTAGGCCACTAGAAGAAAACAGCTAAAATTATTTACAGTTTTGTGCAAGGGGTAGCAATTACTTAAAGGGATTCTGCACTTTGTTTTAACTGATGATCTTTCCTCTGGATAGATCGTCAGCATCTGATCGGCGGGGGTCCGACACCCGGGACCCCTGCCGATCAGCTGTTTGAGAAGGCAGTGGTGCTCCAGCAGCGCCGCGGCCTTCTCACTGTTTACCGCCGGCCCACTGACGTCACGACTAGTATCAACTAGCCTGGGCGGGGCTAAGCTCTGTTCACTAGAATGGAACTTAGCCCCGCCCATCAGATGCTGATGATCTATCCAGAGGATAGATCTTCAGTTAAAACAAAGTGCAGAACCCCTTTAAAGGGAATGTGTCACTGAATAGTTTATTCTGCCAGTTAAAACCAGATAGTGACACATATCCTTTTTTTCTAATCTGTTTTTATTTTCTGATTTTAAATTTTTTAATTTCTACTTCTGAACATGATTATGGAGGCGGCCATCTTGCCTGAGCTGTTCTTAACAGCATCTAGAGCTATGATTTACAGCAGCCACCATGGGCTATAACCACAACAGACGGGAGGGGACCTCATTGACTTCTATGGGAGAGTTTTTTAGGCATGCTCTGTGACCTGTGCAGAGGTTAGGAGGGAGTAGATAAGCTGTGATATCTCCAACTGCCAATGGTGGATCCTGTCTTATCTATACAGAGGTGATATCTGTCATTGTAATCCTGTGATTAATGATAAGGATATGACTGCTGAAAAGAGAACTGTACAGGCCAAGAAGTGTCGCCTATTATTAGGCTTAGTGGCAAGTGCAAAAACTGCAGGATTTTATGTTTGTTTTTTTGTGTTTAATATAGATATTGACATGGAAAATTAAAAATGAAATCACCCAACATTCTATTAAAAATATGATTTAAATAATAGGTAATTTTCTGATGACACATTTCCTTTAAACTATAGTATACACTGGGATTGGAGTTGATCATTGCCTGGGGCCTCACTGCTCTGTGTGACCCTTGTGGGAAGATACAAGAATAACATATGAACAGAATTCAACCGTAGACAGAATGAAATCCACGGCCTCTCATCCACCGTGCTGCAACCCACATAGTAGTCACCTTTTCGCTGAGGCGACCCTTGTGTATAGATGATCTATCATAAATGTTATAGCCATTCAGGGAATGACACAGCCGCCTGTCTTTATAACCTGGGATTTGGATACCAATAGAGCCAGGCTAAATCTGCTGTCGAAAAAAAAAAGGAATATTAAAAAATAGCCTGAACGGAGCATTTCTCCAAAGTCCTGATGCCGTCTAGAAGAATTCTGGTCTAATCCATTTTAAATTATTTAGCAGAGCAATTTAGAGTAGAGAGGGACACGTCAGCCAAAAATAAGCAGAGATTGAGAGAACATGAAAAATATACCGGAGAGAAAAAAAAAGCCGGGTAATCAAACGTGACTGATTACATTACGGCCTCCATAGTCTGTCATAGCATGTGAGAAGTGCAACGTTCACCACGACCTAGGGCCCTATAAGATGTTTGGTGTAGGTGGTACCCAGGTGTAGGAATGGCCGAGTGGTATAGGGTGGCCTACAATGTCCCTTAATATTTGTCTTACGGTGCTCCTACCTGGATACGACTAGACCCCAGGCATTGACTCCGAAGCAGACAAATAGGGGGTAGTTGAATTAAGAGATAAAGGATAAATTGAGTCCAAACATTGTGATGAAGTTGAACAGCAGATTTACTTTGGTAAATGTTTCTCCAAAACAGTTTACAGACTTTATCTTGGTCCCAGCAGGCTTTAGCATAAAAACTCTGGCAGGCAAACTCATCTCTGCTACATCTGTTGCTCTCTGGCTCTGCTGTACTGACAGGCTGACTGTATAATTCAGTTTTTTCTTTATGCTGAAACTTCTTCTCTGTAATCTGTCTCTAGACTATGCCAGGGAACTTTCTTCCTGGCTTCCGAGGCTTCAAGCTGTGGCCTCCATATCCAGCAGAGCTTAGGGTGCTCTAGCTGGCTTGGCTTGGGCATGGGCATGTCCAACAGCGAAGAGCCCAGCACTTGCTTCCTTCCCCTAGCAGGGGGTAAGCTAGACTGCTCTTATAAACTGGTCCCCACTCTTCCTGCAGGAAGTGGGACTCACCCACTCCTCCACAGCGGGGGGTGTTAGAATGGAATGGAAAGCTCCATTCTACCTAAATGTAGCTCTGCTTTTTACGCTGCCACCTGCTGGTGAACCAGGCACATTACACGTGAACACGTGGAGAGAGGAGCAAGGGCTGCAGGTCAGTATGTGGAGGAGAAGACTGACTGTTATGTGTACTTGGGGGGCTTTGTGCAGGGGCTGAAGGGAGGAGGAATAATCCTTGTACTGGAGACTGTATGTTAGAGGGGTCTGAAGAGAGGGGGTGAAGTGATATTTACGTCGGGACTGTATGCTGGAGGGGCTGAAGGCAGAGAGAGTGATGTATTTTACATGGGACTGTATGCTGGAGGGGATGAAGGCAGGAGGGGTGATATTATTTTACATGGGGACTGTATGCTGGAAAGGCTGAAGGCAGAGAGAGTGATGTATTTTACCTGAGACTGTATGCTGGAGGGGCTGAAGGCAGAGAGAGTGATGTATTTTACATGGGGACTGTATGCTGGAGGGGCTGAAGGCAGGGAGTGATATTATTTTACATGGGGACTGTATGCTGGAAGGGCTGAAGGCAGAGAGAGTGATGTATTTTACCTGAGACTGTATGCTGGAGGGGCTGAAGGCAGAGAGAGTGATGTATTTTACATGGGACTGTATGCTGGAGGGGCTGAAGGCAGGAGGGGTGATATTATTTTACATGGGGACTGTATGCTGGAAGGGCTGAAGGCAGTGGGAGTGATATATTTTACATGGGACTGTATGTTGGAGGGGCTGAAGGCAGGGAGTGATGTATTTTACAAGGGACTGTATGCTGGAGGGGCTAAAGGGCGCCAAAATTATTACTATTAGGGACCAATTACACGTCCATAGTGTTTTGCGGATCCGCAATACATTCGGCCGGCACCCCTATAGAACAGACTATTCTTGTCCGCAGCTGCGGACAAGACTGGGACATGTTCTATTTTTTTCCAGAGCCGCTGACCGGAAGTTCAGCAGGCCGCTCCGGAAATGCGGATGCGAAGAGCACACTGTGTGCTTTCCACATCCATTCCGTCCCCATAGAGAATACATAGGTCCGCAGCCGTTCCGCACAATTACGGAATAGATGCGGACGCATTCTGCGGACGTGTGAATGGAGCCTAATACACAGGGGGCCATTATAATATTAAGAATAATAATAACACAGAGGGGCCAGTATATATTATAATTATACAGAGGGCATTACGGGGGGAGGGGAGGTCTGTTATCTGAGGATGATAGTAAAGTGGGAAATCGAAAAAAAAATCTGTGAAACTCTGCAGAGAAGCGGCTGAAAGAAGGTATCATGGCGGTCTTATCTCCAAATGAAGACGTTGAGGAAAGTCTATGCAGCACGCCAGACCTGCAGGGTATTGCGATAGTGAGGTCACGGTTATGGGCAATCGAGGGTTACTCACTTGGAGGAGAACCCTGGGCAGGCATGCGGCAGTGAAGGAGAGGTAGACACAAGTTCCTCTGGGGCACACTCTGGATGTAGGGACCAGGCCTGATGGTGGATGAGGTGCCCTGGATGTTGCAGGTATTTTGAGTGCCTGGGGCAAGGTCCCTTTAAGGATCGTGACGCCAGTGCCTGTAACGGTGGCACACCGATTTCCAGTTGTAATAAGTGAGGTACACAGATGGTATGGTGAACCAAACGTTGTTTTACTTTCAACAGTCCAACTTTGTACATACAGATGTTTATGCAGTCCCTTTTGTCATATATATTTCACCAGCAGGCTTATCTCTTAATATGGCAGGTATTTATCTTGCAAGATACTTGGAGGGTAAACAGTTAATGCTTCACAGACCAGGCTGCACTATCCCCTCAGCTATTCTAGCTGGCTGGATCCCAAGGCCCGGATGCCTAATTGCTGGCTTTAATCCTTGGTAATTAAATCTTCCTCCAGTATTGACCCTTGCTTCTATCTTATAGTACCTCTGCCTCTCAGCTTACTTCTCTGAGCTGGTTGTATTGTTCCTGTTGTGAGGGAAGCTGCAGGTCTCTCCCAGGAGGTTCATTCCTACTACTGGGGTCACTTCTTCTGTGCTTGTTGGATTACTGGTCTCCAGGCAGGCTGTACTCCTTCACTAGCCTCCTGGGGCAACTAGGAGCCTGGACTATCTAGCTGCATGTCAGGAGGAGGCCCTCAGCATATCTCGGACTGGTGCCTTCTCACTTCTGTCTCCACAGACTCCTGACTATGACCTAACCCCTCCCTGTCTCGGCCTGGACATTTATACTAGGGGCTCCCTATCTCCCTCTAGTGTCCGGGATGTCTAACTACACCCAGATAGGCCTGCTATGCATGTCACAGGGGAAACAACACATAGAAAAATACATTAAAGGCATATAGGAATATAACATCACTGTCCCTTGTGAGCAGAAGTAACACGTGACCCAATTAACCCTTGTGTAGTGCCCACTCCTACCTAGTGGGACACTACATCTACATCACAGGAGACGTCACTGGATGTAACAGGTATGTGCTGCGGTATTCTACTGTATAGTGTGTACCATTATATGTAATGTCCATCCACATATCTGTTTGGGGGGGGGGGGGGTGGCTCTAGGATTTGGCCCACACTGTAGAAGCCTGGCCCCAGACTTCATGTCACACTGTACATGTTCTAAATTCTGGGGCTCCCACCCATCTACTACATTATCTGTACTCAGAGAGTTACCACTGTGTTATCTGTGGTGTTACATAGGACTGCAGGTGACATCTACCGCATTATCTGTACTCAGTTATCACTGTTATCTGTAGTGTTACATAGGACTGCAGGTTATATATCCTACATTATATGTACTCAGTTATCACTGTTATCTGTGGTGTTACATAGGACTGCAGGTAATATATCTTACATTATCTGTACTCAGAGAGTTACCACTGTGTCATCTGTGGTGTTACATAGGACTGCAGGAGATATCTACTACATTATCTGTACTCAGAGAGTTGTCACTGTGTTATCTGTGGTGTTACATAGGACTGCAGGAGATATCTACTACATTATCTGTACTCAGAGAGTTATCACTGTGTTATCTGTGGTGTTACATAGGACTGCAGGTGACATCTACCGCATTATCTGTACTCAGTTATCACTGTTATCTGTAGTGTTACATAGGACTGCAGGTAATATATCCTACATTATATGTACTCAGAGAGTTACCACTGTGTCATCTGTGGTGTTACATAGGACTTCAGGAGATATCTACTACATTATCTGTAGTCAGAGAGTTACCACTGTGTCATCTGTGGTGTTACATAGGACTGCAGGAGATATCTACTACATTATCTGTACTCAGAGAGTTACCACTGTGTTATCTGTGGTGTTACATAGGACTGCAGGTGACATCTACCGCATTATCTGTACTCAGTTATCACTGTTATCTGTAGTGTTACATAGGACTGCAGGTAATATAGCCTACATTATATGTACTCAGTTATCACTGTTATCTGTGGTGTTACATAGGACTGCAGGTAATATATCTTACATTATCTGTACTCAGAGAGTTACCACTGTGTCATCTGTGGTGTTACATAGGACTGCAGGAGATATCTACTACATTATCTGTACTCAGAGAGTTGTCACTGTGTTATCTGTGGTGTTACATAGGACTGCAGGAGATATCTACTACATTATCTGTACTCAGAGAGTTATCACTGTGTTATCTGTGGTGTTACATAGGACTGCAGGTGACATCTACAGCATTATCTGTACTCAGTTATCACTGTTATCTGTAGTGTTACATAGGACTGCAGGTAATATATCCTACATTATATGTACTCAGAGAGTTACCACTGTGTCATCTGTGGTGTTACATAGGACTTCAGGAGATATCTACTACATTATCTGTAGTCAGAGAGTTACCACTGTGTCATCTGTGGTGTTACATAGGACTGCAGGAGATATCTACTACATTATCTGTACTCAGATAGATCACTGTGTCATCTGTGGTGTTACATAGAACTGCAGGAGATATTTACTACATTATCTGTACTCAGAGAGATCACTGTGTTATCTGTGGTGTTACATAGGACTGCAGGAGATATCTACTACATTATCTGTACTCAGAGAGATCACTGTGTTATCTGTTGTGTTACATAGGACTGCAGGAGATATCTACTACATTATCTGTACTCAGAGAGTTATTACTGTGTTATCTGTGGTGTCACATAGGACTGCAGGTGACATCTACTGCATTATCTGTACTCAGAGAGTTATCACTGTGTTATCTGTGGTGTTACATAGGACTGCAGGAGATATCTACTACATTATCTGTACTCAGAGAGATCACTGTGTTATCTGTTGTGTTACATAGGACTGCAGGAGATATCTACTACATTATCTGTACTCAGAGAGTTATTACTGTGTTATCTGTGGTGTTACATAGGACTGCAGGTGACATCTACTGCATTATCTGTACTCAGAGAGTTATCACTGTGTTATCTGTGGTGTTACATAAACTGTAGGTGACATGTACTGCATTATTTGTAAAAAGGGGCGTGTCCACAAGTTGGGGGGGGGGGGTACTTGGCTTGCCCCAGGTGCTGGCAACCCACACTAGGCCACTGGAACTCTGCCCTGGCTGAGAGTCACCCTGCTTGCTACCCCTCCTCATTTATACCCCTGCATAAAGTACCCTGATACCCCTCAATTATATGATACCGTATAACTGAGGGGTACCAGAGTAAATTACAGGGGGTAATATAACTGAGGGATCAGGGTAAATTATACAGGGGGTAAAACTAAGGGGTATCAGGGTACATTATTATACAGGGGTAATATAACTGAGGAGGGCTATCTCAGGGGACATGATAAAGGGGTAATATAACTTTTATAATATAAGTTATATTACCCCTGTATAATGTCCCTGATAGCCCTGCTCAGTTATATTACTCCTGTATAATTTACCCTGATACCCCTTAGTTATATTCCCCTGTATAATAATGTACCCTGATACCCCTTAGTGTATTTGTGTATATATATATATGTGTGTGTATATAATATATATATATATATACATACATACATACTGTACATACACGGCACGGCGTGTGTTTGTGCTTTAGGGTGCACACCCTAATGCAATAGGCTGCGCACGCCTATAATGATAACATGAGGTTAACCAATAAAGACAGTAGCGGGGTGCAAAGGTGGTAATGCCACTCTGAGGCGTTACACAAGTGAACTGCCTGGGAGGTCAGGCCACACTCAGGGGACAGTGCTTTAAATTGCAGCGGCAGTCAGGTCTAGGCTGTCTATCTGTCTTTTTTGCTTTCTCTGCCACAAAATTATGCCATGAATCCAGAATGCAGAATGGCAGATGTTCCTCAAAGAGGTAAAAGCTCTTTTCAGATACCAAAGGCAAAAGTGTCCGGTGACCATAAAAAACTGAAGGCAAAAACAACCATAGAAATGGCATAATCGGTAAAGGCTGTGATTAAGACAATAGTAGAGTAATGTAGTAGCACAGTAATTCTGCAGGTGGTATCCGTGCAAGCAATGTCTGTAGACCATCCACCTTACTGAGGCTTATTTGCATCAGAACATGTTCGGCAGTGATCCGGCTCCTCTTTTTCTCAGTGGTAATTTTCTTATTTTGAGTTATTTTCTTCTACTGCAAATGAGCTCTATCACTAACTTCCTGGTGACCCGGCGGTGGGCTAATGCTTATACACAGCAGCCAATCTGAACAAAAAGAGCTTCAGCACAATGTAAGATAAGGGGACAGATTGGAACTCTGGGCCTATGACCAGGAACATAGCTATAGGGGGTGCAGAGATAGCAGTCGCTACCAGGCCCAGAAGCCTGAGGGGCCCAAAGACCCTTGTGCCACATAAGAAGACACCAGCAGTATAGAAAGTGCATGCTGGTCAAGTTACACCTCTGGCTGGAGGGAAGGGGAAGGGAATTTGGTATGGGGGGGGGTACCGTTTCAAATTTTTGCCTCAGGCAGCACCAAGACTAGGGGCTTCCCTGTCCCTAGCCACAAAGCACTGAGGGAAGTGGGGCCCAAGCTGAACTCTTGTACCAAGTTTCCAGAGGATAGTTCATCATTATATATGTCTCGGAGTTAGGACACCCCTTTATTCAAGGGTGAACATTCATTAGGCAGGCCATACAGCTGCTATGGGTCCCTGTTTGGACTGATCTTCATTGCTGCTGGGTGGAAGAACCTGCACAGAACTCTTTGCTCCAGAACAGTGGTCTCCAGCTGTTGCAGAACTTCAACTCC
The DNA here is from genome assembly GCF_014858855.1 of Bufo gargarizans. Lineage (NCBI taxonomy): Eukaryota > Metazoa > Chordata > Amphibia > Anura > Bufonidae > Bufo > Bufo gargarizans. Next base: position 91,330,374 of record NC_058082.1, on the reverse strand, counting down.
CAGCATACCCTAACCGCCTATAGCATGCTGAGGTCAGAACTTCAACTCCCAGCATACCCTAACCGCCTATGGCATGCTGAGGTCAGAACTTTAACTCCCAGCATACCCTAACCACCTATAGCATGCTGAGGTCAGAACTTCAACTCCCAGCATACCCTAACCACCTATAGCATGCTGAGGTCAGAACTTCAACTCCCAGCATACCCTAACCGCCTATAGCATGCTGAGGTTAGAACTTCAACTCCCAGCATACCCTAACCGCCTATAGCATGCTGAGGTCAGAACTTCAACTCCCAGCATACCCTAACCGCCTATAGCATGCTGAGAGAGCCAGAGGTCAGGGAACAATGCTCCAGATGGAGTACACCAGCCCTTGGCACCAGAATAATAGGCCCATTTTGATCTTTGCTATGGGGCCTGCTCTCTTCTCTGAAAAAAAATTCAACATCTGGCCCCTTTTATACCCATAGAGGGAAGCATCACCCGGTTCCCCTCTGCCGATGCTCTGCTGCAGAGATTGCATTTCCTCTTCATATTCTGCTGTGTTCCTCTAAACATCGGAGTGCTTCTGCATCAAACACGACCCTCGCTTTAATGTGTTTCTTCATTGCGCACTTGTTAATGGGTTGCTAAATATAACCGTGCTGTATTCCAGTAAAATATTACCCGTGAAGCAGAGCTCGGGGCGGCCCGATGCATCATGTGCTGACTGGTGTCTTCCTGGCACTACAGCCATTTCCACAGCAGAGGAATAAATACACTTAAGTCCCTGCAATGAAGTAATAGAAAAGATCTCAGCTGGGGATGCATGACGGAAGGATGCCCGGGAAGATGCGGTGCCCTCCTTTAAGTGACACTTGAGCGGATGCTTGTGGCTCTCGGGGGTGACATTTGTACAGAGCTTGTACCGATCAGTAAATTGCTGGTAATATACTGCTGGCTGCCCTACATAGAGGCTATCTTCCATGTGTTTTGGTGATGGTGTGTAAGTGATCCTCTGACCCGCATTTATATTTCTGTAATTAACCCCTTTTAACTACTAATCCTTAAAGAGCTGCTTTAGCTGTCCTTGCCCGGGACATAGGAGGTCCTTAGCAGCAGTAATTATTCTTTATTTTACAATATTATCATTAATTATGTGCCTAACCTATAAGCAGCTTATATTAGAATTCTTCGTTGTGTCGTTCCTCTATTATTCCTAATGGAAATGTAATACCATTCCCCTTGCGATGAGGTCTGACCCTACACACGCTGACAGTGTAGCGACACACTCAGCCATGTGCCTTAAAGGGCTTATCCCATAATTAATGTAAAAAATTAAAATCAGACATCATATAGAACATGGCAACCGCTTTCTAACAAAGCTACAACAAGCCCTGTACCTTATATGGACCCAGAGATCTCCCTATTCTTTGCTCTAATTGCTCTGCTGGATTTATTTTAGGTTAGCAGCTCAGGGGGCGTGTCCTTTCTCAGGCGATGTGTCGCTTTCTGCAGAAGCTCTCTCCCTATCACAATTCAGGGGGTGTGTCTTTTCTGCTGCAGCTCTCTCTTTATCAAAGCTCAGGGGTTGTCCTTTCTTCTGCACCACTCTCCCTATCACAGCTCAGGGGTGTGTCCTTTCTGCTGCAGCTCTCTCCTTAACACAGCTCAGGGGACACGTCCTTTCTGCTGAAGCTCTCTCCCTATCACAGCTCAGGGGGAGTGCCTTTTCTACTGCAGCTGTCTCCCTTATCACAAGTCAGGGGGTGTTCTTTCTTCTGCAACTGTCTCCCTATCAGAGTTCAGGGGGCATGTCCTTTTTGCTGCACCTTTCCCTGTAACTGTCAAAGCTTCTAACAGCAAATATGGATGGTGGTAGTTGAAGGATAGAACTGAGCATGTGCGACCACCTCAGCGATGTAACTGAAGTGGACGGATAAATATTGAAAAGAACAAACAGCAGTGTCACAACCAGACAGCTGAGAAGCTCTGACAGAGGCCTTTCAGAACCTCCTCCTTGAGTTTCTGTGTTGTGGTATTCAGCTCCTCCTCTCATTAGCCTCTCTCAGCTGTCATGTGTTGGACTAATTGCTTCCCTTTAAATTCTTCCCCAGAAGGCTTTTCTGGGCGGCTTATATTACTTCCTGGAGTGTGTGTGCACGCTGACTCTGTCCTCCTGTTTGCATCAAAGCTAAGTGTTGTACCTTATCTGTTATTTTCTGTTTGCTGGATCCCAGGTGACCCTGACTCCCTCCGTATCTTATGTAGGGAGCCGGTGGTCGTGTCCCCTCACTATTGTAGGGTGCTCAGGGCTTTATAGTCAAGGTTCGTGGATATGCAAACCTCCACCATTCGGATCTTTGCATAGGCTGAGCAGCCAGGGAAAGTGCCAGGTCTTCTGCAGGGGTCTCCCTTGGTTCCTTAGTTTTTGGATCCAGCGAGTCGTTTATACATGTTGCTTTGCCTTGCTTCCTGTACACCGTCCGTGACAAGCAGGTGGCGCTATACAGATACATTTTATTGAATAACTCAGTGGCTGCGCTAAATTCTTAATTACATGTAATTACAAAAGTATTCAGATCCAGGTGCTGGTTTGAAAACTGTAGAATATTTTTCGTGGGACTGAATACAAAGTAAAAAAAAATAAATGCAGTATGGCCCAACACATTGGCTCATACAAAGGAGTAAGACAGATATTTCTAGTGTTAAAGGGTCACTCAGTTTTCGTAAAACTTGTGCCACAGAGACATATCAAAAGTTTTGATTGGTGGGGGTCTGAGTGCAGAGATTCCCACCGATCACTCGAAGGAGGAGAGATATCGTGCTCTCCCTCCTGCACGAGACCGGCTCAGTAGAATTCTTTATGTCTGTCTCGATTCTGATACAGAGATTCATATGCAAGTGCTTTTCTCTTGTAGACATACAACAGCAGCAGGAAGAGAGACGGGAGACGGCATGTGCACACTGAGAGCCGTCTCCTCATACAGCTGATCGGCGGGGGTGCCGGGTGTCAGACCCCCACTGATCTGATATTGATGACCTATCCTGAGGATAGGTCATCAATATGAAAAAGCCCGGACAACCCCTTTAATGTTAGAAGTCTATTGGTCTGGGCGCCTCTTTTGTACGAGTCATCGTAGGGAATGTTGCCTTGGGAATGATAAACCATGGATATCAATTTATTCTTACATTTGCAGGAGGAGTAACAGAAGAAAGACAGACAGGGTTCTAAGAAAAAAATTATCTAAATTTGTTATTTTATAGAGAATGCAAGCTTTTCTTCAAAGGGGTTTTCCATGGCCTAGGATAAACTGTAAATGGTTGCCACCTCTGAGACCACCACCTCTCGAGATAATGAGCCATGTGCACCATTCCTTCCAGACTAGAGATCTTTCATGTAACTTTAATAAGAGTGAAAGAAAATGGCAGTCCGTGTTATAAACCTGAGTTGGCAGCTACGTCTAAGCAGAGGCTAAACGATGAGGTGGCAGCTCTCCACCTAAGTCCATTGTGAGCGAAATTGTTGAGGTTCAGTTCTTCATTCTGTCAGCCTCTGGTCAAAGAATGGGAGGTTAGGGGACTCCTCTTCTCCTGATAGGTGGAGTTATGTCAAAATGGTCTATTCTCTTGAAAGGTATATTGATATGTCAAGAATGTCTGAGATACCTCTATTAGTAGGGGTTCAAAGCTGACCCATACACATTAGGTACCTAAAGGCTGTCCCTCAGGCTAAGAGTGCATGGAGAGAGGAGACAAGGCTACTGTCAGACTTTCTGGCAGTGGCTTATCTTTTTGATAAGTAAAGGATAAGGCATGTTGAAATCCAGCTGCCTGGTCCTTATCTCCCATGAAGGCACCTGGAGACAGTCTGGAGGCCCACAGACACATTAGATGGTTGTCCAGTCCCACCGAAATCCGTGACTTCAGTCAACAGTTATCTAAGGTGTTTGACTACCTAAGAAGGCAGAGTAAGGACCCCAACTACATATTCAGTGTCCCACTATGTGCTATATGTCAGCATTTTAATCTTTTGCTGCTAACTGTCTTATTTAATGTATTTAATGTATTGCATAGCCTAATATCAGGCTGGCATTGTCATAACAACTATTCGCCCCTAGGTGGTGCTGGCGCCACATACTATATATAGCTTGGGGTTTGCTGACTTGGAGGAGTAGAAAGAGAGTAAGAGGAAGTGGAAAGAAATAGTTCAAGTTGAGAGAGGAGAAGGAAGTTCGTGGATGAGGAGCAAAGCAGGCTCAGTCCAAAATGTAGCTGCCTTTCTTTCCTCTGGGCCCGGATAAAGCCCGGAGAGGACAAACCAAGTGTTTACAGCAGCCCAGCACAAGACAATAAGTCTAAGTATGGATATAAAGCAAGTCTAGTGAAGATTAGAACTGAGTTCAGCCAAGGGACTTCACAAGCACCAGTGACCGGGAGGGACTTGGTACCTGGACACAATTGGATAATTAGTCTGCAGAATTGTCCTTTTCCACTAAATGCCTTCTGGGACATAGTGGACCTGAATATTCCAGGAGAGCATCCTGCATCAAATAATGTAGCAGAGAGTTTGCCTGGCACGTGGGAGAACGCCCTTTTTGGATTGCTCAATATGAAGTAAGGAAACGATTATATTTAGTACCTGAGTTCTAGAAAGTGGACTTAATGCAAATTTACCCATTCTTTGCCTGTAAAGTAACAGCATTAGAGAACTCCTCAAATGACATTTGCCAGACCTGTTATAAACAATTCCAGTTAAACCAACATCTGGATTATTGCTTTTGCTGTATTGATGAACTGTACCAACTGCCCTGAGACGATTGATTCAGTAAATGTTCGTTGCACATATACGTTAGTTTCATGGACCCCACTGAGTGTGACATGGGTGTGCAGGATAAATACGTTCTATGCAACCAAACCAGATTTTTTTTTTGTTATGAGAGGCGTTAAAAATGACCGTTACTTTCAAAAACTATTGATATATCATAGTAAGATATGAAAAGTTGTGATCGGTGAGGATCCAAATGCTGAGACCCCCACAATCCCTAAAACGAAGAAACAGATGTGTTGCAGGCCTAGTAGGAGCCGGAGTGGAGGATGAGGGTGGTAGAAGCTCAGACCGCAGCAATTAATCACAATGGCTATCCTCTCACTGATGCTTCCTAGGGATGGATCAATTATAGGAGGACACCTCCTTTCTTTCCACTGGGCACACCCTGATTCTGGGGATGCTACCTGATGTTAGCTAGGATTTCCATGGTGTGAAGTGTCTGTAAGGGCGTGCGGAGTGCAATGGCCGGCATATGGGGTAGGAGTCAGAAAACCAGTCCAAAGATAGAAGAATAAACATCTCTCTTACATGCAAAATGGGAGTTGTAGTACATCCAAGATAGTTAATAGTGGACACGGTTCCAACTGTACACAGTGCAAATCTATCCCAGATAACTATGTATGGATTTAGGCAAGGATGGGAGTTATGGCCCTCTTTACTCTCTATCTTGCTAAAGTCTTTTTCAACAGAATCTATGGCGGGCAATAGTACATGTGCAATAATGGATGCAGTGTCCACTGCGGGATAAAGGACTTTTGAACGCATGTCTGACCAGGACATGTCCAAATGTAAAGGGTGTATTAACGGTGTCCCTCACAGCAGTAAAGTCTCTGCAGCTTTTGGTAGCAGGTTACCTTAATGCTCAGCCATGCAGATTCTAATTTCTCTAGTTCTCTCTTTTGTTTTCCTTCTTCTCTCTGTAAATCATGCAGAGATCGTTGGGTCTCTGAATCTTTCTGGGCCTAAGAAGCAGGAGCACACGGACTTTGCCTCCTCTCTCTCTGCACTCCAGTCTAGACTCTCCTAAGGTTAGGGGTGGGACCAGCCCACATCTAACCTCTTACAAGGGCTGAGCCAGGACTGTTAACCCTGGCTGGGCTATCCATACATAGCTATACTGGGCATAATATGCAACATGACAATACATAACAATATAATATATAACAAACCATTTGCAGATACTGGGGTACTCTGGCATACTGCAGAAGCACTCAGACAGAATGATCTCTCTGCTCGGATTCCAAGTAGGATCAATAGAAAGTCTATGAGCTGTCTCCAGTTTTTCTTCAGCAGCAAGAAGAGGCAGTGTTTCTATTTCCTCATTCCCAACACTCAGACCCCCACCAATCTAGATCTTTGATATTTCACTGTAACATATCAAAAGTTTTTTGAAAGTACAGATACATTTTAAGTTTTATCTGGTTCTTACAGAACAGGATAACTATGTGCACCATTCCTTCCAAACTAGAAAGCTTCCAACTAACTTTGATAATCAAAGTGAAGAAAAATGTCAGGAAAGGTTAAGAGTTCTTGAAATTCTGTGATATTACTAGAAGAGGTCTTGGTAACCTTCTTCTTCTTCTTTTTGTGTGCAGTGTAACGGGTCTTTTATATCTGAAAAAAATAAGCCAGACTTAATTAACTCTAATCTAAATGCAGTCTCTTTCACAAATATCAGACATTAGTTTCTGCTATTATTAATGTCCCCATCATGTAAAAATCATTATAAGCTGCTGAACAAATATATTACTACAGTCTTTATGTAAAAAGTTCACCCTACATAGAATTGTTAAGATTTGTGAAAAGGTCATGTCAGCTGTTGCTTGAAGCAAATGTCCTGCCTTTTGCTTTTTTGGCATTTAAATAGGTCGAAAATGTCTTTGGTCTTTTTTCTGTATAGTGATTGGAGCTCTGTTTTTCTAATAGCTATTACATTTATCGGTTCCATTTAGGTTGCCTTCCACCACCACTAGAAGGAGCTCACTGCATACTATTAATACAATGAACTCAACAATGACGCAATGTGCAGAAAGCTCCTAAGCTCTCTCTGGTGATGGCTGCCGGCATCCAGAATTTGTTGTGTAATTTAATGGCAATGAAGGGAATGTTGAGCTATCTGTCTATCATAAAACTAGAGCACTGATCATACAGATATATTAAGAAATTAACCATCACAGACATCTGGAGCTAAAATTGGCATGGTGTATAAAGTGAGCATTAATATAAAGAAAGTATAAGAATTGTTTTTCGAGTTGATATAAACCTTAGGATTTTGGGCTCATGCACACATCTCTAACGTGGCAGGTGTCAGAAGATCTAAGAGACTGGCTCCATGTGAAAGCCTCTTTGGTTTCACTTGTTTTCAGTGTTGTTGGTGGTAATGACCACACCTCTTGTCTCAGGTGTAGCTTAGTGGTCATTCCCACTCCTCTATTTAGTCTGGCTTCACCCATCATGCTATCCGGTTGATAGCTTAAGTTTGGTATTGGAAGTGCTGGTGTGTGGTCCTCTTCTGAGTTTCTGCTCGTCCATTTACTTCAGAAGTTAAGTGTTACTTCCCTTTTATATTTTGTTGTTTCCCCTCTGTCTTTTGTTACTATGCCTCCGGGAGATGCTGGGTTCTTTCATATCGGAAGGGACAGGCTGTCTTAAGCCCAAACACTACTCCAGGGCAATTCAGGGTCTTAGGTTCCAGTGTATGAACCTTCCTACCCTCAAGGTCCGTTCATACAGATAGGAGTCAGGGCTAGGATTAGGGTTTCCTTAGGTTGTGTCCGTTTCCCTTTCCATAGCTTTGAGGCCTAGTTCCCTTTCCCTTCCCTCCTGTAGTCGGTGTGGTGTTCCCTCTCACATCACTACGTGACACGTATTGTTTTTTGCGGACCTTATGCACAACCATTAATTTCAATGGGACCGCAAAAAAAACTAAGTTACTTTGTGTGCATTCTGTTTCTGTATGTCCACATGTCCATTCCGCATAAGAATAGAACATTTTCTATTATTGTCCGTATAACGGACAAGGATAGGACTGTTCTATTAGGGGAGATACTTTGTATCACAAAATGCAGAATGCACACGGACATCATCCGTATTTTTTGCGGATCCGTGTTTTGCAGACTGCAAAATACATGCGGTCTTGTGAGAAAACAGGATTCATCCATACTGCAAGCCCCCGAACCACTTAGGCTAGGTTCACACATTGCAAACACAATGAAACCAAAACTGCACAACGTGTGAATCCAACCTAGCCAAGTTCTGTTGACCTGATACCTTCAGCTGTATTAAGCTTTTTAAGTATTGCATACCAAAGTGTTGGCTTAGGTTTGGGGTACGCCATGACTTTTTGTAGCACTTTTGATTGATTTTAACTGTCGGGTGACACCCGCAGGTCACGAGTTAGCATGCAAGTCAATTAACTGCTTTAGACTGTGGCTGCAGCTCAATAGTTAAAATCATTTAAAGTGCTACAAAAAGTCGAGGTGCAGCGCCAGCCCTAGGCTAGAACTACATCTAAATTTTTTGTAGTACTTTTAATTTAACTGAGCTGTCGAGTGACCGCTGTAGTCCAAATTAGTAAACTAACTTGTATTCAATACTGTGTCGATAGTTAACCCCTTGAGTGCCAGAGGATTTTTAGTTTTTGCGTTTTTGTTAACTCCCTGCCTTCCCAGGTTCATAACTTTTTTTATTTTTCCATTCACTTGTTTTTATGCGGGACAAGTTTTACTTTTTAATGGCCTTTTAATGTGCAAAACCATGTAGTGGGAAGCGGGAAAAAAAATAATTGAAAAAAATATTCTGACCCTAATAACTTTCTTACAGTTATGTCTATGGAGCTGTGTAGGGCTGACTTTTTTGCGGAGCCCTCTCTAGTTTTATTGGTACCATTTTGGCATGTTTTTTTTATCACTTTTATAAAAAAATTTGGGGAGGTGAAATGATTAAAAAAATTGGCGAATTGTCCATTTAGATTTTTTCCATTACACAATTCACTGTATGGGATAAATATTTTACAGACATTTGTGATGTCTATGATGTTTATTTTTATTTTGGGAAAAGGGGATGATTAGAATTTTTATATTTTTTTAGCTTTAAAGTTTTAAAAGCCTTTCTAACTTTTTAAAACCTTTTTTGTCACCCTAAGTGACTATACCATGCAATCATTAGATTGCCATTTCTATTTAGTAATGGAATTTGATTCATCACTCAATATAGAATTCAGTATATTCCTGTGCAGTGCTGCCATCTACAGATGTGTACTGAAATATACCTGTGATAGGCATCAGAGCCTCCAGCAGGCTCCAGCCTATCATCATCAGACAACAAATTTCCCGATCTGGATAAGGAGAAGCTCTTACTGAAGCAGGAACACATTGCTCCTACATTTTCACCAGGTCATATTTTTATTGATTCTTCACTGTATTTTCTTACTTTATTTTTGCACATGTGACTTTTTATTGTGGTAATAACTTCCATTTGTTTGTGTTTCTAATCATGGAGTAGTATTGGGATTTGTTATTTTTGTATGGTATCATGGACCACTTGATAAAATTCTTATCCTGAATTGTGCTGTGGGTGGAGACGTTTCTTGGATATTGATTGAGGGTCTCCAGTTCCATGTTTTTAATTGTTTTTAAATCATCCAATAAAGATTTATATATTTTTATATTTGGTGTGCTCAAATACCTTGGTCACACTTGACCAGGCATCTGAGCGATTAAATGTCTATGATCGTCATTATCGACGATCACAGACATTAGCCCCCGGTGACTACTGTATGAGACAGCAGAAACCTGACAGCTATGGCGAATGGGCAGCATATTTAAAGTGCTGACTTCCACTGTACATACAGCGGCAGTCATCTAAGGGTTAAAATCAATCAACATTGCTACGTCGAGGTATAGCCCCAGCCTCAGTGTATCCAAATCTGTTATCATTTCACATTTGGATCAGTTCTACTTTTTCCTCATTATCTTTCTGGTGTATGTATCTAGGGCAGCAATAATGTGTGTTGCTTTTGAGCCACTTTTCAGAATACAAACATCTTCACTTTGTTTATGAGGTAGATTGCCTAATTACCTTGAATTTCTGGGGTTGTGATAAATAAGGTTGTAGAAAATAACATCAGTTGCTTTATAGCTCAGAACAAACACATTCATTTGCTTAACATGAAACTCTGGTAGCAAGACAAATTGTCTCCAGTTGAACCCCCCCTTCCCCCTCTTCCTAAGATAGAAAGAGAAGACGTAATTTTCACCTTTAAGGCTGGAGTCATATAGTCTTATTTGGCGTTTTTTGGTTCTTTTATTTTATTGCCGCATTTTCAGTTATTTTAGGCAAAAAAACACCAGCTGTAGATGTTACATAGAAGTATATGGAAATTAGATAAATAGCATTTTTTTATATTATAGCCCATTCTAGGTAGGACTTTTCTCCTTTATTTTTAGAAATTTTTATCCCTTAGACTTCTACTGGATTTTTTTGTCCTGCTTGGAATAAAACAAAAAAACACAAGTGTCAATATGTATTGTTTTGCATACTGCAAAGGAAGTGACATTACAGGGGGGCAAATACTTTCGCACCATGTGGGCAAAAACACCATTAAAAATGTAGGTGCTCAAACACACTATTTGGCCAAAAACTGTAAAAACAGTACTAAAATGCATAAAGTCAGGTTCTTTTTGGAAATGTTTTATTTGAGTAAAAAAAGTGCACACCAAAAACTATGTATGGCAGCACCCTAAAGCCTTTCTCCTGAGCAATGAGCCAGGGTTCTGGAGACTGAGGTACTGTATTAGTCAGCAGTTCTATAGATTAGTTGGTAACCATATTGGCCAACCCTATCCAAGTAGCACATTACAATCTTATATAGTTACATAGTTAATACAGTTAAAAAAAGACATACTGTAAGTCCATCAAGTTCAACCAAGGGAGGGGTGGGGAGGTGAATCCCAGAAGGAAGTAAGACTCAGTTTCTACACATTTCCATAAGCATTAATGTTGTTTAGAATTCATCTAAACCCTTTTTAAAACTGTCCACTGTTCCTGCTGTGACCACGTCCTGAGGAAGTCTATTCCACAGATTCACAGTTCTTACAGTAAAGAATCGTTGACGCTTATGGAGACTGAACTTTTTCTTCTCCAGTTGGAGGGAGTGCCCCCTCGTCTTTTGTGGGTATTTTACATGGAACTGTTTTTCAACGTATTTTTTGTATGGCCCATTTATATATTTGTATAGGTTAATCATGTCCCCCCTTAGACGACTCTTCATTTTATTATTTTAATCTTTCTTCATAACTAAGACCCTCCATGCCCCTCATCAGTTTAGTCGCTCTCCTCTGTACTTTTTCCAGCTGCAGAGCGTCCTTTCTATGGACTGGTGCCCAGAATTGAACTGCATGTTCCAGATGAGGCCGCACCAACGCTTTGTAAAGTGATAGTATTACACCCCTGCCCCGCGAGACCATGCCTCATTCAATGCATGACAATATCCTGGTGGTCTTAGAAGCAGCTGATGATACATTGTATGCTGTTAATTTAATTTAATCTGCCGTCTACAAGGACACCCAAATCCTTCTCTATAAGTGACTCTCCCAGTGCTACATCACCTAGGACATATGAAGCACAGAGATTATTACTACCAAGATGAGTAACTTTACATTTATCCACATTGAACCTCATTTGCCAAGTTGATGCCCAATCACTCAGAGTGTTCAAGTCAGTTTGTAGTTTATGGACATCTTCCATAGACTGTACAGTACTACATAGCTTAGTATCATCTGCAAAAATAGAAATGGTGGAATTAATCCCGTCCTCGATATCATTAATAAATTTTTTTTATAAAAGAGGACCCAGCACTGAACCTTGGGGTACACCACTTATAACCTGGGACCATTCTGAATAGGAATTATTGACCACAACTCTCTGGACACGGTCCTTCAGCTAGTTTTCAATATGATTACAAACTATACTTTCTAGGCCTATAGACCTTCTTTACCTATTAAACGTCTATGAGGGACAGTATCAAAAGCCTTTGCAAAATCCAGCAACACTTCATCCACAGCCGCCCCTCTGTCCAGGCTTCTACTCACCTCTTAATGAAAACAAATCCGGTTAGTCTGACAACTTCTGCCCTTGGTAAACCCATGTTGGTTATCAATTATAATATTATTTACAGTCACATACTACTTTATATAGTCCCTTAAGAGTCCTTCAAACATTTTTCCCACAACAAAAGTTAAACTAACTGGTCTATAATTACCTGTGGAGGACCTAGATCCTTTTTTGAATATGGTCACCATGTTTGCCTTGCTCCAATCACTTGGCACTGTACCAGTACCTAGAGAATCTTTAAGAATTATAAATGGGGCACAGCAATGACTGAACTGAGCTCTTTAAGAACTCTTGGGTGTAATCCATCTGGACCCGGAGCCTTGTTCACATTTACGTTATTTTACTTAGGTTGGACTATATCTACAGTTAGCCAATTGAGTATATTACTGGATGTACTAACAGCCCCAGCAACACAGATATCAGCTCCTTTCTCTTCTTTTGTATATACAGAGCTAAAAAAAAACATTTAGTAACTCTGCCTTTTCCTTATTTTCAGTGACTAAACCCCTTTCACCATTATTTAGTGGGGCCCTTCCTGCTCAGACCTTGTTTTTTTAGCATTTATATATTTTAAGTTTTTTGGGGGATTTGTTTTGCTCTCTTTTGTCACCTGCTGTTTGTTTTGTATTTTTGCAAATTTTATCACCTTTTTACAGATTTTATTAAGCCCTTTGTAAACTTCAAAGGCTACAGCTGACCCCTCAGATTTTTTTTTATGCCCTTTTTGTCATTTACTGCCCTTTTTACAGTAGCTGTAAGCCATGGGAGTTTAATATTAGCCGTTTACACTTGTCACTTAAAGGAACACATTTTTAGTGCAATTACTCAATGTGGATTTAAAGCATTTATCCTCAGGATTATTATGTGACAGTAGCTGCTCCCAGTCTATGCCCTGAAATGCTGCCCTCAACCCAGGGAAATTAGCCTTTTTAAAATTTAGTGGTTTAGCTCTGCCGGACAGAGTTTGCTTCTTATAGTTCAGGGGGAATATAATTATATTGTGGTCACTATTACCTAGTGTTGATCGAGCAGTAACATTTCCAACAAGCTCTGCATCATTAGAATTCACCAGATCCAACAGAGCATTGCCCCTAGTGGGAGCTTCTACAAACTGGCCCATAAAGTTGTCCGGCAGCAAGTTAAAGGGACACTGACAGGGCCAATAAGCATATTGAGGTCTATATATGTGACTACAGGTCTTATACAGGGTATTCCAATCATATAAGTATCCCCCCTGTCCACATTATACAAACAGTAAACTTTAAGTTTTATAACCTGCTCCAACGGTCTGCAATCTGCCCAAGGGGCGGCGTTTCACTTCTCTTGCGCCCAGCCAGCCTCCCCAACTGCCGATTTGAAGCGCCGCCCAGCTCATGAATATTCAGTTTGCTGGGCGGCTTCTGTGGTCCCCGCTCTGAAGCTCTTCGCTTAATAGTGCCCGGCGCATGCGCCGGATCTTGTGAAGTCGGGGACAGTAAGCGCCGCCCAGCGAAGTGAATATTGATGAGCTGGGCGGCGCTTACTGTACCGGACTTCACAAGATCCGGCGCATGCGCCGGGCACTATTAAGCGAAGAGCTTCAGAGCGGGGACCACAGAAGCCGCCCAGCAAACTGAATATTCATGAGCTGGGCGGCGCTTCAAATCGGCAGTTGGGGAGGCTGGCTGGGCGCAAGAGAAGTGAAACGCCGCCCCTTGGGCAGATTGCAGACCGTTGGAGCAGGTTATAAAACTTAAAGTTTACTGTTTGTATAATGTGGACAGGGGGGATACTTATATGATTGGAATACCCTGTATAAGACCTGTAGTCACATATATAGACCTCAATATGCTTATTGGCCCTGTCAGTGTCCCTTTAAGGAATTTTCTTCCCTTTGCGGCTAAGGCAGAACCATGACCCCAGTCAATGTCTGGGAAGTTAAAATCTCCCATTATGACCATTGTACCAGCCTGTGCCGCCCGCTCTATTTGGTTATACAGTTGAGCTTCTATCTCCTCTGTGATGTTAGGGGGTCTATAAATTACACCATGTATTATTTTCTCAGTGTTTATATCCCTTTGAACTTCCACCCATAAGATTTCAACATCCTCACCAATTGTCTCTTTCACACTTGTCTTCAGATCACTCCTCACATACAGGCACACACCACCACCTTTTCTATTGACCCCATCTTTCCTCAATATTAACAGCCCAGTCATCCAAAGAGTCCAACCATCTTTCAGCCACACCAACTACATCTATGTGTTCTTCTAGTACCATAGCCTACAGCTTCCCCATTTTGCTAGCTAGACTTTTGTAATTTGTGAAAATACATTTTAAATTACTATTACCTGTAAAGTGAATATCCAGGATTTTTGGGTTACCTTGGTAGATGTTTGTATGTAACAGGTTCTTGTTGCCAGCAGCTCTATTTTTCATCGTTTTACAGTTCTGCTGAGTCTTCTCCCTACTTTCCTCACTAACCCCAGCCCCCACTAAATCTCCACTGTCCCCTCCTATATCCCACTCTTTATCTACACTATATACCCCCTTATTAGTATGACCCCCCCCCCCACCCTCCCCCCAGATCCTAGTTTAAAAGCTCCTCCAGCCATCTAACCATTTTTCCCCCATAGCAGTTGCACTCTCCGTGCAACTGCTATGGGGGGAAAATGGTTAGATGGCTGGAGGAGCTTTTAAACTAGGATCTGGGGGGAGGGTGGGGGGGTCATACTAATAAGGGGGTATATAGTGTAGATAAAGAGTGGGATATAGGAGGGGACAGTGGAGATTTAGTGGGGGCTGGATCCATTAAGGTATAGCCCATCCCTACTGTACAGCCTGTAACCGAGAAGTCGGCCCAGTTCTCCATGAACCCAAACTCTTCCTTCCTACACCAGCTTCTGAGTCACTTATTTAACTCCCTAAGCTCCCGTTGTCTCTCTGGTGATGCTCATGGCACTGGTAGTATTTCTGAAAACACTACCTTGGAGGTCATGAACTTGAGCTTCTCCCCTAGTTCCCTAAATTCATTTTTCAGGAGTCAGGACCTTCTATCTCCCCCTGACTTTGTCATTGGTGCCAATGTGTACCATGACCACTGGGTCTTCCCCAGCCCCACCTAGTTTCCATAAAAATACCACTGGAAGTTCCTTATTTAACAATCCTGGCTAACCATTCACATTATGCCAAGTTTGAGGCTGCAGAGGGTGGAACAGAATCCTCTCTTTGCTGTTCTTTAAACCATTGTGTCTCAGGCCCTGCACATAACACAATGAGTTAGCTCATTATTATTATTTTAATACTCATGTTTATATTGTACAGTACTGATTTTTGGATGTTGTATTTAATGCTCTGTTTCTCTGTCTTGCAGACTTAGCTCTGGAAGTGGCATCACTGTTCAGATGTCCAAATCTTCTACCGGAGGAGCTGCATCCATAGGAGGTGGTGGAGGGGCTGGTGGAGCTGGTTATGGTGGAGGCCTTGGTGGTGGCCTTGGAGGAGGACTAGGATATGGTCTCGGAGGAGGTCTTGGACTTGGTGGTGGCCTTGGTGGTGGCCTTGGTGGTGGCTTAGGGCTTGGCCTTGGTTCCGGACTTGGCAGTGGCATCAGCATAAGCCTTGGTGGTGGAGGATTTGGATCTAGCCTTGGAGGAGGATTACAGTTTGGAAGTCTGAATTCCAGCTCACGTAAGTCAACCAGTAGAGTGTATATCTAGTCATTTTAAAGTGGTCTTAAACGTACCGTATTATACAAGGGATTACACCAATCATCTTCAAGTCTTGCCCAGTACATCACATAACATAATCTCATACATTGCAGTTCGGACCACTGGTTTAGACAGAGATTTTTGAGGATTATGGTAATTTACTCCCTTCCCGAGCATGTGGTAAGCTAATAAAAGAATATTCGCCTGTTCCCCACTGCTCCGGTCTGGTGCCCTGGCCTGTTGACTTCTGGACAGCGTAAGGAGGGGGTCACTGCTGCAGCCTCAAAGACACATGACTGCTGTGGCCAATTGTTGGCTGTGCTGGCACATGTGACCCCGTCCTTACCCTGTCCAGAAGTAAACAGGCCAGGGACCCGAAGATTAATGAACAGCACAAGAGCACCAAACCGGAGCAGCAGGGAGAAGGAAAATACAATTAGGTCCATATATATTTGGACACTGACACAAATTTTGTTTTTATTATCTGTTTACTAAAGCATATTCATTGTTATAGTTATATAATGGACATGGACATAAAGTCCAGACTTTTAGCTTTCATTTGAGAGTATCCACATTAAAATTGGATGAAGGGTTTAGAAGTTTGAGCAAAGGCTGTTTCCTGGGCAGGTGTGGGCAATTCCTTCATTATTTCATTCTCAATTAAAGGGACTCTGTCACCACTTTCTAACCCCCACTTTTAAAACTATAGTTCTGTCCATGGAGCCCCTGTGATTTCAATGGTGTTGTTATATGCGAAATCCGCAGGCTCGTTTTGATAAAAAAAGCTTTTATCTAACCTGTCAGTCATGAGTTTAAGGTGCCCAGGGCGTTTCTCCAGGTCTGAACATGCCGCCCGCCGCTGCCGCCGTTGGTGCCCAGCTCCTCCTCTGCCTTGAATTTGCGCCGCCTGAATGTCAAGAAATACGCCTCCGGCTCTCCCTCAGTCCCCCCTCCTTCTTTTCTAAGATCCCGCGCGTGCGGCAGTGTTCGCGTTATCGGGAGGTTGAGCGAAGTGCGCATGCGCATGCGCATGCGCACTTCGCTCAATGAGGCTGAATCGTAAAGTCTGCACGGGCGCATCAGGCACAGGCCTGTGCGCACGCGCGAAATTTTGGAAAAGGAGGGGGGACTGAGGGAGAGCCGGAGGCGTATTTCTTCACATTCAGGCGGCGCAAATTCAAGGCAGAGGAGGAGCTGGGCACCAACGGCGGCGGCATGTTCAGACCGGGAGAAACGCCCTGGGCACCTTAAACTCATGACTGACAGGTTAGATAAAAGCTTTTTTTATCAAAACGAGCCTGCGGATTTCGCATATAACAACACCATTGAAATCACAGGGGCTCCATGGACAGAACTATAGTTTTAAAAGTGGGGGTTAGAAAGTGGTGACAGAGTCCCTTTAAGCACATAAAAGGCCTGAAGTTGATTTGAGGTGTGGTGCTTGCATTTTGAAGATTTTGCTGAAAAGTAAACATGCGGTCAAAGGAGCTCTCCATGCAGGTGAAACAAGCCATTTTTGCCTTAGGCTACTTTCACACTGGCGTTTTTACTGGATCCAGCAGGGTTCAGTAAAAACACTTCCGTTACTGATAATACAACCGTCTGCATCCGTTATGAAAGTTGTTGTATTATCTTTAACATACCCAAGACAGGTCCGTCATGAACTCCATTGAAAGTCAATAGGGACGGATCCGTTTTCTATTGTGGCAGATTGTCGCAGACTTGCATTGGGGTCATGTCGGATCCGTCTTGCTCCACATCCCAGGACGGAAAGCAAACTATGTTGTGGTTTGCTCTCCGGTATGGGAACGCAGCTAAACAGAACGGAATGCACTTTGGAGCGCTCCGTTCTGTTCAGTTCAGTTTTGTTCCCATTGACAATGAATGGGGACAAAACTAAAGCGTTTTTTTTTTTCCTCGATTGAGCCCCTATGACGGATCTCAATACCAGAAAACTAAAACACTAGTGTGAAAGTAGCCTTAGGCAGCACAAAGGTTATGTGCTTCCCTGGCCAGAAAGCACTGATGGAAAAGGGGCCCAAGCTGAACTCTTGCACCAGGGCCCATGAGCTTTTAGCTACGCCCCTGATGCTGGGAGTTGTAGTTTCACAGCAGCTGAAGTGCCGAAGTTTGCTGATCTCTGCTTTATTGGGTCCTGATCATGTCTAACTGACAGAGATGCAGGTCTCATTCTACGGCTACATGCACACGACCGTTCCGTTTTTTCGGTCCGCAAACCGCGCTTCCGCAAAAAAACTGAAGCCGCCCATGTGCCTTCCACAATTTGCAGAACGGAACGGGCGTCCCATTGTAGAAATGCCTATTCTTGTCCGCAAAACGGACAAGAATAGGACATGCTATATTTTTTGGGCGGGGCCTTGGAACGGAGCAACGGATGCGGAGTGCTGTCCTCATCTTTTGCGGCCCCATTGAAGTGAATGGGTTCACACCCAAGGTGCAAAAACTGCGGCTCTGATGCAGACCCGAAAAACGGTTGTGTGCATGAGGCCTAAGAAGGAGCTCTGATACATTGTAACGAACAATGCACCTGTGTCAAATGGACGTGATTAGAACAGCTTTCAGCCTCTGGAGCCAAAAAATAATTTGTCAATTCACTGACAGCAAGCAGACATCTTGAAAATAGCGAGGAATTTAATCGCAAAGTACATTACAAAGTTGCAGAACATTCAAATAACCTAAAACCAGAAACCTCCTTTAGGCCTCGAGCACACAACCGTATATATTTTGCAGGCTGCAAATTGCGGATCTGCAAAATATGGATACCATCCGTGTTGCGTCCGCATTAAAGTCAATAGGTCCGGCACACGGACCACATCCATAATTTTTTATATCCACAATTTGCTGACCGTAAAACGGATACGGCCTAAATGAGTGAACGATGATGTAAGGATGTATTATTTCTGGATCTGACTGGTGATTGTCCGTCTTATATTCCAGTATCCACTTCCACTGCTTATTGAAGATCACGAACCTGATATTAAAGAACAACATCTGTTCCGAATTTCTGAGAATCCCCATTGAATAGCCGCGCAGTGATAACAGCCGGATTTTTCTCAATGTAAAAAAGTTACTGCATATCTGCACTTAATGGGCTTCCGAAGAAGTCGACATTGCTTCAAGATTCTCTGCCATTTTCTTACATGGGACTGTTTTGTCAGTTCGTATTGTACCTATTGTATTATTCTTCTTCTGTGTCAGTTTATGGTGATTTTAGGCTTTCCATTTCTTTCCTGTTCCCTTTCCATAATTTTTTTTTATAAATTATACATGTAACCTCCACCCTTGCCACATAAATCTCTAATGACTGAGCTGCAGGAAGTTTAGCCTAATCTGGGAATTATCACTGTGCCGAACTGACAAGGGCATGTCTCCTCCACGCTGCGTGTAAGGCTGAACGTGTGCAATAATATAGTGGCGGTATGTGTCATGACGGAGATCGACATGCTGCCACGACTTCCAGGCACCAGAGCGTGTTTGAGTCTCCTGCAGAGTCCTTGTATCCAGAGAACATTTAGCAAGTGTACAAGCTAATTTTCAAAAATGTCAAGAAATAAAAGCATTTCTTAAGCCTTTACATGTGGAGGAGTCCGTGTTTTAGGAGTTTTTTTACTCAATCGGAACGGACAGTCCTTGATATATTTTTTTTACTGCAAAAAAAAAACTAGCACATCCAAAGTGGCAGATGCACATCCATACAGCTAACATGCAGACAGCAAACAAACTACGTATGGCAGCACACTGTTATACATGGAAACAAAAAAACTAGGGATTATATTGGATATAAGTGGTACTATTCTTACTATACATGAAATATGGAAGCTCTTTGCTCACATTTTTGATCATATGTGTGTCGAGCCCATATACCAATGTCAAGGTGGCTTCTGCAGATGGGTACCTAACAATAACCTCTCCTGGGCCTAACCTGAGCCTACAACGTTCAAGGCAGTGTAGGAACCAGCTATATTAATACTCTGCTCAGAAGCCCTGGGCAGATGGATGGGGAGTGCTTAATAAAACATACTGCAAGAAAATTTAGACTAGCACATTCATAGTCACAAGTGCACATCTGCACTGCTCTGAACATTGTAGGCTTAGGTTAGGCCCAGGAGAGGCAGTTCTGTTAGTTTTAGGCACCCATCTGCAGAAGTCATCTTGACGTTGGTAGATGGGCCCAACACACATTTGATTAAAAAATAATAATAATCATACTTAACTCATCCATTTTTCTCGCAATGGGCCGGCCACTGCCACCTTGATTGAAGATCTTGCAGAAAATCTGGTGCACGGTGACGTATGACTGCTGATTTGATGACTTCATCACGGGCTGCTCAAGATTTCGTGCTAGATTTTCAATCAAGGTGGAGGCGGCCGGCCCGTCGAGAGCAAATGTATGAGGTATGTATGATTTTTATTTTACACTTTCTTATTTCTATCAAATGCCGCGCTCAGCTATGAACACAGCATCTAAGGGGTACAATGATGGGGAGCAACAATTGATGCTCCCTGACTCCCTGTCATTGCACCAACTACTTACAAAGAAACGTGCTTCATGACAAAAAAAAATATAATTCGGTGAAGCAGACGATTCAAATTTTGCTATATTTCGCTCACCTTTTATTATAGGTATAGTACCACTGTAATCCAAAATAATCTCTAATCCCAAATTCTATTGTTTGCATGTATAATGGTGTGCTGCCATACATATTTATCTTGATTTTTTTTTTTTTTAGGCTTCACATCAGGATGTTCTGGCAGAGGAAAAGCCTGCCGGAGTTAATCGTATCCACTAGTGTTGAGCGAATTGGGTTTGGATTGCTTTATCCGAACCAAATTCATTTGAAAACTTCATTAACAATATAGCCTCCATCCTACCGGAAAATGTATGGGCTCCACGGAGGTCTTTGCGAACTTGCGGAGGCTATATTGTTAATGAAGTTTCCAAACAATTACAGCAATTCCAAACACGATTCTCTGAACACTAGTATCCAGCATAGTTGGATACTACCTTTCTCCGCCGGAGCCCATTGACTATAATGGGACTAGGCGGGAAGACGGCAAGGATTCTGCTGGACATAAGACGTTGTTTACAGGGTTTTTTGTCCAGCCGTATCCCAAAACTAATAGGCCCTAACAGGCCAGATCCCCACTGGGTCCAATTATAATCAAAGTGGCCTGGCAGTGCTCTGGTCCTTTCTGGCTATGCTGGATATGATGAATTCCAGCAGTCCTGGTCTTCTACCAGGACAGCCTGCTGGAAAATGTTAATGCTAGTGAAAAACTAGCCTAACGGTCCGTTTAGATGTGACAAATCAGCAGGCGATTGTCAGGAAGGGCAAGTGCCTGCTCGTCAGTGAATAAGACCATACATTTACATACAGCTATCTCCTCCATAATGTGCGGAGATGCAATCGCTAATGCCATCACTCGTCCCCATATAGACTTATTCTTTGCCAGCTGCAGAAGCAGTTTACACAGCACGATCTGCTGTCGACAATGATTTAGGTGTCTACACAAATAATCCAATTACCCGACGAGCAAGCATTTCGCTCATTCATAGGGTAATCAGCAGCACGTTTACACTGGCAGATAATCACTAATGAGCATTTCTATGAACACTCGTTGGCCAGTGTAAAAGGCCCTTTATCCAGGTTGTACCAATCCATAATAATAATAAGGCTTGGCATTAAAATTTCCTCCATTACAGGAGCAAACCGGCAAAATTAACGGAAGCATTGCATCAGAAGCATCCAACTCATTGGGGGAGACTTACTATCACTTTATACCACTTAAAAGGGTTGTCCACTTTGGATAATCTCTCTTTCACTGACCATAAACGGATAACCAAGTGTCTTAACACCAGTGATCAGCTGTTATCTGGAGGACAACCTGGAAGCAAGTGTTCAATTTCCCTGCAGTGCCACCGCAGGAGAAAAGAAGAATTACACTATTTACATTTGAAGAAATGTGCTATCCATGTAGTGAATGGATGTCCTGGGTCCTCCAAGGGAAAGATGTTCTTTGTAGCTACTCTCTACTGTGAGGGTCCTGAACAGTAGACCCGCTCTCTGTTAGCTATATGAAAATGATGGGTTTTTCTAAAGCTGAACTTTTAATAAATTGGACTTTTCTTGATTTAGTCCACTAGTGGTCTAGAAATCATCATTTGCCCTAATAATGCTAAAGAATGTTTTGCGAATCCAGTGACTCCCCTTCTCCATGTTATTGATGGAAGAGTTATGTGATGGTTACATAAGTCATTGGTAATGTTTTTAGGATTTAGTGCACTTCATCCCAGAGCTGAATGTTTACAAGAAGAGCTGAAGCCGATGAATAAACTGCAGGTACCACTAAGTATTCACCTCACATCCTCTTTCCTTGGGTAATTTATTCTAAGCATGGTAGTTGGAAGCAAAAGGTGAATACGCATATTTTATCAGGAGCGAGAACATAAAATTCAGTACATAAGTTTATTAGACACTACATTTACCAAACATAGCAGTGGAGTGAGAAATCCACTGATTCATCAGAAGCGTATTGAAAAGATCTCAGAAGATGGTATTAATACAGCTGGCGGGGATGCGAGATGGTAAGTGATACAGACAAAAAAAAACTCCGCCGACTGGAAGGGAATGAACACTTTTATAATAAATTATATGGCATACTAATATCACGTGTTAAATCTCCCAAGCTACGTCCCCTGCATTTGGACCTTAAAACTCTAAAACTCTACCTTCGACTACTGTTTGTAATTTGAACCAATCTGCCATAACATAAAAACCACCTGTCTAAGGCTTCTTTCACACGTCTCCACAGACAGCACACATATCCATTGGCTTTAATGTGCGTATTTTTAGTGCCCTGGAGCAGAGGTACTTTGAAGTCTGGACGTTTGTGCACATTTGCCCCTATTTCCCCTATGCAAAGTCATCAACACCAGGGACCTGGAGATCGCAGGAGCCAGTGTCGGGAAGTAGATGAGTATGCTTCCCTTCACATGTCTGCCCAGAGGGTTTGACAACCCCCTCCACCTCCCTAAAACCTGTACAACCCCTTTAAGTCTTGTAAGTCTCCAGGCATGGCCCAATGGTATTGGAAGCACAACAATGAACTTTGTCCACTCATAGCCTACCACCGCCTACCGGGAAGACCCCACATGACTCTTGTGCAAAAAGGGCCAGGCAAAATGACGTAGATAATGCCCGGTCCTGCCAATCAAGCTTAGGCAGCAGTGGATGCAGGGTTAGTGCCTTCAGTGCAGTGGACTGCAATTTTTTTTTTTTAAGTCAAAATTTTAAAACATACACAGGGTTGGATTGAGATGAGCAAAGCCTATCTGAACACAGCCTTGGTTAAGCAGTGTCTGAAAACTCATTCCCTTTAAGGATTCTTTGGAAGTGAACCAGACCATAATCCCACAATCCAATTTGTAAAACTTTGTGTCCATAAAACATTCTCTCAAACCCTGCATTCCCGGTTCGCTGCTCCCCTCTCTCCAGCTGGCCTAGTGATGAGGGCTCTAATGAGTAATGTTTTATATTAGGATAAATAATATCACAGCCTATCACCGCCGATCATTATTCTCTCGCTTCCATCCGATGCCAAACTAATCACAGAGGAAACAATGGGAACAGATGAGAGATTTTTGTTTTGTGCCTGTAGTAAACACACAGCTAATATTTTACAGAAATATACAGTAAGTAAATAATGTGACATTTCCAATGACAGAGCAGAGCATAAAAAATGACTCACTTGTACATGAAGGCATGACTCATGTCCCCAGGAACACGGCAGCCACACTGAGCAGGGAGCTACGTGCTTTGCTTTGTTGTTTTTTTTTGTTCGTTTTTTTTAACCAGCATGTAGTACCCCAGAGCGTGCACCACTATTCCTACAACCTTCTACTGTCTCTAATGCCTCACCAATGTGTGACACCACTATGCCTTTTGTTTCTCTGTCTGTTCAGAAAGTGCTATGTAACCGTTATGTATTGTATTTCATGCACTGTGCCTAGTTCACCAGCAGGTGGCAGTGTGTCTGGCAGTGAGCTATAGGTAGCATGGAACTAACCATTCCATTCTCTCCCACTCCTTGGAGGAGTGGGCTCACCTAGATCTTCCAAGGGGAAGAGTGTCTTGCCTGTTCAGAGTTAGGGCTCATGCACGCGGTCGTTGATCGCAATTTGCATTCCCAAATGCACGGGCAACATCTGTGCAGATTCCGCAGACAGATCCAGACTAGTGTTGATCGTGCACCAAAGTGCTCGTGTGGTCTTGCCGAACACATCAGTATGCTCGTGTGTTCTACCGAGCACCTGAGCACAATGGAAGTCAAAGGGAAAACCCCAGCCAGCCTGCTCGGAAGAGAAGAGGGTGTCTGTTTCCCAAAAAAAGGTTAGAAATTGATGGAAACCCCATCAAAATGGTTTGTAAACAGCATTAAGAGGATAGCTGGATGTGTCTTGGACTCTTATTATCTATGACATACAATAAACAACCACACAAAGGCTATATGCCAAAAGCCAGGTATGTGCAAGCAATCAATCTATCCATGAGACAGATGACAGGCTTAGTCAGCATACCTTACAATGGCAGCCTTGTGCACTATGAGATATTCCAAACCAGCTCTCGTCTGACTGAGAACCAGTAAGCCTCAAAGTTACTGTTGGATGGCTTGGGTGAACCTGCGCACCTAGATCAATATCATTAGGGAGACAAAGTTTTCTGATTGTCCTAACATAATATTCAATAACCTTTCTATACAGTTTTTTCCATCAATTTCTAACCTTTTTTTGTGAACCAGACACCCTTCTTCAGAGCAGGGGTGCCTGGTTTGATGCCGCTATAGGGGCACGGCTGGCACACGTTAGTGTGCACGAGCCTAGTCAAGTTTTGGTCCTAGCTAGAGGCTATAGAAGTAGTGCAGTGCAGCCCAGGCCTAGAAGCCCGACTGGGAGCACAGCAGGCAAGTCAGCCCTAACCCAGGGGTTGTAAGAGTTGCAACTGAGACCCAGCAGTCCATCAAAGTGTGGCCAGATACCAAGATGGAAGAGGCCCCTTACAAGATACCAGACTAGAGTGAGAGTTCAGCACAGTGGTAATACAGAAAAGAACCTGCCAGTGCACCCTAAAACCTGCCGGAGCCAAGAGCTGCTGTGATTCTGTATGAGCTGCTACCCGTTTATGCCAGTACTGAGTAAATTAACTCAACTTGTATCAGAGCCTGGATCTTACTCATTTCAGTTCCTACCAATTACAAACTTTCTGTGTAGCTGCTACGTAGCCTGATCTCGGAGCGCCAGATCCAGGTAGTAGCACCGTGACAACCCTCATAGCCATACCACTGCTTGGCATCCTAACCCTGGAACTGGTAGAGCCTCTGGGGACAGGTTTCCTGCGCGCTACAAGCACTTCCATTAAAAGTTAAACAAAAAATAATTACCACTGTATAATAACTGCATTAACAACCCATGTGCTCGGGACTGAAACCTTTTAGCAATTTTGCAAGTTGTAGTTTACCAGGCCTGAATATTTTTAGTTGCTGTGCTACAAAAATAATTTTTCATTGGCTTTGCTTGGGACATGTAGGGCTTTTTTATGTTTTTGTTGTTTTATTATAGGTAAATTGTACTAAAAGTAAAACTCAAAAACATTGGGGCTCATTTACTATCAGATATACAGCAGTTTTCTGTTGCAGATTGCGACGCAAAGGTTATTTGCTTTGCAATCTGCGACTTTTCCTCGCTCACCCCAGGACTAAAAAAGGGGGCATGGTTTGGGTCGAGAAAGGGCCCGTCTCATTTATAATTTTCTACGCCTAGTCTGGTGGCGGATATGCCAAAGTTATGTAGAGGCCGGCGCCTCTACAAGCCTGCGGTGGCGGTGGTTCCTCCGAAGTTGTTATTAAGACAGGCGTCTACAATGTTGGTCTTAATAAATGACCCCCATTATTTCTTTAGAATGGGTTTCATTAGATGTATGATCTTGGTTCTTTATTCTTTCCTTTCCTTTTTTTTTTTTTTTTTTTTAAATAATAATAAAAGTGTATAGGGTATGTTCACATGGGACTGAAATGTTGCAGATATTCTGCACCAGAAAGGCTGCAATGTTTCTGCTGGAAATCCACAGTAGAACAAAAGGTATCAAAGGTAACTTTCACAAGATCGTATGGAAATTTGTCCATATTCCAGCTCCAGATACACATGGATTCCGATATTCCATCAAGATTGTCATCAGTATTGCTTCAGTATTTCATCCGTATTTATATGCGTATTCCTTACTTACTGCATTTTTAATGTACTCCCATTGACTATAATGGGCGTATTTGGAATAAAAAACCTACAAAACTAGAACGTGATGGAAAACATATGTTCATGTACGCAGTGGATTTTGCGGATGCTGCAGAATATGTTGGTGCTACACAAGAAATAAATAGATGCATCCTATTTGGATTTCATGTCTGCAAGCACGCTGCAATCTCACAAAAAGCAAAATATTAAAGGGGTTCTCCGGGATTTTAATTTTGATGACCTATCGGACACCCGGCACCCCCACTAATCTAGGCTCTATGAGGAGACGGCGCATGAGTGCGCCGTGCCGTCTTCCTTCTCTCTTCCTGCTCGCCATAGACATAGCAGCAGTGAGCAGGAAGAGAGAAGGGAGATGGCACTGCACTCTGCTTCCCTTCTGCAGCGACCGGGCTGCAGGGGCAATATGTGAGGGTTGGTGGTTGGTGGGTAGTAGTTGTTTACTCACTGTTCTGTAAAGCTCCCTGGGCCGGTGTGCAGTGAATGGAAGGACAGCACCAGTTCCTTCGGGGCAAGCTCTGCTGTCCAGGGACTCCTGCCAGATGGTGGTTGAGGTGGCCTTGGTGGTGTGATTTCTAAGGTGCCGTGGAGGTAGGGGTCCCTGGTGTTCATGATGCCAGCACTGTTAGGTACAAGGGAGGGTGGTAGAAAGGATAAGGAGTCAATGGTTAAAAATAACAGAACTTTTTACATAATCAATTGCCTTGAGGTAGTTAGTGCAGTACATTTACATGGCAAGGGTGACAACCCATATGATGTATACGCGATTGGCTTAGCTGCAATCCTAGTAACAGGCTTGACAATAGGTGCATTGAGATTTTCCTTTAGCTGGTATGAGAGAGTTCCTTTCTAACTGTCCTCACTTTGTCCACCCTCTAGCTGCCAGATACTGGATATAATAATGACTCTTACTTGTGTTTGGCAACCCACAGGGCGGTCTCCCTAATGGTAGGCATGAGTCCTCTGCTCCATTGCTTTCACTGGTTGCTTTCAAAAACACTAGTCCACAATGTCCATAGAGGTATGTGGTAATGGACAACCTTGCGGCTAGTCGTCCGGCTGTGTCCAGATGCTTTTAGGCTTTTCCCGGTCACTGGTGCTGTGGTGTCCATAAGCTAATGCTGCTTCTATCTCCACTAGACTTTCTCTGGTCTGTGCTAGTTAGCTGTAAGGGTGTTCTCCCTACTCCTTCAGCTTGACCAGGGCCAAGGGGCTAAGATAGCAGCTACATATTGGACTTTGCTTCTCATGCAACTCACACATCACTACCTCTCTCCTTACTCCTCAGCTAACTTCCTTCCTTCTACACAGAACTGACACACCCTAACATTGCATAACACTAAGGTATATATATACAGTACAGACCAAAAGTTTGGACACACCTTCTCATTCAAAGAGTTTTCTTTATTTTCATGACTATGAAAATTGTAGATTCACACTGAAGGCATCGAAACTATGAATTAACACATGTGGAATTATATACATAACAAAAAAGTGTGAAACAACTGAAAATATGTCATATTCTAGGTTCTTCAAAGTAGCCACCTTTTGCTTTGATTACTGCTTTGCACACTCTTGGCATTCTCTTGATGAGCTTCAAGAGGTAGTCACCTGAAATGGTCTTCCAACAGTCTTGAAGGAGTTCCCAGTGATGCTTAGCACTTGTTGGCCCTTTTGCCTTCACTCTGCGGTCCAGCTCCTGAAGATATTGCTTTCCAGCTCCTGAAGAAGAAGTTGACCGAACCACCGTCTTAGGCTATCCAGATTACCAACAGCCATTCCATCCCTACACTGATGCCAGTAAGAAAGCCCTGGGAGCTGTCTTGTCTCAACTGCAAGAAGGTAAGGAAAGAGTAATTGCTTATGCCAGCAGATCTCTTAAAGGTGCCGAGAGAAATGACCAGAACTAAAGTTCCTTCAAGCTGGAATTCCTCTCACTCGTGTGGGCTGTCACTGAAAAATTTAAAGACTACCTCACAGCAACACCATTTATGGCCTATACTGATAACAACCCACTGGCGCACCTCAACACAGCCAAGTTAGGAGCCAACTTTGTAGCCAAGAGTGATCTATTATTGTCATGGCGTGCATATATCCTGAACGACTTGGTTCTAGCTTTACGTGATGAATCAACACTATTTCTAGAGTTGTTCGGCTTACAATGGAATGTAATGGTGCTCTTTGGTCATGTTATTGCATTCCCGCATCATTTGGAGCTACAGAGCCAGGGTAAGAGACTCATTGCCTTGATTATTTGCCTTGCTCTAAGGACTCTCTAAAGACTCCTTTGCCCTTGTTCTGCAACATTCAAGTCATGTACCCGGAAATGGACTTTGACATACTAAAGCCCTTCGTGATGTTCTGCAACCATTATGCTTCATGCCCAGGGAACGGACTCTTGCCCTGTGAGCCTCCTGAGAAGTTTCCTTTTTGTGTACATTATGGACTATCTTGGTCTTTACTGTCTGCTGTGCCAGGTCAGCCCCCCAGATTCCCAGTTACAATAGAATCCACAACCCTTGTCACTCATGCTATATTGTGATACTCCTGATGTATATGCCTAACCCAATTTTCTTATAGCCAAAGAAGAGAGAACACAAGAATGGCGTAATGGTACTGTGTATATGCATGCATGCTCTTTTTATATTTTTGAAGTGATGCATCATAGTGGCAAGAGTGCGCCATGGATGGCTTATATACATATAAGTAAGGGGGGGATGAAGTGTCCTGAAACACACTGCTTAATACTGTTTCATGAAAATGTGCTTGTGTCTTAGTTCCTATAAAGTTGCATAGGGAGGGGGAGGTTCTAACAAACACAGTACAGAGGAGAAGGAGGTCAGTGTGTGTGATGTCTGAGGACAAAGCTGCACCTCAGAAGCCATTTTGGAGAGTTATCGAAACTCCAGAGTTTGTTCCATATATCAGCCCATAGAAAGGAAAGATTACAGAAGATCCAGGCAACCCAGAGAGGGAGTAAGAATATTGGCAAAGGAAAGTAATTGTCATTTATCAGGCTCTAGTCTCCTTTGCATTTGGTGGAGAAATTCTAAGCTACCAGCTGCCCACCATAACCAAAGACAGAAAGGCCACCCATCAGGAGATAGTATTCCTAGAGAGGATACAGAAGTATATGACTATAGGGTACAGCAGAGATAGTACATCCTCCAGTCTGGAGAAACAAGGGATAAATTGTTATAGAGGAAAATTACCCTTTATGCAACTTTTGGGAACTAACCTGAGCCATTGTAGAAGATGCCTTGCTGTAAATGACTTTTGCGCACATTGATGACCTTTGGATCAGCTTCAGTAAAGTACTGGGAATGTGTTAAGAGAACCGGTCTCCTTATTGTGCGAACTTATCGCCTATTTGCACTCCACGGCACCTTAAAAACCATCACCAAGGGCACCATCTGGCGGGAGTCCCTGGACAACAGAGTGTGTCCTGAAAGAACTGGTGCTGTCCTTCCATTCGCTGCAGAACTGTGAGTATAAACTACTAGTACCCCCATCGGACCACCATAACTCACACATATTGCCCTTGCGGCTTGGTCGCTGCACTTCATACAGATGATCATCCCCCGCCTGAGGATAGGTCATCAATATTAAAAGCCTGGAGAACCCCTTTAATGTTAACAGATATCTTCTGTATCATTTTACATTCCCCTAAAACAAGCTGAAAAAAGTGAAGGCAGAAAGTTGAAGCCTATAATGTGACCTTGTATTCGGTTCATACCCAGAGTCAACATTTATCATTGCTTTCTACCTGCTCCTGTTTATGCAATTACTCATCCAGCGCCTCCTGAGAGACATTAAATATCCTCTGATGAATGAGGCCGAGTGTAAGTGATGTCCATTTATACAACCAGCCTTTAATTAAGGCCGACGCATTGTACTGTATTGATTTCTGTATACTGTATATTGAATATTCACATCGATTATATTTTCCTTCCCTCGTTACTGCATTTTAAGACCTGAAAAGTTTCCAAAGTGGAAGGACAAATGAGATCATTCAGAAACCCATATCTATCTATCTATCTAGAAATGCTAAAAACAATGGCAGCACAGGAAAAAAAGTAGCAGAGCAAGATATGGAGGTGCATGCCCGTTGGTCCGACACTGACCCAAAATTACAAAAAGAAGAAAATCGGGCAGCAATCTCACCTTAAAAAATTGATATAATTTATTCATCCAGCATGGGTGAATAAATTATATCCATTTTAAAGGTGATAGTGCTGCCTGATTTTCTTCTTCTTTTTTTTTTTTTATCAATCTATCTCATATCTATCTATCTATCTCTCTATCCAATATCTATCTAGCTATCTCATTATCTATCTATCTATCTAAGGAAATTCCACAGCACTCCCAAAAAAAAGTTCAGTAGTAGTGTTCTTTATTCACCATCGCCAACACGATGTTTCAGTCCTCTTACTGGGACTATACTCAAGCAGCACCTTGTAAGAGGACTGAAACACTACTACAGAACTTTTTTTGGAAGTGTTGTGGAATTTCTTCTACTAATTCTGTGCAGGTTTGATCATGTCTGCAGCCACTGGCACACACTTTTTTTTTCTTTTGGATATATATTGATCGATCTATCTATTAAATTATTACAAATTGATTTTGACACCTATTCGACCTAATTGGTCCAAAAATTCAATTTGTGTCTGAATTGATTTTACCTACAGTGCTGCCCATAATTATTTATACCTCTGGCAAATTTTGACTTAAAGTTACATTTATTCAACCAGCAAGTAATTTTTTGACGGGAAATGACATAGGTGTCTCCCAAAATAAGACAATGTACAAGAGGCATTATTGTAGGAAAAAAACATTTCTCAGCTTTTATTTATATTTGAGCAAAAAGTGTCCAGTCCAAAATTATTCCTACTCTTCTCAATAATCAATAGAAAAAGCCTCTATTGGCTATTACAGCAATCAAACGCTTCCTATAATTGCAGACCAGCTTTTTGCAGGTCTCCACAGGTATTTTTGCCCATTCATCTTTAGCAATGAGCTCCAAATCTTTCAGGTTGGAGGGTCTTCTTGCCATCATCCTGATCTTTAGCTCCCTCCACAGATTCTCAATTGGATTCAAGTCTGGACTCTGGCTGGGCCACTCCAAAATGTTAATGTTGTTGTCTGCTAACCATTTCTGCACTACTTTTGCTGTGTGTTTTGGGTCATTGTCATGCTGAAACGTCCACTGGTGCCCAAGGCCAAGTTTCTCTGGAGACTGCCTGATGTTGTCGTTGAGAATCCTCATGTATTGCTTTTTTTTCATGGTGCCGTTTACTGTGATTAGGTTCCCCGGTCCATTGGCTGAAAAACACCCCAAAGCATTAGGTTCCCACCACCATATTTGACAGTGGGGATGATGTTCTTTGGGTTGAAAGCTTCTCCTTTTTTACGCCAAATGAAGGAAACATCATTGTGACCAAACAATAACATTTTTGTTTCATCTGACCATAACACAGAAGACCAGAAGTCTTCTTCTTTGTCCAGATGAGCTTTTGTATGCCTTATCTGCCTTATCTGGAGAAGTGGCGTCCTCCTTGGTCTGCATTGTGCAGTGTCCGTTGGATTGTCTGCCTTGAGACATTGCCACCAGCAGAGCCCAGATTCACCAGGATGGCCTTGGTGGTGATCCTTGTAATCTTTTTCACCTCTCTAACTATCCTCCTGGCCAGCACAGGTGTCACTTTTGGCTTCCGACCACGTCCTCTAAGATTTTCCACAGTGCGGAACATCTTGTATTTTTTGCTCAAATGTTAATAAAAGCTGAGAAATGTTTTTCTTTCCACAATAATGCCTCTTGTACATCGTCTTGTTATCTTTTGGGAGATACCTATGTAATTTCCTGTCAAAAAATTACTTGCTGGTTGAATAAAAGTAACTTTAAGTCAAAATTTGCTAGGGGTATGAATAATTATGGGCAGCACTGTAAATCAAAAGTGCTTTAATTGGCCTGGAAATTGCCTCCCCCTTTTAAGGTCCTGAGCATGATAGCAGCAATAACAAATATTGTCAGAATGACACTGATTATACATAGCTACAGGTAAACACATGGTTGACGGTGTTAACAAACAGCCTGTTTAAAAACACAATGCACCGTCACATTTGTTATGCTTATTAATATTAGAAACCTTCCAAAACTTGTCCCTTATCTGGGCAAATGGAGTTTAAACGCAATTGGTGTTGCTGGGGAAAAAAACTGTGGCTTGTTCTGAACAAACATCCAAAATTGTGCCTTAACCTCCTCAGGACGGCCGTACGCAGGATTGCATCTTTGCGGCGGTCCTGTTACTCTGGGTGGACGCGCCGGTGCGTCCTCTCGCGAGACGCGAGATTTCGGGCAAAGCCGGCCCGCGCATGCGCATCGCGAGCCGGCAAAATTTAAAAGACAAGTTCGTCCTCAACCTGCCCGCCGCTGGCAGGTTGATGATTTTCAAAAAAACTAATCAGAAGCCAGCTAACACATCATATTTTGTAAATATGATGTGTTAAATGGCTGCTGTGCTCCTCTGCTCTTTCTTTTGGTCGGTTGGTTCCAGCAGAGGAGCACACATCACTGTGAGTACCCACCAACACCACACTTAGCCCCCAGATCACCCTCCATCACCCCAATTAACCCCTTGATCACCCCTTCTTGCCCCTGTCAATCACTAGTGAAAGGGAAAAAAGTGATCAGTGTAAACTGTCATATTTTTTTTCCACTGGTATTGACTGATAGGTTTTAGGATAGTTTAGGTCCCTTGGTTAGGTAGTTTAGTGATCGTTTAGCGCCCAGCCCACCGCACCGCAGTCACTTATTCGCTGATTAGTGTATCGCTAATCAGCATTTGTACTTTTATAGTATCTGGAAGTGATCAAAACTGATCACAGTCAGATCTATAATAGTATTAGTGTCACCTTAGTTCGCCCTCCACCCAAAACGCAGTGTTTGCCCGATCAGGCCTGATCGGTCGCCCACACGTGCGTTCACCCATGCCCGCCCCACCGCAGTGAGAAAAAATTATTATTTTTTTATCACTGCACATTCACTTTACAAGCGCTGCGGCGATATTTTGATATTTTTTATCAACCGCAGTGGCCTCCGGTACTTCGCTAGCCTCCCATTTGTAAGACAGGCTTGCTTTTTTTCTTGGGTAGTCTCAGGGAATACCCCTAAATTTAGTTGCCCAAATGTCAAACAGGGGGTATTCTTCTGAAGAGGCCTACAGGCTTCTGACCCAGTTGGATGAGGAATGGGAACCCTCATCTGATGAATCTAGCGGGTCAGAATATGAACCTGTAGAAAGCAGTGGCAGTCTGACCCAAAGTTCGGCAAGGAGGTTGAGGTCCCTGATAGCACCAGGCGTACCCGGCCCCGTGTCGCTAGGATCCGTTTCAAGGGCAGCAGAGTGGGGCTGTCGGATTACGTGGTGAGGCATACACCAGCAGCGCAGTCCTCCCTGGACCTAGTACCAGCACTGCCGTACAACATGGTGAAGTGGCGAGCACCAGAAGGGCAGTTGAAGCTGGTATGGTGGCACGTGCATTAGTTACCCCGTCGCAGCCACCGCAAAGACGGGCCCGTAGACCCCCTAGAATCCCTGAGGTGCTGGCAAACCCTGATTGGCAGTCCCCAATTTCAGCCGCACCTGTAGTTCCCCCTTTCACCGCCCAGTCTGGAGTTCGGGTTGAGACAGCTCAGATCGGTTCGGCCCTGGGATTTTTTGAGCTGTTCTTGACTGCGGAGCTCTTGGACTTAGTCGTGGCAGAAACAAATCGGTATGCCATTCAATTTATATCCGCCAACCCGGGAAGCTCTCATGCCCAGTCTTTCCGGTGGAAACCAGTCCAAGTTTCCGAATTCAAAATTTTTCTGGGCCTTCTCCTCAACATGGGTCTAACCAAAAAGCATGAATTGCGGTCATATTGGTCCACGAACCCGATTCATCACATGCCCATGTTCTCTGCTGCTATGTCCAGGACACGTTTTGAGACCATCCTGCGTTTCCTGCACTTTAGCGACAACACCACCTCCCGTCCCAGAGGCCATCCAGCTTTTGACCAGCTCCACAAAATTCGGCCCCTCATAGACCACTTCAACCAGAAATTTGCAGATTTGTATACCCCTGAGCAAAACATCTGCGTAGACGAGTCCCTTATACATTTTACTGGGCGCCTTGGCTTCAAACAATACATCCTAAGCAAGCGCGCCCGGCACACATTCCAAAGAGCACTTTTCGGATTTCACAGGCCATTTTTTACACATTTTGATTGCAAACTACTTCTCACGCATATGGGCTCCTAAAATGCCAGGGCAGTATAACTACCCCACAAGTGACACCATTTTGGAAAGAAGACACCCCAAGGTATTTCATGATGGGCATAGTGAGTTCATGGAAGTTTTTATTTTTTGTCGCAAGTTAGTGGAATATGAGACTTTGTAAGGAAAAAAATAAAATAAAAAAAATCATCATTTTCCGCTAACTTGTGACAAAAAATAAAAAATTCTAGGAACTCGCCATGCCCCTCACGGAATACCTTGGGGTGTCTTCTTTCCAAAATGGGGTCACTTGTGGGGTAGTTATACTGCCCTGGCATTTTAGGGGCCCATATGCGTGAGAAGTAGTTTGCAATCAAAATGTGTAAAAAATGGCCTGTGAAATCCGAAAGGTGCTCTTTGGAATGTGTGCCCCTTTGCCCACCTTGGCTGCAAAAAAGTGTCACACATGTGGTATCGCAGTACTCAGGAGAAGTTGGGAAATGTGTTTTTGGGGTGTAATTTTACATATACCCATGCTGGGTGAGATAAATATCTTGGTCAAATGACAACTTTGTATAAAAAAATGGGAAATGTTGTCTTTTTACAAGATATTTCTCTCACCCAGCATGGGTATATGTAAAATGACACCCCAAAACACATTCCCCAACTTCTCCTGAGTACGGCGATACCAGATGTGTGACACTTTTTTGCAGCCTAGGTGGGCAAAGGGCACACATTCCAAAGAGCACCTTTCGGATTTCACCGGTCATTTTTTACAGATTTTGATTTCAAACTTCTTCTCACGCATATGGGCTCCTAAAATGCCAGGGCAGTATAACTACCCCACAAGTGACCCCATTTTGGAAATAAGACACCCCAAGGTATTTTGTGATGGGCATAGTGAGTTCATGGAAGTTTTTATTTTTTTGTCACAAGTTAGTGGAATATGAGACTTTGTAAGAAAAAATAAAATAATAATCATCATTTTCCGCTAACTTGTGACAAAAAATAAAAAGTTCTATGAACTCACTATGCCCATCAGCGAATACTTTAGGGTGTCTACTTTCCGAAATGGGGTCATTTGTAGGGTTTTTCTACTGTCTGGGCATTGTAGAACCTCAGGTAACATGACAGGTGCTCAGAAAGTCAGAGCTGCTTCAAAAAGCGGAAATTCACATTTTTGCACCATAGTTTGTAAACGCTATAACTTTTACCCAAACCATTTTTTTTTTGCACAGAATATTTTTTTTTATCAAAGACATGTGGAACAATAAATTTAGCGAAAAATTTATATATGGATGTCGTTAAATTTCGATTAATAACAAAAAAAGTTAAACTGTCAGCAGCAATGAAATACCACCAAATGAAAGCTCTATTAGTGAGAAGAAAAGGAGGTAAAATTCATTTGAGTGGTAAGTTGCATGACCGAGCAATAAACGGTGAAAGTAGTGTAGTGCAGAAGTGTAAAAAATGGCCTGGTCATTAAGGCTAAGTTCACACGGGCGAGATTTCCGCGCGGGTGCAATGCAGTAGGTGAACGCATTGCACCTGCACTGAATCCTGGCCCATTCATTTCAATGGGGCTGTGCACATGAGCATTTTTTTTCATGCATCACTTCTGCAATGCTTTAAAATCGCAGCATGTTCTATATTCTGCGTTTTTCACGCAGCCCTGGCTCCATAGAAGTGAATGGGGCTGCGTTAATAACGCATTGCATCTGCAAGCAAGTGCGGATGCAATGCGTTTTTCACTGATGGTTGCTAGGAGATGTTGTTTGTAAACCTTCAGTTTTTTATCACGCGCGTGAAAAACGCATCAAAACGCATTGCACCCGCGCGGAAAAAACTGAACAACTAAACGCAATTGCAGCCAAAACTGACTGAACTTGCATGCAAAATGGTGCGAGTTTAACTGAACGCACCCTGAACGCATCCGGACCAAATCTGTCACGCTCGTGTGAACTCAGCCTAAGGCCTCTTTCACACTACAGTTTTTTGCGTTCCGTATACGGTCCGTTTTTTGCGTTCCGTATACGGTCCGTATACGGAACCATTCATTTCAATGGTTCCGCAAAAAAACGGAATGTGTTCCGTATGCATTCCGTTTCCGTATTTCCGTTTTTCCGTTCCGTTGAAAAGATAGAACATGTCCTATATTTGGCCGCAAATCACAGTCCGTGGCTCCATTCAAGTCAATGGGTCCGCAAAAAAAACGGAACACATACGGAAATGCATCCGTATGTCTTCCGTATCCGTTCCGTTTTTTGCGGAACCATCAATTGAAAATGTTAGGCCCAGCCCAATTTTTTATATGAAATTACTGTATACTGTATTTGCCATACGGAAAAACGGAACGGAACAACGGAACGGAAACGGAACCACAACGGAAGCAAAAAACGGAACAACGGATCCGTGAAAAACGGAACGCAAAACACTGAATTCAACATACTGTAGTGTGAAAGAGGCCTAAGGGGGTTTCAGCTAGCGGGGCTGAGGTGGTTAAAGGGAATTTGTCGGCTACAACTGGAATAAGCATCCAAATCCCACTATCAGATCTGATCCCAAACATAATCAGCTGTCAGTGAACTACTTACAATACAGATCATTGCCAGCGACTGATTGGCCTTTACTTATTACTCATCTGACATCCTGAACTTACCGGGTTGCACCACCGCCGATTACTCCATTCGCTCTATATAAGTTTTTATCTGTCTCATCTGGCACAGTTAAAAGAGTTTTCCAAGACGTTAATAGTGTTTAACTATAGTCATTAGTATGTAATTGGTAGGGGTCTGACAACAGTCTTGGGTGTTGGAGCTCCACCCATCAGATACTAATGACCTAATCAGAGGAAAACCCTTTTAACTGGTTCTTTACTGAAGCAATTTAGCAGATAAACTTCAACAACGGCAAAAGTAATGTTGCTGAGGCCCCCTCTGCTCAGCCAATTCTGAGCACAGCTCACTTGGTCTGGATGGAACTCTGCAGCAACTCTGGCTGCCCCAGTGGATAGACTCAGACAGGACAGTCAAAGGTTATGTTGCAGTACTACCCCCAAGCCAGCAGAGGGAGCTGTCCCAGATGTATGCAGCAATCTGGAGGAAGCCAGGATCCAGGGAGTGAGCAGGTGCAAGGGGCTCTGGCCCTGCTAGGTACATAGCCTGCCACAGACTTGGCTGAGAGCTGGACTAGAAGATCCCTATTCACTGGCAGTGACAGAGACCGACGGACAGACAAAGTAATACAGACCCACATCTCTTACATCCCGTGATGTCTCCTGTGATGTACAGTAGATGTTCTCTTTCCTCATCTTCTTCATTCAGACGAAGCCGCCATGATGATTTCTTTCAGCCATCTCTTGTCTCTACAGAGTTTGAAAAACAGAAATCTTTCCTACTTTTCCATCATCCTCCCACCTTCTCAACACCCCATTCTGCCACCTCTAATACTGTACCCACTGTGCTCCTCAACACTATGCCGCAGAAACAGATAATCCCCCTGAAAATACTAGTAACCATGCAGATAGTGCCCCTTTCAATAATTATTGACACACAGTGCCCTAAAAAAATATATGTGCCCAACAAATACTGCCCCTGACACTTATAGAAACATAGTGCCCTCCAAACATAATTGTGGCAATCTGATATTGTGCCAGGGTGCCCCCCACTGTAACAGTTCTCCCAAAAATCCCACCAATAGTAAGAAT
Source organism: Bufo gargarizans (assembly GCF_014858855.1). NCBI lineage: Eukaryota > Metazoa > Chordata > Amphibia > Anura > Bufonidae > Bufo > Bufo gargarizans. The sequence continues at coordinate 91,292,478 of NC_058082.1, read as the reverse complement.
TCTCTGCCAGAGTGCATTAACAGTGCCCCTAATAGTAATAATGTCCCTTATTTTGGCCCCAGAAGAAATAATGCCCGATACTGCCAATACTAGTAATCATGTTCTCTGTAGTCCCCTAGTAGTACTAAAACCCACCATAATGCCCCCCAGTAGTAATAATACCCCCTTATAAAGTATGCCAGTACAGAAATGCTCCCTTATAATGTGTGCCAGTACAAAAATTCCACCTTAGGTGTGCCAATACAAAAAATGCTCCTTTATAATGTGTGCCAGTAGAACGAATGTCTCCATAGTGGCCCCCATAGAATGTGTGCCAGTACAAAAATTGCCCGCTTATAATATGTGCCAGTACAAAAAAGGAATTAACCTCTTTTAGTGTCCCCAGTAGAAGGAATGTCCTCATAATAGCCCCTTATGTGTGCCAGTACAAAATGCTCCTTTTTAGAGCCCCCAACGTCCCCATAGTGCTTCACCCAATTATAAAATAATGACTCCTATCATACCATGGCCTAACAGCATGCTGCCAAATAAAACCAATAAGCTCACATACCTCTATTCTACTGGTGATGTGGTGAAAGACACAGACCTCTTCTGGTCTGTGCACTGAGCTATATGCAGCCTGGCTCAGGCAGAGCGACGATAATGATGACACCGGCCTCTGACATAGGAACTAGGACTATTAGAGAGAATAGTGGGGCAGGGAAACATTGCTCCTGTGCCCCACAGCAGCATTCAACCGTGTCACTGTCCTGAGAACAGCAATGCAGTTGAATACGCAGAGATGAGCTCTTCCACAATGCCCATGGCCCTTCCACTGCCCCCCACTTGACCCTACCTGGCGCCGCCTGAGGCAATCACCTAACCTTGCCTTATTGGAGGTGCACCCCTGCTTCCTGGCAATTGCCTGCTCATTAGCGGAGGAGACTGCTGCTATTACATGCACATCCACAGTATAAGGAGGAGCGATCGCTTATGCCATCGCTCGTCCCCATACCGATCACTGTTTGCCGGCAGCAGATTTTGATCACACAGCATGATTTGCCGCTGGAAAACAATTTTAAAACCTGTTAAAAGATTCCAATTGCCCGATGAACGAGCATCATCAGATAATTGGCTGAAGTACAGTATTAGGCCTATTGCACACGACCAAATGGCTTTTTCAGTGTTTTGCGGTCCGCAAAAAATGGATCTGCAAAAAATACGGATGACATCCGTGTGCATTCATTTTTTTGCGGAACGGAACATCTGGCCCCTAATAGAACAGTAGTATCGTTGTCCGTTATGCACACAATAATAGGACATGTTCTATCTTTGAACGGAAAGGAGAAACGAAAATACGGAAACGGAATGCATACGGAGTACCTTCAGGTTTTTTTTGCGGACCCATGAACGGAATGTAAACAGAAAAAAATGTTCATGTGCATGAGGCCTTACGCTGCTAGATCATCGCTAACGAGCGTTACTATGAAGGTTCGTTAGCGATGATCTGGCAGACTATCTGCCTGTCTTATACAGGCTTTAGTTAGTTATTCAGATATCTCATAAGCAGCTCCTGTCGCCAGTTGTTATTTAAAGGTATATTGTTCAGAGATAAACCCTGAGATACTACATGTGAGAGACAGGGAGACTCCCCTCAAACAGGCGTGCAGCTGAAAGGCTAATCCAGAATGGTTTGCTGAATTTTGATTTCTGCTGTTCTAAGTTTTATTCAGTGGTTACTGTTGGTTTCACAGTAAAGTCTTATCTTAAAGGCTAGCCCTGCTCCAGTGCTTCCCTAGTCCGCACATGCAATGATGGGGAGGGTTGAAGCCCTTCTTCCCCTGGGGCACACCCTGGATGTTGTGGTTTCCTGCATGGTGGTGGCTGGGGAGACCTTGGTGTTAGATAATCAGTAGAGTGCAAAGCAGGAGAACAGGTGTCCTGGTTGGATATTGAGAAAACTGACCAGGCCATCCTGGTTAAACCAAAATATAGCCTTTCTTTTACTGAATGGATGATACAGTCCTGTTAGTTTAAGACCACTTGAAAAATGGCAAAAAATCATATTTTACATAGTTGGATCTTAACAAGGTTCCAAGTAGAGCTTCAACATACAACAAGAAGAAATGAGAGTGAGACAGAACATTTTTTGAGAATTCAATTAATTAAAAATAACGATTAAACTGAAACAGGCTGTTTTTTCAGCTGATCCAAATTTTAGGACCACAGGCCTTTAAAAGGCCAAATCTGTGCAAAGATGTGGATTCATTGTCATTTTCTGTCAGGTAGTCACACGTTGTGATGGCAAAGGCAAAAAACTCTCCCTTTTTGAACGTGGTCGGGTTGTTGAACTGCATAAGCAGGGTCTCTCACAGCGCGCCAACGCAGTAAGACAGTCATTTGGAATTTCTTAAATGATCCTGAGGGTTATGGAACAAAAAAGTCAAGTGGAAGACCCAACAAAAATTTCATCAGCACTGAGCCGGAGGATCCAATTGGCTGTCCGTCAAGACACTGGACGGTCCTCGACCCAAATTAAGGACCTTACTGGTGCTCTACTGCAACCCCATAACCATCATCTGAGACTGAAGGTCTTCGAAAAACAAAGAACGTCTTCAAAGACCTCGTCTCCTTGCATTGGCCCCGGACCGTCGGTTCCAATAAAACGTTGGAGCTGAGTCCGGATGTGGAGTCAGCTCAAAGGCAAAATAGGGAGCGATATTGATGGCATGTAATAATGGCCTCAATCTTCCCTGACTAGGGGCCTAGTGTTTGCAGGCGATGAAAAGCCTCAGCTCCAACGTTATACTGGAACCGACGGTCCGGGGCCAATGCATTACGGACCGTACCACGGCTCCTTGACTCCAACCACATTTGTGCTCAGCTCCCCATGTTTCCCCTGATGAGTCTTCTTCTGAATGCAAAACATGCATGTAGGGATAGATAGGGGCAGGGCTTACTAGGGCTACTTATTTTAGGGCAAGGTACCTGACAGGGTCGCCCTTATCAGGGCGGGTGCTCTGCTGTTAGGCTGCTACCTTTGTTTAGCTATCAGGGCCAGAACAGCACCCCCCATTTAGGGCTCAATTTGGGATTTTTCTCCCCACTCTGTCATATATAATCACTACGTCATCTAGCCCAGGGATAGCTTCTACCTCAGTTTTGGTTTCCTTCCTGGGATCGTTGATGATCATTGGAACCTCCCGGGTTGTGGTAGGACATTTGGTTATCGATATTAGGTGCTGCCGTGCACCTGCCTGCCACATTTTTTGTGTATTGTGATATATTATTTGATTTATTTTCAGGGATATCTCATATTAATAATATGTATTAAAAGTTATGTTTTATGCTTTACATACTTCATATGATTGCCTCTTCAGGTTGCTTACTTGCAAGGAACTCCTAACCAGGAGAAGTGGGACCAGCCCACCACCTGGAGACTATCAATAAGGACTGCCAGTTAACTAATTACTACCCATAGAAAGCCTTTTGTAATACAGAGTATATAATAAAGTCACATTAGCTTTTGTTATGCATGAAAGTGCATACACAGTGTACTGTACATTAACACGTGTAACAGTGAACCATAGTGCATAGAACATTAACCCTTTAGTACTAAACCATGGTGCATTATAAGATTTACCCTTTGGCAGTGAACCATGGTCCATTAAATCATTAACCCTATAGCAGTGAACCGCCGAGTCACTGCAGTTCCATGAAAAATGGGACTATTGGCCGGCATGCCAGATTTCCCTGTCGATTATAGCCATGGCTTCACTAATAATAACCTATACAGCCAAAAAAACAACATCATTTATAGTCAATATTAACCGCTACAGGACCGCCGTACGCAGGATTGCGTCCTGCCGGCGGCCCTGCTCTTCTGGGTGGACGCATATACGCGTCCTCCCGCGAGAGCCGAGATTTCCTGTGAACGCGCGCGCGCTCACAGGAACGGAAGGTAAGCGAGTGGATCTCCAGCCTGCCAGCGATGTGATTTTTTTAACCCTTAACAGGTAAATTAGACGCTGTTTTGATAACAGCGTCTAATATACCTGCTACCTGGTCCTCTCATGGTCCCTTTTGTTTGGATCGACCACCAGAGGACTCAGGCAGCTCACTAAAGTAGCACCAAACACCACTACACTACACTACACCCCCCCCCTGTCACTTATTAACCCTTTATGAACCACTGATCACCCCATATAGACTCCCTGATCACCCCCCTGTCATTGATCACCCCCCTGTAAGGCTCCATTCAGACGTCCGCATGATTTTTACGGATCCATGGATACATGGATCGGATCCGCAAAACACATGCGGACGTCTGAATGGAGCCTTACAGGGGGGTGATCAATGACAGAGGGGTGATCACCCATATACACTCCCTGATCACCCCCCTGTCATTGATCACCCCCCTGTAAGGCTCCATTCAGACGTCCGCATGATTTTTACGGATCCATGGATACATGGATCGGATCCGCAAAACACATGCGGACGTCTGAATGGAGCCTTACAGGGGGGTGATCAATGACAGAGGGGTGATCACCCATATACACTCCCTGATCACCCCCTGTCATTGATCACCCCCCTGTAAGGCTCCATTCAGACGTCCGCATGTGTTTTGCGGATCCGATCCATGTATCCATGGATCCGTTAAAATCATACGGACGTCTGAATGGAGCCTTACAGGGGGCGGGTGATCAATGACAGAGGGGTGATCACCCATATACACTCCCTGATCACCCCTTGTCATTGATCATCCCCCTGTAAGGCTCCATTCAGACGTCCGCATGATTTTTACGGATCCATGGATCCATGGATCGGATCCGCAAAACACATGCGGACGTCTGAATGGAGCCTTACAGGGGGGTGATCAATGACAGGGGGGTGATCAATTACAGAGGGGTGATCACCCATATACACTCCCTGATCACCCCCTGTCATTGATCACCCCCCTGTAAGGCTCCATTCAGACGTCCGTATGATTTTTACGGATACATGGATCGGATCCGCAAAAACACATGCGGACGTCTGAATGGAGCCTTACAGGGGGGTGATCAATGACAGGGGGGTGATCAGGGAGTCTATATGGGTGATCACCTCCCTGTCATTGATCACCCCCCTGTCATTGATCACCCCCCTGTCATTGATCACCCCCCCTGTCATTGATCACCCCCCCTGTAAGGCTCCATTCAGACATTTTTTTGGCCCAAGTTAGCGGAAATATATTTATTTATTTTTGTTTGTTTTTTCTTACAAAGTCTCATATTCCACTAACTTGTGTCAAAAAATAAAATCTCACATGAACTCACCATACCCCTCACGGAATCCAAATGCGTAAACATTTTTAGACATTTATATTCCAGACTTCTTCTCACGCTTTAGGGCCCCTAAAAAGCCAGGGCAGTATAAATACCCCACATGTGACCCCATTTCGGAAAGAAGACACCCCAAGGTATTCCGTGAGAGGCATATTGAGTCCATGAAAGATTGAAATTTTTGTCCTAAGTTAGCGGAAAGTGAGACTTTGTGAGAAAAAAACAAAAAAAAAAATCAATTTCCGCTAACTTATGCAAAAAAAATAAAAATTCTAGGAACTCGCCATGCCCCTCACGGAATACCTTGGGGTGTCTTCTTTCCAAAGTGGGGTCACATGTGGGGTATTTATACTGCCCTGGCATGTTAGGGGCCCTAAAGCGTGAGAAGAAGTCTGGGATCCAAATGTCTAAAAATGCCCTCCTAAAAGGAATTTGGGCATCTTTGCGCATCTAGGCTGCAAAAAAGTGTCACACATGTGGTATCGCCGTACTCAGGAGAAGTTGGGCAATGTGTTTTGGGGTGTCATTTTACATATACCCATGCTGGGTGAGAAAAATATCTTGGTCAAATGCCAACTTTGTATAAAAAAATTGGAAAAGTTGTCTTTTGCCAAGATATTTCTCTCACCCAGCATGGGTATATGTAAAATGACACCCCAAAACACATTCCCCAACTTCTCCTGAGTACGGCGATACCAGATGTGTGACACTTTTTTGCAGCCAAGGTGGGCAAAGGGGCACATATTCCAAAGTGCACCTTTCGGATTTTGCAGGCCATTGTTTACACATTTTGATTGCAAAGTTCTTCTCACACATATGGGCCCCTAAATTGCCAGGGCAGTATAACTACCCCACAAGTGACCCCATTTTGGAAAGAAGACACCCCAAGGTATTCCGTGAGGGGCACGCCGAGTTCCTAGAATTTTTTATTTTTTGTCACAAGTTAGCGGAAAATGATGATTTTTTTTTTTTCCTTACAAAGTCTCATATTCCACTAACTTGCGACAAAAAATAAAAAATTCTAGGAACTCGCCATGCCCCTCACGGAATACCTTGGGGTGTCTTCTTTCCAAAATGGGGTCACTTGTGGGGTAGTTATACTGCCCTGGCAATTTAGGGGCCCAAATGTGTGAGAAGTAGTTTGCAATCAAAATGTGTAAAAAATGGCCTGCGAAATCCGAAAGGTGCTCTTTGGAATATGTGCCCCTTTGCCCACCTTGGCTGCAAAAAAGTGTCACACATCTGGTATCGCCGTACTCAGGAGAAGTTGGGTAATGTGTTTTGGGGTGTCATTTTACATATACCCATGCTGGCTGAGAGAAATATCTTGGTCAAATGCCAACTTTGTATAAAAAAATTGGAAAAGTTGTCTTTTGCCAAGATATTTCTCTCACCCAGCATGGGTATATGTAAAATGACACCCCAAAACACATTCCCCAACTTCTCCTGAGTACGGTGATACCAGATGTGTGACACTTTTTTGCAGCCAAGGTGGGCAAAGGGGCACATATTCCAAAGTGCACCTTTCGGATTTCGCAGGCCATTTTTTACACATTTTGATTGCAAAGTACTTCTCACACATTTGGGCCCCTAAATTGCCAGGGCAATATAACTACGCCCCAAGTGACCCCATTTTGGAAAGAAGACACCCCAAGGTATTCCGTGAGGGGCATGGCGAGTTCCTAGAATTTTTTATTTTTTGTCGCAAGTTAGTGGAATATGAGACTTTGTAAGAAAAAAAAATCAAAAAAAAAATCATCATTTTCCGCTAACTTGTGACAAAAAATAAAAAGTTCTATGAACTCACTATGCCCATCAGCGAATACCTTAGGGTGTCTAATTTCCGAAATGGGGTCATTTGTGGGGGTTTTCTACTGTTTGGGCATTGTAGAACCTCAGGAATCATGACAGGTGCTCAGAAAGTCAGAGCTGCTTCAAAAAGCGGAAATTCACATTTTTGTACCATAGATTGTAAACGCTATAACTTTTACCCAAACCATTTTTTTTTTTTTGCCCAAACATTTTTTTTTATCAAAGACATGTAGAAAAATAAATTTTGCGAAAAATGTATATATGGATGTCGTTTTTTATGCAAAATTTTACAGCTGAAAGTGAAAAATGTCATTTTTTTGCAAAAAAAACGTTAAATTTCGATTAATAACAAAAAAAGTAAAAATGTCAGCAGCAATGAAATACCACCAAATGAAAGCTCTATTAGTGAGAAGAAAAGGAGGTAAAATTCATTTGGGTGGTAAGTTGCATGACCGAGCAATAAACGGTGAAAGTAGTGTAGTGCAGAAGTGTAAAAAGTGGCCTGGTCATGAAGGGGGTTTCAGCTAGCGGGGTTGAAGTGGTTAAAGGGATTTCCGAGATTTTGATATTGATAAACTATCTTCAGGATAGGTCATCAATATCAGATCAACAGGGTTCCAACTCCTGGCACTCCTGCCGATCAGCTGTTTGAAGAGACCACGGTTCTCCGTTGAGCTCTCCAGACTCTTCCTAGGCAGTTCAGTCCCATTTAAGTGAATGGGGCTGAGCTGCAATACCAACCACTGCCACTATACAGTACAATGGGAAGCTATATGCATGGTAAGCTCAATAGAGGCTGGGGCATTCACCACAGTGCCGGACCCTCCTCAAACAGCTGATCAGTGGGGGTGCTGGGAGTCAGACCCTTGCTGATCTAAATTTGATTGCCTATTCTAAGGATACGTTGTCAATATTAAACTCTCAGAAAACCACTTTAATATCATATCTAAAGAGGATATCTGCTCCTCAGATACAATCAATGTTTTTGTGATAAAAAGCCCTTTAAAAACAACATTTTAATGAGAAATAGCCTCAATGGAAAACAGAAAAACAGTGAAAAAAAATATTTATTTTTCCCTTTGAAAAGCAACATTCCACACGAATACGATAAAAATCAATTGCAACACATCTTTTTAATGTGCATTTTATTTGTCATGTATTCTTTGCAGTGTCATTTGCCGCTGAGCTATTATGGGTGCAGGGCAGTGCAATTTATCCTACAGGGGTAGAAAGGTAACAGGGACAGAGAGTATTCATAAGTACGAAATAAACTGTGATACTAAAAGTAGATTAAAAGGGCTGATGGATTATTCTTAATGTGCAAATAACTCTTTGCAGTCACATAAACAGAGTTAAGCTTAAAAAAAACTGCAGCGCTTCTAAATAGACAGTCGGGAGGAGGCAGTGCAAACTAACCGGCTGTTTGTCACGGCGTAATTGTGTAGAATATCCCATATAATATGAGGCGGGCGAACCAGAGTCTTATCTGCAAATGAATGGATGGAGGGGGATAATTCAGATGCATTATGGTTCCGTAACGAGGGATATTTATTTTAGTGGTTGAGCAGTGTCAGCCGGCAGAATACAGAGATAACACGGCATCTGCAAAAATGGTTATGTGAATATAATGATATATGGCTGGAGTCCTGAGTGACTTAACCCCTAGTGTGCTGAACGCATGCTGATCTCTACCCAGTCAAACCTCAAAGTAAGCATTGCCTTCAAGTTCTGAAGATACAAATTAAACACACATATAACTTACGACTTCTTATGGCTGTATACTAAGAACTGTATCTAAGGGATTTTTCAACTTTTAGATAATGATGACCTATCTTCTGGACAAGTGAATAGAAGCTGAGTTGCATGTGCCAGGAGCCAATGTATGAGGATGGTAGTAGTAGTGGCCGTGATGAGATGTTGTGTCACAGTGTACTCCCTCAAGCTGTTGATCCCTGGGGTTGGGCACTGTAAATGTTTCTGGCACCAGATGAGGAGGTATGGTGGCAGGTTGTGTGGCAATTTATTGGCAGACGCAAGCACTTGCAGATATAGGTGTCTACTGTGAGATTCAGGCTTGAGATTAGTCTGGCCTAGTGGTGGTACAGGTGGTGGGTGTTGAGCCATAGTCCTTCACCTGCAGCAGTGTCTGCAAAGCTGTAATTTCATTAATTATCATAATACAATACATTAAATAATAAAATAACAGAAATTGCAGATACCCCCAGGTCTGGGGTACTGAACATGACAGAGTTGGAAACCGAAGGCTCCGTCCACTGTGTAGTTTCTGGTTCCGGCAACTGCTAGAAGCAGCTGATTGGTGGGGCGGGATGCTGGGCATTGGACCCTCACCAGAGATGAGCGAATCAATTCTAAACAAGTCGAATTAGATAGAGAGAGGGGAAAAAATTGAAAATGTAAAAAGTGAGAGACAGGAAGGAAAAATGTGAGTCCTAGAAGACCTTACAGTGTCATACACAACATTCCAGCCTAATTGCAGCACTTTTTTTTGGGTGAAATAGTTTCGGACCCCAATCGAATCGGTCGACCAATTCAGCCAAATTGAACCTGAGTCGAATTTTGAACGATTCATTAATCTCTGATTACCACCAATCTAACATTGATGATTTGTCCAGAGGACAGTTCATCAATATCTAAAAGCTGGACAACCCCTTAAAGGTTGCAACACCTGGAACCCTTAGGTTCCCCACAGTCCTCATATGACCCTCGAGGGCTGACTTTGCTCCCGTTAGATTTTCAGGGAGTCCTGGTGTCACAGCTGTATTACAGTGATGTGAAGCTGGCCTTAGTTTACAGCGCTATTCCCAAAGTATGGAAAATTGTAAGGGGGTGTAAACACAGGTATTCCACTTTACAAAATATTTGTGCCTTTAGGAGAAATTTGTATTGCTTGCTGTTTTATGTTGGAATGTAACTGTTACGGTTCCCCCAACCATTGTTGCCTGTAACAGTGGCTGCGGTGGGCCGCTGTTCCCCCGCTTACTGCTGCAGTCCTGGGCTCTGTCGGGTTCGGCTATTGCTTCTGAGGATTCCCCTCCACAGCTTCCACTCAGTCCTGGTCACAGCTGAGTTCGGCTGGTTTCATGTTTCACTGCTCTAAGGGAGGAGCGCATCACTCCCTGGGCTGTGTGGGGTAGGTCAGGTGAACTCACTGACCAACCCTGGCTCTCCTGCACGTACTAAAGAGGCTCAGACCTCCTCCCAGATGCCTCAGTGTCTAGGTCCTTGCGTTTGTTAGTTCCTGATACTCACGTGTGCTCCTGACCTATACTTCATCCCTGGACTCTGCTTATCGTCTCATCCATGCCTGCTTGCTTTGTCTCTCCTGTTGCCGTCCTGGATTGCCCGACCTGTGCCGCCTGCCTTGACCTATTTCCTGTCTGACTACGCCTCTGCCTCATCCTTCGGTACTGCACTGTGGCTCCTGGTAACGTCTCTGCCCGCCTGACTACGCTTATACTTCTGGTACCTACTCAGGTACCTCCTGGTCCACCTGGAACAGCTGCCACTGACTCAGGGATTGCTCTGGAGTAGCTCCTAGCAACTACCCTAATGGCTCAAGTCTATCCTCACCATCTGAGGCTCTAGTGAAAAACAGGTAGTTGCTTAGACACGCCCCTCCAGAGTATAGCCAGTCAGTGGCACAGTGAGTTCACATCCGCTGATCCATGACACAGCCTCCATGAGGCCGGGGAAACGAGATCAGCTGGGCAGTCTGTGATGACATTGGAGCCTTAGGCCAATCATGTGGCACGCCGGGGTTCCAGAGCATCAGAACGCTCAGCTAGTTGCTCCACCCCATGTGCTGGGATGCAGAATTGAGCTGTTCAGTTCAGTATTCAGTATAAAAGGCCAGCACCTGCACATTTTATTGTCGTCTGACTCCCCCTGCTGCTACCTTGTTGTATTGAAGACTCCATTGGCTTTTGGATTTCTGGATTGGGATTTTGACTACGTTTTTAGCTTCTGGTGATTTGGTATTGTATGATCTCCTGGTTTTTGACTTTCTGGCATGTTGGTTTTCTTGTTTGCCTCTGGAGTTTTTGTACTTCATTGCATGACTGTATGCATTTGACCCTTCACCATAAGACTTTGTCGTGTTTGTCTGTTTGTTTGTTGTTCCCTGTTTGTGTGTCGCCTTCACATGTATTTCAGCGTAGGGACTGTCGCCCAGTTGTGGGGTCACTTCCTAGGGTGACTGTGCAAGTAGGTAGGGATAGTGGGTCCAGGAAGTTTTAGGGCTGCACTATCCCTGTTTGGTAGTTGTCTGTTCTTGACAGTGACACTAACAGTAACGTTTGTACTTTTAATTATGTACCCCCATAGAGTCCAAGCACCTTTTTTAGGGACATTTATTAAGCTAATTACGCCACTATTGTGGCATACAAAAGTCGCAGATTATGGCACACACTATATGTGCGCCATAATTTGCGACTTTGTGGGCTTCTCTTCACTTTTCCGTGGCGAGAAAAGCAACGCAGCTTAGAAGAAGGGGGGGGGGGGCTTTGTGTCACCTGCCGCATTTACTACAACTTTCTCCAGAAAGTTATAGCTGAAGTCTACACCAACCTGTAGCTGGCGTAGACTTCAGTTTCTGGCGCACGGCAAGGCAGGGATGCGCCTGATTTGTTAAGAGGCTTCTGCCTATTAATAAATTAGGCACCTCTCATGCTAGTGCAGGGAGATCAAGACTGGTGGATGGATGTGCCAGTCTTGATATATCTCCCCTATTGTTTGTAATGGGACTGGCAAACTGGTGCCGGTGGAGGTTTTATCCTTATCCAGCGGTAGTGGACTTTCCTGCATGCCAGACAATGGGCTTAGGAGTCAGACTGTGTGTGTTATGTGTGGTTGACAAAATGAAGTTATCATGGGTTGAGAAGTGTTGCTGCCCATCGAGACAGAAAAGGAAAGCCTGTGAAGAACTACTGTGACAGGGCGAGTGTGGGTGAGAGTTATTGGGAATGTGAAAGCATCTGCAATTCATAGTATTTGTGGTGAACCCTCCTCTTGTAAACGAGATGACACAACTGGGACCAAGTAATAAGTGTTTATATATGTACCAAGTTCAAATTATTTGGCGTAACCGCACATAGTGGGGCCCAGGGCATGGACTAAATAGAAAGGTTAAATTATGGTATCTGATTGAGGAGGCTGCACTTCCAAAGGGGTGCACCCGGCTTGGACTGGCCCACAGGGGAACAGGTGCATCTACCAGTGGGCCCCTGATTAAGGTGGGTCTCTAGTCCCCCAGCCCTAGCAAATATGGCATACGGCACAGTAGACTGAGTGCACTACATATAGATGGGCAGCTTACAGCATCTCAACCAATCTACGTTTATATAAAAAACTACCCCGTTTATTATTAAAGATGCATCAGGTGGTTGAGAAGTCTTCTAGGCACAGAGGATGGCCATAATCAACCATGTGCAAACAGATAATATTTGCACATAGCTTTACAGCAGGCCCTCAGAATGACTTTTACTGGTGGCCCTAAGCATCCTAGACCGACACTGGGGTGGATGTTGCTTCAATTACTTCTATTTACAATCTTAGAGTTACCTCTTCCCCAGATTTTCCTTTTAACTATTAAAGCCTGGAGATACCTGCGAGGGTTGAGGTAGAAACTGCAGATGCAGGTGTTCCCCTAGACCTGTGATGGCTAATATCCGGCACTCCAGCTGTGGTAAAACTACAACTCCCAAGATGCACACTTGCTTGGCTGTTTTCAGAACTCCACAGAAATGAATGGAGTATGATTGGAGTCGTAGTTACACATCATTGCCCTAGAGCCTGCTTTTTTAAACTGGACTTTCTTAGGGTCCAAGCTTCTGGGGGGCCAATATGTGGCTGGCAGATGATCATTGGATGATGTGTATAAGATCCGTGGCTCTCATTAGAAACGATTCAGCAGAAGTTTAGGGAAGGAGATTTTTAACTTTTCATAGTATAAAAAAAAACTTCTGAACTGCATGATATAATTCCTAAAATAGAGTCTGGTAATTTACCATCTAAAATTGTTAATTATGTTACCGGGTTGACTCACAGCAAGGGCTCCCGCACGCGATACCGGCAGTGTGCGCTCCACATTCCACCTTGTCCGTAATGTGAATAAGAATAGGACATGTTCTATTTTTTTACAACGGACATATGGATGCTGAGAGCACACGGTGTCCTATTGGCATCTTTTGCAGCCCCACTGAAGTGAATAGGTCCACATCCGACCCGCACAAAATGCAGATCAGATGCGGACAAAAAATAAGTTTGTCTGCATGAGCCCTAAAGGAGAAATATCCCTAATACAACTAGGGCAGTGTCTTAGTAAATGACGTTATACAGTTGTGCTCAAAATAATAGCAGTCAGACATCACTAACCTGATCAATCACTGTTTTAGGTAGAAATGATATTTCTACATGGCAAATAATTTACTAGCAGGTGTAGTAGAGTAATAGAAATCCAACAGACCCAACCGTCATGACATGCATGCTGCTGATTCTCTGTAATTCAATCACTTATTGAAAGGGACATGTTCAAAATAATAGCAGTGTGGAGTTTAATTAGTGAGGTCATTCATTCTTTGAAAAACAGGTGACAATTATTGCCCTTATTTAAGGAAGGCAGTACATGCTGGTTACAGTGCATTTCTCTCTCAAATTCTGAGGAAATTGGGTCGTTCCAGACATTGTTCAGAAGAACAGCGTACCTTGATTAAAAAGTTGATTGGAGAGGAGAAAACATATTAAAAAAAGTGCAGAAAATGATAGGCTGCTCAGCTAAAATGATCGCAAATGCTTTTAGGGTACTTTTAACACTAGCGTTTTTCTTTTACGGCATAGAGTTTCGTCACAGGGGCTCTATACCGGAAAAAATCTGATCAGGCATATCCTCATGCATTCTGAATGGAGAGTAATCCGTTCAGGATGCATCAGGATGTCGTCAGTTCTGTCATTTTGACTGATCAGGCAAAAGATAAAACCGTAGCATGCTACGGTTTTATCTCCGGTGAAAAAAACTGAAGACTTGCCTGAATGCCGTTTTTCCCATAGGGTTGTATTAGTGCCAGATCCGGAATTCAAAATGCCGAATCCGTCCTTCCGGTCTGTGCATGTGCACACCAGTAAAAATGTGAGAAAAGATACAAGACGGATCCGTCTGTCCGCATGACAAGCGGAGAGACGGATTTGTTCTTGCAATGCATTTGTGAGAAGGATCCGCATCCGAATGCGTCACAAATGCTTTCAGTCACATCCAGATCGGCGGATCCGATGACTGAACTGCCTGCCGGATCACACTGCCGCAAGTGTGAAAGTAGCCTAAAATGGCAACTAAAACCTAAAAGACGTGGAAGAAAGCGAAAAACTACCATTCATATGGATAGAAGAATAGCCAAAATGGCAATCAGCTCCAGGAAGATCAAAGAAGGTCTAAAGTTACCTGTGAGGACTGTTACAATTAGAAGACGCCTATGTGAAGCCAAGCTATCTGCAAGAAGCCCCCGCAAAGTCCCACTGCTGAAAAAAAGACACGTGCTGAAGAGGTTACAATTTGCCAAAGAGCACATTGACCGGTCTAAAGAAAAACGGCGCAACATTTTGTGGACTGATGAAAGTAAGATTGTTCTTGTTGGGTCTAGTGACCGGAGACAGTTTGTCAGATGACCCCCAGTACACTGTAAAGACAGTGAAGCATGGTGGGCAAGCATCATGATATGGGGATGTTTCTCATACTATGGTGTTGGGCCTATTTATCGCATACCAGGGATCATGGATCAGTCTGAATACATCAGAATACTTGGAGGTGATGCTGCCTTATGCTGAAGAGGAAATGCCCTTGAAATGGGTGTTCCAACAAGACAACGACCCCAAACACACCAGTAAACGTGCAACATCTTGGTTCCAGACCAACAAGATTGACGTTATGGAGCGGCCAGCCCAATCCCCGGATCTTAATCCAATAAAGAACTTGTGGGTGACATCAAAAATGCAGTTTCTGAGGCAAAGCCAAGAAATAGAGAAGAACTGTGAGATGTAGTCCAATCATCCTGGGCTGGAATACCTGGTCACAGGGGCCAGAAGGTGGTGACTCCGAGCAACACAGACGTCCAGCAGTTCTCAGAAACAGCAGTTATACAACTAAGTATTAGTGAAGTGATTCAAAGGAAAGCAAAATCTTCAAACATTCTAATATTGACTTTTCTTCACAAATTTGATATATTTTTCTTCATGTTTTGATTTGGAATACAATTGTGTAGTGTTCCCAATGCATTTCTGTGTATGGAAATAAAAACTATTAGAAGACTTTTGAGCTTTATTCACTTTTTTAAACACACTGCTATTATTTTGAACACAACTGTATGTGTTATATGACAAACAAGATTAGGATCAAGCTGTGGAATGGACTTGCAGATATACCTGCTGCCTGAACCAAACAGCGGTAGTAAAAAAAAAATGTAAATGAGATTACTTGTCGCCCTTTAATGGGGTTGTACAGAGCTGAACCTGGACATATCCCCATCTTCACCCCTCCGGCCCCCCTGATATGAGCATCGGAACACTTCATGCTCCGATGTTCTCTTTTGGCCTGCGCTCGATTGAGCAGGGCAAAGACATTTTATGCAGTTCAGGTGACGTACCGGGCTCTCCATAGGGACTGCTAGGTGGAGGCTTCCGCCCAGCAGTGAGCCCTGATGGGCGGGCTTCAGCGCTGCCATAGTCTGTAAAGCAGCTAGTGCAGTGCTAAAGCCCGCCCATCAGAGCCAGTGACATCACTGGAAACACTGCTAGGTGGAAGCTTTCCCCCAATAGTGTTATTATAAACAAAAGAGCTTTTGCCCTGCGCAATACAGCACAGGGCAAGGGGGAGCATTGGAGCATGAAATGGTCCATTGCTCTTATCAGGGGGGCTGCCTGGGTGACATTGTGGGTATGTCCAGGCTCAGCTCTGAAAACATTTGTGAGCTACTTGCAGGACAAATGACACCGTATTGGTTGGCACTAACAGAAATTGCACTTCAATGAAAAAAAAAAGCTGTATTCTGGCAGCACAAAATGGCGCCTGCACTATATATATTTCGTTTTGCTCCCTCTCCCTGCCACAGTTTCTATTATGGACGTTCCAGTCTGAATACTTTTAATTGAAAAATAAGATATTTAGATTGTGGGGACTAAAGAATGAACGCATTCCAGACATTGTCCATTGCGAGTAGCTCTACCAATTAGCGACAGGACACGGGATTGTCACCTACCATCGTGAATAGGGATGAGTGAACTCGTTAAAGGTTGGGTTCGGCCAAACTTCAGGTCAAAGTTCGGGTTCAGGACCCGAACTTGACCCAAACCCCACTGAGTCAATGAAGACCCGAACTTCACTTTATTATTTTCCGTTACAACATGGTTATATCGGAAAATATTAACATTCTTACGACAGAATGCAAAACAATATGGCCATTTAGGGGTTAAAAAAACCTCACCACGTCCACTTGATCGCACTGCAGCAGCTTCTTCTATCTTAACTGAACAGGACCTGCAATATTTGTGATGACATCACCACGTGGGAGAGCGCAGTGACGTCATCGCCCACATCGCAGGTCCTGCTGAATGAAGATAGAAGAGACTGCTGCAGCGCGATCAAGTGGATGAGGTGAGTTGTTGTTTTTTAACCCCTAAATGGCCATATTCTTTTGTATTCTGTCTTAAGAATGCTATTATTTTCAGATATAACCATGTTAGAACGGAAAATAATAAAATCACCCGAATACTGAACCCGAACTTCAGTGAAAAAGTCCGGGTATGGGTGCCTGAACTCGCAAAGTTCGGTACGAACCCGAACTTTGCAGTTCGTGTTCGCTCATCCCTAATCGTGAATGATCAGCGAGCATGAGTCACGGATGTGTAAGTGATCCGCGCTCCCCCCTCAGTCTGTGCGGCCTCATCTCCATCTTATTGCAGTGACCGCTGTGGAATACGTAATTGACTATCGTACACTGAACCTCTCATTACCTTTGTAATTTTTAATTTTACTTATTGCTTATGAAAGCATTTTAATCTCAGCACTGCAATTAAATATATTCTTGTGAGTGATAAATGTCAGGAGGGGCATACTTACCCATGTACTTACCCAGGATTCATGGAGGCTTTCTAGGATTGATTCATCATTTTTATCATTCCTCTTATTGCTGCTAATGGATTGCGAACATTCTTGCCAATTCAGCAGAGTTATTAGACAGTCGATCTATTCTGGGCTTAGTAGGCTCCATTTATACCTTTTGTGCGTGTTTTTTTTTTTTTTTCTAATTTTATTACTATTTTGGTTTCAAGAAGAACGCATCACTTCTCTGGATACTTCTGTTTTAGTAACTACCTGCATTCCCCATGTAATATCAATTCTGGAGCCTCTATTCTCATGACTCTATGCTGTGGCATTACTTTATTATTCCTTCTAGAAATTATGACTGAATTACGAGCAGTTTGCAATGAAGGTACAGATGGGTCTTACCAGTTGGTGCTGTGTCCCCACCAGGGCCGGCGTCATAGAAACAAAGAAACATAGAACGTGTCGGCAGATAAGAACCATTTGGCCCATCTAGTCTGCCCAATATACTGAATACTATGGATAGCCCCTGGCCCTATCTTATATGAAGGATGGCCTTATGCCTATCCCATGCATGCTTAAACTCCTTCACTGTATTTGCAGCTACCACTTCTGCAGGAAGGCTATTCCATGCATCCACTACTCTCTCAGTAAAGTAATACTTCCTGATATTACTTTTAACCCTTTGCCCCTCTAATTTAAAACTATGTCCTCTTGTAGCCGTTTTTCTTCTTTTAAATATTCTCTCCTCTTTTACCTTGTTGATTCCCTTTATGTATTTAGCAGTTTCTATCATATCCCCTATGTCTCGTCGTTTTTCTTCCAAGCTATACATGTTAAGGTCCTTTACTCTTTCCTGGTAAGTTTTATCCTCCAATCCATGTACTAGTTTAGTAGCTCTTCTCTGAACTCTCTCCAAAGTATCAATATCCTTCTGGAGATATGGTCTCCAGTACTGAGCACAATACTCCATAACCCGGCATCCCTGGGCAAGTGCCGTGGCCCAATGCTTCTGGGGGGGGCTGTCACAACCAGACAGCTGAGAAGCTCTGACAGAGGCCTTTCAGAACCTCCTCCTTGAGTTTCTGTGTTGTGGTATTCAGCTCCTCCTCTCGTCAGCCTCTCTCAGCTGTCATGTGTTGGACTAATTGCTTCCCTTTAAATTCTTCCCCAGAAGGCTTTTCTGAGCGGCTTATACTTCTTCCTGGAGTGTGTGTGCATGCTGATCTGTCCTCCTGTTTGCTTCAAAGCTAAGTGTACCTTTATCTGTTAATATCTGTTTGCTGGATCCCAGGTGACCCTGACTCCCTCCGTATCTTGTGTAGGGAGCCGGTGGTCGTGTCCCCTCACTATTGTAGGGTGCTCAGGGCTTTATAGTCAAGGTTCGTGGATATGCAAACCTCCACCATTCGGATCTTTGCATAGGCTGAGCAGCCAGGGAAAGTGCCAGGTCTTCTGCAGGGGTCTCCCTTGGTTCCTTAGTTTTTGGATCCAGCGAGTCGTTTATACATGTTGCTTTGCCTTATTTCCTGTACACCGTCCGTGACATTATAAGCCGCCATAACCGTCTCAAGCATGGATCCGGTTTCACTTTTGGCTGAACGCCTTCAGGGTCTTTCATTGGAGGTAGCTGATCTCCGCAGGACTTTTTCTCAGCTTCAAGTGACCGGTTCAGCTGGCGTTCATGGAGTTTGCTCTGAGCCTAAGATCTCGCTCCCGGATACGTTCTCCGGGGGTAGTGAGAATTTTGTGCGTTTTAGAGAGGCTTGCAAACTCCATTTTCGCCTTCTTCCCCATTCTTCTAGTGATGAGGAACGGAGGGTGGAGATCATTATATCGCTGCTCAGGGGTAACGCTCAGTCCTGGGCCTTTTCGCTGCCGGAGGGGGCACGGCCCCTCCGTTCAGTGGATGAATTTTTTTTAGCCCTGGGTCAGATATATGATGATCCGGATCGTATTGCTCTGGCGGAGTCTAGACTACGTCTCCTATGCCAGGGTAAACAATCCGCAGAAATATACTGCTCAGAATTTCGGAGATGGGCAGTTGATACTGGTTGGAATGATGCTGCACTCCGAAGTCAATTTTGCCATGGTCTTTCAGAGGGATTGAAAGATGCATTCGCCTTTCATGAAAGGCCTATTTCTTTGGACTCTGCTATGTCTCAGGCCGTTCGTATTGACAGGCGTCTTAGAGAGAGAGGAGAGATCTCTCCTTCCTGTCATACTCGGTCCCAGGACTGTGCAGCGGTCCCATTCTCTGCGCAGGGGTCTCAGTCGCTGTCAGCCCCTTCTGAGCAGGAGCCCATGCAGCTGGGGTTGATTGCTTCTGACAATAGAAGATTCAGCCCGCATGGGAGGGTTTGTTTTTGTTGTGGAGGTATTAATCATTTGGCAAATATTTGTCCCTCTAGGAGATTCAGGCAGTTCTCTGGGTATAATAAAGAAACAAAGAGGAAAAAATCTTTGAAAAATGTTCCGTCTGTTACTATTGGCAGGGTTGAGGCGGAGATTGAAGGTTTTCCGTTTGCTTGTAGTTCCCGTTTTGTCCTGCCGGCTAGGGTGGCGCTAGAGAGCAAGAACATTTTTTGTGAGATTTTTGTGGATAGTGGAGCAGCGGTCAATCTCATTGATAATCACTTTGCGATAACTCATGGTTTCCAGGTGTGCGCTTTGAGAAAGGATATTCCTGTGTTTGCTATCGATTCCGCTCCACTTTCTCAGAAGTCATTAAAGGGCATAGTTCACAATATCCGTTTAATTGTGAGTGATGCTCATGTTGAGGATGTGTCATGTTTCGTCCTTAGCGGTTTGCCCACCCCTCTAGTGTTGGGGCTACCCTGGCTCACTAAACATAACCCCACCATTGATTGGCAAGCGAGGCAAATAAATGGTTGGAGTGACTTTTGCAGAGAGAATTGCCTCACGACATCTGTTTCTGAGGTTGCTACTAAGACTGTACCATCTTTTCTCTCAGAATTTTCGGATGTCTTCTCTGAGAGTGGAGTTCAGGATTTGCCCCCGCACAGGGAGTACGATTGCCCTATTAATCTCATCCCAGACGCCAAGCTGCCTAAATCTCGTTTATACAATCTTTCCCAACCTGAGAGGATCGCTATGCGTGCTTATATCTCTGAGAGTCTGAGAAAGGGACACATACGACCCTCAAAGTCACCTGTTGCCGCTGGTTTTTTCTTTGTTAAGAAAAAAGATGGTTCTTTAAGACCTTGTCTGGATTTCAGGGAGCTGAACAATATCACAATTCGTGACCCTTATCCGCTTCCTCTGATCCCGGACCTATTTAACCAGGTTGTTGGGGCTAAAGTCTTTTCCAAATTAGATTTAAGAGGGGCATACAACCTGGTCAGGGTCAGAGAAGGGGACGAATGGAAGACGGCCTTCAATACCCCTGAGGGCCATTTTGAGAATTTGGTTATGCCTTTTGGTTTGATGAATGCCCCAGCCGTTTTTCAGCATTTCGTGAACAGCATTTTTTATAATTTGATGGGAAAATTTGTATTGGTGTATTTGGATGACATTTTGATTTTTTCTCCCGATTTCAAAACTCATAAGGAACATTTACGTCAGGTCTTGCTCATCTTGCGGGAGAATAAATTATATGCGAAACTGGAAAAATGTGTGTTTGCGGTTCCAGAAATTCAATTTCTGGGGTTTCTTCTCTCCGCTTCTGGTTTTCGCATGGACCCCGAGAAGGTCCGCGCTGTGCTTGAGTGGGAGCTTCCTGAGAATCAAAGGGCGCTGATGCGTTTTTTGGGCTTTGCCAATTATTACAGGAAGTTCATTTTGAATTATTCTTCTATTGTTAAACCACTCACTGATATGACCAGAAAGGGGGTAGATTTTTCTTCTTGGTCAGTAGAGGCGCGCAAGGCTTTTTCTGATATCAAGGAGAGTTTTGCTTCCGCTCCCATCTTGGTGCAACCTGATGTTTCGTTACCCTTCATAGTTGAGGTTGATGCTTCTGAGGTGGGTGTGGGGGCGGTCTTGTCTCAGGGTTCCTCTCCTGCCAATTGGCGACCGTGTGCCTTTTTCTCAAGAAAACTCTCCTCCGCAGAGAGAAATTACGATGTGGGAGATAGGGAATTGTTGGCCATCAAGTTGGCTTTTGAGGAATGGCGCCATTGGCTAGAGGGAGCCAGACACCCTATTACCGTATTTACTGACCATAAAAATCTGGCCTACTTGGAGTCAGCCAAGCGTCTGAACCCGAGACAGGCCAGATGGTCGTTGTTCTTTTCTAGGTTTAATTTTGTTGTCACGTTCCGCCCTGGAGTTAAGAATGTGAAGGCAGATGCCCTGTCACGTTGTTTTCCGGGAGGCGGGAATTTTGAAGACCCGGGTCCCATTTTGGCTGAAGGTGTGGTGGTCTCTGCTCTTTTTCCTGAATTGGAGGCAGAGGTGCAGGCAGCCCAGTCAGAGGCTCCTGATCTTTGTCCTCCTGGGAGGTTGTTTGTGCCTCTCGCTTTAAGACACAAGATTTTTAAAGAACACCACGATACGGTCCTTGCTGGGCACCCGGGGGTAAGAGCCACACTGGATCTCATCGCTCGGAGATTCTGGTGGCCTGCGCTTCGTAAGTCGGTTGAGGGTTTTGTGGCAGCCTGCGAGACTTGCGCTCGTGCCAAAGTCCCTCATTCACGGCCATCAGGTCCTCTCTTTCCCTTACCCATTCCTTCCCGTCCTTGGACACATCTGTCCATGGACTTTATCACGGACCTGCCTCGTTCCTCGGGGAAGACTGTGATTCTGGTGGTGGTGGACCGTTTTAGCAAAATGGTGCATTTCATCCCTTTTCCTGGTTTGCCCAATGCTAAGACGCTGGCGCAGGCATTTGTTGATCACATTGTCAAATTGCACGGTATTCCTTCAGACATAGTCTCTGATAGGGGCACGCAGTTTGTTTCCAGATTCTGGAAGGCTTTCTGTTCTCGCTTGGGGGTTCGGTTGTCATTCTCTTCTGCTTTCCACCTGCAGTCGAATGGCAAGACAGAGCGCGTCAATCAGAATCTGGAGACATATCTGCGTTGTTTTGTGGCGGAGAATCAAGAGGATTGGTGTTCTTTTTTGTCCCTTGCTGAGTTTGCTTTAAATAACCGTCGTCAGGAGTCCTCTGATAAGTCACCATTTTTTGGTGCATATGGGTTTCATCCACAGTTTGGGACTTTCTCGGGAGAGGGGTCTTCTGGTTTACCTGATGAGGACAGATTCTCCTCGTCTTTGTCATCTATTTGGCAAAAGATTCAAGATAATCTAAAGAGCATGAGTGAGAGATATAAGCGTGTGGCTGATAAGAGACGTGTGCTTGGTCCGGACCTGAATGTTGGTGATCTGGTGTGGTTGTCTACCAAGAATATCAAATTGAAGGTTCCCTCCTGGAAGTTGGGTCCTAGGTTTATTGGGCCTTACAAAATCCTGTCTGTCATCAATCCTGTTGCATACCGTCTTGATCTTCCTCAGACTTGGAAGATCCATAATGTTTTTCATAAGTCCTTATTGAAACCTTATGTTCAACCCATTGTACCCTCGCCTTTGCCTCCTCCTCCGATTATGGTTGATGGGAATCTTGAATTTCAGGTATCTAGGATTGTGGATTCTCGTCTTGTCCGCGGTTCTCTTCAGTACCTTGTTCAGTGGGAGGGGTATGGTCCTGAGGAGAGGATGTGGGTCCCAGTGACGGACATTAAGGCCTCTCGTCTCATCAGGGCTTTCCATAGGTCCCATCCTGAGAAGGTGGGTTCTGAGTGTCCGGAGTCCACTCGTAGAGGGGGGGGGGGGTACTGTCACAACCAGACAGCTGAGAAGCTCTGACAGAGGCCTTTCAGAACCTCCTCCTTGAGTTTCTGTGTTGTGGTATTCAGCTCCTCCTCTCGTCAGCCTCTCTCAAGCTGTCATGTGTTGGACTAATTGCTTCCCTTTAAATTCTTCCCCAGAACGCTTTTCTGAGCGGCTTATACTTCTTCCTGGAGTGTGTGTGCACGCTGATCTGTCCTCCTGTTTGCTTCAAAGCTAAATGTACCTTTATCTGTTAATATCTGTTTGCTGGATCCCAGGTGACCCTGACTCCCTCCGTATCTTGTGTAGGGAGCCGGTGGTCGTGTCCCCTCACTATTGTAGGGTGCTCAGGGCTTTATAGTCAAGGTTCGTGGATATGCAAACCTCCACCATTCGGATCTTTGCATAGGCTGAGCAGCCAGGGAAAGTGCCAGGTCTTCTGCAGGGGTCTCCCTTGGTTCCTTAGTTTTTGGATCCAGCGAGTCGTTTATACATGTTGCTTTGCCTTATTTCCTGTACACCGTCCGTGACAGGGGCCCACTGAGCTGCTATGAGCACTTCCATCAATACAGATGGAAGCTCTCATTGCTGTCATTTCACTTATGCAGTACCCCTTTGGTGGGCCCTCTGAGTCACATGAGGCCAGCTGCTACAGAGACTCAGACACGCCCCTTCTACACAGAACATGCTACCTGAGGAGAGAGACCGTCAGGGCTGGAGCAGATGTGTGAACACAGGTTATCAGTGAGTCTGCACTGTGACTGTCTCTACTTTGTGGGACAGAGGGGGGGGGACTCTTCGATCTGCTGCTGCTTCATTCTATTTAGTTGTTTTACTGTTTCATTAAGCAGTTTGCCTCAATGACACCTGTCCACCCCCCCCCCCCCCATATCCTGTCCTATCTCATCCTCATGGAGCCCCTGCTGTCTCCTTTCCTCCCTCAAGTATCCAGAGCTCCTGTTCTACCTTCCTGTCTCCTATTGCTGCCCTGCACAGACCTCCTGCCACTACTTGTTGTATAATTCCTCCTCCGAGCCCCTTCCACCTACTTGCTGTGTCCACCCCTCCTGTCCATCCAGGGCCCCTGTCTCACTCCTCTGCCTCTCATTATGGTGGCATCTGAACCGCATTCACCATAAGGACCTTCTAACATCACAGGGTCATGTGACTGTGCCCCTAGTCATTCCCTGTACTGTGCCCTCTTATACCCTTTTATCCGGTCACTGTATGGTGGTTATATCCAATAACTGGATGGCCATAACTGCATCCCTTTCCCTGCCCACAACACCTTTATTAGACCTGGCATGAGCGGGAAAAGATACAGATTGCGGTGCTAAGGACTTTTGAGCCACATCTGTGTCAGAAATATGCCTAATATAGACGTATTTCTATATAATAAATGACCCCCTAATGGTATTATTATTCGGGGGTAGGGCTAATCTCTTTATAGTATATAGATTCTAGTGTATTATACTGTGCCCTGTATTTCCCAGTAGATAAATGATCCTTGGGACACAGTCCTCACCACTGACCACCAGGACCAGGCAGCGCTCTGTCAGTACATGGCGGCCTCCCCTCCGCTGTGTACTGGGGCTTATTCTGACACTAGGGCTGGGTTCACATGACATTTGTGCCATCTATTTATTGTATACCAAAAATGTATGCGTTAACAGATGCCTCAGACTGATGCCGTACAGTGGCGTCCGTTCACCATACAGTTTCATTGTAAAAAAAACATATACGTTAATGTATGCATTTTTTACTGGACTCTGCAGGATACAAAAACGTGGAGTGCTGCACATTTGTATAAAACGTGATGTGAACCCACTGGGGGGGGGGGGGAGGTTTGGGGCTGGGGGCGTACAAAAATTTGCTGTGGGGCCCAGTCAGTTCTAGCTGCAATACTGCACATCTCCTTCTCTCCTCCAGGCCTGGCTCACTGCTGCAGCGGGCCTGAGGAGAGAAGGGGCGCAGGGAGCTGCGGTTATTGAATGACAGGACCGCCGGCTCCCCTGCGCTCCTGCAATGATAGGTATGTGAGGGGACCACTGGGGGTCATTACACTGTGAGGGCCCCTTACACAATATAATGACCCCCAGTGCCCCCCATTTCGTATAATGATCCCCATTGACCCTCCATTTAGTATAATGACCACCAGAGTCCCCATTCAATATAATGACCCTCCCCAGTGCCCCCTCCATACAGTATAACCCCCAGTGTGGGGGCGACTGGGGGTCATTATTCTGAATGGAGGGCTACTGTGGGGTCATTATACTGTGAGGGCCCTTTACATAGTATAATGACCCCCAATGTCCCCCATTTAGTATAATGATGCCCAATGACCCTCCATTCAGTATAATGACCCCCAGAGCCTCCATTCAATATAAAGACCCCCAGTGACCACCATACAGTATAATGACCCCCAGTGCCCCCTCTATACAGTATTTCCCCAGTGTGGGGGCTACTGGGGGTCATTATTCTGAATGGGGCGTCTGGGGTTCATTATTCTGAATGGAGGGCCGCTGTGGGTCATCATACTGTGTGTCACAGAATTGTTATTAAAGGGGGGGGGGTGCATGTATGGTATTTGCTAAAACAGACATGTCAGGAGAGCAGACAAGTGCTCTTTAACCCCTTAAGGACCAGGCTCATTTTCACCTTAAGGACCAGGCCATTTTTTGCAAATCTGACCAGTGTCACTTTAAGTGCTCATAACTTTAAAACGCTTTGACTTACCCAGGCCGTTTTTTCGTCACATATTGTACTTCATGACACTAAAATTGGGTCAAAAAAGTTAATTTTTTTGCATAAAAAAATAAAATGTTTAGCAAAAATTTTGAAAAATTAGCAAATTTCAAAGTTTCAGTTTCTCTACTTCTGTAATACATAGTAATACCCCCAAAAATTGTGATGACTTTACATTCCCCATATGTCTACTTCATGTTTGTAGCATTTTGGGAATTATATTTTATTTTTTGGGGATGTTACAAGGCTTAGAAGTTTAGAAGCAAATTTTGAAATTTTTCAGAAATCTTCAAAATCCCACTTTTTATGGACCAGTTCAGGTTTGAAGTCATATTGTGAGGCTTAGATAATAGAAACCTCCCCAAAATGACCCCATTCTAGAAACTACACCCCTCAAGGTATTCAAAACTGTTTTTTCAAACTTTATTAACCCTTTAGGTCTTCCACAAGAGTTAATGGCAGATGGAGAAACAATTTATGAAATTTCTATTTTTTGGAAAATTTTCCAATATAATCAATTTTTTCCAGGAGTAAAACAAGGGTTAACTGCCAAACAACACTTAAAATGGGTTGCCCTGATTCTGTAGTTTGCAAAAACACCCCATATGTGGTCGTAAACTACTGTTTGGCCGAACGGTAGCGCATAGAAGGAGGGGAACACCATATGGGTTTTGGAAGGCAGATTTTGCAGGACTGGTTTTGTTTATACCATGTCCCATTTGAAGCCCCCTGTATCACCCCTAGAATAGAAATTTCAAAAAAGTGACTCCATCTAAGAAAGTACACCCCTCAAGGTATTCAAAACTGGGTTTACAAACTTTGTTAACCATTTAGGTGTTCCACAAGAGTTAATGGCAGATGGAGAAACAATTTTGAAATTTCAATGTTTTGGAAAATTTTCCAATATAATCAATTTTTTCCAGGAGTAAAACAAGGGTTAACTGCCAAACAACACTCAAAATGGGTTGCCCTGATTCTGTAGTTTGCAAAAACACCCCATATGTGGTCGTAAACTACTGTTTGGCCAAACGGCAGGACATAGAAGGAGGGGAACACCATATGGGTTTTGGAAGGCAGATTTTGCTAGACTGGTTTACTTACACCATGTACCCTTTCAAGCCCCCCTGATGCACCCCTAGAGTAGAAACTCCATAAAAGTGACCCCATCTAGGAAACTACGGGATAAGGTGGTTGTTGTTTTGGGACTATTTTTGGGGTAAATTAGATTTTTGGTTGCTCTATATTACTCTTTTTTGAGGCAATGTAACAAAAAGATTTAATTCTAAAATTGTTTCTACATTCGCTATTTAGTTTTGTGGAACACCTAAAGGGTTAACATAGTTTGTAAAGTTTGAATACCTTGAGGGGTGTAGTTTCTTAGATGGGGTCACTTTTTTGGAGTTTCTAGTCTAGGCTACATCAGGGGGGGCTTCTAATGGGATATGGTGTCAAAAAAAAAACTGTCCATCAAAATCTGCCTTCCAGAAACCGTATGGAGTTCCCTTCGTTCCATGCCCTGCCGTGCGGCTATATAGCCATTTACGACCACATATAGGGTGTTTCTGCAAACTAAAGAATCGGGGCAATAAATATTTAGTTTTGTTTGGCTGTTAACCCTTGCTTTATTACCGGCAAAATGGATTCAAATTGAAATTGTGCCCAAAAATGGGTGTTTTGGCACAGTTTTTATTTTATATTTTTAACACTGTTCATCCGAGGCGTTTGGTCAAAAGTTATTTTTATAGCGACGACTTTTACGCACGCGACAATGTCCAATATGTATGGCTCTCAGACTTTGGAGACACTAAGCAGGCATCCTAAAACTGCGGCCCTCCAGATGTTGTAAAACTACAATTCCCACCATGCCCTGCTGATGGCTGTAGGTTGTCTGGGCATGCTGGGAGTTATAGTTTTACAACATCTGGAGGGCCGCAGTTTGAGGATGCCTGCACTAAAACTAATATTTTTGGGGGAAAGAAAAATTGTTTTCGTGTCTCCAAAGGCTGAGAGCCATAGTGTTTTATGTTCTCTAGTGGACTGTTGGGGATTATAAAAATGTAGTACTCCATGGAAGTGTGATACTCCCTGAAGCAATCGATAATGCAGAGGCCCGGATGATCGGGGCACGTGTCACATTGAGTAGTGGTGTCCTTCCGTATCCCCCTCTTGTGACACACTCTGCACTTTTTTTGATCCGGGCGCCTCCAGTTCCCGAGGTACTCCGGCCTGCTCTTTCCCGGTCCGAAAAGATCAGGTCCTTGAGGACTGCCTCATAGAATTGGAGGAATGTCCCTGTGTTGCCAGCGCTTCGGGATAGTGCAAAAGAGTTGTACATGGCAACCTGTACCAAGTAGACCGCAACTTTTTTGTACCATGCCCGGGTTTTGCGCATGGCGTTATAGTCGACGATACAATCGGGCTTGAGGACCGTTGCCGCGGTACCTAGCACAGGGACTGGGGTGGTGCTGTTACCGTGGATTGTGGACAGTACAAGGACTTTCCTCTTGTCCTTATACCTGACCAGCAACAGGTTTCCACTGGTAAGTGCACGGGTCTCACCCCTGGGGATAGGTACCTGGAGGGGGTAGGCAGGGAGGCCGCGTTGATTTTTCCGCACGGTCCCACAAGCAAACGTGGATCTGGCGGCAAGGGACCTGAACAAGGGAATGCTGGTATAAAAGTTATCCACGTACAAGTGGTAACCACTATCCAGCAGTGGGTACATAAGGTCCCACACGAGTTTCCCGCTAACACCCAGAGTGGGGGGACATTCTGGGGGTTGAATACGGGAATCTCGCCCCTCGTACACACAAAATTTGTAAGTGTACCCTGAGGTACTCTCACAAATTTTGTATAGCTTCACGCCATACCTCGCCCGCTTTGTGGGAATATATTGGCGGAAACGGAGTCTCCCCTTGAACGCAACGAGAGACTCATCAACCGCGACCTCCCTTCCAGGTACGTAGGCCTGCTGAAATGTGGCCCCAAAGTGATCGATGACCGGCCGTATCTTATACAGCCGGTCATAGGCAGGATCACCTCGGGGTGGACATGCTGCATTATCGGAATAATGCAGACATTTCCGGATGGCCTCAAACCGGTGACGTGTCATGACCATACTGTACAGTGGGGTCTGGTATAGGACGTCCCCACTCCAGTATTGCCTGACACTGGGTTTTTGTACTAGACCCATATGCAGCACGAGGCCCCAAAATGTCCTCATTTCGGCTGCACTGACCGGCGTCCAGCCACCGGGTCTAGCCAAAACTGAGCCTGGGTTTTGAGCGACGAACTGTTGGGCGTACAGATTCGTCTGCTCCACCATCAAATTCACCAGTGGGTTACTGAAAAAAAAACTAAAATAGTCTATTTCAG
Organism: Bufo gargarizans; assembly: GCF_014858855.1. Classification (NCBI taxonomy): domain Eukaryota; kingdom Metazoa; phylum Chordata; class Amphibia; order Anura; family Bufonidae; genus Bufo; species Bufo gargarizans. Next base: position 91,263,348 of record NC_058082.1, on the reverse strand, counting down.
TAAACCCCACTGTGGGAATCTGGATTCCAGGATTGCCAGCGAAATCCGGAATCTCAGGCTCAAAGTCCACTGGGGGACACCAACTAAGTTCATCGGCAGGGGGCTCCGGTGGACTTATTTGGTGGGCCGGGAAACCAGTACGAACCCCAGGGCGGCTCGTACTAGGGTGGGCCACAGGATCCCTAGCATGTGGGGCCCCTGGCTCCGCCTGGCGGCGTCTCCGCCGCCTTGGTGGCTCATCGTCATCCGATGATGAGGAGGATGCGGATGATAAAAGGAATGTTGGGTCATCCTCATCCTCACTGGGACTCTCAGAGTCGGAGGCAATCTGGGCGTATGCCTTCTCGGCCGAGAACATCCGGCGGGCCATGGGTGTGTGTGCGTGTAGGTGTGCGTGTGTGGAAAACTTTATTATATGTGCGTGTGTGTGGGGGCACGGGTGTTCGCGTACTAAAAAAGGCAAAAAAAAAAGGCAAGTGTTAGGAAAAAAAAAAGTTAAAACTTGATCAGCGGTGGGGCGGGCGATGCGCTAACAGTGGACGGACGCTAAAAAGTGCCGGCCAGTCAGCGCACGCAGAAAAATAAAGTGGTGGTAAGGGGGGGGGGGGGGGAGGCTGGTGGGGGGGGGGGGGGGAAGTGGCAGGGGGGGGTCTGGGTTAGGGTTAGATGGATAGATGGAAGTTTGGAATAAAAGTACTTTTTTTTTTTTTTTTTCCTAACTTACTTTTCCCTTCTTTCCCTGCCTAACGGTGCCTCTCCCTCACTGACCCTAACCTACCTGGGTGGCGATGGGTGCAGGAGGGTGATGGATGCCGATTAGGGGGACACAGGAGCTGGTGCTGGACGATGCTGCACGGTCAGGGTGCTGGACAGGAAGAGGAGGGGAGAGAGGAGCGCAGGAAGTTTGAATCTCGCGCCTCTCTCCCCTGCACCAATCAACACCCTGGACAGCAGTGTTCAGCACCAGGGCCAGCACCGCCTCTCCAAATCCTCGGACTGCGATTGGTGGTGTATAATTACGCCACCGATCGCAGTCTTTTTCCGGTTCATCGGGTCACAGGACGCCCGAATGGACCGGAAACGCAGAAAACCGCAGGTCTGAATTGACCTGCGGTTTTCTGCGATCGCCGATACGGGGGGGTCAAATGACCCCCCCCCCTGCGTTGTTACGGGATGCCGGCTGAATGATTTCAGCCGGCGTCCCATTCCGATTAACCCCCGCGGCGCCGGAATTCAGATTTTAAGTCAGGACGTACCGGTACGTGCTGGGTCCTTAAGGACTCGGGAAATAGGACGTACCGGTACGTCCTATGTCCTTAAGGGGTTAAAGGGCATCTGTCAGCAGTTTTGTACATATGACACTGGCTGACCTGTAACATGTGCGCTTGGCAGCTGAAGACGTCTGTGTTGGTCCCATGTTCATATGTGCCCGCATTGCTGAGAAAAATGATGATTTATTATATGCAAATGAGCTTCTAGGAGCAACGAGGGCGTTACTGTTACACCTAAAGGCTCCGCTCTCTCTACAACTGCCACGTCCTCTGCACTTTGATTATTTTGAGGAGGAATCGGGGCCAGGTGTGATGAGATTTTCCCTGCCCGGTCCTGTCAATCAAAGTTGAGAAGGCACGGCAGTTGCAGATAGAGCTGAACCTCTAAGTGTAATGGCAACGCCCCTGTTGCTCCTAGAGACTCATTTGCATATAATAAAACATAATTTTTCTCAGTAATGAGGGCACATATGAACATGGGACCAACACAGATGTCTTCAGCTGCCAAGCGCACATGTAACAGGTCAGCCAGTGTCATAGGTACAAATCTGCTGACAGATGCCTTTTAAAGGGAACCTGTCACCATGAAAATGCTACCCAACCTACAGACAGCGTGTTATAAAGGAAAAGGAGCTGAGAGGATTAATAAATACTTTTGTCGGAAAAGATTGAGAATAACATGCAACAGACTGATTGAAATACCTGCTCCTTCCATGAGTGGGAGTCCTGTGGGCGGTCTCACCAAATGATGACAGCCTTCCACCCAATGACTGTGCGAACCACTGGACTCCTAAGTATGGAAAAAACTGGTATTTCAATCGATAAATTACAAGTCATACTGAATCTTTTCCAGTAAATCTATAAATCAATCTGCTCAGCTCCCCCTGCTCTATAACATGCTGCTGGCCAGACAGACTCCATGTTCCATGACGTACCAGTTTTATTAAAGGGGTTACCCAGTAATAAATATTGATGTCCTATGCTCTAAATCAATAATATTCCTCTGATCAATGGACACATTATTACAAAGGTGCAAGTTGCTTACATAATATATATCCAAGTCATAGAGGAGGTGCAGCGAGCCCCTGAGGAACTTGTGCAGAGGATAAGAGTGGTAGTAGGCTGGATGATTTATCATCACGGTGTACTACCTCAGGCCATTGCTCCCTGGGGATCGGTGCAGTGATAAGGAAGGAATCAGACCAGAAGTAGAAGAATAAACATCTCTTTGCTTTGTGCAAAATAGGGGGTGTAGTACATCCAGCAGCAGTAGTTGTTATAGTGCAGTTCCTCTTCCCATTTGATGAGGTATGGTTGCTGACAAATGGGCAGACAATGGCTCTTCTGGTAAGTTATGTAGCTGATGTCTCTCTCCTGAAGTTCTAACGGCTAGCAGATGGAACTTATGGCTGTAGGTGTCCACTGGGCTTTTATGAACTGGCCAGGCCTAGATGTGATCTAGATGATGGGTGTCTGAGCTGTAGTCCCTCTCATGCAGCAGGGCCTGCATAGCTGTGGTTTCCGGTCACTCCAGCTGCTATATAGAGTTGTAGTATTCTTGCAATCTCCCTGGAGTAGTGGTCTCCCAGAAGAACTGGAGCAAGAACCAGTCCCTAAGACCCTTGGAGTAGGCGTTTTAGCATTTGCTTCCCTCCTCTTCACTGTCCTAAGAATCCCCCTCCTGGTAGGAAGCAGGACCAGCCCAACAGAGGAGAAATGGGATAGCTAGTCCCGTTCCTAATATCAACCATACCTTATCTGCTGGTGTACAGGGTATACAAGAACAGAGCAAAAACATAACAAACTAAACAATTTGCAGATACCCCCAGGTGTGGTGCAAATAAATGCTATTTCCTTTTATTCATCCATGTAACCCTTTTCACTATGTTAGGAGGTGCTGACCTGACTTTTGTATAGTACACATGGGGTGGTCACGGTCCCACCTTCGTCGTGCACATTCAGAAACACACATATTGTACTTCCTTAGGCTCCATTCACACGTCCGCAATTTCGTTCTGCATTTTGCGGAACGGAATTGCGGGCCCATTCATTCCTATGGGGCAGCACGATATGCTGCCCAGACACGGAATTGCGGATCCGCACCTCCAAGTCCGCACTTCCGTTCCGCAAAAAAATAGAACATGTCCTATTCTTGTCCACAATTGCGGACAAGAACAGGCATATTCTATTAGTGCCAGCAATGTGCGGTCCGCAAAATGCGGAACGCACATTGCTGCTTTCTGTGTTTTGTGGATCCGTGGCTCCGTGTATCCGCAAAACACGTTGCGGACGTGTGAATGGAGCCTTAGTCCTCTAATATTAGGGCTCATGAACACGACCGTATGTAAACACGGATCCGCAAACAATACGGAAGACTCTCATGTGCATTCCGTAATTTGCGGAATGGAACTGCTGGCCCCAAATAGAACAGTACTACCCTTCTCTTAATGAGAGCACTAAACTATTTTTTTGCTGAACGGACATATGGAATGCACACGGAGTAACTTCCCTTTTTTTTTTCCAGACCCATTGAAATGAATGGTCCCTCATATGGTCCGCAAAAAAAAATTGATGGGATACAGAAAGAAAGTACGTTCGTGTGCATGAGCCCCAGTGATGACAATAAATGCTGACAGATCAGATGTGACACAATTAAGACACTTAAAATAACAATGTCATATATTAAAGATTTATTTTTTTAATGAGGATGCCTCCTCCTGATCAGTAATTGTAAGTGCGTTCATTTTACATCCAGCATTATGGATTGTCCGTATTGATTCACAGTAGAAGAAATGTCTAATATGAAATGGAATGTTGTAATTAAAAAGACCCCCATCCATCAAACGGGAGCTTGTGCCATCACAATTATGGAGAACAACATACTAAAGTTCCTTCATGTGCTGATATTACACGGGAAATGCTGATCGTATTAACTCCCTCAATCCCGGTCTACAGCAACACACTGGAGAGTGTGAACTGTTGGCATGCATCCACATACAGTAAACACGCAGGACCGCCAAGTTCAGCCTTCCGTCATCAATTACACACCATTGATTGTTGTTAATTATGACCCTCAATTATCATCATTGTTTCTGGATAAGCATCTAACTTTATTTTTTTATTTTATTTTTTATAAATGTTGATTTACAAGTGAGCTAAGCGGCAGTACTCAATGTCAGGCAGCAGCTACAAAAGCAAATAGGATTTTAAGGTGTATAAAAAGAGCGCTAAAAACCTGTGTCCCCAATGTAGTATTACCCCTTTAAAATACCTTTGTAAAGCCACATCTTAAGACCTCATGCAAAGGCCTCATGCACACAGCCATTGTGCGGCCGTTCCGTGCATTGGGGACCGCAATTTGCAACGTCCGTGCAGCGGTCGGGATAGATCGAGACCCATTCAACTTGAATGGGTCCGTGATCCGTCCGCACTCCAAAAAAATAGAACATGTTCTATTTTTTTGGTGGTGCGGAGGCATGGACAGAAACGCCACAGAAGCACTCCGTAGCAGCTCCGGATTGTGGAGCCATTCAAGTTACGGCCACTGCCGTGTGCATGAGGCCAAACAAACATGTTTTTTGTCCACATCTGATCCGCATTTTTTTTAAGGGGTTGGATGCGGACCCATTCACTTCAGTGGGGCTGCAAAAAATGTGGACAGCAGACGGGGCCATATGCTAATACCGCATTACCTGCAAAAAAAATAGTCCTATTCTTCCATTAGGCAAAATGCAGAACGCACATGGCCAGTATCCGTGTTTTGTAGATCTGCAATTTACAGACCGCAAAAACGGCTACAGCCGTGTGCATGTGAACGAGGGCTAACTATGGGAATCAGTTTTGAGAACAAATGCCATTTGCTAATAGGTTAGTTTTTTTCTGGTAGTTTCCCTATACCTTGTGATTTAGGGTAGTGAAAGGGTTAATTGTAAATTCCTTGGTGGCTTCTCCATGAGTAGATCATAGGACTTGTTTGGCTGCTATGGCAGTCTGGGGCCTTCTGAACATAGTGATTCTCCCATAGGCTGCAATGGTAAATCACTGCAGTCTATAAGCAATCTGACCCAAAAAATACAGGGAGATAAAAAAAAATAATAATAATTTGGGGGGGGGAATTAAAAAAAAAGTACAACAAATTTAAATCATCCTTCCTTCCTCAATTTAAAATAAATAAATATATATATATACACATTGCAATAAAAACAACATATCACCGAGCCCCCTCACAGATCCATAGATTTAAAGGGCTTCTGTCACCCCCCCCCCCCCCCCCCCCCCGTCACCCCGTCACCCCGTCACCCCCCCAAACAGCAATTTTCAGTATTGGACTTAATATAATTGCTAATGTACGCAGAGTCCATGTACAGTTGCAAGAAAAAGTATGTGAACCCTTTGGAATGATATGGATTTCTGCACAAATTGGTCATAAAATGTGATCTGATCTTCATCTAAGTCGCAACAATAGACAATCACAGTCTGCTTAAACTAATAACACACAAAGAATTAAATGTTACCATGTTTTTATTGAACACACCATGTAAACATTCACAGTGCAGGTGGAAAAAGTAGGTGAACCCCTAGACTAATGACATCTCCAAGAGCTAATTGGAGTGAGGTGTCAGCCAACTGGAGTCCAATCAATGAGATGAGATTGGAAGAATTGGGTACAGCTGCCCTGCCCTATAAAAACCACACACCAGTTCTGGGTTTGTTTTTAACCAGAAGCATTGCCTGATGTGAATGATGCCTCGCACAAAAGAGCTCTCAGAAGACCTACGATTAAGAATTGTTGACTTACATAAAGCTGGAAAGAGTTTAAAAAGTATCTCCAAAAGCCTTGCTGTTCATCATTCCATGGTAAGACAAATTGTCTATAAATGGAGAAAGTTCAGCACTGCTGCTACTCTCCCTAGGAGTGGCTGTCCTGTAAAGATGACTGCAAGAGCACAGAGCAGACTGCTCAATGAGGTGAAGAAGAATCCTAGAGTGTCAGCTAAAGACTTACAAAAGTCTCTGGCATATGCTAACATCCCTGTTACGAATCTACGATACATAAAACACTAAACAAGAATGGATTTCATGGGAGGATATCACAGAGGAAGCCACTGCTGTCCAAAAAAACATTGCTGCACGTTTACAGTTTGCACAAGAGCACCTGGATGTTCCACAGTAGTACTGGCAAAATATTCTGTGGACAGATGAAACCAAAGTTGAGTTGTTTGGAAGAAACACACAACACTATGTGTGGAGAAAAAGAGGCACAGCACACCAACATCAAAATCTCATCCCAACTGTGAAGTATGGTGGTGGGGCCATCATGGTTTGGGGCTGCTTTGCTGCGTCAGGGCCTGGACGGATTGCTATCATCGAAGGAAAAATGAATTCCCAAGTTTATCAAGACATTTTGCAGGAGAACTTAAGGCCATCTGTCCACCAGCTGAAGCTCAACAGAAGAAGGGTGTTGTAACAGGACAACGACCCAAAGCATAGAAGTAAATCAACAACAGAATGGCTTAAACAGAAGAAAATACACCTTCTGGATTGGCCCAGTCAGAGTCCTGACCTCAACCCGATTGAGATGCTGTGGAATGACCTCCAGAAAGCGATTCACACCAGACATCCCAAGAATATTGCTGAACTGAAACAGTTCTGTAAAGAGGAATGGTCAAGAATTACTCCTGACCGTTGTGCACGTCTGATCTGCAACTACAGGAAACGTTTGGTTGAAGTTATTGCTGCCAAAGGAGGTTCAACCAGTTATTAAATCCAAGGGTTCTCATACTTTTTCCACCTGCACTGTGAATGTTTACATGGTGTGTTCAATAAAACCATGGTAACATTTAATTCTTTGTGTGTTATTAGTTTAAGCAGACTGTGATTGTCTATTGTTGTGACTTAGATCAGTGTTTCCCAACCAGTGTACCTCCAGCTGTTGCAAAACTACAACTCCCAGCATGCCCGGACAGTCTTTGGTTGTGCGGGCATGCTGGGAGTTGTAGTTTTGCAACAGCTGGAGGCACACTGGTTGGGAAACACTGACTTAGATGAAGATCAGATCACATTTTACAACCAATTTGTGCAGAAATTCATATCATCCATCAAGGGTTCACATCATTTTTCTTGCAACTGTATACCCCTCTTACCTCTGGCTGTGCTTTAAATTCTTTAAAAATAGTACTTTTGTGATATTCAAATTTCTTCTCTACCAGCAAGTTGGGCGGTTACTTGCTGATAGCCGCCGCATCCTCAGTCTAAAGAAACGCCCCCTCCTCCACTTGATTGACAGGGCCAGCGAGCGCTCTCCTCCTCTCGCTGGCCCTCTCTGCCCATAAAATCCCGCGCCTGCACCGTACCGGTTCTCATTCGGCGCAGGCGCTCTGAGAGAAGGACGCTCGCTTGCCCGCTTCTTCCTCAGTGCGCCTGCACCGATGACGTCAGCCTACACCTGGAAAAGAAGCACTGAGGAAGGGGCGGGCAAGCGAGCGTACTTCTCTCAGAGCGCCTGCGCCGAATGAGAACCGGTACGGCGCAGGTGCGGAAAATCTGTAATATAACTTACCCAGAGAATGAAGGGAACATATCAGTGTTACAGCATTGGGAATGCTGTAAAAACAAAATCCATAAAACGATGGCAGAATTAGAATTTTTTCTAATTTCCCCCTAATTTTGAATTTTTTTCCAGCTTCTCACTACATTGTATGCAATATATGAAATATAAATGAAAAGAAAGTATACTGGAACAAAGAGATGTGAGGCGGCACTGCCGCAAACCTCTTCAGGTAAGGGGTGGTATACTGTGAAAGCCAGAAGAAACGCAAGTGCGCAAAATGGCCGTCGCCAGCTGATCACTCAGTAGCTCAACGCTGTATGTCCGCCCCAGCCCATGTAACCGATTTTGATTGTGAAAATAAAGAAGTTACTTCTACTGCAATTAGTGAGTGCCGCTATTGTTTCTTATCTCCGGATTATACCATAAATGAAAAGAAAGTGCTATGTCCTCATACGGCTATGTGAATAGAAAACTAAAAAACAAGTAAAAAAATCTAAGTGGAAAAAATAAAATTGTTGGATCTGGAAGGGGTTAAACAAGCTTCTTGTTACCACCAGCCACCTAGAGCCATATACTTTTTTTGTCACTCTATTACTAATGTTGTCCTGGCATTAAAGAGCTTGAAAGGGGTTGAATATAGTACAAGAAGACCTCAGAGTGTCATACACAACTTTTCAGGGTAATTGGGGCACTTTGACCAGACCCTAAACGAATTTGCTCACCTCTAAAAGTTATTATGGCTGATGGAATGCGAGGAGGCAAAAATCATCGCTGGTCCTGATGGCTCAGGTTAGACCCTCCATATCTTATCAGTGGGGGCCTTCAGTAAGACAGACCATAAAGATAGGCCATCAACCTTATAGTCCCCAAAAAAACTTTTAAGGGTTAGTTTTCTGAAAATATACACTACTAAATGGACCACAGACTCCATATTCACAGATCTGCAGACCACATTCAGGTTAGAGCAGATGCAAAATGTTCTTACTTTTTTTACTTACTAACAATATCTGGAGCTTTGCAATTGTTTTTTTTTCCTTCTCTTTCTCCGTGAAATCATTTCGTAAAGCGAAACGTAAATCTCCTAGACTTCATCTGCCCTTTTAAATGGGTTCTGCTGAACGTCTTGACTCCGCATACTGTAATAAGTGCTCTACCACTCCCATTCATCATGGAGGAGAGCGAGTCAGTGTTCTTCCAAGACAATAGGACTCAAGCAGTATGTGCAGATCATGTCTCCCGGGGCCATTCATTCCTGCCGTAGACTGCACATTACAAGTCCACGCAAGTCATCTGTATTCTAGTTGTATTCTAGATGTTCCTTCCAGCATACAAGTGCAAAGGAGTCAAGCAAAAAGATAGAGCTTTAAAAATTGCTCCTCTGCAGAACAGATTAAATGACCTGTCGCCGGGATGAAAGGAGGAGAAGTTCTGCACAGTTATTGGCCTAATGCGTTGTCAAAGTTATATGCTGTGTATAGGTGTGATTTCTACTTACAAGAATATTCTCATTCCGAAGAGGTTCTCCAATGTCATGATGTTACTGGTATGAAGATGTTTTTCCCATGTCTGCAGTTGGATCTTTACTACGTAGCATATGAAAAATAAGGCTGAAAAGGACACAACCATCATAAATAAGAACATGAAATAGCATGGGCATTGCTAGGGTCTCAAAAGATTAGGGGCCCAAGCACTAATGAATATATGTGACATTTTCGACCCAAAACCTCTAGCCTCGGTGCTAAAGCATATTTGAAAGGACATTACATTCAGTGCTGTCACATATACAGAAAAATACAGCACCACATACCTATTACATCCAGTGATATCTCCTCTGATGTAGATGCTCTCTTTCTTAAACTTCTCCCCCACCGGACCACCATGACGACTTCTTTCAGCCACTTCTCGTCTATGTAGAGTTTACCACACTGACATCTTAAGATCATCACCCCCGCTCCTGGTGCCCCAAAAGTGTTATCCTGCTAGTACCCCTAATACTGTGCTCGCCGTGCTCCAATACTATGCTTACAAAATAACAGTGCCAGACAGATAGTACCCAAAGTGCTCCCAAAAGTCCCACAAATAGTAATAATTCTCTCCCAGAGTGCTCTCATTAGTAATAATGCCTCATGCAGTCATAGTGCTCCCACAGACTGGCCCTGTTAGTAGCAATTCCCCTCCATATTCTACCCAGTAATAATAATGCTACCACAGAACCACCAGTAGTAACAATATCCCATAGTGCCCCCATTAGTGATAAAGCTCCCCAAAGTGCCCCCAGTAGCAATAAGGCTCCCCTGTATAGCCCTCAGTAGTAATAACATCCTCCTGTATAGCACCCAGTAGTAATACGACCCCTCTGTATAGTTCCCAGTAGTTATAATGCTCTATCTAGTATCCTCAGCAAATACAATGCCCTCTATAGTGCCCACAGTAGGTTTAATGCCCCCTATAGTGCTTCCAGTAGTTATAATATCCCAGATAATACCCACAGTAGATACAATGCCCATATAGTGATATAATGATCATGGCCCCGGTAGTGAAATGTCCCTTACAGTGCTCCCAGTAGTTATAATGCTCCACCTCCAGCTTGCTCTCCCCCTAGAAGTATACAATATATAATTTATTTGGCCAGTACCTGCAGATATGGCTAATCGAGGATCTCCTCTTACACATAACAGTTCATCTTCCCTATGATGGTCCTGTCTGCTCCTCCTCGGATGGAACATAAGTTCACCGCCTCCATTTGTCAGCTTTAGAATACACTTAGCGCTATTAAATGGAGCCAAGCCATGAGGGGACAACTAGCTTCAAAAGTGCCGTCCATGCAGACACCAAGCCAAGAAGGGACATGGACAGCGCTGTAAACCGCCAGTCTGCGAACCACAGCTCAGGCACCACGCGGCTGCCGGGCCCATGCCAAAATTCTTCCAGCAAATTCCGTCATGTGAATAGCCCCTATAACTGCCCAGGCTGCAGTGGTCATTCGCCATTGTGTCAACACGTCACCGCTGGACCGGGAAGTAGAGTGCGACAGAATACCAGTCCATGTAGGAACAGGAGCAGAGGGGTAAAGGTGAGATGAGTAAGGTTTTTTTCACAGTTTGACATACTGTATATTTGCTTGCCTGAAAACCCCTTTTAATAGGAGATACCAAGATATCCACTGACAAACCAGGCACAATGGGCCAGATTTATCATTAGCTCAGGTCAGAATAATGGAGTGAAAAAGTCCCAAAAAAAAGTCCCAAACGCTAAAACTGCGCACAAATTTGCGACTTTTTTCTGCTCTGCACTATGCTCGCCAGTTTTCTGAAAGCGCGCGTGTTTTCTTATGTAAATGAATCTCTAGACAGATTTACTATTGGGACTATTTAAAAAGTCGCAAAAAAGTTGCAATTTCACTCCAGTGAGGACCATGCTTATCTTATGAGACTTTTTAATAGAACATGCGACTTTCATAAAAACATGCGACTTTTGTAAAGCTGCTTACTAACGGATAAACTGCTACCGTCAAACCACATTTATTACAGTCTTAAAGGTCCGATCATAAATCTGACTTGGCTAAAACTGACTTTAGCCATATGTGAAAGTGGAGTGAGCTGTCAGAGTCCTGATAAATCTGGCCCAATGTCTTGTAGGACTAGCTCAGCTGAATAAAATGATACCGTTCACTTCGCGATCTGCTGCTTCATTCTGGAGAAAATATACTTTAAATCCCTTCTGTACCAGTGCCGTATATGTACGGCAGAAGAAGGGTTTTTAAATTTGGTGCCCACTCACCATATATAAATTAAATTTAAATCACCCCCCCCTTTCCCCAGAATTAAAATAAAAATAAATAAATGAATAAAAAAAAATATAAATATCATAGGCATCGCCACATCCCAAAATGCCTGCACTATTAAAATATAAAAAAATAAAAATAAATCAGCCTTACATAGCTCCATAGATATAACTATAAAATAGTTATGGGGGTCAGAATATGGCGATAAAAAGGAAAAAAAAACACAAGAAAAACTATATAAATGTGATATTATTGTAATCGTACTGACCCAGAGAATGAAGGCACAGGTCAGTTTTGCCGCATAGGGAAAGTCGTAAAGACAAAAACCATAAAACTGTGGAAGAATTGCATTTTTTTCCAATTCCACCCCATTTGGAATAGTTTTAACTCTTCCCACTACATGCTATGCAATGTTAAGTGTTGTTGCTAGAAAGTAATACTTGTACTGCAAAAAAAAAAAAAAAAACAAGCCCTCATACGGCTATGTGAACTAAAAAATAAAAAGTTATGGCTTTGGAAAAAGAGGCAGGAAAAATTAAAAGCAAAAATGAAAATTCCCCGGGACTCTAGGGGTTAATCCATATGCCAAGCCACTCTATCCACCCTTGTTCCCCCTGCTAACCGTCTCATTCTATATTGATATGGTAAGGTTCTTGCATAGTCATCACCTGGTTCCACCAATTGAGATGGAGAATGAGGGGCTGGCAGAGGTAGCAAGAGAAGCAGGGGTGCTTGGGCCTTCTCTCGGTGCACTTAAAAGGTAATTTGCATATGGATTAAAGGGAACCTGTCACTGTGAATGCGGTGTAATCTGCAGGCAGCATGTCATAGAGCAGGAGGAGCTGAGCAGATTGATCTATAGTTCTGTAGGGAAAGATTCAGCATAACTTGTATTGTATTCATCTAAATCTCTGCTCATTCTGCACTAAGGAGTCGTGGAGGCGGTGGTACTACTCCGAGACTGATAGCCTTCCCTGCGTGAGTGTGCATACAAAGATAGCTGCCAGTCACTGTTTAGGACCGCCTACATGACTCCTTAGTGCAGAGATTTAGATGAATACAATACAAGTTATCCTAAATCTTTTCAATCTGCTCATCTCCTCATGCTCTATAACATGATGCCTGCAGATTACACTACTCTTTCATTGTAAAAGGGTCCCTTTGAAAGTACTTTTTCTCCAGAACAAAGCAACAGATCACTAAGGCGCCATGCACACGGCCGTTGGGTCAGCAATTCCGTAGATGCGGAACGGAGTCACGGAACGGAACAAGGGAAGCACTACAGAGTGCTTCTGTGGTGTTTCTTTCCGTGGTTCCGCACCGCAAAAAGAATATGACATGTCATATTTTTTCGCGGTGCGGACATACCTCGAACCCATTCAAGTTGAATGGGTCCGGCCCACTGCACGGATGTTGCCAGTGCATTGGGGACTGCAATTGCGGTCATATAAATCACAGAAATGCACCAAACGGATATGCCACTGACTATACTAGCTAGTCATACAAGCAGATATTAAAAGCTGAGACTTTTGCCAATATATTCCTGTCAGGAACACATCGGAGCCCATCATGCACCACGTCACGGTCTCTCAGCATGGCAAGGGTCCTACCACTACGCTAACTATGGTGTGAACTAGTGCTGCACGATAAATCGAAAAAATAATCAAATTGATAACAGGTCCGGCCTCTGTACTCACTGTCACGATGAATGCAATGCACTGCAGCGAACGGCAGCGAGGTGGCCGGCCGGCGTGTGACTGACGTCACTTAGTAACGTTCCTGCTTCCTGAAGTGGGAGGACTGTTACTCCCGCTCGCTGTAGTGCATTGCATTCATAGTGACAGTGAGTACAGAGGCCGGACCTGTTATCAATAGGAGAGAGATTGTTTCACACACTAGTAAAATACTTTACACACAAAGACAGTTATGTGCGCAGTTTAGGACACATGAGGGGACACATAGGGCCATGAGGGGGGACCAGCATAAGATGCTATTTGTCTTATGCTGGCCCCCCTCATGGCCCTATGTGTCATAGCACATATCCCCCATAACAGCGTCCTCCACAGATCCCCCATAACAGCGTCCTCCACAGATCCCCCATATAACAGCGTCCTCCACAGATCCCCCATAACAGCGTCCTCCACAGATCCCCCATAACAGCGTCCTCCACAGGTCCCCCATAACAGCGTCCTCCACAGGTCCCCCATAACAGCGTCCTCCACAGATCCCCCATAACAGCGCCCTCCACAGATCCCCCATATAACAGCGCCCTCCACAGAAACCTCCATAACAGCATCCTCCAGATCCCTCATAACAGTGTCCTCCACAGATCCCCCATAACAGCGCCCTCCACAGAAACCCCCATAACAGCATCCTCCAGATCCCTCATAACAGTGTCCTCCACAGATCCCCCATAACAGCGCCCTCCACAGAAACCCCCATAACAGCGTCCTCCAGATCCCCCATAACAGCGTCCTCCACAGATCCCCCATATAACAGCGTCCTCCACAGATCCCCCACAACACAGCGTCCTCCACAGATCCCCCATATAACAGCATCCTCCACAGATCCCCCACAACACAGCGTCCTCCACAGATCCCCCACAACACAGCGCCATCCACAGATCCCCCACAACACAGCGTCATCCACAGATCCCCCACAACACAGCGCCATCCACAGATCCCCCACAACACAGCGCCATCCACAGATCCCCCACAACACAGCGCCATCCACAGATCCCCCACAACACAGCGCCATCCACAGATCCCCCACAACACAGCGCCATCCACAGATCCCCCACAAACCAGCGTCATCCACAGATCCCCCATAACTATGTCATACCCAGCCGCGTCAGCGGCTCATATGGGAAAATCCAAGCAAATAGACCTCTAGCACAATTCCCTTAAAATATCGCATCGCATATCGTTATCGCAATTTTTAGGGCCCTAATCGCAATCGCACAAAATTCCCATATCGTGCAGCCCTAGTGTGAACACGGTCTGAAGGTGATGAAATCCAGCTCACAGCCAAGCTTCCACACAACCGCATAGCAGGACAACTAATGCAATGTGAATAAAGCCAGACTGTAAGCCCCACCCATATCAGACCATGTGATGGAGGCCACCAGGTGCAAAAGAATGTTTAAATGCCAGGTAAAGGCACATTCAATACATATAAAACAAAATCACAGAAATATAGTGGCAAATATGGGGGAACTGCTCAAACCCCAAACACTGTAGCGTGTTTCCCACCGCATGTGGACCGCAGCAAACGACCATCCCCAGCAAAAAATGCGTACAATGGAGGATGCCGGCGCGGTCCACATGCACCACAAAGGCATCCTACACAAAACGGAGCATTGTGCGGATGAAAATATAATTATATAAATCACAGAAATGCACCAAACGGATATGCCACTGACTATACTAGCTGGTCATACAAGCAGATATAAAAAGCTGAGACTTTTGCCAATATATTCCTGTCAGGAACACATCGGAGCCCATCTGCAATTGCGGTCCCCAATGCACGGAACGGCCGCACTAACGGCTGTGTGCATGAGGCCTAAGTGAAAGGTATCATTACATTCAGCTGAGCTAGAGTCCCTTTAAAGGGCATCTGTCAGCAGTTTTGTACCTATGACACTGGCTGATCTGTTGCATGTGCGCTTGGCCGCTGAAGGCATCTATGTTGGTCCAATGTTCATAGTGTGCTCACATCGCTGAGAAATATGAAGTTTTAATATATGCAAATGATCCTCGAGGAGCAACGAAGGTGTTGCTGTTACACCTAGAGGTTCTGCGCGCCCTGCACCTACTGTGCCCTCTGCACTTTGATAGCAGGGGCAGGCATGTTCACACTTAGGGCTCATGCACACAACAGTATGGCTTTTTCAGTGTTTTGCGGTCCGTTTTTTACGGATCCGTTGTTCTGTTTTTTGTTTCCGTTTCCTTTCCGTTTTTCCGTTTGCCATATACAGTATACATTAATTACATAGAAAAAATTGGGCTGGGAATAACATTTTCAATAGATGGTTCAGCCAAAACGGAACTGATACGGAAGACATACGGATGCATTTCCATATGTGCCCGCATTTTCCGCATGCGCCTTACATACTAGCGCAGTTACAGAAGATGCCGGGCGCATGCGCAGTAGCGAAACTTAAACCGGCTGAGTGTACGAGCCGGAGCCGGGATCGCGCTACAGCAGCCCTTTACTGCGCATGCGGGCTGGGAGCGCGGTCCCGGCACTGAGATCCGGCGTGTCAATAAAGGTGGCAGGAGGCGGGGAGAGAAGGATTGGAGACGCCTAGGCCGCTGCCGCCTTGACTTCAAACCTGACTTGAAGCAGGGGGCAGCAGCTGAATAAAAAATCGATTTCTCAAGGAGGCTAAATGCAGCTAAACTATCAAAAAGTGCGTTAGGAAACGACTCTGCAGCACTATAAGGTACTATTAACAGCTTAGGCTACTTTCACACTAGCGTTCGATCGGATCCGTTCTGAACGGATCCGATCATAATAATGCAGACGGAGGCTCCGTTCAGTACGGATCCGTCTGCATTATTTTCGCATATAACAGCTAAGTGTGAAAATAGCCTCGTACGGATCCGTCCAGACTTTCAATGTAAAGTCAATGGGGGACGGATCCGCCTGAAGATTGAGCCATATTGTGGCATCTTCAAACGGATCCGTCCCCATTGACTTACATTGTAAGTCTGGATGGATCCGCACGCCTCCGCACGGCCAGGCGGACACCCGAACGCTGCAAGCAGCGTTCAGCTGTCCGCCTGTCCGTGCGGAGGCGAGCGGAGCGGAGGCTGAACGCCGCCAGACTGATGCAGTCTGAGCGGATCCGCTCCATTCAGACTGCATCAGGGCTGGACGGCTGCGTTCGGGTCCGCTCGTGAGCCCCTTCAAACGGAGCTCACGAGCGGACACCCGAACGCTAGTGTGAAAGCAGCCTTAGTAAGCGATTTTTTGGTGACAGGTTCCCTTTAAGAATTCCCACTTGTGCACTGACTTGTACGCCACACACTTCTATTTTGCATACTTATCCTATGCATCTTTATGTTTGTTTTCTCCCTTTTCACTTCGCACACATTGATCCTTCCTTTGCGCCTCGGTTCTCTGCGTGAATCCATTATTATTCAATCTCTGTGCCATTTTCCACTCCTACTTGTGTTCCCTCTTTTGTGTCAGTGTGCTTGCATACAGCTTTTTTTGCAATAGTTTAGTTGAAGGGAAATTAATTATTTTCATTTTTTTTAAATGCAGCAAACTAACAATATAAGGAGCAAAAACTTAAAGGGGTTGTCTCACTTCAGCAAGTGGCATTTATCATGTAGAGAAAGTTAATACAAGGCACTTACTAATGTATTGTGATTGTCCATATTGCTTCCTTTGCTGGCTTAATACATGTTTCAATGCTTGTTTCCATGGTTACAGACCACCCTGCAATCCATCAGTGGTGGCCGTGCTTGCACACTATAGAAAAAAGCACCAGCCTATGTGTGCTACCACGGTCCCTGCCACCAGAGATGCCAGTGCTTTTTCCTGTAGTGTGTAAGCGTGGGAGGAATCCGATTGCAAGGCGGAACCCGGCGCAGGGCAGGAGGTCCCTCCCTCTGCCCTCTCCTGCAAGCGGCAGTGGAGTGGGACCTGGGGCGGCGGGATCCCTTACTGGTATGGTGGTGGGGAGGCCTGCTCAGCACGGGAGTGTCAGGGGCCATGAGGCACAGGAGGCTGCGCAGCTGCAAGATGGTGGGGAGCGCAGACCTCAGGCAGAAGATGTGCCAGGAAGATGCGAGTTGCTTCAGCGCCCTCTGGTGGCCAGCAATACAGACATGAGCGCACCCAGCATGGATCCTGCTGGGGTGCACAGTTTCAGCACTGATCAAGTCCGAAGACAGAGCGTGGTGGTCCAGAGGGAGGACAGTCGTCAGGATGCAGGATTTTCCGCTGCAGGGTTCACAGCCCCCTGGCAGCAAGGTGAGAACCCGTGGGGATCCATTAATTCTATGTTGGGTGCCCAAGGGGGGAGCGGGCTGGGGGGGGGTCAGGGGGAGTTAGCCGGGGGTTTAGGACAGTTTTTGAGTAGTTTGGCGGGGTTGGTAGCGGGGTTGGGGAGCGTGGCCAGGGTCCCGGTGCCGGCGGAGAGGGGTCCAGGGGGGGGACGCTGGGGGGAATGGCGAGGTGGTGACGCAGGATGGCGGGTCGGTTTCGGTGCAGACGCAGGCGGGGGGTGATGTGCTAGGTGATAGGGTGGGTGAGGCGGCTCAAGGGGAGGTATATGTTTGTTTTGAGGGGCCGTTGGGGGCGCACTTGAGGCAGGAGGTGCGGGATAGGATTTGGAAAGGGGAATATGTGGAGATTTTTTCGCTCCTCCCGTTGGAGCGTTTTAATCTGGATAGGGAGCGGAAGGACGAGAAGAGGAAAGATGAGGATGAGAAGCGGCGGTACAGATTGATACCGCGTACGTTCGGGAATTGGTTGCAGGTATTTGCAATCTTGGCGAGTGTCATAGTGGAGAAGAATCCGGAGTGTTGCTCGGCGTTATTCTGTTACATGGATGCGATAGGGGAGGCTTACCGTGTGTATGGGGGTGTTGGATGGTTACGGTATGACGAACAGTTTAGGCAGAGAAAAGCGGTCCGCTCAAATATGCGGTGGGACCATAAAGATATCGGTTTATGGATGAGGGTGACGGCGCCAGGGAGACAGGGGCAGCCCTTTCGGAGTGAGGCAGGGGGGGCTGGGCAGTTTACCTTGGCGGCCGCATCCGCAAAGGGACAGTGTTTCTTGTTTAACGAAGGGGGATGTAAGTTTGGCGCGAAGTGCAGATTCAAACATGAATGTGCCAGTTGCGGGGGGAATCATGGAGCGAACAGATATTTTAAGGGGGCAAAGCACAGAGGGGGTGGGGATGGGGCTGGAAAAGGGGCGGACGCCGGATCGGGTGGAAAGGATGGGTCCATTCTTAGATAGATATCCTAACAGGGAGGTGGCGGAATGGTTGAGGGGGGGGTTTTACGGTTGGGTTTGTGATTCCGTCAGATCCTTTGCCGGCGGTTTGGGGGGGTAAGAATTTGCGATCGGCACTTGAGCACGGGGACGTGGTGGCGGAGAAATTGGCAGGTGAGGTGCGGTTGGGGAGGATGGATGGGCCATTTGCTGCGCCTCCGTTGGCGAATTTAAGAATTTCGCCGTTGGGGGTGGTGCCTAAAAAGGAGCCGAATAAATTTCGGTTGATACACCATCTTTCCTTTCCAAAAGGGGCGTCTGTCAATGATGGTATTGACCCCGATATTTGTTCGGTGGTGTATACGTCGTTTGATGCGGCTTTGGGTTGGGTGAGGAAGTTGGGGCCTGGGACGCTATTGGCAAAAACTGACATTGAGGCAGCGTTTCGCCTGATGCCGGTGAATCCAGATAGCTTGCATTTGTTGGGATGTTGTTGGGAAGGGAAGTTTTTCGTGGACTGGTGTTTGTCTATGGGGTGTTCGGTATCTTGCGCGTTTTTTGAGAGGTTTAGCTCGTTTTTGGAATGGGTAGTGAGGGATGTGGTGGGTTGTTCGTCCATCATTCACTATTTAGATGATTTTTTGTGTTTGGGTCCGGCGGATTCGCGGGTGTGTGCGTTGCTGTTGGGTTCGTTACAGGCAATTTTTGCAGCGTTTGGGGTGCCGTTAGCGGGGGATAAGACGGTTGGTCCTACGACCAAACTGAGTTTTTTGGGGATCATTATCGATACGGTTAGGATGGAATGTAGACTTCCGGTGGAGAAGGTGCGGGATTTGCGGGAGATGGTGGCAAGGGTGGGGAGGGCCAAGAAGATAAGGTTGAAGGACCTTCAATCACTGTTAGGGAAGCTGAACTTTGCCTGTCGCATTATGCCGATGGGCAGAATTTTTTGTAGACGGTTGGCGGCGGCGGCGGCGGGGGTGACGGCTCCGCATCATTTTATTAGGTTGGGGAGAGAGCTGAAGACGGACTTGGAGGTGTGGGATGGGTTTTTGCAACATTTTAATGGGAGGGCGCTAGTCAGGCAGGAGGTGATTGATACGTTTGATTTTGAGCTTTTTTCGGATGCCGCAGGGGGGGTGGGTTTTGGGGTATATTGTCAGGGGCGTTGGTGTGCGGGTAGTTGGCCTGAGTCGTGGGTAAGCAAGGGTTGGGTGCGGAACTTGGCGTTATTGGAGCTTTTCCCGATAGTTTTAGCGGTGGTGTTGTGGGGCGAGGAGTTTCGGGATAGGAAAATTTGCTTTCATTGTGACAGCTTGGGGGTGGTGCAGGTGATCAATTCTTTGACTGCCTCATCCCCTCCTGTAGTGTGTTTGTTGCAGCACATGGTGTTACAATGTTTGTCTAGGAATGTTTGGGTGGTTGCGTGTCATGTCCCGGGGGTGTCTAATTCCATTGCTGATGCTCTGTCTCATTCGCAGTGGGAGCGGTTCCGGCAGTTGGCACCGGAGGCGGATCTCGAGGGTTTGGTTTGTCCGGCGTCAATCTTGGAGGTACTATAGCGGGACTGTTTAGGGCATCTCTTAGTGATGGGACATGGGCGGCTTATGGGAGGGCTTAGGCTGGTTGGGAGTGTTGGTGTGCAGGTCTGGGTGTGGGAGTCGACGGGGGGGGAGGTTCCTTTGTTGTTATAAGGGAAAATAATAGCATTCTGAATGCAGAATGCTTACTAAAATGTCAATTGAGGGGTTAAAAAAAATAATAATAAATAACTCCCCTTATCCAATTGATCACGCAGCCGGCATATTCTTTTTTCTTCTTCTTCCTTCAGGAGCTGCTAAAAGACCTTTGATGACGTAATGTGGACACAAAGGAGAAACCTGTCTCAGAAGTCTTGGGGCTACCCAATTACCCATTAACGGCCTACAATTTATGATGGCGGTCAATGCCCAGCACCTGTTCACCCATCCAGATTGGCATAACTGCTGCTTTGCTCACGAGCCCCATTGGCTCCAGGGTTCCAGTGGTTAGCTCCCACCGGCACCCCTCTCCCTGCCCAGCATTCTCCCTGTTCTATTTTCTCCCACCACTCCACGCAGGCTGCCTGATTCCTGCCAGCAATTCCTCTTTCTGCTGTTAGGGCACAAGCACTCTGTCTCTGGCTCTTAAAGGACAGGCATGTGTTTACCTTGTTCCCCAGCCTATGTTATTTAAGGCATCCTTCCCTGTGGGAGGGTGCCTGAGCAATAGGTTCTAGTACCCTAGTGTCCTGGCAAAGGTGTGCTGTTGACTTGTTTGCCTGTTTTCCGTGTACTGATTCTGCCTGATTTCTAGATACAACCTTAGCCTGATCTCCATGCTGACCCTGAGCTGCCTGCCCTTACCTTGGTCTGTTTTTCGGATTGCATAGACTCTGCCTGCTCTGACCTCAGCTTGTCCCTGACAACGTTTTTTTCTAACCCCTCGGTGTTCTGAATCGGTGTCTCTTGACCCTCTTGGGTCAGTAGTCACTTGAACAGTGACAAGAGGTGACGGCCTGATGGCTCTCCTGCAGCGAGGTCTAGATCCCTGTACAGAGGGTAACGGGTAAAGAGCTGGGAGGTTAAATTAAATAACGCCCTTAGGAGTAACCTCAAGCCAAATATGTTCAAGTGACACAGTTCATTTTACTGAACTTTTTGGGCCCGACATGATTTCATATGACTGAGGCATTCCACATGGGAGTGTAACCAGATTACAGTGCTGAATCTTTTTGGGGGCATTTATTAAGATTGAAGTTTCATAAGCCAGCCTTAATTTTTTTTATTGCATTGGAGTAAAATGTGCTAAGTTTATTAAGGGACATAGACCTCTTAATGAAGTTGGTGCATCCAGTCCATGTGCCAGAAAATCAAACCAGCAGCAAACTATGAGCTGGCATAGATTAGAGCTCTAATTTACACCAGTTTCTGTAAAATATAGTAAATCTGTTGGCCTGCAGGAGACCCCTCCTCTAAGCCCTGACCGCTTTTTTTAAAGAAGTACGGAGAGTGGGGTAAAATGTCAAAAAGCCACAAATTTCTGGGCAAGATGGCACTTGAGCAAATATTTGCAACTATTGTATGCCGATTGACATGTTCCCTATATTTTGCTCTTAAGTTGCAGGCACATCACAGGTTTAGATGACGGGGACTTGCACATAAAGTACTGTACGCGTTAGAGTTTATTTATACTGCTTGAAGGTAAATCCTCCCTGGAGGGCGATCGCTTCATATGGATAATACATTGTGCCTTCTCTGCAGCCTTTACGTAGCTGTTCAGACGCGGTCAATCAATACTTAACAGACAAAAGGTTCCCATTAAGAAAGATGTCAGGAATGCCGTGCATGAAATCTTCCCATTAAAATGCTATTTCAGGATGAGTGATGTCACTGACAAAAAGCAAGAAGCAATGTGATTCAACACCATAATTCTAGTATCAAACATTCAGCACCAGTTTGACACACTCCGTAATTCTGTCCATGGACCATCGTGAGAATGTACTTTGCAGAAAAATGGAGAAAGACTTAAAGGGGTTGGCCCTTCTCTCACACTGGTGGCATATCGCTAGGATATGCCACTAATGTCAGATAGGTGCAGGTCTCACCTATGCAACCAGCACCTATCTGTAGAAGGGGGACCCCACAGTGAAGGAGAGCGCAACGCACATGCATGGCATGGTCTATATTCACTTCTATGAGAGGTCCGAAAAAGATCCGAGCAAGCGCGCTCTGCTATTTCTGGAACTCCCATAGAAGTGTATGGAGAGTCCACAGTGCAAGCTCGGCCACCCTCCATTCCCCTCTATGGGAGTCCTGGAAATATCCGAGTAGGTGCTCGGCTATTTTTGCAACTCCCATAAAAGGGAATGAAGGGTGGCTGCGCATGCGTGGTGCGTCCTCATTGACTTTGGGGGCCCCAGTCTCGAAAGAGGTGACATAGCGATATGCCACTAATATGTGAGATAGGCCAACCTATTTAATGGGGTTGTCCAGGATTAGAAAACCATGTATGCTTTCCGCCATGAAACAGCACCTCACCTGTACATGGTTTGTGTCTGGCATTACTGCTCATCTCTATTGAAGTCCACCTGAGGACAGGTGTGGTGCTGTTTTTGGAAGAAAGGAGCTACATTTTTCTGATGCCGGAGCCCATTTAAAGGCTTTTTCTGGATTATAGATATTTATGACCAAACCTCAGGATACAACATCAGTTTCAGATCAGTGAGGGCCCAACTCCTGGTATTAACATCAATCAGCTGTTTGCAGCAGTTGCTGGTGCACAAATTAAAAGGGTTGGCCGATCTGGGACATCGATGGCATATCACTAGATGCTACTTCAGGAGGTAGCAGCCTGGTGGTTCACCTACAGTGAATTCCAGGTCCCTGTATAAGGGCATACTGGTGAAAATCTGAGGGCCGACTTAGATAATTCCGATGAGAGTAGCCCCAAGTCAAATATATTCAGTAGAAACAGTGGGCCCACATCCACTTCTGTAATAAAAATAAATAAAAATAAAAGTTCCAGGAATAGATATTGGACAACTAATTATTACAAATGCAGGACATCTGGGATCCGAAACTAAATATCCCAAAATCTTCACTGTATCCTACAAAGTCCAAAAGATGATTCTGCTGTGTCCTATTTTTCTTCTCTAATTCACAGACGTGTGTTCTGCCAAACACAACCTTCCAGGCTAGGGAGAAGGGAACACATGTGCGATGCCGACATTTTAGCTTATCCTGGACCTGGGCTAAAGTATTAAACCTCATGTCTGGATGCTTATGTCAGAGTCATCATGTAAGAAAGACCATCTTATAGAGGCACCTTTTGGCCTGTTATTATTTCTGCAGCTTTGGAACCTGTAAAATCTGTAGACTGTGCTGCACAACTATCTCATCATTGCTTCCCGCACTGAAAAGTGCTGGCATCGCAACAACCAGGACGCCAGCACTTATAAAATAATAAACTTTGTTGTCTATGAATATTAATGGGGTATTTCCATTTCAGATACTGATAGCATAGCTCTAGGATATGTCATCAATGTCAGAAAGGTGCAGGTCACACCTCTGCGACCCACTCCTGTCTCCACAACCCCCGAAGAGAAGAAGAGGACACTGAGCAAGCACGGCTACCCTCCATAACACCGCTATGGGAGCTCGGAAAATAGTGCTGGCTCAGCTATTTCCAGAAGTCCCATAGTCATGAATGAAGAAATGCCCATGAATGTGTGGCATGCTCTCCATTTATCGCTATGGGACTTCCAAAAATAGCTGACCACTCTTGCTCGCCTATTTTTGGAACTTCCATAGCAGTGCATGGGGAGCACGCTGTGCAGGCATGAGTCGGTCTACTTCATTTCAGGCCCTCTGGAGATAGGAGCGGGTCCCAGCGGTGGGAGCTTCACCTGTATGGCATATCCCAGCACTATGCCATCAATGTCTGAGATCAGGGCCGATCCTACACGGGGTGCAGTGGGTGCCCCGCACCCCAGCGCTGTCACCCGAAAGGCGCCGAGCGAGCCGCCGGGACTTTTTTTTTTTTTGACTTTTTTTTTTTTTTTAACCACCTCCGGACCGCCCGGTGGGCCGGGCCGCCTCAGCCTCAGGGTTCGAGTGGGGCCGGGGGTGTGCCGCCGGCCGGCCGGGTATGGCCTAATCAATTCACATCACACCCCTGTCACTGTCTGTGACTGCTCCGCTCCGCCTCCTGCCAGCCCACTGTGACACAAAGAACAGACACAGACACACGACACATATACTGACGTGACTCACGTGTGAGACTGAGACCGCCTCCTGTAGTCCGCCTCCTGTGCTCTGCCTCCTGTGCTCCGCCTCCGTGCTCCGCCTGACTGGCACTGCCTCCCATCTTCCGGCGGCCGGCAGCGTAACGTCGCTCACTGCGACGTAACGTAGTGAGTGACGTCACGTCACGTTACAGTTACGCTGCCGCCGGCCGCCAATTTTGAATATTGAAGAGCGGGACTGGAGCACTGCTGCCAGTGCCACGCCAGTCACGCCACCAGCTTCTGCCTGCCAGTGCCCGCCCCTGCGCCCTAGTAGTGCCAACTGGCTTGTACTAAGTTGTGATGAGAATACATTTGGAGTCCTCCTGACTGAGTCCTGACTCCTGACTGTCCCAGGCAGTAAGTTAGTGAATTAACTGAATAGTGATGATTAGTGATAGATTATATTAGATAAGATAGTAACTTATGTAAGGCCTCTTTCACACTTGCGTTGTCCGGATCCGGCGTGTACTCCACTTGCCGGAATTACACGCCGGATCCGGAAAAACGCAAGTGTACTGAAAGCATTTGAAGACGGATCCGTCTTCAAAATGCTTTCAGTGTTACTATGGCACCCAGGACGCTATTAAAGTCCTGGTTGCCATAGTAGTAGTGGGGAGCGGGGGAGCGGCATACTTACCATCCGTGCGGCTCCCGGGGCGCTCCAGAATGACGTCAGAGCGCCCCAGGCGCACGGATGACGTGTACATGCGATCACGTGATCCATGCGCTTGGGGCGCCCTGACGTCACTCTGGAGCGCCCCGGGAGCCGCACGGACGGTAAGTATGCTGCTCCCCGCTCCCCACTACACTTTACCATGGCTGCCAGGACTTTAGCGTCCCGGCAGCCATGGTAACCATTGAGAAAAAGCTAAACGTCGCATCCGGCAATGCGCCGAAACGACGTTTAGCTTAAGGCCGGATCCGGATCAATGCCTTTCAATGGGCATTCATTCCGGATCCGGCCTTGCGGCAAGTGTTCCGGATTTTTGGCCGGAGCAAAAAGCGCAGCATGCTGCGCTATTTGCTGCGGCCAAAAAACGTTCCGTTCCGGAACGGAAGACATCCTGATGCATCCTGAAGGACGGACTGTCCATTCAGAATGCATTAGGAAAATCCTGATCAGTATTCTTCCGGCATAGAGCCCCGACGACGGAACTCTATGCCGGAAGACTATAACGCAGATGTGAAAGAGCCCTAAGTGAGCTATTGAGCTTGTAAATAAACTTGTGCAAACTGCAAACTATATGAGTAGTTACTAACTACTCATATACTTTGCACAAGTTTATTTACAAGCTCAATAGCTCACTTACATAAAGGAACGGACGTCTTACAATAGGGTGGGACACTGTTATGGGGGGGGGGGGGGGGGAGGAGAAGTGATATGTGGATGATGACACATTTATATAGCACAAGATGCTTGCGCTGCCTGCCATATATGTGTGTCATCCACAGATCCCCCCGGCCACCTATAACAGTGTCATCCACAGATGCCCCATAACAGTGTGTCACCCACAGATGTCCCCATAAGTTCCATAACAGTGTCATCCACAGATGCCCCCATAACCGTGTGTAATCCACTGATGCCCATAACAGTGTGTCATCCACAGATCCCCCATAACAGTGCGTCATCCACAGATGCCCCCTAACAGTGCGTCATACACAGATCCCCCATAACAGTGCGTCATCCACTGATGCCCATAACAGTGTGTCATCCACAGATCCCCCATAACAGTGCGTCATCCACAGATGCCCCCTAACAGTGCGTCATCCACAGATCCCCCATAACAGTGCGTCATACTGTCATCCACAGATCCCCCATAACAGTGTGTCATACTGTCATCCACAGATCCCCCATAACAGTGTGTCATCCACAGATCCCCCATAACAGTGCGTCATACTGTCATCCACAGATCCCCCATAACAGTGCGTCATACTGTCATCCACAGATCCCCCATAACAGTGTGTCATACTGTCATCCACAGATCCCCCATAACAGTGCGCCTGCGCACTGAGGAGAGACAGAAAGGAGGGCACATAATCAGTGGAAGCAAGCAGAGGACGGTACAGCAGACGACTGAATCGCTTCTTTTGTAAGTAAATTGTTTTATTATAAATGTAGTTTAATGTTTTTGTCTTTTATTATATTCTGGCTTGGTTATGTATGATGCTTTTTGATAATAAGTAAATGTAGTGGTGCTATAATGTGGACCCCAGGCCTCTCTGATGTCCTGCAGGCTGGGCTGGCGCTGTGGCAGCATACGGTTGGTCAGGCAGCAGAGAGGCTCTGGGGCTGTCATTGTGCTCTGGTACTTTTCCCTTCACAGCCACTGCTATCTCTCTCTCGTACAGTGCAGACTCCGCAAGAGGCTTTCCGTTTGCTCTCCGTCCTCTTAAAAGTCTATGGGAATCAAAACTGATCCATCTGGTTCCTGTTATGCAAGACTGAAAACAAAGTCCGTCTTGCATAAGGGGACCCAGACTGATCCGTTATGCTTTCTCATAAACTTCTATTAGGACAGAGCAAAACGGAATGCCTCTTAGGGTCCATTCACACGTCCGTTGTTTCTTTCCTGATCTGTTACGTTTTTTGCGGAACAGATCTGGACCCATTCATTTTCAATGGGTCCTGAAAAAAATCGGACAGCTCAATTTCAGATTTTTTTTCAGGACCCATTGAAAATGAATGGGTACAGAACTGGTCCAGATCTGTTCCGCAAAAAACGGAACAGATCAGGAAAGAAACAACGGACGTGTGAATGGACCCTTAAAGGTTTCCGTTTTGCATTCCATCTGGCCATTCCGTTATATTCCGTTTGAAACGGAACCTATAACGGAATGGCATAACGCAGATGTAAACCCACCCTGTACGGAATAGGTGGTATTTGCCAGAGTTGCTGGAGAACTGTGAGTGCAATTTCGGGGGCACTGACCTGTACAGGGTGTGGAGGATGGGGAGGTTGAGATCCACTGAGGATATTATAAGACTTTTCTGTAGCTTCCTATATTGTTGCAAAGCTTGTGTGTTGGCTGAAGCCTTCCTATCTTACTGGTGGCTGGCCCTGCCCCTCAATTGTGCTTCCGGGTTTGGCTCCGCCCCTAGACTGCAAGGGGGTGGGGCTGAAGTTGGGGGCTGAAGTTGTTGCCATAGAAACATTGTAAAGGGGAGGAGTTAGTAAGATAACCACGCCCATGTGGGGGCGCCAGAAATATTTCTGCACCCAGGCGCCTGTGACCCTAGGATCGGCCCTGTCTGAGATGGGCAAACCACTTTAAGCTTAAAAAAATATACCCTGTAAGACCCTGCTGGTGCTCAAGTTTATTTTTATTTTTTACAAATGGATAGCAAATGACTGATTTGATTGGCGGTCCAGCCTCGTGTTGCATTAGATGTAGGTAAATGATACGCCGCTATTTGCTCAGCTTTTACACGTTGGATGTCTCTTTACTTGTAACGGTTTCTTCTTCATATGTCTAAGCACAGTCTGATTTATCAATTTTTTTAAATTAACGAGCGAGGTTAGATAATGTCTGGAACCCCAGGGTGATAAACATCTTGTGCATCGAGTGCTGAGTAAACGCGTTCTAGTCTTCTAGCGTTCCTTCTTCTATTATTTGTATGGAAGCGATTAGGATTTCAGCATTTAAATCTCATTATTGCCTGTTATATTAATCTTGGATTAAAACAAAAGCTGCCTTGATGATTCTAGGTAATGATGATATGTCGACTATATGTTAAATGAATTGGGATTTCCTTTTAAAGCACACATTGAGCCCTAAGGCTACTTTCACACTTGCGTTTTACTTTTCCGGCGCTGAGTTCCGTCACAGGGGCTCTATACCGGAAAAGAACTGATCAGGCATATCCCTATGCATTCTGAATGGAGAGTAATCTGTTCAGTTTGCATCAGGATGTCTTCAGTTCAGTCGTTTTGACTGATGAGGCAAAAGATAAAACCGTAGCATGCTACGGTTTTATCTCCGGCGAAAAAAACTGAAGACTTGCCTGAACGCCGGATCCGTCATTTTTTCCCATAGGAATGTATTGGTGCCGGATCCGTCCTTCCAGTCTGCGCAGACTGAAAAAAAGGTGAAAAAAAATAAATGCCGGAACCTTTTTGCCGGATGACACCGGAAAGACGGATCCGGCATTATAATGCATTTTTTCGACTGATCAGGCATTTTTAAGACTGATCAGGATCCTGATCAGTCTTACTAATGCCATCAGTTGGCATACATTTTGACTGATCCGGCAGGCAGTTCCGGCGACAGAACTGCTTGCCGGATCTCTCTGCCGCAGGTGTGGAAGTACCCTTAGAGAGTAAATATTCGGTATTGATTCTGCTCAGAGACCAGCGACAAATGTGTGCGTAGCTAACATATCCACATATATATATATATATATATATGTTATGTAAGATGTCTGAAAACATTAAAGGAGCCTGAAGGAGACCTCGGGGTTTGGCCTTGGCCTGTTTTTTATAATCTAAGACTGGGGTTAACAACCTTCGCCATTTCAGCTGTTATGAAACTACAACTCGCAGCATGCTCCATTCACTTCTATGGGAGTGTGCTTGCTGAGAGTGGTAGTTTCCCCACTGCTGGATTGCCAGAGGTTGTTGATCCCTGACCTAAGCTAAATGTCCAATATACTGTTCAAGCACTTTATGATTCCATGACCTCAGTCTCCACAAGGTCCCACCCTAATAATAATACCTGATCAAATGTCAAAGCCAGATCAAGTGCAGCATCCTGAAACACACTGCAAAGCAATGAAAGTGTTAATATCACTGTATTTCATGTATTATCTGCATGTACTACAAATCCCATGAGGTTGTATAGAGAGCGAGAGCTCCCATCAGGCTAGTCCGGGCTGGCTCTACCCTTCGCCAGGGGCGTACCTAGAGCATTTGGCACCCGGGGCGAACCCTTTGTTTGCCCCCCCCCCCCCCCCCCCCCCCCAAGAAAGTTAAGAAAACATGCACAAACTTTTTTCAATGTTTTCAATAATATTTATTACAAATTTTCGGATCCGCAAAACACATGTGGACGTCTGAATGGAGCCTTACAGGGGGGTGATCAATGACAGAGGGGTGATCACCCATATAGACTCCCTGATCACCCCCTGTCATTGATCACCCCCCTGTAAGGCTCCATTCAGACGTCCACATGTGTTTTGCGGATCCGATCCATGTATCAGTGGATCCGTAAAAATCATACGGACGTCTGAATGGAGCCTTACAGGGGGGTGATCAATGACGGAGGTGATCAGGGAGTCTATATGGGTGATCACCCCCTCGGCATTGATCACCCCCCTGTAAGGCTCCATTCAGACATCCGCATGTGTTTTGCGGATCCGATCTATGTATCAGTGGATCCGTAAAAATCATACGGACCTCTGAATGGAGCCTTACAGGGGGGTGATCAATGACAGGGGGGTGATCAGGGAGTCTGTATGGGGTGATCAGGGGTGATCAGTGGTTCAAAAGGGGTTAATAAGTGACGGGGGGGGGGGTGTAGTGTAGTGTAGTGTTTTGTGGTACTTTACACAGCTACCTGAGTCCTCTGGTGGTCGATCCAAACAAAAGGGACACCAGAGGACCAGATAGCAGGTATATTAGACGCTGTTATCAAAACAGCGTCTAATATACCTGTTAGGGGTTAAAAAAAATCACATCTCCAGCCTGCCAGCGAGCGATCGCCGCTGGCAGGCTGGAGATCCACTCGCTAACGCTTACCTTCCGTTCCTGTGAGGGCGCGCGCCTGTGTGCGCGCGTTCACAGGAAATCTCGCGTCTCGCGAGATGACGCGTATATGCGTCGCTGTGCGCAGCGCTGCCACCTCCGGACCGCACATCTGCGTTAGGCGGTCCGGAGGTGGTTAATAAAATAAAAACCTGCACCCCCTTAAAAAAAATCACTTTCCATCTGCACCAAAAAGAAAAAAAATCCAAATCCCCATCAATAAAATGAACAAATCCTGCACCCCCCCCCCTTAATTACACCCTCTCTTCTCCCCTTAATAACACCCCCCCTTAATTACACCCCCTCCCTCCCCACCTTAATTACACGGTACACCCCGGCCCCCCCTTAATTACACAATTATTTACTTTACTCCTGTGTGTCTCACATTTATTTTGATGATGCCCACCGTCCGACCGTCCGACCGCTGCGCTGGTATAATAGATGGATGGGATCCTTCTGATCCGTGAAGGCGGCGGCGCGGCATCAGCGTCGTGACGTCGTCACGTCATGTTGCGCGCCGCCCGCCGCCGCAATAATCCTTCTTCCACCGGACCGAAGCCGGCGCCTGGCGACGAGTCGCGTCGCACGGTCGCAGCAGTGGATGGAGCCGGGGACGGGTGACTCCGGCGTCAGCACCCCTCTTGTGAGTGGCACCCAGTGGCACCCAGTGGCATATTTTATATATATATATATATATAAAAATGCTGGCACATAAGGGGGGCTACTGACAAATAAGGGGGGCTACTGGCAAATAAGGGGGGCTACTGGCAAATAAGGGGGGCTAGTAGCAGCACCAGCCTCTCCTTGCTCTGCTATTCCTCTGTCCCTTCTCCAAATCCTTATTATGAAATCTTTCTCATTAGGATAAAACACAACATCAGCTCCGCCGAGCCCCCGGCCAAGTGTGGAAGTGGTGTCCGAGATCCCCAAGGGCCAAGCCAAGTAATTGTAAGTTTTCATGTGGAATATGTTTATGTTATACACATATAGCCTACACTGTGCCCCACAATGTACAGTATACCGCTACACTGTGCCCCACAATATACAGTATACCGCTACACTGTGCCCCACAATATACAGTATACCTCTATACTGTGCCCCACAATGTACAGTATACCGCTACACTGTGCCACACAATATACAGTATACCTCTACACTGTGCTACACAATATACAGTATACCGCTACACTGTGCCCCACATATACAGTATACCACTACACTGTGCTACACAATATACAGTATACCTCTACACTGTGCCCCACAATATACAGTATACCGCTACACTGTGCACACAATATACAGTATAACTCTACACTGTGCCCCACAATGTACAGTATACCTCTACACTGTGCCCCACAATATACAGTATACCACTACACTGTGCTACACAATATACAGTATACCTCTACACTGTGCCCCACAATATACAGTATACCTCTACACTGTGCCCCACAATATACAGTATACCTCTACACTGTGCCCCACAATATACAGTATACCGCTACACGGTGCCCCACAATACAGTATACCTCTACACTGTGCCCACAATATACAGTATACCTCTACACTGTGCCCACAATATACAGTATACCGCTACACTGTGCCCACAATATACAGTATACCTCTACACTGTGCCACCAATATACAGTATACCTCTACACTGTGCCACAATACAGTATACCTCTACACTGTGCCACACAATATACAGTATACCGCTACACTGTGCCCCACAATATACAGTATACCTCTACACTGTGCCACACAATATACAGTATACCTCTACACTGTGCCACACAATATACAGTATACCTCTACACTGTGCCACACAATATACAGTATACCTCTACACTGTGCCACACAATATACAGTATACCTCTACACTGTGCCCACAATATACAGTATACCTCTACACTGTGCCACACAATATACAGTATACCTCTACACTGTGCCACACAATATACAGTATACCTCTACACTGTGCCACACAATATACAGTATACCTCTACACTGTGCCACACAATATACAGTATATCTCTACACTGTGCCACACAATATACAGTACACCTCTACAATGTGCCACACAATATACAGTATACCGCTACACTGTGCCCCACATATACAGTATACCTCTACACTGTGCCCCACATATACAGTATACCGCTACACCTGTGCCACACAATATACAGTATACCCTACCCTGTGCCCCACAATATACAGGTATACCTTTACAACTGTGCCACACAATATACAGTATACCTCTACACTGTGCTACACAATATACACCTCTACACTGTGCCCCACAATATACAGTATACCTCTACACTGTGCCCCACCATATACAGTATACCTCTACACTGTGCCACACAATATACAGTATACCGCTACACTGTGCAACACAATATACAGTATACCTCTACACTGTGCCCCACAATGTACAGTATACCTCTACACTGTGCCACACAATATACAGTATACCGCTACACTGTGTGCCACACATGTACAGTAATACCTCTACACTGTGCCACACAATATACAGTATACCGCTACACTGTGCCACACAATATACAGTATACCGCTACACTGTGCCACACAATATACAGTATACCTCTACACTGTGCCACACAATATACAGTATACCTCTACACTGTGGCCACACAATTACAGTATACCGCTACACTGTGCACACAATATACAGTATACCTCTACACTGTGCCACACAATATACAGTATACCGCTACACTGTGCCACACAATATACAGTATAACCTCTACACTGTGCCCCACAATGTACAGTATACCTTACACTGTGCCACACAATATACAGTATAACCGCTACAACTGTGCCACACAATATACAGTATACCTCTACACTGCGCCACACAATATACCAGTATAACCGCTACACTGTGCCACACAATAACGTATACCTCTACACTGCGCCACACAATATACAGTATACCGCTACAACTGTGCCACACAATATACAGTACACCTCTACACTGTGCCACACAATATACAGTATACCGCTACACTGTGCCACACAATATACAGTATACCTCTACACTGTGCCACACAATATACAGAATACTGCTACACTGTGCCACACAAAATACAGTATACCTCTACACTGTGTAGGGGTTATACTGTTTATTGTACAGCATGGCACAGAGGTTATATTGGCAACCTCCATACAGTTTATGTACAGTATACAGTAATCCGCCATCTATGCTTTGAATCTGGTTTTATATGTAACTTGGTTTTTGTACATTTACTTGCGATGCTAGGTGAGACCTGCTGTGATTGGGTTTTAGTTAGTTATTAAATGCTAACATGACAGTTTTTTTGGTTTTGCACATTATTGATGATTGTATTTCATGACTACTCTTCTAAGGGTATTGCCTTCCTTTATACTGCAGTTCTCCTCTACCACTCTGCCTGACACTTTTAGTTTAAACAGTAATTTATGATTTTCTTTTGCTCTCAATAAATCTTGTGTTAAGCATAAAAAAATATACAGTATATATATGGTGAGACGGTTGCAAGTACTCTTCTGATATGATTTCATCGAGCAGTTTTGATGAGGGGGGGTTTGACATTCGCTCTGAAAGAAATTTTACCTAGAAACTGCACCGATTCCATTCCCCTACAGCCCGCAAGCAATTTATGTGCCAGACCTCAGAAGGGAAAAGACCAGGGCCGTAGCTATAGGGGAAGCGGCTGCTTTGGGGCCCTGACCCAGAAGGGGCCCATCCAGGAGGAGGACTAAAAGATTTTGTCAGGGCCCCCTCAACAGTATTACACAATGAAATTATATACAGTGGCACTATAGACGGATAGAACAGCTGCCGGGCCTGGTCCGAGAGAGCGATCTTTACTAGCCACAGGAATGGGGGCAGCATGAAAGGAAGGGGTTGCAAAAAATTTACTGGGGTAGTGGGGCCCCATTCAAAAATTTGCTGTCGGGCCCAGTCATTTCTAGCTACGCCACTGGAAAAGATCTATAGAAGGTTTAGCCAGGGAAGAGATAGAAGGGATTGCAGACTTTGGCAAAGAAGGTAATTGCCGCTGATCTGGCTACAGCCTCCTCTGCATGTGGTGGGAACACTGTAAGTTACAAGCTGCCCACCATTACCAAAGGACAGGAGGGCCCCTTGTTCATAGACTGTATTCCTCAGAGGATACTGTGGATATCATATAACTATATATATATATCTGATGATAGAAAAAGTGTATCCCTTTAAGCCGGGAAAAGGATAGATTGACCAGTCTGACAGAGAGAGAAGCTATCCCCCATATACAGGTCCTTCTAAAAAAACATAATTATGTTCAGTTCTGCACTCAATACTTGGTCGGGAATCCTTTTGCAGAAATGAGTGCTTCAATGCGGCGTGGAGGCAATCAGCCTGTGGCACTGCTGAGGTGTTATGGAGGCCCAGGATGCTTCGATAGCGGCCTTAAGCTCATCCAGAGTGTTGGGTCTTCCGTCTCTCAACTTTCTCTTCCCAATATCCCACAGATTCTCTATGGGGTTCAGGTCAGGAGAGTTGGCAGGCCAATTGAGCACAGTAATACCATGGTCAGTAAACCATTTACCAGTGGTTTTGGCACTGTGAGCAGGTGCCAGTTCGTGCTGAAAAATGAAATCACCATCTCCATAAAGCTTTTCAGCAGATGGAAGCATGAAGTGCTCCAAAATCTCCTGATAGCTAGCTGCATTGACCCTGCCCTTGATAAAACACAGTGGACCAACACCAGCAGCTGACATGGCACCCCAGACCATCACTGACTGTGGGTACTTGACACTGGACTTCAGGCATTTTGGCATTTCCCTCTCCCCAGTCTTCCTCCAGACTCTGGCACCTTGATTTCCGAATGACATGTAAAATTTGCTTTCATCCAAAAAAAGTACTTTGGACCACTGAGCAACAGTCCAGTGCTGCTTCTCTGTAGCCCAGGTCAGGCGCTTCTGCCGCTGTTTCTGGTTCAAAAGTGGCTTGACCTGGGGAATGCGGCACCTGTAGCCCATTTCCTGCACACCTGTAGCCCATTTCCCAGGGAGACCAATCATCTCTGGCATAGGGTCACTTACCTCAAATCTATCAGAGTACTTGGATAAACATCTCCAACCCAGTGTAAAAGAAAATTTTCCATACATTAGGGATACAACACAAATGATAAAAATAGTGGAGGGACTCAGATATGAGACCGATTGGATATTGGGGACTCTTGATGTGAGTTCGCTGTACACAGTTATAGATCATGACCAAGGTATCAATGCATTAAAAACTCAGCTAAAAATACATAGTAGTTTCCCTGAAGACCAAGTGGAATTTATAGCAGAAGGGGTAAAATTCATCTTAACCCACAATTATTTCGCATATAATCTCGACTACTATCTCCAGATCAGAGGAACCGCCATGGGTACCAGGTTTGCGCCCAGCTATGCCAATTTATTTATGGCACAATAGGAATGTGAGAAGATCCTACCCATGCTGGGCGCAAGCCTGGT
The DNA here is from genome assembly GCF_014858855.1 of Bufo gargarizans. Lineage (NCBI taxonomy): Eukaryota > Metazoa > Chordata > Amphibia > Anura > Bufonidae > Bufo > Bufo gargarizans. The sequence continues at coordinate 91,227,731 of NC_058082.1, read as the reverse complement.
ACTCTGGCATAGGTTCATTGATGACATCCTGTTCATCTGGAGAAGTACGAGAGAAGATCTGAACATATTCTTGGAGGACATTAATACTAACATATATAATTTGAAATTCTCAGCGAATGTGAGCACAGAGAAGATTGAATTCTTAGATCTACAAATTAAAGTAAAGAATGATCAATTGGTTTGTAGTACATACCAGAAAGAAGTCTCTCGGAATAGTTATATTATCTTTTCAAGCTGCCATCTACCTAGGTGGCTGCTTGAAGTTCCTACGGGACAATTCAAGCGTATAAAAAGAAATTGCACAGAGGAGGAAGAGTTCGAAAGGGAATCTAGAATCATGAAAGAACAATTTCTAGAGAAAGAATATCCCACTAACATACTAGAAAAAGCACTGACAAAGGTAAAAAACATGCAAAGAGAGTCCTTTTTTGGGGAAAATACCACACAAAATAGGGCAGAAGAAAAAAAGGAAAAGGAGGAGAATTTGAGAATAATTCTGCCCTTTAATAAACAACACAAGCAAGTGGAAGCAATTGTGAAGAAACACTGGCACCATCTATTGGGTGACAAACTTATAGGTCCCATGGTAAGTAAGGGTCCCTTGATAACTTATACAAGGGCCCAGAACTTATCTTTAAAAGTAGCTCCAACAGTTAAACACAAAACAGATAATCGAATGATACACAATTGGTTAAACTTGCAAGGCTTCTATAGGTGTGGAAGTTGTGGTATATGCAAACTGACATCATTCCCCAAAAAAACTATAGAAATCCAATCAAGGGTCAATTCCTTTAAATGGAAAATAAAAGACTTCCTTACCTGTAGTTCAAAGAACATCCTGTATATAATTGAGTGTCAGTGCAAGAAGCAATATGTGGGGAGAACGAAACGGTCCCTTAAGAAAAGATTGAGTGAACATATCACCAACATCAAAAATGGGTATGAGAAGCACTCCCTCTCATTGCATTATAAACAACATCACAACAAAAATCCTGGAGGTATGGTCTTCGCAGCCTTTGAGAAAGTGGATATAAACTGGAGAGGGGGAGACCATATCGCCAGGATGTCGAGACAAGAATCCAGACGGATCTTTGAATTCGAAACACTTCTTCCCCATGGCCTAAACTCTGATTTCGAGTTGTTTGGATTTCTGTAGTTTATTTCATTGGGATACACCACACAATGGTATAATGAGTTAGAATATTATTAGTACTCCAATAAACAGCAGGTGGGGAGTTATGGGATCAATAAAGGATAAAATCTCTGTGCCCTCAACTATAAAAATGGAAAATAAGATCAAAATAAAATAAAATAAAATAATAAAAACATATTGAAAAATGCTGATATCCAAATCCATTGGGGAGCATACTGAGAGGGTGCCACCTAAGTGAAATTCCTTAGGAATGATTTCTGGGCGATTTCCGGAAAAAACGCAGCCAAAACGCACAGGAAACGCAGGTGCGTTTTTTGGGGAATGGCATGCGTTTTTCGTTAAAAATTGATATGTGTATGATAAAGAAGATATCACCACAAAGAGGTTAATGAAAAACAATAAGAATAGATAGACATATAGAATACTGATTAGGATGTCTTAGTAGAAAATACCATTTCACTTCTCCGTTGAATAAAAATAATAAAAAATAAAAATAAAAATCTCATTGGGAAACAACCAAAAAGTGGAGAGATGGTTTAACGGAATGAAATGAAACAAGGGGATGAATGTTATGGATTACATAACACATAGATAAAGCCTTCTATTAAAAAGATTTTATTAAATAGTGCTGTTTGTATAGTTTTTGAATAGTTTTTGAACATTATATATAAACTGAAGAACATGGGGTTTTTAGAGTAATATCGAATAGTATGAAAATGGATATATGTGTAATATAAATCCGTGCCAGGTTTTAGGTGGGTGGTTGGGAGCCATAGACTATATAAGGAGGAGGTAGTTGGATCCCACATTATAGCCACTGAGGAAGAGGATTAACCCTCGAAACGCGTCTGGCCTGATTTGGAGAGGACCAACTACCCATCTAGACCTAGGAGAGAATCCAAAGAAAGTGTATCTGAGCAAATCGTTCCCTACACGGATCGACGCATACACTTATCCACAATCAGAAGGAGGTCTCGAATCTATCGTGAGCGAATACGAGAGTTGCCGGGTGAATGACACGCAAACCAGACGAGGTTTGATGACGTCAGAGGAAGGCCACGAGACCAACAAACAACGCTGAAAGCAAATATCGTCTTCACCATATCCAGCGGCGATACACAGCGAGTCGCACCGAAGTTGACCACCTAAAAGCAGTGAACATCACGCAGGGGAAGGTAAGAGGGTGAGCATCAGGGGGACGCCCCAGACGCAACCCCTATATACTAATACCTAACCCCAAATACTAATATTTAACCTCCATGCTATATTGATTGCCAATATTGGAAACACTGACGGATATTGGGAGATTCAAATATCTATCCTAAGTCTTCAATCTGCTTGTCCGGATATTTTTTTACCGCACGAGGATTCTTATCACATTGAATAATATCTTGACACTTTGTTTCACTTTGACACTTGTTCTTGTGAACTAATTTTTTGGAACTAATCAAATTAGTTTATCCACACTATGGACACTTTTGGAATTACTTTTTGATATTTTTTGATACCTTTTGATACTCTTACATTTTTCTTATATTTATCTGTACATAAGGTGATAATGTATTAGGCATACCTGAGGCAGGTTATTCCAGACATCAAGAGATCAGCTAGATTGATTAACTATAGCTATTAGCTAGAATCATCAGCTATATTCATCAGATACATTTACCAATATTTGTGCAATTATGTTTTAATGTTATATATGTTGCTAATATAATTTTTAAAAAAAATTTGTAGAGATAAACTATTGATAGTATACCAGGTGGTGAGTGCTTATTTTGTTCATTTCCTAATTTCAATCATTGTTCTGTGTGGACGGGTGAACCACCCATAAAATAGAGCACCATTATCATACATCAGATACGGGTGAGCCACGATACACATTCCTCCATTTCCTGCACACGCCTGTACACGGTGGCTCTGGATGCTTCTACTCCAGACTCAGTCCACTGCTTCCGCAGGTCCCCCAAGGTCTGGAATCGGTCCTTCTCCACAATCTTCCTCAGGGTCCGGTCACCTCTTCTTGTTGTGCAGCGTTTTCTGCCACACTTTTTCCTTCCCACAGACTTCCCACTGAGGTGCCTTGATGCAGCACTCTGGGAACAGCCTATTCCTTCAGAAATTTCTTTCTGTGTCTTACCCTCTTGCTTGAGGGTGACAATGATGGCCTTCTGGACAGCAGTCAGGTCGGCAGTCTTACCCATGATTGCGGTTTGGAGTAATGAACCAGGCTGGGAGTTTTTAAAAGCCTCAGGAATCTTTTGCAGGTGTTTAGAGTTAATTAGTTGATTCAGATGATTAGGTTAATAGCTCGTTTAGAGAACCTTTTCATGATATGCTAATTTTTTTAGATAGGAATTTTGGGTTTTCATGAGCTGTATGCCAAAATCATCAATATTAAAACAATAAAAGGCTTGAACTACTTCAGTTGGTGTGTAATGAATCTAAAATATATGAAAGTCTAATGTTTATCAGTACATTACAGAAAATAATGAACTTTATCACAATATGCAAATTTTTTTAGAAGGACCTGTACAACCTTTGGGAACCACTTGAATCGTCTGTAAAGACTGCATTTCATGTGAATTGCTTGTGTAGATCGCCTGCTGACCGGCTTCAGTAAAGTATTGTGGATTTTTACGCCAACACCGGTCTCATCGTTAGACCACACTAGATTTACACCACGAGATGCTGGTGTCATTACCACCGGGACCCCTGCCTCACACCGTAAAACAGCAACATCAAGGGCACCTGAACTGCCATCAGGCAGGAGAGTCCCAGAACCAGAGTGTGCCCCGAAGGGAAGACGATGTGCCCTTCCCATCACTGCACATCGCGCCCAGGAAGCTTCAGGAAACCGTGAGTTTGACTACCTGCACCCATCTGGCCACCCACAGGCCTGGATGCTGCACAAGGTCTGCAGGAGCCCCCATATTTCTGGCCTGATGTAATGTGGTACCGCCATACAACTTGATAGGACATAGAATCCAGATAATAGTGCCATATTGTGAGCACGATTACAAGACAGAAGTTTAAAAGGGTGCTTCTAGAGTTTTCTACTGATGACCTATCTTCTGGCTAGATCATCAGGTATCTGATCTGTGGGGGTCCGGCACCTGGGATCCCCACCGATCAACTGTTTGATAAGGCAGCATCGCTCACAGTAGCACCATGGCCTTCTCGCTGCTTTTCCTTTGCGCCACTATCTGCGCCAGAAATCCGCCTAGTATAGATGTAGTTCTGTAATAAATAGCCCCCTTTGTGTTGCAACTACTCATTATTTTCAAGATATGTTTGCTGTCAGTGAATGAAAGCAATTACGTTCAGAGGCGGTGGATCTGTACACAGCTGGTCCTGTTCTCTGCTGAGAAAGGGATACAATTGTTTACATTGTAGACAATGCTCTGTGATCTCAACACACACATCTCCAGTGCTACAATGTATCAGCCTGGAGTATGGGATATTTAGCTCACAGAGCATTGTCTGGACTGGACGCAACTGTACCAGCTTCTCAGCTGAGAGCAGGACTAGGTGCATTCAGGATTATTGCCTAAATATGTAAACAAGAGTGTTCTCGTTCACTAACCAGCAAACGAATGTCTTGAACACAGTGAGGAATGCAAAAGTATAGCAGAAAGTCATTGAACCTTTCATTAAAGGGGTATTCCCATCATAATGATCACTGTTAAATCTGTTAATGATTTGAAAGTGATCATTTTTGTAAATATACTTGATTAACAAATTCCTATAGTTTAGGATAAAATTCATCTCCACTTACCTTATTGTTGTGACTCGGTCTCCCCTGGTTACGACCACCGCTCTTCTCCAAAATCCCGATGGCCGCGCTTGCGCAGAAGACTCCTTCTTTTCTCCCGGCCGGGCCGCTTGCTGTACTGAACGCGCACGCTGCCGTGCATGCGCGACGGTGACTTCTTCCCGGCCAGAATAGTACAGAGCTGCGAACGCGCACGCCGCCACTGTACTATACTGGCCAGAAATAAGTCACCATGGCGCATGCGCGGCGGCGTGCGCGTTCAGTCCAGCGCGCGGCCCGGCCGGGAGAAGACTTCAATCAAGATGAAGCCCGCCCCCAGCCAGAATCCATGAAGTGTAAGTATAAAAAGGCAAAGTGGGATAACCCCTTTAAGATAACACCAGAAAATCCCTTTAAAGGCTATGTGCGCCTTTGGGGGCAATGTTTTTTTTTAATTATTGCATTGTTCTAATTTTAAGCTAAATATATATATTTTTAATTGGTCTTTATTATTGGTCCTTTTTTCTGTACAGAGCGGAGATGCTCTAGAACAGGCATCCTCAAACTGCGGCCCTCCAGCTGTTGCAAAACTACAACTCCCAGCATGCCAGAACAGCCTACAGGTATCAGCCTACAGCAGGGCATTGTGGGAGTTGTAGTTTTACAACAGCTGGAGGGCCGCGGTTTGAGGATGCCTGCTCTAGAAGCACCCTTTGAATTTTCTGTCTTTTCCTATGTTAGTCATTATGTGGCCACTTATGCTCATCATGGATTGGCAACCATTTAAAAATCACCAAACTCTGTTTTTGGTTTTTGCTCTTTTTTTTATTCATTATTATTGAAAGAGAGAACCCCTTCTCTTTCACGGCTCATGCACACGACCATATGTAATTTGTGGTCTGCAAAAAACTGATCCGTAAAAAAAATGCGGATGACGTCTTTGCACATTCCGTATTTTGCAGAACGGAACAGCTGGCCCCTAATAGAACAGTCCTATCCTTGCCTGTAATGCGGACAATAATAGGACATGTTCTATTTTTTTTTGCGGAACGGAAATACGGACGCACGGAAACGGAATGCAAATGGAGTAACTTCCGTTTTTTTGCTGACCCATTGAAATAAATGGTTCGGCATACGGTACGCAAAAGAAACGAAACTGGACGCTGGAAAGAAAATACGTTAGTGTGCACTCCAAAGACGTACTGATAGGGACCTTAGATTGTGAGCCCCATTGGGGACAGTGTGATGCTAATGTCTGTAAAGCGCTGCGGACTATAGTAGCGCTATATAAGTGCATAAAATAAAATAAATTACCCTCAAGGTGAGTTTTTGCAATCCTTCTGTTCCAGCCACCAACCGTCAGTGGTACAGCGTGTTACAAGAAATGCGGCACTCGGACAAAATGGCAGATTACACGATCAGGGTGGCGCTTCTATATTTGTGCTTAAGCGGTATCATTACGTGATTATGTGCCATCTGCATTGATTTAAATGCTTCTATAACGAGTTCTTCCAGATCTTTCCGTCTCATCCCAGGTTCACAGGTGCCTCAGCATTTCACTGCAACAGAAATGTCTCTCTAATTTATAAGAACACTGAAATATTTAAAACCCTAGGTGACATCTCCAGGGAAGTGTCTCAAACCAAGGATTTTTGGAATTCCTTTAAAAAGATTGTGTGAAAAAGACCTCTCCTTGACCTCTCCTGCAATAAATACTTGGATTCTCTATGTAATAGCAATTTTGGTGCACCCTGCATTGTGCCTTTCACAGCCGCCAGCCATGTACACAATGACTTGACAATCCTAGTGTTAAAGGGGTTGGCCCATCTCATACATTGGAGGAAAATCACCCGGATTTGCCATCGCTATCAGATAGGTGCTAGTCCTACCTCTGGGACCTGCTCCTGTCCTGACCGGGCACACAACCAGAATTCCGGCTCACTTGCAGCAATTTTAAAGATTAAAAATATTAGTGTACAGGTGCTGTCATATGTGCAGGTTTGGCATTTTAATTTTTTTTTTTTTTTTTTTTTTGTGTCTGTGTATGCTGATTTTGTATTGCTTTTAGGCCTCCTACTGATTTCAGTTGGAATTTGCACCAAGAATGAACATTTTGCCTTTTTTTGTCCCTTTGAAAACTATTTGAGGTGGACTGGGAGCAGATTCCATGTAGTATTTACTTTGCAATGCAGAGGGAGATATTTCCATCATCCCACCGCTTAAGGATATGTGTCATCAGAAAATGACCTAGCCTTTAATCATGTTTTTATGATAAATCTATATATTTTTTAGAATTGTTGGTGAGTTTTTTTATTTTCCATGTCACTATTTAAAATAAAATAAGTATATAAAAAAATATATTTATAAAAAAAAATTATATAATCCCACAATTTTCACAAATAGATAATGATTTCCAGTTTTGTACAGGTAACTTTTCGGCAGTCATCTCATTATCGCCACAGGTAGGATTACAATGATAGATAACACTTCTGTGTCATACAAGACCCCCCATTCACAATAAGTGATATTGCAGCTTATTTACTCCCTCCTGACCTCTGCACAGGTCACAGAGCATGGCTCCCACAGACATCAATGGGGCCCCCTCCTGTCCACTGTGTCTATGGCCCATGTAGCTGCACTGAAAAGACAGTGGAAGGAAATTTAAACAAAATTCTAAATAAAATATGTTTAATATGTGATTAAAACAATAAGTCATTTACTGATCACACACTAACATAAAGCTATAAAGTCCACAACAAAATTCAACCCCTTTTGGCACAGATTTTGCTGCCATAGACTTGTGGCTGACACACTGTGGATCTGCAGTTACCAGGAACGGGTACGCTGACGCCACTTTAATGCAGTGGCCGGGTCAGGTGGATAATATATCCTGTATTGCAGCGTGCGCAGGGTACTATCCCAGGGCCCTCCCAAGGTGTTATAACGAACGTCCCAGATTAGGAATGCCAGAGTGGTGTAATGGCCTATAATGTCTCTATAGCTTGATATTAGGCCTCTTTCACACTTGCGTTGTCCGGATCCGGCGTGTACTTCACTTGCCGGAATTACACGCCGGATCCGGAAAAACGCAAGTGTACTGAAAGCATTTGAAGACGGATCCGTCTTCAAAATGCTTTCAGTGTTACTATGGCACCCAGGACGCTATTAAAGTCCTGGTTGCCATAGTAGGAGCGGGGGAGCGGCATACTTACCGTCCGTGCGGCTCCCGGGGCGCTCCAGAGTGACGTCAGAGCGCCCCATGCGCATTGGATGACGTGCCATGCGATCACGTGATCCATGCGCTTGGGGCGACCTGACGTCACTCTGGAGCGCCCCGGGAGCCGCACGGACGGTAAGTATGCTGCTCCCCCGCTCCCCGCTACACTTTACCATGGCTGCCAGGACTTTAGCGTCCCGGCAGCCATGGTAACCATTCAGAAAAAGCTAAACGTCGGATCCGGTAATGCGCCGAAACGACGTTTAGCTTAAGGCCGGATCCGGATCAATGCCTTTCAATGGGCATTCATTCCGGATCCGGCCTTGCGGCTAGTCTTCAGTTTTTTTGGCCGGAGCAAAAAGCGCAGCTACTGCGGTATTTTCTCCGGCCAAAAAACGTTCCGTTCTGGAACTGAAGACATCCTGATGCATCCTGAACGGATTTCACTCCATTCAGAATGCATTAGGATAATCCTGATCAGTATTCTTCCGGCATAGAGCCCCGACGACGGAACTCTATGCCGGAAGACAATAACGCAGGTGTGAAAGAGCCCTTAGTTGTGTCATGGTGTCTCCTACCTGGGTAGGGCCGGACTCCTGGCTCACTTGCAATAAATTTGAGTGTAGTGATAGTAGGAGTAATAGAGGAATTTTGCAGAATAAATGCTATCCAGACCTTTGGATGAAGTTCAAACGTTTCTTGATCCCAGCAGTTTTGGTCTCTTGATCCCAGCAGTTTTGGTCTCTTGGTCCCAGCAAGTTTTGGCAATCATTGGCAGGAATGAGTACTTCTGCTTTAAATGTGGAGCTTGCAGGATACACGTCTGCTTGGTAGCTCTGTAACTATGGCAGGAATAAAAAGGCTCTTAGGAGATAGTAGAGGGGTAGAGGAGTGTAGTAACAAAACTCTGGGATGTTACAGATCTTCCAATGCACAGTACAGAGACATGTGGGGAACTCTATGGGGGATATTTATCAAACCTGGTGTCAAGGAAAACTGGCTTAGTTGTCCATAGCAACCAATCAGATTCGACCTTTCATTTTCCAAAGGAACTGTAAAACATAAAAGAAGGAATCTGATTGGTCTTTATGGGAAACTAAGCCAGTTTTTCTTTACACCTCCTTTATGTTGGGTCCATTTCTGGCTTTGGTTAAAGGGGTTGTCTCACCTCCTGATTTTAGTCCGGACACTTTCTGAGCCTTGGTGGGGCGGTTCCTCTTGCTGTGAATGATGGCACAAGCAAGCAGTGCTGGGATAATGTAATCCTGTGCAGCCATGCTCCCAAGGCTGCTAGTATTTCAGGATCACTAGCAGCCTTAGAGGAGCGGATGTTGTGCAGATCGTGACAACCAATGATAAGTGATTTCCGCAATCTGATAAAGTAAGAGATGGGGGGCACTCTATAACTGGCAATACATGGACTAACGATAAGTGTAGTAGCATCACTTATGTAATACTATTACACTTATCGTTAGTCCATGTATTGCCAGTTATAGTGTGCCCCCCAACTCTACTTTATCTTATTTTATTTACTATGGTATTGGGGATAACCAGGGGTGAGCACCTGTCTGGTTTTGATATAACAAAAGCTGATTTCCGCAATCTGTTTATTACTTTTCTATCTTCCCAGCATCCATAGATGTATAGAACAAGGCTGTGACGCATGCCCTGAAGCTGTTCTATACCAACAACAATATCAGAAACGAGGTGGCCGGGATCGGAGACGATGCCAGTGAAGATTGAGAGGGGTCCAGGAACAGGAGCTAATGTGTATGTGTGCGGTCCTGTGTGCACTAGCAATTCCTAGCCCACAGAAAGGCCGGCTTTTTCGCATGCTATACACAAGCACGGACACCGCTGCTGCATTTCCGTAACTAGGGATGAGCGAATCGACTTTAGATGAAACATCTGAAGTCGATTCTCATAAAACTTTGTTTCAATACTGTCCGTACAGTATTAGAATGTATTGGCTCCGATGAGCTGAAGTTATTACTTGGCGAAGTCTCGCGAGACTTCGCATAATAACTTCAGAAATGGATTTATACTGTAAACAACCATTTCTCGAACTCGGGTTTGGTTCCAAGGTACAGTCTAATACTTCACGGAGCGCTCGCTCCATACAGTATTAAAACAACGTTTTATGTGAACCCTAAAAAAGAGACGTCTATAAAAATATTTAAAATAGAAGATAGTGGGGACCAGAGGCATTACTGCAAATTAGAGATGAGCGAAGTTATTGAAAAGTCAATTCGGCTCCTTCGCCAAATTTCACAAAGAAATTCATTTCGTAACAAATTACTTTATCACAAAGCACATTTCTTTGTTTGTAGCGGACGCAATGACGGAGAACGGCATTAGCGCTGCCTCAGGTCGTTAAACCCCTCAGATGCCGCGTTCAGCATCTGAGAGTAACATTAGGGGCTATCAAGGGTTAATCCGATTAAAAAATATATACTTACCTTATCCATTTGATCGTTTAGATGCCCCTATGGCCATCTTGATTGAAGATTCGTACAATGACGCGATGATGTCATCACGCTGGCGGGTGTAGTGAATTCATACGGCATCTTCAATCAAGATGGCTGCAACGGCCTCTTCAAGAGCAAATGGATGAGGTGAGTATGTATTTTTTTTGTTTTTACCACCATTTCAGGGAATCTATTAGTTACCACGAAGCGCAATGAAATTCGGCCTTGTGGCGAATCTAATTTTTCCCGAAGCTCGGATCAAAGTCCACTTCGGATACTTCAATTCGCTCAACACTAACTAAAAATGAAAGTACATTAGTAAGTTACTTGTATCAATGTGGGCCTTTCCCAAAAATCCAAAGTGAAACCCCCCTCTACCGCTGCCAAGGGAGCTAGATGATGGGAATGACCTGTGAGTAACCATACTGCAACTCTCAGTGGTTCCAATCACAGTCCCTGATCTTCTCTCCTCCTGCTCTTGTCTTGGTGCTACCAATCTTGCAGAGTATCATGTTGCACCGAGAGGTGGACATAATACTGTAATGTGAAAAGTATGGTAAGAGTAAAGGATCATCTTCAGTACATTGTAGTTATATTAGAAGCATCTCCTGTATATTTGAGGTAGGTCAGTGTCAGCCCATGGTTCCTTGGGTCTTCCACTGAAAAAAATTCTGATGTCGTGCCTCCTTCTATACAGAACATGTCCATGTCCACTTTAAATTGCCTTGTAAGTTTTGTTATGATTGAAAACACAGGGCATCTTATCAGTAAGATCTAATAGATTTTGATCATCCCATGAGAAGACCTTGCGTCAAATGGGGTTATCTTCTGTTAGACCTTTGAGGCTCATTATGACATCAGAGTAGTCATGTTCATGTACCATCCAGGAGACTGATATTCAGCCTGGATGAAGGTGAGGCTCAATGCTGAACTCCTGTTTTTGACATGAAAACACTTCATTTTCATGCAGCCGCCACTAGGAGGGAGCTCAGTGCAAATAGACTTTTACAGCTTCCATTACAGTCAATGGTTACTATACATTCCTATGCACTGAGCTTCCCCTAATGGTGGCTTCAGAGAGAAGCAGCAGATACAGAGCTGTGATGGGTAGATTTATCCATGTACTGTATTAATGCTAGGTATCTGGAGAAAATTTGTAGAGAAATTGAATGTTCAGAATAAGCACCATATTTTCCAACATAGAAGTCGGATGAAATGAATGGGCCAGAGGGCAACTTTTTTATTTTTTTATTTTTTAGATTAAAATTTCTTATATTTAGTTAAAAAAAATGTAAATTCATTTAGAAAATATGGTTTGCTTTCTGCTTTGCATGGGAGTTTTTGACACACAGGAACTAGGAAACGTGGTGGGGCATAGACTCATACTAAGTTTTGCTATGGGGGCTTGTGAGATCTGTGTAGATCCTTGTGTCAGAGCCCTGAGCCCATCGGAGGATCTTTTTGTCCAATACTGATGCAGGCAAAAGTATGCAGCAATGTATGAAATAAAGTATTTCTAAGGCCTAGTTCACACGAACGTATGGCTTTTATAGTTTTTTGCGGTCCTTTTTCACGGATCCGTTGTTCTGTTTTTGAGTCCCGTTGTGTTTCCGTTTCCTTTTCGTTTTTCCGTTCCGTTTTTCCGTATGCCATGTACAGTATACAGTAATTACATAGAAAAAAATTTGGGCTGGGCATAACATTTTCAATAGATGGTTCAGAAAAAACGGAACGGATACGGAAGACATATGGATGCATTTCCGTATGTGTTCCGTTTTTTTTGCGGACCCATTGACTTGAATGGAGCCACGGAACGTGATTTGCGACCAAATATAGGACATGTTCTATCTTTCAACGGAACGGAAAAATGGAAATACGGAAACGGAATGCATACGGAGTACATTCCGTTTTTTTTGCGGAACCATTGAAATGAATGGTTCCGTATACGGAACACAAAAAAAACGGCCCGTACACTCGCAAAAAAAAACGTTTGTGTGAACTAGGCCTAAGGGTCAGTTCACACCACTGCTATTGGTTTCCATTGTTCTGCTTAGTCGGAGGAGCAGAACAATGAAAATAACCAAATTGACAGATCCGGCACAAAACTGAGCCACACAGATTCCATTGATTATAATGTGGTCCGTTTTGTTCAGGTGTCCGCTGTATTAGTGGAGAAAAAAGTCCTGCATGCACACAGTTTTTGACAGAATTTGAGATGGAGGCCCTGAACGGAGCCCCCAATGCAGATCTGAACAAACCCTAAGACATTCAAATTTTTCTGAAAGTCTTTTAGTTTTTTTTCCAGGTTTTTATTTTATAACCAAGTTTTAATTATAGTCAATAGGGATCCGGTGGTGAACTGTAGAATCCAGCAATGCTGGATCCGGTGAAATCCGTCAGGCTGCAATGCGCCAGATCTGCTGCCGCAGATGTGAACGTACTTTTATATTTCTATTTCTAAAGAAGCTTGAGAGTAATTTATGCAGTAAAGAAATAACCAGTTTCCACTGCAAAACCAAAAGGCTGCAGGCTGCACGGGTTTAATATTTATTGAAAATATTGCAATAAACTGAATAATTATGGGATTTGCAGACCCCCATGATATGAACTGCGTCAGTGACTAGAATGAGCTGTAGTTATCTCGGAAGAAAAAAAACAATCCACTTTATAACGTCAGGCGAGTCAGCCGAGAGCAGCACGCTGCCGAACTTAGCGTTAAATGTGTATTTGACAGATATTTTACCCACATTAATTATACATCCTCATGATCAAAACATGAAGACATTCTCTCTATATAAGAAAAATAGATTATTATATCACCCCGTAGCGGAAAGAGACAAGTGAAATGGATTCTGGACTAAAAATGATACATTTTTATCATTTGGATAGAAATAAAAAATAGGACAATAATTTCATACTAGATGGTGTCGTTTCTAAAGAAACCACCGGATGTTGGCTTGAAATCTGATTGGCTGTTTGTGGCTCTACCCACTTTTTAAAATTTTAACCTAAGTCACAGAATGACTGACTGCCAAAGTTGAGAACCCTGCCATTAACAGTCAAAGAGCGGCAGTAATTAAAATTTTCCCATATAAAACAAATTGCTGATATGCGATTGGCTGTTAAAGGCTCCACCCACTTTTCCTAAATTCTAACCACACTCACCTAGTGACCCATGGTGCCAGTTTGGGGAATCTGGCTTTTATATTGTAAGAATAACAGCTTTTTACATTTTCTCATTGAAGTCAATAGGGGAAATCTGATTGGTTGTTTGTGGCTCCACCCACTTTTCCTCAATTTTGACTGCAGTCTCCCAGTGAGTAATTGTGCAAAGTTTATAAATTTGAATTCCCGTCACCCAGTAACCGAATGTACCAAGTTTGAAGACCCTGCCATTAATAGTGTAAGAATGGCAGCAATTTAAATATTCCCATTGAATAGCACTAGGTAAGATTTGATTGGCTGTTTTAAGCTCCGCCCAGTTTTCAAAATTTTAAGCCCAGTCACCCAGTCATGGTCTGTGCCAAGATTGGGGCCTCTGGCTTTAAAACTGAGAATGGCAGTATTTGAAAGTTTTACATTGAAGTCAATAGGTGAAATCTGATTGGCTGTTTTAGGCTCCACCCACTTTTCCTCAATTTTGACTGCAGTCACCCAGTGAGTAATTGTGCTAAGTTTGGGACACTTGGCATTTAAACTGTGATAATAGCAGCAGTTTATATGCTTTTCATTAAGGTCAAAGGCTGAAATCTGATTGGCTGTTGTTGCCCCACCACTTTGTTTCCTAATTGTGAACCACAGTCACACAGTGACTAACACTTTAAGGTTTGGGAATTATGGCATTTAACGTGTAAAAATGGCAGCAGTTTTATTGTTTTCTATTGAAAATCAATTAGTAAAATTTGATTGGCTGTTGGTGGCTCCGCCCACTTTTTATAACTTGTGGAAACACCCAATGACATCAATAATGTGAGAATGGCAGCATTTTTAGTTTTTCCCATTTAAATCAATCAAATAAATCTGATTAGTTGTTTTTGGCCCCGCCCACTTTTCAGAATTTTAATCCCAGTCCTCCGGTGACAAACTGTGCCAAGATTGAGGACCCTGCAATTAACAGTCTAAGAGCAGCGGCAGTTTTAAATTTTCCCTGAAATTTGATTGGCCTTTGTAGACTCCGCCCATGGTGCCAAGTTTGGGTATTCTGGCTTAAATACTGTGAGAATGACAGCAATTTAAATTTTTCTCATTGAAGTCAATAGGTAAAATCTGATTGGTTGTTTGTGGCTCTGCCCACTTTTTAGAGTCCCCAAAATGTGACAGAAATTTTCAGGTTGACCCCATGACTAAGTGACCCAAGTTTGGTGGGTTTAACTTCTAAGCTGTACAAGTGGTAAAAGTTTAACATTTTCCAATGAAAGTCTATGACAAAAAGTGGGGTCTTTGGGGGGCCACCCCAGGGGCCCGGAGGGTGGGATTGGTTAACAAAGCACAAGCAACCTATTCAGGTATGTGCCGAACAAGTGTGCAAAGTTTGGTAATTGTACTCCTAAAACTGTGGGAGGAGTAGCGTATAAAAAATAGCAAAATTTTCATTGGCCGTTTCTAGCTCCGCCCACCTTGGGATGTCTCCTCAAAATTTATCCTTTTATTCCGACTTGACACCAACAATATGTGGTCTGAGTTTGGGGAGTTTAACTTCAAAACTGTACGAGTGGGAGCGATTTAAAAAATTTCCCTGTCAAAGTCAATGGCAAAAAAGGTCTTTGGTGGTCCGCCGCAGGGGCCCGGAGGGTGGGATCGCTTATTAAAGCACAACAACTTACCTCACTATAGGTCGATGAATCCTAGGGGATTATTGGCATACATTAAAAGCAACAGTATGCAATAATCCCCTAGGCGCCCTCTAGTGGTAGCAGAATATTCTCATTTTCATTTAGGGCTACACAGAGGATTGGGAGCTCTGCATCAGAAAAATGGAGCTATAACAGCTATAAAGATAGGAGTTTGAATACATGAAAATACTTGAGATCATGTTTCCGTATGGTAAAGAAGAAATGCCCATTAAATTAGTGTTCCAACATGACAATGACTCAAAGCACACCAATAAGCGAACAACATCTTGGTTGCAAACAGGGTTGAGTGTCCAGCCCAATCCCCTGACCTGCTAAAGCCCATAGAGTACTTATGTGGTGACATAAAAAATGTGGTTTATGGAGCAAAATCCCAAAATGCAGAGGAACTGTGGAATGTAGACCAATTATCCTGGACTGGAAGACCTGATAAGAGGGGCAAAAAGTTGTTTGACTCCATGCAACACAGATGTCAAGCAATTCTCAGAAACAATGGTTTCTAAACAGGGATGTGCACACATAGGGCTCAAAGGGGGCATGAGCCCCTTCCCCCTTCTGCTCCTGCAATGCCCCAGGTGTCAGACTGTCAGCTACAGGGGGGTGCTGCCGCGCCTGCCTGCGTGCCGGTAAGGTATAGTATTCTGACAGAACACTGGCACTCCAGAGCGATCTGTGAGAGAGTGAGAGCTGTGGGAGAAAGGACCTTACATGACATCACCATGTGACCAGCAACATAGCGATATTACTGGTCACATGGCTATGAGGTAATCAAAGGTCCTTTCTTTCTTCCAGAACTTAGTGGTGCTGCAGCCTGCAGGAGAAGGGTAGGTCACGTGGGTCGGCAGGGCTCTGCTATCACAGGCACTGGCCGACTGTCTGCAGAGTAGGAAGATCAGGGATGGCTGCTCAGCAGTGTCTGTAGAGGGTAGAGAGTCTGTCAGCGCTGGAGAGGTGGATCTGACTACTGGGGAGGGTCTGAGGATTGTATGCTGGGGGAGGCTGTGTGGGATTATATACTGTGGGGGCTGCTGTGTGGGATTATATACTGGGGGGCTGCTGTGTGGGATTATATACTGGGGGCTGCTGTGTGGGATTATATACTGGGGGGCTGCTGTGTGGGATTATAT
Source organism: Bufo gargarizans (assembly GCF_014858855.1). NCBI lineage: Eukaryota > Metazoa > Chordata > Amphibia > Anura > Bufonidae > Bufo > Bufo gargarizans. Next base: position 91,211,162 of record NC_058082.1, on the reverse strand, counting down.
ACTGGGGGCTGCTGTGTGAGATTATATACTGGGGGCTGCTGTGTGAGATTATATACTGGGGGGCTGCTGTGTGAGATTATATACTGGGGGGCTGCTGTATGAGATTATATACTGGGGGCTGCTGTGTGCAATTATATACTGGGGGGCTGCTGTGTGAGATTATATACTGGGGGCTGCTGTATGAGATTATATACTGGGGGCTGCTGTGTGAGATTATATACTGGGGGCTGCTGTGTGGGATTATATACTGGGGCTGCTGTGTGGGATTATATACTGGGGGCTGCTGTGTGGGATTATATACTGGGGGGCTGCTGTGTGGGATTATATACTGGGGGCTGCTGTGTTGAATTATATACTGGGTGCTGCTGTGTGGGATTATATACTGGGGGCTGCTGTGTGAGATTATATACTGGGGGCTGCTGTGTGAGATTATATACTGGGGGGGCTGCTGTATGAGATTATATACTGGGGGGCTTCTGTATGAGATGATATACTGGGGGGCTGCTGTATGAGATTATATACTGGGGGGCTCCTGTATGAGATTATATACTGGGGGCTGCTATATGAGATTATATACTGGGGGTGTTATATACTGTGGGGTGCTATATTGCTCTACTGTATACTGTGGGGTGCTGTATACTGGGTGTTATACTTCTCTACTGTACAGTATATTGTGAGGTGCTGTATACTGTCTAGTGTGGGTGCTGTATACTGTGGGGTGCTGTATACTGTAGGGTGCTCTACTGTATATTGTGGGGTGCTGTATATTGTGGGGTGCTGTATACTGGGTGCTATACTGCTCTACTGTATACTGTGGGGTGATGTATATTGTGGGGTGCTGTATACAGGGTGCTATACTGCTCTACTGTATATTGTGGGGTGCTGTATATTGTGGGGTGCTGTATACTGGGTGCTATACTGCTCTACTGTATACTGTGGGGTGATGTATATTGTGGGGTGCTGTATACAGGGTGCTATACTGCTCTACTGTATACTGTGTGGTGCTATACTGCATACTGTGGGGTGTTATACTATGTATTGCATACTGTGGGGTGCTGTATACTATAGGGTGCTATACTGCATACTGTGGGGTGCTTTACTATGTATTGCATACTGTGGGTTGCTGTATACTATAGGGTGCTTTACTATGTATTGCATACTGTGGGTGCTGTATACTATAGGGTACAATACGGCATACTGTGGGGTAATATACTATGTATTGCATACTGTGGGTGCTGTATACTATAGGGTCCTATACTGCATACTGTGGGGTGTTGGGGTGCACTGTAACGCTAGGGGGAGCCGGGCCCCGTTCTCCTTCCTGAACTGCAGAGCGGTGCCCACTTCCAGCCTGAGCCCAGAGCACTGATCCTGAGCCGCTGGAGTCTTCAGAACTGTAAGTATTTACAGCTATATTATATATATAGTGGTGGAGGGCGTAATTGCCTGCTAGGGTGTGGGAAGGCGGGGTCCAGGGGGCCCAAGTAAATTCTCGCCCAGGGTCCAATCAATATTAAAGACGGCCCTGCCCAAGCCGACCCACTACAAGTGCGCCGTGAGTCCGCATGCGCCACCCTTTCCCCCCTCCATCCCGCCGGCGGCAGCGCAATTTATTCACCAATACAATTTATTCACCAGTCCGCCCTCTCACCAGTGCAGGGTCAGGGTGACAGGGTCCCGTAAGTCTAGCGCACGGGCTGCCTGGGTAGTGGACGTGCGTGATGCACGTCTGCTAAGTCACGTGAACCCCCCAGCGGGATTAATGCAGGGGAGCAAGCTCCGTCCTGTGTGACTCCGTCTGCTGCCTAAGTTCCTTTAGTGCCTGTCTGCCCTCAGTGCCCGCCCTGGTAATATATTGTATATCATTTAAAGGAAAGGAACAATAGTTGTAATGCTTTGTCCCTTTGCATACTTGTGGTTGTAGTGCGTTGTACCTTTGCATAATGGGAGTTGTAGTGCGTTGTCCCTTTGCATACTGGGGTTGTAGTGATTTGTCTCTTTGCATATTAAAGTCTGTAAAGTCTTGTAATGACATCACTCATTTTACCATAATATGTATGGTGAAACCCAAAAAGTTATATTTGTGGATTCTGTCGTGTTTACAATTACAGTATCAAAAAAATTCATGGAGAACAAGGTAGGACTTCTAGAAACGTAAGCTTCGTGGTACAAACATCTTTTGAAATTATGACAAGTGCCCTTTTTTTTTTTTTTACTTAAAGGGACACTGACAGGGCCAATAAGCATATTGAGGTATATATATGGCAGTACAGGTCTTATAATGGGTAATACAATCATCTAAGTATCCCCCCTGTCCACATTATACATACAGTAAACTTAAGTTTTATAACCTGCTCCAACGATCTTCAATCTGCCCAAGGGGCAGCGTTTCACCTCTCTTGCGCCCAGCCAGCCTCCCCCAACTGCCGCTTTGAAGCGCCGCCCAGCTCATGAATATTCAGTTTGCTGGGCGGCTTCTGCGGTCCCCGCTCTGAAGCGCTGCGCTGAACAGTGCCCTGCGCATGCGCCGGATCTTGTGAAGTCGGGGACAGTAAGCGCCGCCCAGCGAAGTGAATATTGATGAGCTGGGCAGCGCTTACTGTACCGGACTTCACAAGATCCGGCGCATGCGCCGGGCACTGTTAAGCGAAGCGCTTCAGAGCGGGGACCGCAGAAGCCGCCCAGCAAACTGAATATTCATGAGCTGGGCGGCGCTTCAAAGCGGCAGTTGGGGACGCTTGGTATTGTACTTGGTGATGGAAGGCTTGCCTGCAGCTGCTTGGCCATGGAAGCCCATGCCATGAAGCTCCTGGCACAGCACAGTATGTGTCCTGATGTTAATGCCAAAGGAAGTTTGTACCCTGAAGTTATGGAGTCAGCAGAGTGTTGGTGCACTGTGCTCCTGAGCACTCGACGACCCAGCTCTAGAACTTTATGTGGTCTCCACTCTATGGGTGAGTTGCTGTGGTTCCTTCCATTTTACAATAATACCTTTCATTGTTAACAGTGGAATTTGAGAGTGAAGAAATGTTATGAACTGACTTGCGACAGCAGTGGCGTCCTTTTACAGGACCACACTCGAATTCAGTGAACTCTCCAGAACAAGCCATTTTTTTCAGAAATGTCTGTAAAGGCATCCTGCATGATGGGGGGCTGGATTTTATACACCTGTGGCAATGGGACTGAATGAAACACCTGAATTCAATGATTAAAAGCAAGGTCTCAACACTTTTCTCCATATAGTTGTATGTTCAGTTATATAATATGAGCAGTGCATAGTAATGTATTTGCTAGATCATTAGTAGACCATAAAATTTACATTTTCACTGTACATTGTCTGTTACATTACCCAGAGTGCTGATGTTTGTATTTCAGGGTTCCCATGGCTCATCATGATCTTTAAAGTCAGCACAGCATATTTGTACCAGGAAAATACTGCCAGTTTTAAGTATCTAAGCTAAAAAGGAAGTTACAATAGAGAATCATTTACAGCCCAGTTACCAGGGCAGGTTAGGTAAGCTCCTCTCTCTAGGATCTATTCCTGGAATTTCTTAAATACTGGTAAATGCAAGGAAACGATCTCTAAAAAATAAAGCAAAATGGGACAGGGTCCAGAAATATCTGATGATGTCTCTGCTTAAATTCTCATACATGGAACGCAAGACCAAGCCCGTTACTAGAACAGGGTACTGAAGTAAGTGTAAACCCTCCGTACCTAATATCCCACTGTGAGAAGGGGAGATTCTGAGCCTTTGACTGGTGGATGCACCATGAAGGAGCAGGAGGTCTATGGCTATTAGAGAACCTCCCAGATGGTGCTATAGTGGTGTCAAGGCTGTCTGCAGCATGATAACCATAGCAAAGATCAACATGGGCCCCACTATGGTGTCTGGTCCCTCCATGTCCTTTACATGACCCGTAGACCAATCCATGCAGGGTTTGACTGGCCCACCAGAGTACCAGTGATCCTCTGACAGGCCCAAAGTCTAAAACAAAAATAGACTCCTAAGGGGGGACCCAAAGGTCTATCAGAAGCAAGAGATGACCTTGGAACATATAACCAAATCTCAGGTGGACATACCATAGATTCAGCCTGTGCAACTACACAGGGGCCAAGTAGAAAAGGGAGTCCAACACCATCTTAACAAGGAAATAACAATGCTTAGGTAGATTTGCACATGTCCTTTTTAGAAAGAGGGTAGCCCCTCAGAATTATGTCCTCTGATGGGCCAAAATTTGCTAATGTGACCTGATGGTTCATTGCTAAAAGGGATAAATTGTATCTTTTGCACTTTGTATCCCACAGGCTATGTATATGGAGGAGATAGGGTTAATTAGCCGGCCTTAACGGTGGATGGTTCTCAGAGTCACAACCCCTCTAGTGGGGAGTGCTGGGGAGCAGACAGAGATACATCAGCCCTGTGAGCCAATATCAGACAGAAAAGTGACTGTGCCAGCCTCTGAGAGAGAAGTATTGAACCTAGCAGGTTTATTGGCCATTACAAGGGAGAGCGTCCTGAAAGACTAAAGCCAGTGAAGGTAACACATGTATATAGGCTGTGGACTTCACTGCATTTTGGTTGGGGCAGAAGCCTCAGAGACAGACTGGCCATCTGCATACCTCCCAACCATCCCGGATCCGGCGAGACAGTCCCGGATTTCAGTGGCTGTCCGCTGTCCCGATACGGGGGCGGTATGTCCCACTTTATGACAGCTGTCCCTGCGTCCATAGGAAGCAGAGACAGTTGCCATAATGAAGCACAGAGCCATTGCTGCCAGCTCTCCACACCTCTGGTCTGTGCGGGGGATGGGGACAGCCAGCAGTTAGCCTCAGCTCCGCCTCCTTCACAGACTAGAGCAGCCGATGTCCTGCTGCTGCTATGTACAAGGTAAGGATTTTACATTCTGTGAGGGGCACAATTTGGGCATATTACTGGGGGCACAATATGGGCATCTTACTAGGGGGGCACAATGTGGGCATATTAATGGGGGGTACAATGTGGGCATATTAATGGGGTCACAATGTGGGCATATTACTTGGGGGGCACAATGTGGGCATATTACTGGGAGGCACAATGTGAGAATATTACTGGGAGGCACAATGTGAGCATATTACTGGGAGGTACAATGTGGGCATATTACTGGGAGGTACAATGTGGGCATATTACTGGGAGGCACAATGTGAGCATATTACTGGGAGGTACAATGTGGGCATATTACTGGGAGGCACAATGTGAGCATATTACTGGGAGGTACAATGTGAGCATATTACTGGGAGGTACAATGTAGGCATATTACTGGGAGGTACAATGTGGGCATATTACTGGGGGGCACAATGTTGGCATATTACTGGGAGGCACAATGTGAGCATATTACTGGGAGGTACAATGTGGGCATATTACTGGGGGGCACAATGTGGGCATATTACTGGGGGCACAATGTAGGCATATTACTGGGGGCACAATGTAGGCATATTGCTGAGGGCACAGCTGGGCAAATTACTAGGGGCACAATGTGGGCATATTACTGGGAGCGCAGCTGGGCATATTACTGGGGGCACAATGTTGGCATATTACTGGGGGCACAATGTGGATATATTAATGTGGGTACAGCTGGGCATATTACTGGGGGAACAATGTGGGCAAATTACTGGGGGCACAATGTGGATATATTAATGTGGGTACAGCTGGTCATATTACTGGGGGAACAATGTGGGCAAATTACTGGGGGCACAATGTGGATATATTAATGTGGGTACAGCTGGGCATATTACTGGGAGCACAATGTTGGCATATTACTGGGGGCACAATGTGGATATATTAATGTGGGTACAGCTGGGCATATTACTGGGGGAACAATGTGGGCAAATTACTGGGGGCACATAGCTGGGCATTTTAGTGGGGTCACAGCTGGGCATAATTCTGTGAAAACACAATGTGGGCATAAACACTGTGTGGTGGCATGAAGGGGGAATAATTACTATGTGGGGCATTAAGGGGACTGGGTGGGATTAGGTGTATAGTTCTGTTTTGGGGGGAGTTAGAGACGTGGCCTAATGTGGAAAAAATTTGCTGTGTCCCTATGTGTTCCTCTTTGTTAGTTTACAATATGCATCTGTTAAAGGTCTATTGAAGAAATACAGATTGAGCAAAAGGATATAGAGAGAGATAAATTGGACCTCTGCACAGATGAGCTGGAAAGGGAATAAGAGAGGACGACCATACTGCCCGTTCCTTCTTTATATGCAGCCTTGGGAAAACAGATGCATTTAATGTGTCATGACTGTGCTCACTCTTGTAAGAGCTTGACTGTACCCACTGCAGAGTCACCTCAGTAAAGTTCACATCTCCGCTTCATCTTGCGTTCTTCTGATCCAGCAGAAGAACAGAAAAAAACTGCATCCCGTAAAAAAACAAAAATAAAAAAAAAGAATCTTGTTGCATATTTGGCATTCATTTGAGCCATTTCAGTCTAGACGGAAAAAAAGTACTGCATTTATGGAAATGGCTCGAATGGATGCCAAGTGTGCAACAGGATCCTGTCTTTTTTTTGTTCTTCTGATGGATCAGAATAATGGAAAATGAAACAGAGATGTGAACTCTCCCTAACTTGTTTTCACCCAAAACTGGCTTTATTAATGTATGACACTGCCACTGCGTTATATTTTACCTCCTTACTAGGGATCCTTGTCTTGCACCCCAAAACCCATCAACACCAAGGGCACCCCAACCGCCATCAGACAGAAGACTCCAGATCAGGGTATGCCCTTCACTCCCTTCACTGCACAGCCCAGGAAGCATCAGAGCAAGGACCACCACCGTTACCACTACCCCCATCGTTACCACTGCCACCACTCGCCTGAGCTCACTGTTAGTCCAACATTGAATGATCCATGGCTGGGCCCTCTCTTACAAGGGGCCCCATAGCAGCCTTATGGGCTTCCCTCCGTAATATACAGTATATGTCCTTGCTAATAGGCCTTCGTGGTGGTGAACATCCGGATCAGTGCTGACAGAGGCGCATTTTGTCTTTGAGAGGAGAACACAGACTTACATGAGGTATATTCTACAATGTAAATCTAAGTTTCTACCGTCCTCTAACGGTTAAATAACTTTACACGATGATAAATCTCTACTTGCTTTTAAGATACAAAAATATATAATTATTTTGGCAGTGATAAAACTATAGTATAACGGGACCAATTCTGTGGTTATCCCGGTGTCTTCAGAATACAAATGTGTATGTTATTTCATGGCTGTGTGGCTATCTGAGAGCGGGGAAGATAAGCATAAAATACCTTTTTTTTTTCCACCTCTTGCTGAACTTTCTTTATTGCATGTCTGCCGCACAATGCTGCGCTGATACTATAAAGAGGAAAAACTTAATTTTCTTGTATTTTCCCAGAGTTGATTTCCTTTCATTAGCTTTGGTGTTACTGCACTGCCCCCTGGTGTTTTCCTCTGGAACACCCATCCTTGGTTATCCGTTTTTATAAAGATAATTTTGACCGTGTAAAACTTTATATTTAGTGTTTCCGAGGGCTCAGAACTGTTACCGTTACTAGTCTCACTGCTTATTAGGGTCTCTTGTCATCCCGGACCCTATTACCAGATATCCCCAACGTTTACAGACCATTTATTGGGCCATTATTAGGCCATATCTAGGCACTATTTGGTACTGCTGGGCACTGGTAATTGTGTGGGTACAGCAAAGCTCAGTATGGGAAAAGTGTGGCACTATTTGAGCAATGACTAGGTACTGTACACATTATGTAAGTAAATGGGCAATGTATGTAATTAATTCAGTGCTGTATGATACTGTACGGCATTATTAATTTGGGGACTGTATAACAGATGGCAGTATATTCATATATGTGTTGGGGCATTACCAGGGTAGTAAAAAAAAGTTCTTAGCTTTTTTTTAAAAAACTTTACAAGGTGCCACAATGTCTCTGTAACAACTAGAGTGTTGTTTCTCATGGTCTCACCAGATGGCAAGGACCACTAGCCTCAATGAAACCCATATCAGTCACCTCACTGCTTTTGGCTGAATTCCTAGCCTCAGTGGAACACACATAAGCTTTAGCTTTTAGTGTTATTCTCCCAGACACTGGCTACAGTCTCACTTTTCAGACTATCACCGATCTCTGACCTGATCACCAGCATGGAGCTTACTTAAAGAAAGACTCTTTAGAGGCAACAAGCTTGAGGAGCATAAACCTCTATTTGTGGTAAGAGGCTTACTGTGCCAGACTCTGGGCATAGGCAACTCTGCTCTGGAGTCTCCCAGTGTTGGCAGTGATGGCTTATTGCTGTTTTATCTAAAACATGGCTTCTCTCCACACGGTGAACTTTACACAGGAGTGACCACAGGCTGCGGATCCTCCCCACATAGCTCACATACACGCCTATAATAATCACAGTACGACTATCTTACTATCACCGTCCATTACACCACTATCTATACAGGCATTTATCTTACTACAGCAAGCTAGCTGGTCTGTTCATTCTGACCTGCAGTGCCACAGGTCCACTGAACACTCATGGGTGCAAGGGCTGGAAAGCACGAAGAACAGCTGCCTCTGCTGAATGCTGGCCTCTTGCAGGAGTCACTGTGTCGCCCTCTACCTAAGTTCCTAGGAAGTTGCATCAATTAACAAGCATCACTTACCTCCACTTGCTAGCTAACAATCCAGTGCGGAATTCTCCCTGTTCTTTCTCTCTGCACTCTGTCACATAATAGTTAAACATGGGTGGTATATCTGTCATGATCAGTGTGGGGGGGGAAACTCCACACTGAACACAGGAGGGAAGGGGAACAGTAACTGGGCCTGGAAACTAGTTGTCACTTCCTAGACAACCCAAATCCGGGTCCTGACTACCTATCAATATGAATAGACCTTGAAGGTAGGAATATTCATAAGCAGTATACCTAGGCCCTGATTTCCCTATAAGGCCCTGGAATAATTTTAGGACCAGAGACAACCCATTCCTCCCCAGATGGACGAATGAAAGTCTCTGTCTCAGGCCCAGATACAACAGGGAATATAACAAATACAAAAAAACATGACACTTAACTTCTGTAGAGATGGAAGAACAGGAACACCAGAGAGGATCTCATACCAGCTCAGCCAAACCCAAGTGAAGCTATTAACCGCATAGTCAGAAGGGTGGGGTGAGACTATAAAGGGTAGAAGTGATGACCACTGAGTAACAGCTGAGAAAAGGGAAATGGTCATTAACCCTATCAACACTGAATCAAGAGAAATCAAGGAAACTGTTAGATTCCTCCATGCTCAGCCAATCTCCTTGATTTCCTGACATCAGTCACCTGAGGGACCATGAAAATATCCTAGCGATACGTCATACTGTAAGTTTCCCAGATGGGACATGCCTTTTAATATTGAAAAAGTCTCGAAATAGTAAATATTCAACTTGACGCTTAAATGCTCCAAGGAAAATGTATTAAGCCTTCTACCCCAGGTTTCTAGTACAGTAAGTCTCAATTTATTGCGCAAACTCTATTTTGCTCAAACATTTGTGACACCACCCATCTTAAAACTGAGCAGGGCGTTAGGAAGAGGCAGGTCCTCTATATCACTAGCAGGTCCCCAATATCACTGGCATAAATTGTACCAGAAATACCCGAAAGCTACTAGCCGACGTAGATTTCCATATTTGGTGCATGAACCTCCTGAGATACCTCCAAATTTCCCTAAAGTGTATTTTCTATCATCAAACAGGTAACCGGCGGAGGTGCCGGGAGTCAGACCCCTGCCGATCTGATATTGATGACCTATCCTTAAAATAGAATTAGTAGAACTACAGGTAACAGCACACTGCTAGTCAATTGCACAAAGATATAAGCAAATGCTGAATAAAAAATAGCTGTTTGGTGGCCATACTTACTGCAAGGGCAGTTAGAAGCTCTTTGCGCATATAATTGATCAAAAATATGTTGTCACCGCCAGTTCTGTGAGAAGGTCTGTAAGACGTCCTTCTCTACCTCTTGCATGACGTTCTTTGTTTTGGTTTCACTTTGTCATCTCCTTTCCTTCTCCCAGGTGTCACCTATTTGACTAATCGTCTCCCTTTATATTCCCTCCCATACTGCCTCACTTTGCGGTTTATACTACTTCCTGGATGAAGTGTTCACTGCTGGAGGCTGCTGCTGCTGTTTGCTCAGATAAGTCTTTCATGTATTGTGTTTCCTTGCTGGCTTGATTCTAGGTGACCCTGACTCCGTCCGTATTAAGTGCTGGGAGCCGATGGTCGTGTCCCCTCACTATTATAGGGTTTTCAGGTGTCACACAGTCTTAGGTATGTGGGCATGCAATCGTCTACCATTGAGACCCTTGCATGGGCATAGCAGTCAGGGAGAGCTATATGCTCCCTAGTTTGGGATCAAGCCAGTCGGACGTTTATTCATAAGCTCCAGCTATCTGCAACATCATCCGTGACATATGTCGGGCCCATCTACCAGACGACAAGGTGGCTTCTAATCAGAAGGGGCCTACTCTAACACGCCTCTCCTGGGCTTACAGCCTATAATCTGGGCAAAGTAGCTATATCCTACACATGCCTCTCCCAGGCTGTCAGCCTGCAATATGGGGAAAAGTAGAATACAGCTGTACAATCTATCTAATTAAAAGCACATGGTAAATGGGCGGTGGTGCATGGTTCAAAATCACCACTAGGGGGCACCCCCCAGTGGCATGTGTAGGATATAGCTGGGTGCTACTTTGCCCAGATTGTAGGCTGTAAGCCCAGGAGAGGCATGTTAGAGTAGGCCCCATCTGATTAGAAGCAACCCTGTCGTCTGGTAGATGGGCCCGACATATTTTTGATCAATTATATGTGCAAAGAGCTTCTAACTGCCCTTGCAGTAAGTATGGCCACCAAACAGTAATTTTTTATTCAGTATTTGTCTATATATTTGTGCAATTGACTAGCAGTGTGCTGTTACCTGTAGTTCTACTAATTCCATTGTGTTTCAGCCAAGGTAGCGTGCACCTGCGTTCTCAAATTTACTTATTATGGAGGTGCTGGTTTGTTTGTTTTTCTTCCCTATCCTTAGAATGGGTCATCAGCAGTGTTGGGCGTGAATATTCGAATCGCGAATATTAATCGTGAATATCGGCAATTCGAGAATTTGCGAATATTTAGAATATAGTGATATATATTCGTAAATTCGAATATTCTAGATTTTTTTTCATTAATAACCTTCCTTCTTGCTTGTGGGCCAATGAGAAGGCTGCAATCTCTTTGTCTGAGCTTAGCAACATCCCTAGCAACCAATAGAATAGTTGCCTACCCCTTACTATATAAGAACCTCCCCGGCAGCCCTTGTATGCAGTAATTAGCAGATCTGAGAGAGACAGCAGTGTTATTGCTGTGCTCTCTGCTTTCCTGTATCATTACATTAGATAGTTATTTAGTTAGTTAGTTTATATATATAAGGCTAGTTTCACACCTGCGTTAGGTGCGGATCCGTCTGGTGTTATTCTGTCCCAAAAAAAATCTAAGTCTAAGTGTAAGTGTAAGTCAAACAGATCCGTCCTGACTTACATTGAAAGTCAATGGGGGACGGATCTGTTTACAATTGCACCATATTTGTGTCGATGTAAACGGATCCGTCCTCATTGACTTACATGGTAAGTCAGGACAGATCCGTTTGGCTCTGCATCACCAGACGAACACCGGTCCGCCTCCAGAGCGGAATGGAGGCGGAACGGAGCCAAACTAATGCATTGGGGCTAAACTGATCCGCTTGGGGGCGCTTGTGAGAGCCTTGAAACGGATCTCACAGGTGGACCCAGAAACGGCAGTGTGAAAGTAGCCTAATACAGATAGTTAGTGGGAGATAGTCAGTGTAGGTTATATCCTGATAGAGTGTAGCTGTCCATACATACATGCTACAGACATAGTGCTGTGATGTCACAAGTTCACAACAATACTTAGTGCACCAATCACTAATAAGTAGTCAGACCTGTGAAATTGTGAAGTTGCACGTATTGCGCCAAAATATTTGCATCATTAGTGCCGATATATAGCACTCATATAAAGCTATCGTAATGTTCTGCCGTGCCAACCATTTTCTCCAGTCTCAGGAAACTTCTAGCAGCTTGAAAAATTTAGCTATAGTGACCCACGCCTGTATTTCGCGTGCATTACACGAATATTACATTGCCGATTTTTCGCGATCAAGAAAATAATCTCGAGTTCGCCGCCCTCCCTTTTTTTCGATCCGCCTACCTCAGTTCAACGCCGCCTCTCGTACGTCCGCTCGCTTCAGCCAGATCCCGCGCGTGCTCACTAGGTATAACCTGATACGCCCGTGCGGACTACTGGCATCGGCCTCGTTTAGCGAAGTGCGCATGAGCCGGACGGCGCACTTCGCTCGAACCTCCACAGACCGCCCTATTACAGCCCATACCAGCCATCCAACCTCCTACAGCCGGCTTCAAAGCTGTTCGGAGGTTTGGATCGCACAGGCGGGATCTTGCTGAATCAAGCGGACGTACGAGAGGCGGCGTTGAACTGAGGTAGGCGGATTGAAAGAAAGGGAGGGCGGCGATTTCAGCATTGAAGGCGGCGCTGGGCACCTAAACGAGATGGCTGCAGCCGGGCACCTTTCACCATGAGACGTCCCCTTGGACACATTTCAAAGTGATTGACAGGTGATATAAACCTCTTTTTTATGAATATAGAGCCACAGGGGCATTTGATAACCTTATGGTATAAATCCCAAACTTTTTTACCTACAGAAATGTGAAAATGGATTTCCAGATGTCCTTCATTATTTGTAAAAGTCAAATGGTGTATAATGGCTTTACAAACATAGGTAATATCAGCAGTTTTTTTCTTAATTTATTTAAAGGGATTCTGTCATGAGAAATTGGTCCTATAAGCTAAACATATGGCGATGTCCCTTGTAAAACACTGAATTCTAAAGTGAGTTTTGCATTTTTTCACTGCTGCACATCACCGCCATCTTGTGGCTAACTGAAGATTTTTTAATTATTTAGATCTTCTAAGACTTTGAGGGTATGTCCACACAATAATCCACCGTGTAAAAAGTAGCGTCAGAATAGAAATGATTTTCAATAGCAGAAATTTCTGCAACAAATTCTGTCCGCGTGTGAAGGCATTCTTAGGATAAGTTGCAGCAGGAGATTTTTCACAGATCTGTGCCCCTACTCTTGACGTAAACCGGTTAATGCATTCGATTTTTACACTCTAGTTTAATATGCAGCTATAGAGTTGCCATTTTCGACACCATTACTGCTGTGTGTGAATATGCTCTTTTATCTTTTATACACTACTGGAAAATGAAAAAAGAACACCTGGAAACCTTAATGCGATTCTGTCATCAGAAATTACTCCTATAACCTAAACATATGGCGAAGTCCCTAGTAATTCAGTGAATCCTAAAGTGACTTTATCAAATGCCCCTGTGGCTCTATAATCATAAAAAAGATGTTTATATCACCTGCCAATCACTTCAAAATGTGTCCAAGGGGACGTCTCATGGTGAAAGGTGCCCGGCTGCAGCCATCTCGTTTATGTACCCAGCGCCGCCTCCTCAAGTGAAATCGCCGCCCTCCCTTTCATTATATCCGCCTATTTCAGTTCGTGGTCGCCTCTGTAACTTCCGCTCGCTTCAGAAAGATCCCGCGCGTGCGCACTAGGTATAACCTGATGCGCCCGTGCGGACTACTGGCATCGGCCTCGTTTAGCGAAGTGCGCATGCGCCGGATGGCGCACTTCGCTCGAACCTCCACTGACCGCCCTATTACAGCCCATCCCAGCCATCCAACCTCCTACAGCCGGCTTCAAAGCTGTTCGGAGGTTTGGATCGCACAGGCTGGATTTTTGAGAGGCTCCCGTTTAGATCCTATTTTATAATATAAGGTATATAGGAAAAAATATATAGAACATTGTTGAATAATTATACTTTATAAATATCTATCTATCTATACATATATATCTAGTTAGGATGGCAATACTATCAAAATTACAAAGATAGTAATATAAATATAATGGACACAATGGGGAGGCTATTCACAATAAGGAATAGTGGCAGTCGCTTTCTTGAGGTCATTCCACAGCATCTCAATCAGGTTGAGGTCAGGACTCTGACTGGGCCACTCCAGAAGATGTATTTCCTTCTGTTTAAGCCAGTCTGTTGTTGATTTACTTCTATGCTTTGGGTCGTTGTCCTGTTTCAACATCCATCTTCTGTTGAGCTTTAGCTGGTGGACAGATGGCCTTAAGTTCTCCTGCAAAATGTCTTGATAAACTTGGGAATTCATTTTTCCTTCGATGATAGCAATCTGTCCAGGCCCTGACAGCAAAGCAGCCCCAAACTATGACGCCCCCACCACCATACTTCACAGTTGGGATGATGATTTGATGTTGGTGTGCTGTGCCTCTTTTTCTTCACACATAGTGTTGTGTGTTTCTTCCAAACAACTCAACTTTTGTTTCATCTGTCCACAGAATATTTTGCCAGTACTGCTGTGGAACATCCAGGTGCTCTTATATTATTGAATAGAATCTAAAGGGAGCCTCTCAAAAATCCAGCCTGCGATCCAAACCTCCAAACAGCTTTGAAGCCGGCTGTAGGAGGTTGGATGGCTGGGATGGGCTGTAATAGGGCGGTCAGTGGAGGTTCGAGCGAAGTGCGCCATCCGGCGCATGCGCACTTCGCTAAACGAGGCCGATGCCAGTAGTCCGCACGGGCGCATCAGGTTATACCTAGTGCGCACGCGCGGGATCTTTCTGAAGCGAGCGGAAGTTACAGAGGCGACCACGAACTGAAATAGGCGGATATAATAAAAGGGAGGGCGGCGATTTCACTTGAGGAGGCGGCGCTGGGTACATAAACGAGATGGCTGCAGCCGGGCACCTTTCACCATGAGACGTCCCCTTGGACACATTTTGAAGTGATTGGCAGGTGATATAAACATCTTTTTTATGATTATAGAGCCACAAGAGCATTTAATAAAGTAACTTTAGGATTCACTGAATTACTAGGGACATCGCCATATGTTTAGGTTATAGGAGTAATTTCTGATGACAGAATCCCTTTAATGCGATTGAGCTAACTGAAGATTTTTTAATTATTTAGATCTTCTAAGACTTTGAGGGTATGTCCACACAATAATCCACCGTGTAAAAAGTAGCGTCAGAATAGAAATGATTTTCAATAGCAGAAATTTCTGCAACAAATTCTGTCCGCGTGTGAAGGCATTCTTAGGATAAGTTGCAGCAGGAGATTTTTCACAGATCTGTGCCCCTACTCTTGACGTAAACCGGTTAATGCATTCGATTTTTACACTCTAGTTTAATATGCAGCTATAGAGTTGCCATTTTCAACACCATTACTGCTGTGTGTGAATATGCTCTTTTATCTTTTCTACACTACTGGAAAATGAAAAAAGAACACCTGGAAACCTTAATGCGATTCTGTCATCAGAAATTACTCCTATAACCTAAACATATGGCGAAGTCCCTAGTAATTCAGTGAATCCTAAAGTGACTTTATCAAATGCCCCTGTGGCTCTATAATCATAAAAAAGATGTTTATATCACCTGCCAATCACTTCAAAATGTGTCCAAGGGGACGTCTCATGGTGAAAGGTGCCCGGCTGCAGCCATCTCGTTTATGTACCCAGCGCCGCCTCCTCAAGTGAAATCGCCGCCCTCCCTTTTATTATATCCGCCTATTTCAGTTCGTGGTCGCCTCTGTAACTTCCGCTCGCTTCAGAAAGATCCCGCGCGTGCGCACTAGGTATAACCTGATGCGCCCGTGCGGACTACTGGCATCGGCCTCGTTTAGCGAAGTGCGCATGCGCCGGATGGCGCACTTCGCTCGAACCTCCACTGACCGCCCTATTACAGCCCATCCCAGCCATCCAACCTCCTACAGCCGGCTTCAAAGCTGTTCGGAGGTTTGGATCGCACAGGCTGGATTTTTGAGAGGCTCCCGTTTAGATCCTATTTTATAATATAAGGTATATAGGAAAAAATATATAGAACATTGTTGAATAATTATACTTTATAAATATCTATCTATCTATACATATATATCTAGTTAGGATGGCAATACTATCAAAATTACAAAGATAGTAATATAAATATAATGGACACAATGGGGAGGCTATTCACAATAAGGAATAGTGGCAGTCGCTTTCTTGAGGTCATTCCACAGCATCTCAATCAGGTTGAGGTCAGGACTCTGACTGGGCCACTCCAGAAGATGTATTTCCTTCTGTTTAAGCCAGTCTGTTGTTGATTTACTTCTATGCTTTGGGTCGTTGTCCTGTTTCAACATCCATCTTCTGTTGAGCTTTAGCTGGTGGACAGATGGCCTTAAGTTCTCCTGCAAAATGTCTTGATAAACTTGGGAATTCATTTTTCCTTCGATGATAGCAATCTGTCCAGGCCCTGACAGCAAAGCAGCCCCAAACTATGACGCCCCCACCACCATACTTCACAGTTGGGATGATGATTTGATGTTGGTGTGCTGTGCCTCTTTTTCTTCACACATAGTGTTGTGTGTTTCTTCCAAACAACTCAACTTTTGTTTCATCTGTCCACAGAATATTTTGCCAGTACTGCTGTGGAACATCCAGGTGCTCTTATATTATTGAATAGAATCTAAAGGGAGCCTCTCAAAAATCCAGCCTGCGATCCAAACCTCCAAACAGCTTTGAAGCCGGCTGTAGGAGGTTGGATGGCTGGGATGGGCTGTAATAGGAAGGTCTGTGGAGGTTCGAGCGAAGTGCACTGTCCGGCGCATGCGCACTTCGCTAAACGAAGCCGATGCCAGTAGTCCACACGGGCGTATCAGGTTATACCTAGTGCGCACGCGCAGGATCTGGCTGAAGCGAGCGGAGGTTACAGAGGCGGCCACGAACTGAAGTAGACGGATATGATGAAAGGGAGGGCGGCGATTTCACTTGAGGAGGCGGCGCTGGGTACATAAACGAGATGGCTGCAGCCGGGCACCTTTCACCATGAGACGTCCCCTTGGACACATTTTGAAGTGATTGGCAGGTGATATAAACATCTTTTTTATGATTATAGAGCCACAAGAGCATTTAATAAAGTAACTTTAGGATTCACTGAATTACTAGGGACATCGCCATATGTTTAGGTTATAGGAGTAATTTCTGATGACAGAATCCCTTTAATGCGATTGAGCTTAGACTGAAAAAGTATAAACTGCTTGTGGTGCTTGGTCAATGATCACACAACCAAGGCGGTGCACCCTTTATTTTTGGTTCTGCAGCAGGGTATATGATGAGGCAGTATCACATTAATACTGAGTGGCATCTCCCCTTGCTGTGATACAGGCTGTCGCTCTGGTATGGTGACAGTCCTACAGATGCTGGATATCCTCCAGCCAAGGTGGTTGTTGGCTGCTGCACATGGGAAATCCATCGCCCCTTCTTGTCCCAGACATTCTCAATGGGGGAGAGATATGACTATCAAGTTGGACAGGGTTGCTGCTGGATACCTTTAAGAGCAAGTTGTGTATCGGGCAGTGTGTGGGCAATATTATCTTGTAACACCATGTCTCCTGGGTCAAAATAGGCAGGAGGACTGGTTCCATAATGACCTGAACATCCCAAAGGCTGGTCAATAGTCTCTCCATGGATATCATATGGGAAGAGCCATCATAAATAATGGTGTTGG
This sequence comes from Bufo gargarizans, assembly GCF_014858855.1. Taxonomy (NCBI): domain Eukaryota; kingdom Metazoa; phylum Chordata; class Amphibia; order Anura; family Bufonidae; genus Bufo; species Bufo gargarizans. Next base: position 91,193,457 of record NC_058082.1, on the reverse strand, counting down.
CCTGTGTCTCTCCACACCATGCATGACGGCAGTAGATGCTCTACAGCCCTTCTGCTAACTCTGATGCGGCCATCATTACTGCCAAGGCAGGACCTGCTTTCATCACTGAACACTATTGTTTGCCGCTGATGGCTGCATCAGGGTTCGCAGCAGGGCTAGAGAACATTTATTGCCATCAAGCATAGTGTGGAAGAAAGGGATTGGCATTATTTTGATACTTGACTATGATATCTGACCATGTCCTAAAATGAACACTGTACAAATGAGCTCTTAATGAGTTCTGTCTCTAATGCCACCAAAGAGGCAGAGCTTGTTAAAAGCCCATTTGCATCCTTTTCTTCCCAGAATTCCAGAGGAGCATCTATGGCCTATAAGTCTCCTCAGGCCGACTAAGGCGCTCTCTACCCAAGGAGAGATAGTACCCCCAACATGGTGCAGAGACACACTGGACCAACACCAGGTGTCATGGTGTGGGGCACTATTATCTACCATGCCTGTTCCTATCTGGTATTTGTAGAGGGAACACTGACCAGCCTTTGGAATATCCAGGATATAATTGAACCCGTCCTACTGCCTTACAAGACGTGGTGTTCCAATAAGATAACGTCCACCCACACACTGCCGACGCTACACAATATTCTCTTTAAGGTATCCAGCAGCTCCCCTGCCACCTCTATTGCTAGATCACCTTGGATGAACTACAGGCATCTGTATGACCATTACCATGTCAGAGTGGCAACCTGTATCCTAGCAAGAGGAGATGCCACCCAATATTAATGTGACCCTGCCTCATCATATACCCTGCTGCAGAGCCCAAAAAGGGGTGCTCCACCTTGGTTATGTGATCATTGACCAAACACCACTAGCAGTTTATACTTTGTCAATCTCAGTTAAATCGCATTACATTTTCCACATGTTTACCAGTAGTTGCAGCTCTGGGATGCTAATTTACAGGCAGTACTGATATTCTTGGATGTAGGTCTTTGATGTTTATTGCAATGTGCTATTTTTTATGGAGCTTCATGTGCAGCAAGCCGGACCACAGGGGCAACACATGAGTTACAGTGGGACGATGGGGGTGGTAGTTCATTTACTCACGGTTAGCAGAGCCTTCCTGGGCCGGCAGTGCAGTGGAGGGGAAGACAGAATAAAATCCTCCAGGGCACTCTCTCTATTGTAGGGAACACCAGCCAGATGGAAGTTGAGGTGTTCTTGATGGTATAGCTGTCTTGTGCTGGGCTGCAGTAACCTCTTGGTTTGTCCTCTCCAGGCTTGATCAGGGCCCAGAGGAAAGAAAGGCAGCTACATTGTGGAACTGGCCTGTTCTCCTCCTCTATTAACTTCCTTCTTCTCCTCTCTCTCCAACTAACTACTTCCTTTCTAACTAACTTTATTAGCAAACTCCTTGGCTATATATAGGATGTGGCGCCAGCACCACCTAGGGGCGAATAAATCTACTGACAATGCCAGCCTGATATTAGGAAATACAATACATTAAATATGCCAAAGGTTAAAGTGCCCACATATAGCACATAAGGGGTGAAAATTGATTGATAAAATGACATTAATCATGATATGATGGCAACAGGTGATAATATTCTAGTAAGGAAGACTCACTGAAATTGGTTGACATAGTTAGGCCTCTTACACAAGTCAGTGTTTGGTCAGTGATTTCCATCAGTGATTATGATCCCAAACCAGGTGCAGGTCAAAAACATATTACATCTGCAAATCTTTTCCTAATACCTTATGTCTGTGGAGGTTCCTCTCCTGGTTTTGGCTCACAATAACTAATGGAAATTACAGATCATGTGAAATAGGTCTAATTTAAAGGGGTATTCCTAGATTTTAATACTGATAGAGTATCTGACCTGTTGGGGTCCGACACCTGGGAGCTGCGCCGCAGCTTTCCCCTCGGCCAGTGGCGTCATGTTCATCGGCCACGTGGCCTAGGTGCAGCTCAGCCAATAGAAGTGAATGGGGCTGAGCTGTAATACCATGCACATCCACTATACAGTCGTGGCCAAAAGTTTTGAGAATTACATAAATATTGGAAATTGGAAAAGTTGCTGCTTAAGTTTTTATAATAGCAATTTGCATATACTTCAGAATGTTATGAAGAGTGATAAGATGAATTGCATAGTCCTTCTTTGCCATGAAAATTAACCTAATCCCAAAAAACCTTTCCACTGCATTTCATTGCTGTCATTAAAGGACCTGCTGATATCATTTCAGTAATCGTCTTGTTAACTCAGGTGAGAATGTTGACCAGCACAAGGATGGAGATCATTATTTCAGGCTGATTGGGTTAAAATGGCAGACTTTTCCTGTTAAAAGGAGGGTGAGGCATTGTTCTTCCATTGTTAACCATGGTAACCTGCAAAGAAACGCGTGCAGCCATCATTGCGTTGCATAAAAATGGCTTCACAGGCAAGGATATTGTGGCTACTAAGATTGCACCTCAATCAACAATTTACTGTATAGGATCATCAAGAACTTCAAGTAAAGAGGTTCAATTCTTGTTACGAAGGCTTTAGGGCGTCCAAGAAAGTCCAGAAAGCGCCAGGATCGTCTCCTAAAGAGGATTCAGCTGCGGGATCGGAGTGCCACCAGTGCAGAGCTTGCTCAGGAATGGCAGCAGGCAGGTGTGAGCGCATCTGCACACACAGTCAGGCGAAGACTTTTGGAAGATGGCCTGGTGTCAAGAAGGGCAGCAAAGAAGCCACTTGTCTCCAAAAAAAACATCAGGGACAGATTGATCTTCTGCAGAAAATATGGTGAATGGACTGCTAAGGACTGGGGCAAAGTCATATTCTCCGATGAAGCCTCTTTCCGATTGTTTGGGGCATCAGGAAAAAGGCTTGTCTGGAGAAGAAAAGGTGAGCGCTACCATCAGTCCTGTGCTATGCCAACAGTAAAGCATCCTGAGACCATTCATGTGTGGGGTTGCTTCTCATCCAAGGGAGTTGGCTAACTCACAATTTTGCCCAAAAACACAGCCATTAAAAAAGAATGGTACCAAAACACCCTCCAACAGCAACTTCTTCCAACAATCCAACAACAGTTTGGTGAAGAACAATGCATTTTCCAGCACGATGGAGCACCTAAGGCAAAAGTAATAACTAAGTGGCTCGGGGACCAAAATGTGGCCATTTTGGGTCCATGGCCTGAAACTCCCCAGATCTTAATCCTATTGAGAACTTGTGGTCAATACTCAAAAGGCGGGTGGACAAACAAAAACCCACTAATTTTGACAAACTCCAAGAAGTGATTATGAAAGAATGGGTTGCTATCAGTCAGGAATTGGCCCAGAAGTTGATTGAGGGCATGCCCAGTCGAATTGCAGAGGTCCTGAAAAAGAAGGGCCAACACTGCAAATACTGACTCTTTGCATAAATGTCATGTAATTGTCGATAAAAGCCTTTGAAACGTATGAAGTGCGTGTAATTATATTTCACTACATCACAGAAACAACTGAAACAAAGATCTAAAAGCAGTTTAGCAGCAAACTTTGTGAAAACTAATATTTGTGTCATTCTCAAAACTTTTGGACAAAACTGTACAATGTATGGCGCTGTGCTTTGTGAGCAGGGAGAAGGCCACAAGGTTCACAGGAGTGCTGGTGCCTTCTCAAACACCTGATCAGCGGGGGTCCTGAGTATCGGACCCCACCGATCAGATACTATGCAGAGGGTAGGTCATCAGTATTAAAATCTCGGAAAACTCTTTTAAGTCTTCATTACTAGAACATGGGTGCCTGTTCGCATTATGTAACGTCATTTTTATCCTCTACTGCATATTTATATATGAATTTAAATTTCTTCACTTCTGGATAAATTTTTATTATAAGTGAGATCATTCATTGCTTACAAGGATATGTATGACTATGTATCATATTTTATATAAAACAGTTTTTACCTTAATTGAATAATTATTTATTCAAATTTGCATGTTAACAGAGGCCTTATCTTCAAATTTGTGTGGCCATTGGCCGCCATGGGTAGACGAGGTTGTGGCTGCGGCATCGCAGCCGCTGTGTGGAAATCCAGCCTTAGTTAGGCCTCATGCACACAACAGTATTTTTTCACGGTCCGCAAAATGGGGTTCTTTTGTTCCGTGATCCGTGTCCGTTTTTGTTTCGTGTGTCTTCCTTGATTTTTGGAGGATCACCAGACTTGAAGGAAATAGAAAAAAAATCTAAGTCAAGTTTGCCTTGCAAATGATAGAAAAAAAAACGGACACGGATCACGGACGCGGATGACAATTTTGTGTGCCTCCGTGTTTTTTCACGGACCCATTGACTTGAATGGGTCCGCGAACCGTTGTCCGTGAAAAAAATAGGACAGGTCCTATTTTTTTCATGGACTGGAAACACGGATCACGGACACGGATGACAAACGGTGCATTTTTCGAATTTTCCACGGACCCATTGAAAGTCAATGGGTCCGCAGAAAATCACGGAAAATGGAACAACGGACACAGGACACAACAACGGTCGTGTGCATGAGGCCTTAGAGTGCTGCTATACATTATCTCTAGGGTTGAGAGAATCGAGCTTCGGATCAGTTGCGTGAGACTTCAGTAAATGACTTCGGTAATCCTATCTGCGTATTTAAAAAACACTTTAAAATAGGAATCCGGAACATTTTAAAAAAGGTATTTTTTTATGCGTTTCTGGGTGCTCATACACATTATGACCGAGTCGTGGTACGGCAGGCAATTTACTGCTTATTGCCCTTCTTCGTCAGTACTTGACTTGGTTTCACAACAAGAGAAGGTAAAACACAGCAAACACGTGTGGTTCCCACGACTCGCCCACGATGTGTACATGCACTAGAATTGCTTAATATAGACTACATTAAGAGAGTAGAAACAAAGGTCTTGATTTATCAACAGGGGACAAATTGCAGGTGACGGTCAGTGTTGGACTGGGGTTCCAGAGGAAATTATTTTCAGGTCTATCAGGTTTTGAATCAAAGAAATAGACCATAGTGGAAACTATTTGGCTCCAAAGGCAGCTCCGAATGGGATTCTTCTCCTGGACCTTAGAGGCCTACTATGGCTTCAGAGACTGGGTCCACCAGAGGATCCTCTGGTTCTCTGGTGGTCCAGTCCAACACTGGTAACGGTCTGTGTGAGCCAAATTTATTAAAGTAGTGCAATTTAGCACAGGCCAAACCATTGCAGGTCAGGAGTGCAGGGCAGTTGAGAAAATGTTCTGGCACTTTCCCTATGATAAATATGGCGAAAAACCAACGTACTCCACAGGAAGACCTACAATACAGTCGGATTTCTGAAAGGAACAAAATAAGGCTACATTCACACAGCCATATCCGTTTTGTAGTCTGCAAACAGTGGGTTCACAAAAATGCAGCTACTGGATGCGTTCTCGGGCCCTAGTTGCAGACAAAAAATATGGTTGTGTGAATGAGGCCTAACTTTGGCTATGGCTTTCTATGGCTATTGATAAATGTGGCTTACGATGAAAACAACAGAGAGAGAAATACATAGATAGATAGATAGATAGATAGATATGAGATAGATAGATAGATAGATATGAGATAGATAGATAGATAGATAGATAGATAGATAGATAGATAGTTCAACAGTCCAAACGCAAAAGAGCACAACCAATTTGTGAAGGTTTCGGTGCAATCATTCTGGGAAGTCAGGAAAAAATTCAGTAGTAGAATCAAATTCAACATTTGGCTGAAACGTTGTTTCTTGGGGAATAACACCCTTTTACCTCATCTGGAGTGCTGCCTCATTTTCTGAATTTAGGTAGGTAGATAGATAGATAAATTGCTTCTAAAGTGCACTAGTTCTTAAAGTTTTTGAAAAAATGAATAGTAAGTGTGAATATGTTCAGGTTAGGAGCTCGCCTGATTCTCATCAATGCTCTGACCACTAGATGTCAGTGTAATATTACATAGGTACACTCCTTGGCCGTGTCGCAGAATCCAGAATCATGTAAGGGTAATAGCAACCTTATGCTGGGACAGAGACCTGTCAGTACTGGTGGGGTCTTGGTACTGAGGTCCTCAATAATTGCAACAACATAGGGGCCCTTGAAGCCCAGACCTCCGCTGACACAATCTATATTCTTATCTATGTATATGAAAATAATGAATCTATCACATTATGGATACCAGTGGTGCCCGGTGGACATCACTGACTACAACAGGGTACAGTGGGTTTCTGTCATGATCACAACCTGGAATGGACAAAAAAAGGCATTTACTTACCTCTCTTCTTCTCTTCAGACACGCAGCATCAGGACCTTTTGTGCCAGGCCCTGAAGGACCTGATATGACAGCTGTGGTCGTTTTGACTCCTATATAGTTACACGACTAGATATATGGAAAGGTGATCCAGTTGTGATTGGTAGGAGCACCCCACTGACCAGAAGAGTAAAGGATACTTGCCACTTTTATGTTTTTCAAGGTACAGCAATACAGGCTGGGACTGGCCCTCAGGGGATACAGGGGATGCCTCTGTGGGCCTCCAGTCTCCTGCGCTGGGAGATAAGATGGAGGAGTAATTATTTCTCCTTTCTCAGGAGAGATAAATATTGTAGCCACTAGGTGGCAGTATCGCACAGTGATGCTGCCTCCTACTGGTGTAAATTGTACATAAGGCCCCACGGTATCTTCTAAACTTCCTGGCTGCTGGCAGTGAAGGAGGAGAGAACATATCTGGCCATCCTCATGCCCTCCCTGCTGTCAGAAAACTGGCTGCTGGAGAGAAGGACTCCTCTGCGGTGCTGGGCTGATTTCTAAGGTGTGTGACAGTAGTGAGCTGTAGGAGACTGTAAGGGAGAAATAGGGTATTTGTTTATAGCAGACTCAGATCTATGAATGTGTGCTGCTTTCTGCAAAGTTCAGAGTGGCATTGGGGGGACTCTGCCCTAGGTCCCCCCCCCCAATGCCTCTGCTTTTGGTGCACCGTCATAAGTGCACCAAGCTCCAGATGCCCCCCAATGCCCCCAGTATAAATGCACCCCTAATAGTGCCTCTTCTCCAGTTGCCCCCCAGTACCCCTGCTCCAAGATCCCCACTATTACCCTGCCTCAGGTGACCCTAATGCCTCTGCTTTAGGTGCACCCCCATTAGTGCCCCAGCTCCAGATGCCCCCACTCTAAATGCACCACTAATATTGCCTCTGCTCCAGTTACCCCGCTCCAGGATCCACACTACTACCCTGCCTCAGGTGACCCTAATGCCTCTGCTTCAGTTATGACCCTCCGTTTGTGCCATTTGCTCACATTGCCCCTCTAGCACCTTTGCTTGGGCTTTGTTAAAGGTTATGACCTGCAAAGAGGGTTGGACTTATGCCCGAAAAATTCTGCACAGTGCGTCACATTCTCCAGTATTGCCACGTATGGTTTACATGGCGGCAGTGATGATATTCCGCATTTATAGGCATCACTGCTGCCATGTAAAGAGATAATGGTAGTGGAGTGGTGGAGGATTTAAAGGGGTTGTCCAAGTGTTCAAGTTATCCTCTCCACACCAAAGGGCATAACTATATGATTAGTGGGGTCCGATTCTGCAACCCCCACTGATCCCAGGAACGGATCCTGTTCCCCTTTTTGATGATGTGCCAGGTCACACATGTCCTGCTGCTCCATTCATTCTCTTTGGGACCAATTGTAACAATACAGCCTGGACCGCAGCGGCTCCCTGTGACGATACGCTGGCTTGCGCTCCAGAGTGGAACGCAGCGACCGCCTGTGTTGTTACGCTGGCTTGCGCTCCAGCGTGGAACGCAGTGGCCGCCGGGCCTTCTGTGACTCCGCCCACTTACCATTCAGGCCTTAAATTGATGACAGGTGCTAAGCAGGGTGTTCCACTAATGGAGTGCCCACCCTGCTAGCTTCATGGTATCTGAAGACTCTGTCCACATATCCAAACCTGGATGCCTAACTACATCGTGAAGGACTGTCTTACTTCTTGCCACTGGCTTTCTAGCCAGGACCAACTAACCGCAAGTATATGCCTGTTACCTGCTCTGATTAATGTCCTGGAACTCAGAGTGAACCTACTGCATAGTGTATACTAAACTGTGGACATGCTATACAAACTCTGAACCTACTGCATAGTGTATACTAAACTGTGGACATGCTATACTAACTCTGAACCTACTGCATAGTGTATACCAAACTGTGGACATGCTATACTAACTCTGAACCTACTGCATAGTGTATACCAAACTGTGGACATGCTATACTAACTCTGAACCTACTGCATAGTGTATACCAAACTGTGGACATGCTATACAAACTCTGAACCTACTGCATAGTATATATCAAACTGTGGACATGCTATACTAACTCTGAACCTACTGCATAGTGTTTACTAAACTATGGACATGCAATATTAACTCTGAACCTATGGCATACTATATACTAAACTGAGGACATGCTATATACTAACCTTGAACCTATGGCATACTATATACTAAACTGAGGACATGCTATATACTAATTCTGAAGCTATTGCATACTAGATGCTAACTCTGAACATTGCACAAGGTTATACTAACTCGTGACTCCTGTAATTCTGAGAGTCCCTCCTTACCCTCAGTAAAACTAATTAGATGGATAGCGGTAAATGATTTTGTTACCCCAAACTCTCCGCCTAAGGCCTCATGCACACGACCGTTTTTTTTTAAGGTCCGCAAAAACGAGGTCCGTAGGTCCGTGATCCGTGGCCGTTTTTTCGTCCGTGGGTCTTCCTTGTTTTTTGGAGGATCCACGGACATGTAAAATGAAAAAAAAATCTAAGTCAAGTTTGCCATTGAAATGATAGGAAAAAACGCACACGGATCACGGACACGGATGCCAATCTTGTGTGCATCAGTGTTTTTTCACGGACCCATTGACTTGAATGGGTCCGTGAACCGTTGGCCGTGAAAAAAATAGGACAGGTCATATTTTTTTCACGGCCAGGAAACACGGATCACGGATGCGGCTGCCAAACGGTGCATTTTCCGATTTTTCCACGGACCCATTGAAAGTCAATGGGTCCGTGAAAAAAAACTGAAAACGGCACAACGGCCACGGATGCACACAACGGTCGTGTGCATGAGGCCTTAGACTGAGAGTGACGCCTGGGGTACATACTGAGTAACCGCGAATCCCACAGCCAAACACAAGGGTGGTGGGATAATAGTGGATGTCCATTGCTTCCGCAGTTGAGATCCTAACTGATCAACTAGGTGCGTTACACCAATGGAAATAGCCAGCGCTGTACTCTGCCACCTCCAGTGACCCCATAGAGAATGCATGGAGAGGCAGGGCATATGCCCGACCTGCCACTCAGTCAAGAAGGGGAATCAGTGGGGGCTCCAGTGTCCAGACCCCCACAGATCACTTAGTTATCCCCGATACTGTGGATAGAGGATAACTAAAAAAGTGGACACAGGCCTTTTAACAGGCGAGCATTTCTATTTTTGGTTTGACAAATGTTTTGGGCCAGATTTTTTATTTTAATTTTATTTTTACACCCAAAGAAAACTTTTAAGGATAGGGAATGTGAAAAGGTCCAACAGCTATGACACAACAGGTGACTGCTGGGACCCCCATGATCAAGGAAACGTGGTCTTAAGACTCTTGTGTGCATAGATTGGCGGTAATGTAATTGAATGTCTCAGGCCCCTTTTTTTTCATGATCAGTGGTTGTTTTTAGCAGTCAGACCCCAGCAATCTGATATTTATCACCTATCCTGTAGATAGGCGATATGTCATTATGGTAGGACAACCCTTTTAAAATATACTGTAGATTATGTGCAATCTGAGGAGGTTACGATTTGGTAAATTTAATTTGAAATGAAATTAACAAGATGTGCTGTAACTGCAGACTGTCAGCTTTAATTTGAGGGTATTTACATCCAAATCAGGTGAACGGTGTAGGAATTACAACAGTTTGCATATGTGCCTCCTACTTGTTAAGGGACCAAAGGTAATGGGACAATTGGCTTCTCAGCTGTTCCATGGCCAGGTGTGTGTTATTCCCTCATTATCCCAATTACAATGAGCAGATAAAAGGTCCAGAGTTCATTTCAGGTGTGCTATTTGCATTTGGAATCTGTTGCTGTCAACTCTCAAGATGAGATCCAAAGAGCTGTCAGTATCAGTGAAGCAAGCCATCATTAGGCTGAAAAAACACAACAAACCCATCAGAGAGATAGCAAAAACATTAGGCCTGGCCAAAACAACTGTTTGGAACATTCTTAAAAAGAAGGAATGCACCGGTGAGCTCAGCAACACCAAAAGACCCAGAAGACCACGGAAAACAACTGAGGTGGATGACCGAAGAATTCTTTCCCTGGTGAAGAAAACACCCTTCACAACAGTTGGCCAGATCAAGAACACTCTCCAGGAGGTAGGTGTATGTGTGTCAAAGTCAACAATCAAGAGAAGACTTCACCAGAGTGAACACAGAGGGTTCGCCACAAGATGTAAACCATTGGTGAGCTTTAAAAACAGGAAGGCCAGATTAGAGTTTGCCAAACATCTAAAAAAGCCTTCACAGCTCTGGAACAACATCCTATGGACAGATGAGACCAAGATCAACTTGTACCAGAGTGATGGGAAGAGAAGAGTATGGAGAAGGAAAGGAACTGCTCATGATAAGCATACCACCTCATCAATGAAGCATGGTGGTGGTAGTGTCATGGCGCGGGCATGTATGGTTCTCCTGTATTTATTGATGATGTGACTGCTGACAAAAGCAGCAGGATGAATTCTGAAGTGTTTCGGGCAATATTATCTGCTCATATTCAGCCAAATGCTTCAGAACTCATTGGACGGCGCTTCACAGTGCAGATGGACAATGACCCAAAGCATACCGCAATAGCAACCATAGAGTGTTTTAAGGGAAACAAGTGGAAAGTTATGCAATGGCCAAGTCAATCACCTGACCTGAATCGTATTGAGCATGCATTTCACTTGCTGAAGATAAAACTGAAGAGAAAATGCCCCAAGAACAAGCAGGAACTGAAGACAGTTGCAGTAGAAGCCTGGCAGAGCATCACCAGGGATGAAACCCAGCGTCTGGTGATGTCTATGCGTTCCAGACTTCAGGCTGTAATTGACTGCAAAGGATTTGCAACCAAGTATTAAAAAGTGAAAGTTTGATTTATGATTATTATTATGAATTACTTTTGGTTCCTTAACAAGTGGGAGCCAGAGATGCAAACTGTTGTAATTCCTGCACCGTTCACCTGATTTGGATGTAAATACCTCAAATTAAAGCTGACAGTCTGCAGTTACAGCACATCTTGTTCGTTTAATTGAATTTTTTTAACATTTTTTAACATTTTTACAATGTTAGTAATGTGTTGATGTCCCAATATTTATAGACCTGACTGTATGCATCAGTGGTATGTGCCCCATGTTTAAGTCTCTTGTGTGCCACATGTGTCCAATTAGTGATTGGTGTGTGCTGCATGTGTCTTAATTCTGACTGACTTAAGTGCAGGATATGCAGATACATGTAAGGTTACTTTCACAGTTGCTCTAGCAGGGTCTGACAGGTTGTTACGGAGGGGGAACAGCATGCCGGATCCGTGCTTATGCAAGCCCACTGTGCCGCCGGTAGTTTGCTCCAGTCCTATTCACTATAATGGGGGCAGGCTGGAGGTTCGGCGGCAGCACGGCAAACATGCCGAATGGCGGCGGACAAAAACTACAGTGGACTTCCACCGCCGAAACAACCTGCCGGACCCTGTTACTGCAAGTGTTAAATTAACCTAAATTCTGGCACATGTATGTTTGTGCATTTTGTCACTGTAAGTGCTCACGAACACGACTGTTGGATGTTTTGCAGTCATGGGGTGTGTGGCTTCATGGGGTGGGGCATGGATTTATGGAGGTGGGCGTGGTCGGTGAGGTCCGGCTTTCTGTAGTAAAGCCAGTGGCCACCCTAGCTCTGGCTTCCCCCCTCCCCCCAGCAAGGCCCCGATCGTACCATGAGGAGATGCCTCTAGCAGCAGCCTGCACATGTCCTCAGGGGCTGCACTGCTGAGCAGAGGTCCGTTTTTCAGAAGCTACACCAGGATGTGCTGCTGCCATCAGAAGCCTCCCCAGGGCTCCCCTCCTCTACTCTGCTCCTCTTCCCTGTCCTGACACAGAGTCTTCCTCTGCTGTTATGTAATCCATGTGCAGCAGTCGGGACAGAGGAAGGGGGGAAGAGAGCCTGCTGCACTGCCTGCTGAGGAGAAGATGTCCTCCCATCAATCTTGACTGTTTACCATGGAGACCTGCTCAGAAGGTAAGTGTGTGCCAGTGTAATATGTGTGTGTTTACATATATGTACATATGTATGTGTAATTGTAAATGTATACAGACGTGGACAAAATTGTTGGTACCCTTTGGTCAATGAAAGAAAAAGTCACAATGGTCACAGAAATAACTTTAATCTGACAAAAGTAATAATAAATTAAAATTCTATAAATGTTAACCAATGAAAGTCAGACATTGTTTTTCAACCATGCTTCAACAGAATTATGTAAAAAAATAAACTCATGAAACAGGCATGGACAAAAATGATGGTACCCCTAGAAAACACAGAACATAATGTGACCAAAGGGACATGTTAATTCAAGGTGTGTCCACTAATTAGCATCACAGGTGTCTACAACCTTGTAATCAGCCATTGGGCCTATATATATGGCTCCAGGTAATCACTGTGTTGTTTGGTGATATGGTGTGTACCACACTCGACATGGACCAAAGGAAGCAAAGGAAAGAGCTGTCTCAAGAGATCAGAAAGAAAATTATAGACAAGCATGTTAAAGGTAAAGGCTATAAGACCATCTCCAAGCAACTAGATGTTCCTGTGAGTACAGTTGCACATATTATTCATAAGTTTAAGATCCATGGGACTGTAGCCAACCTCCCTGGACGTGGCCGCAGGAGGAAAATTGATGACAAATCTAAGAGACGGATAATCCGAATGGTAACAAAAGAGCCTAGAAAGACTTCTAAAGAGATTCAAGGTGAACTTCATGCTCAAGGAACATCAGTGTCAGATCGCACCATCCGTCGTTGTTTGAGCCAAAGTGGACTACATGGGAGACGACCAAGGAGGACACCATTGTTGAAAACGAATCATAAAAAAGCAAGACTGGAATATGCCAAACTACATGTTGACAAGCCACAAAGCTTCTGGGAGAATGTCCTGTGGACAGATGAGACAAAAATCGAAGTTTTTGCCAAGGCACATCAGCTGTATGTTCACAGACGAAAAAATGAAGCATATCAAGAAAAGAACACTGTCCCTACTGTGAAACATGGAGGAGGCTCTGTTATGTTCTGGGGCTGCTTTGCTGCGTCTGGCACAGGGTGTCTTGAATCTGTGCAGGGTACAATGAAATCTCAAGACTATCAAGGAATTCTAGAGAGAAATGTACTAGCCAGTGTCAGAAAGCTTGGTCTCAGTCGCAGGTCATGGGTCTTGCAACAGGACAATGACCCAAAACACACCGCTAAAAACACCCAAGAATGGCTAAGAGGAAAAAATTGGACTATTCTAAAGTGGCCTTCTATGAGCCCTGACCTCAATCCTATTGAGCATCTTTGGAAGGAGCTGAAACATGCAGTCTGGAAAAGGCACCCTTCAAACCGGACACAACTGGAGCAGTTTGCTCATGAGGAGTGGGCCAAAATACCTGCTGAGAGGTGCAGATGTCTCATTGACAGTTACAGGAAGCGTTTGATTGCAGTGATTGCCTCAAAAGGTTGCGCAACAAAATATTAAGTTAGGGGTACCATCATTTTTGTCCATGCCTGTTTCATGAGTTTATTTTTTTACATAATTCTGTTGAAGCATGGTTGAAAAACAATGTCTGACTTTCATTGGTTAACATTTATAGAATTTTAATTTATTATTACTTTTGTCAGATTAAAGTTATTTCTGTGACCATTGTGACTTTTTCTTTCATTGACCAAAGGGTACCAACAATTTTGTCCACGTCTGTATATGTGTGCAGGGCCGTCTTTAACGCGGGGCAAAAGGGGCAGCTGCCGGACCCTCCCTGTATTTGAAGTGCGGCTGCGCTGAATTCTATTCCTTATCTTGTCATCGGGTCTCGCGGGATCACAGCTGGGACTGGGAGGGTATCGGGATTGTGATATGCGCGCCACCTAACTGAAGCCTGCCGCAGCCCGCACTGCCCTGGCACACTATTCCTGCTTCATCCCGGGGGGGAAGGAGGGGATCTGAGGTGAGGTGATGATCAGTGGTGCGGCAGTGCTGGATGCAGACGGCTGTATGAGGCAGGAGGGCACGAAACTGGCAGCAAAAGCAAATCCTTCATAGGGGCCCAAAATCATTTTAAAAAGTGGCAAACAAATATATATAGTGACCTTGGGGGCAAAAAATGGAATATATACAGAGGGGGGGAAATGGATATATTCAATTTTAACCCCTCTGTATATATATGATATATATACAGAGGGGGCAAAAAATTTAATATATACATAGGGGGGAAAAATGGATATATTATATGTTTTATGTGAGTAAGGGTGCTGGGTGGTTAGAGAAGGGGGGGATGGAGAGGTTAGTAGTACAGTACTATCTGCACATTGTAAAAAAAAAACGTAATCTTCAAAATATTATATATTTGTGTCAGAAGTTGTGCTTTTTTAATTTTTAGAATAATGATACAGCCATTGTATTTGATACTTTTGTGCTGATTCTTTTTTTTTTCTCTCTATTAAGGGACACTATAACAGCTAAACGTAGTAGTTCTGGTGTCTATAGCATGTCTCTGCAAGCTTTTTAATGTAAACACTGCCTTTTCAGAAAAAAAGGCAGCATTTACATTACTGCCAAGGAACACCTGTACTGGCCACTCATCAGACGGCCACTCATCAGACGGCCACTAGAGGTGCTTCCTAGTCCAGTGTTGCACAACGTGGAGGGCGTGATTGCATGCTAGGGTGTGGGAAGGCGGGATCCAGGGGGCCCAAGTAAATTCTTGCCCAGGGTCCAGTACAGTATAGATGATGTGTGGGTATTTAGCGTATATATATACACACAGACAATGTAATAGGCTGCTGCGGAGAGTTACATTATCCACGCCACATCTCCTGTTTAAAGTGTGCGCATCCCTAAAATATCAGGGACATCCAGTGTACCTTTTTCCATAGACACTGCGAACAGTGACATTACCTGTGGTACCTGTACTGTATAACGTTTCCTAATCACAAATACCTTTGTAAAAAATTTTGTGCAAACACTTCCGAATCCTACGCTACTGTACGTGTGACAGACTTTCAAGCATATATCACATTTAAAATGAAGGCGGCGAGCAGTAAGGGACGGGGAAGTGGCAGTGATGCTTATGGTGCATGCAGAGGCCGTGGCCCTGGGCGCTGAGAAACTGTGCCTGCTGCCAGAGCACAAGAAAAACAATCATCCTCGACACCTAGCTTCATGTCCCAGTTTGCAGGGCGGCGCAGGACACCACTCTTGAAGTCAGACCAATGCGACCAGATGGCCGGTTGGATTGCAGCAGATAATGCTTCCAGTCAGTTAAGCACCACCCTGTCTTTCACCAAGTCCAGTCTCAGTAGCCAGGAGTCTGGTCAACACAATCCTCACCCTGATCCTCCTACTTCCCACCATGTACAGTCTGGCCAAACAAGTGATCCTGCACTAGGATATTCCGAGGAGCTCTTTTCAGAGCCATTACTTGATTTGGCCCTCTCGCCAAGCACGCTTGAAGAGGGTCATGAGATTTTGTGCCCCGATTCCCAAACACTTAAGCATCCACAGTCATAAGAACATGACGGTGGGGAACAACAATTAGTGTTTAATGAGGTGGATGATGATGATGAGACACAGTTGCCAGTGAGTCAACCGCAATTACTGTCTCAAGAGGTTGATGAAGATGATGAGACACAGTTGTCAATCACTGAGGTTGTGGTTCGGTCAACAAATCAGGAGGATGATCAGAGTGAAGAAGTGGAAGAGGAGGTGGTGGACGAAGAGGTCACTGACCTAACCTGGGAAGGTGGAAAGCCGAGCGAGGACAGCAGTACAGACGGGGAGGGATCTGCAGCCCCACAACAGCTCGGAAGAGGCAGTGGGATGGCAAAAGGGAGAAGGCAGGCCACACCAAACAGGCCCGCAACTGTTCCATGGAGCACCCCCTTGCGGAAATCTCCCTTGCCAAGGGGTAGATGTTCTGTAGTATGGCGTTTTTTTTAGGAAAGTGCGGACGAAAAAAGAATAGTAGTTTGTAACCTGTGCCATACGATCTGGGGCGTGGACACTAGCACCCTCACCACCACCAGCATGATCCGCCACATGGCATCCAAGCACCGTATTAAGTGGGATGAACGCCTGGGTCCACAATCTGTGTCTGCGGGTCACACCACTGCCTCCTCTTCCCTTATGTTACGTGCTAGCCAATCCCTCGTGGAAGGCGCAGGCCCGGATGCCTCCCGCCATGCACCTGGACCTTTGCAAGCACCATCAGCGACCACATAAACCTCCATGTCCCAGCACTGCATCCAAATGTCCTTACCCAAGGCCTTTGAACGCACGAGAAAATACCCAGCCACCCACCCACAGGCCAAAGCACTAAATGTGCAGCCTTTCAAATTACTGGCACTGGAAATGTTGCCATTTAGGCTTGTGAACACAGAGGCCTTCCGCAGCCTGATGTCGGCAGCCGGGACCGTTACGCAGTCCACCTTACACCAACATGTATTCCGGAACATCAGACCTGCCCTGACCAACGCAGTTACTGGGAAGGTCCACTTAACCACGGATACATGGACAAGTGCATTCGGCCAGGGACGCTATATTTCCCTGACGGCACACTGGGTGAATGCTATGGAGGCCGGGAGTCGTACACTAGGATGGCAAAGGTGCTACTAACACCAAGGATTGCAGGCCCTACATCTATCAGGGTTTCCGCCATCACCTACGTTAGTGGCTCCAAACCCCACTTCTCCTCCTCCGCCTCCTCCTCCACTTCCACCTTCGATTTATCCACGTGCAGCACCAGTCAGTCATCAGTTGGTAGCTGGAAGCAGTGTAGCACTGAAGTGGGGAAGCGGCAACAGGCCCCGCTGAGGTTGATACGCTTAGGGGACAAACGGCTCACCGCTGCAGAGCTGTGGCAGGGGATAAGAGATGTGGCTCTCGCCACTCAACCTAGAACCAGGCATGGTTGTGTCTGATAATGGGCGTAACTTGGTGGCGGCTTTGGAGCTTGGCAAGCTCAGACACATCCCATGCCTAGCCCACGTGTTCAACCTTGTGGTTCAGTGGTTTCTCAAAACCTACCAATTTGCCTGAGCTACTGGTGAATGTGCGCCGCGTGTGTGCACATTTCCGCAAGTCATCGACAGCTCCAGCCGGTCTGTCAACGCTGCAGCAGCGCTTGAAATCGCCAGCTCACCGGCTGTTGTGTGACGTGAGCACGCGCTGGAACTCCACGTTCCACATTTTGGCCAGGCTTTGTGAGCAGCAGAGGACAGTTGTGGAATGCCAGCTGCAACATGGTCGTCGCCTTTCTAGTCAGCTTCAGCTATTCACAAGCGAGGAGTGGGCATGGATGTCTGACCTCTGTGAGGTTTTAAGAAACTTTGACGAATCAACACAGATGGTGAGCTGCGATAACGCTATTATCAGCGTAACCATCCCACTTCTGTGTCTACTCAAACGCTCGCTGCTCACAATTAAGGATGACGCTTTGCATGTGAAAGAGGTGGAAATGGGGGAAGACATTACACAGGGTGATAGCCAGACCACCCTCAGTTTGTCTTCTCAGCGCAAATTGGACGATGAACAGGAGGAGGAGAAGGAGATGGTTGCCTCCGCTACAGAGGGTAGTACCCATGGAAGTTTAATTCCATCTGTTCAGCGTAGGTGGGCAGAAGAGGAGGAAGAGGATGTAAAATTGAGAGTGATCCTCCTGATGATGGTACTCTGGCACGCATGGCTGACCTCATGTGAAGCTACCTTTCCCGCGACCCGTGCATTATACGCATTTTACACAACACGGATTACTGATTGTTCACCCTTCTCGACCCCTGCTACAAAGAGAACTTCTCGTCTCTCATTCCTCTGGTGGAGAGGACGAGCAAAACGGTGCAATACCAGAAGATCCTTGTTGAAAAATTGCTCCAAAAATTTCCATCTGACAACGCTGGCGGCAGAGTCCATAGTTCCTTGGCCAACCGAGGAGGGCATACAAGGGGAACACACAGCAGTTCCAACAGAGGCAGGGCAACACTCTGCAAAGCCTGGGACAGTTTCATGACACCCTGCCAGCACCCTCACCCTGATGCGTGGCCTAGTGTCACAAGGAGGGAAAAATTTTGGAAGATGGTGAAGGAGTACATAGCAGACCATGTCAGCGTCCTCAATGATCCCTTAGTGCCTTACAACTACTGGGTGTCCAAGCTGGACACATGACACGTACTGGTGCTCTACGCCTTGGAGGTGCTGGCCTGCCCTGCTGCCAGCGTTTTGTCTGAGCGGGTATTTAGTGCTGCTGGTGGCATTATAATATATATATATATATATATATATTATAACAGATAAGGCTACTTTCACACTAGCGGCATTGACCTCTGGCAGGGTGAACAGCCTGTCGCATCCGTCCTGCCGATAGTGAACGTGTGCCCCCGGACTGTCGCTCTGTCCCCATTGACTATAATGGGGGCAGGGGTGGAGTTCCGGCGGAGGCACTGCAGCGTACGGCGAGAAGCTGCCGGAATAAATGTCAGACATGTCATAGTTTTATTCCGGCAGCTTCTCGCCGTGCGCTGCAGTGCCTCTGCCGGAACTCCACCCCCACCCCTATTATGGGGACGGAGTGGCAGTCCCGATGGAACAGCCTGGCCGAGGTCCGTGCCGCTAGTGTGAAAGTAGCCTAAGCGTATCCGCCTGTCAACTGAAAATGCTGACAGGTGGACTCTTATAAAAATAAACAAGGACTGGATTGACCATGACTTCTCGACTCCACCAGAAGAAAGCAGGGTCATATCAGCTCCAGGCCCTTGCATATAATGTTATATAGGGTCAGCTCACCAGCAGGCCCTCGCATATAATGTTTTACAGGGTCAGCTCCCCAGCAGGCCTTTGCATATAGTTTTTTAGAGGGTCAGCTCACCAGCAGGCCTTCACCTACAATCTTTTACAGGGTCAGCTCACCTGAAGGCCCTCACATATAATGTTTTAGAGGGACAGCTCACCTGCAGGTCCTCACCTACAATCTTTTAGAGGGTCAGCTTACCAGCAGGCCCGCACCTAAAATCTTTTACAGGGTCAGCTCACCAGCAGGCCCTCGCATATAATTTTTTACAGGGTCAGCTCACCAGCAAGCCTTCACCTACAATCTTTTAAAGAGTCAGCTCACCTGCAGACCCGCACCTAAAATCTTTTACAGGGTCAGATCACCTGCAGACCCGCACCTAAAATCTTTTACAGGGTCAGATCACCTGCAGACCCGCACCTAAAATCTTTTACAGGGTCAGATCACCTGCAGGCCCTCACCTAATTATACCTAATAGGCAATTTGCGCACATGCTGCCTTGCTTGGATGTGGTAGCCGTAGCTGTTTCTCAGGTTCCCTCTCCGAAATCGAACCCTGATTCCCCATGTCACGGCCACGGTTATGGTCGTGACTCCTTGGGAGCCGCATTCAGTTGCCCGCGGTTTTGGTTGTTGTGTCAACCGCAGCTGAGGCATTATGTAGTTGGCCTCAGTGCGGTTGCCGCGGACTTCAGCTTTGTGTGCGGTTCCCGGGGAGTTGTGTGTTGTATGCACGTTTGTATGTCTGGTGTGCACTGTGTTTTATGTTTGTGTGCGCACGGACATCATTCCCCGCACTGTGGTTGCCCGTGGCAACGTTTGGTTGTTGTGTACATGTGGTGGCACTGTCCCGGCCCTCGGGCTGACTCCCTGGACGGCTGCCACCCATGTCGTTGCCAGCGGCAACAGCCACAGTGTGTTCTGTTGGACACTCTCCCTTCGATCCGTGGAAAGATTTTTTGTGGCCCTGGGGCAGATATATGAGCAATAAAAAGATAGAGTCTCTGTTAAATACACCAATATCCTCGAGCGCTGCAAGTCTGAAGACAATGTGGGAAAAGTCTATTACTTGGCGAAAATATACAGAAAAAGACTGCGCTGCAAGAGGAAAATCTTCTCTGTGTATAAAGTTCACTTTTTGAATCTTCAACTAGTAGAATCACAAGCCACCTCACAATCCAACATTAGTGTGCAAACCTGCGGATGATGAAAAAACGCACTATGGTGTAGCAGGTTCCAAACGACTAACGCTCCATGTGAACAGATTTATACTCACAAGATCCCTTGTAAGTGAAGGCGTGTATAGATATCGATGGTATCAAGATAGAGCTCTGTGGAAAAGAGGACTATAGTGTAGTATATCACAACACTTAAACTGCCTGCAAACAGATTATACTTACAGGGCTTCACTTGTCAGGTGCGCATATAAGATTTTCTATAGGTCGCTCAGATCCTGGATTACAACCATACTCGATGTCCAGAAACTCTCAGGGGAAGAAGCCACAAGGGAAGTATGTGCGTACCAGAGGTCAGATTGAAAACAATTTAATATTGGTAAAAATTACAGCTAAAACATATAAAAATCAGAAGTGTTGCCCGACCCGGGTTTCGCGTTGATGCTTCGTCTGGGGCGTTGGTAGGTAATTGCAAACCACTGTGTTTTAAATAGACAGGGAACCTCCCCTGGATGACATCATAGGCTCTTCCAAAAATACAGGTTAAAACAAATCATACACACAAAATAAAACTAAAACATTAAAAGGACTGGGACCGAACCGGACAGCTGACGGCGAATATATTAAAATAAACAATTGTTAATGTCACATTCGATATTCAAACCTTGCGGTTGAATGGTGCCCATACGAAACATCCACTCAACCTCTTTTTTATTCATTAAGGCAACAAAGTCCCCCCCTCGAATGGGGGTATGCACTAATTCTAATCCAGTAAAACGGAGACCTTTCGGATTTTTGTCATGGTGGATCTTAAAATGCAACGAAACACTATGGGTCTCAAGACCTTTTTTGATATTACGAATGTGCTCCTGCACCCGAGTCTTAAGGCTCCGTGTAGTCCTGCCTACATATTGGAGGCCACAAGGGCACTCCAAAAGATAAATGACTCCAACATTGTTGCAAGAAAAATGTCCCTTAATTTTAAATATGGTCTCTTTTGTCTTTTTGGATATGACGTGATCCACACATCTTTCTCGTTGTTTCAGGATACAGTTTTTGCAAGGTAAGCAAAAGCCGCACCATGTGAACCTACCCTTAATGGTATTGGTGCGTTTTTTGTTGGTGGCGAGACTAGCACTACGGACCAATTTATTGGAGAGATTATCTGCTCTTTTAAATACTACAGGAGGTTTCAGTGGTAAATCTTTACTAAGTATAGGGTCATTTTGAAGAATATGCCAGTTTTTTTTAATCATATTTTTAATATAGCCTATTTCACTATTATACTGGGTCAGAAAAGTGTACCTAAAATCTTTCTTTGTTGTTGCCTTTTTAACATTATCAATCTGGGGCTTATACTCAATATGTTTCTGTTCTATTTCATCTTTACAATGGTCTAAAAAACCTTTTTCATAGCCTTTTTCCAAAAATCTATGTTTGACCATCTGCCCCTGCTCTTTGTAGTCCTCTAGTTTGGTACAGTTTTTTGAGATACGTTGAAATTGGCTTTTGGGTATGTTTTTAAGCCAAGAGGGATGATGACAACTATTGAGCTCTATGTATGTATTCACATCTACTGCTTTAAAAAAAGTCTTAGTTTTAAGTCTATCATCCTCCAAAAAAATGACCAAATCGAGGAAATCTACAGAGGTATTGCTAATACAATGAGTGAATTTGAGATTAAAACTGTTGACATTAATATCCGCTAAAAAACTTTCTAGACCCTCCCTCTCACCTAACCAGATGAGGAGGCAGTCGTCTATATATCTTCGCCATACAAAAAGCTGCCCCTTTCCTAGATCTTTTTTGAGGATCTGATCTATGTTTTCCCTCTCCCACATCGTCATAAAATGAAATTCTTTTGGTCAGCCCCCATTTCTAAATCATTGTTGAGGGCTTCTCTAACCCCTTTCATCCCCAAATGCTGGGGAATGCAGGTGTATAAAGAAGACACATCAACTATGGCTAACCACAGGGATCCAGGCACTTCGCCGATTTCTTCAATGAGGTCAATCACACTAGAGGAATTTTTTAGGTAAGAGGGGGCCACAATCACATACTTCTGTAAGAAGGAGTCAATGTATTCGGAGACTCTACTGTTCAGTGAATCAATCCCCGACACAATAGGTCTCCCTGGTGGATTAACAGGATCCTTGTGGATCTTGGGCAAAAAGTATATAACCGGGGTGACTGGGCATTTTGAGGAGAGGTACTCATACTCTTTTTTATCTAAAACTTCCTTTTATTATATACCCAATGGACGTAGAGAAAATTTTATGCCATATTATGATCAGGGCAATAATGGGAATAGAAGATTTAGACAATGTCCATATTATAATATAGAACAACATCATCCATCGAGATCTGGGTATGTCCCCATATATCCCACTAGGGATCAATTGAGGTTGAACAATTGTAAGAGTCCTACAAACAGTAAAAAGAATAGTGGAGGAAACATTATTAAAACGGATTCTGTCATTCATTCTAAATCCACTAGGAAAGATAAAAATATACAGCAGACGATTATTGAACAGGTAAGGACAGATACCGATCAGGACAGGGTTTTAGATATAACAGATATATCTGTGAGCGATCTGAGTCAAAATTTTCCCCATCAGGGTATGCGGGGGGTACAGAGGGACCCCCCCCAGATATTAAAAGAGACAATAAGAACGCCCCAAAAAATAAGTTACACCGAGGTCATAGAGGTGGGGGACGGAAACCCAATCCCAGGGGGGAAGAAAAGCAAGGGGAACAAATAGGTATTTTTAACCTGAGTAAATATCCACTGTCCAAAGAAGAAAAATTGGTCCTACAAAAAGGATTGAAATATGCACCCAGTAATGGCGTTAACAAATTCAATCTATTTCTCGACATACATAGGTATATTAGAAAACTCAATATAGCGAAATACTATATGAATGCCACACCATCCCAACCCGTCAATACTGTAAATATTAAAGGGGTCTTGCATACAGACCTTCATAATAGATCCAAGTTTTGCCCCAAAAACAAAAATAATGAATGTATTGACGCCACCACTGTAAGTTCCCGACTCAGACAGAAAGACCAGAAATCCCTGGCCAAATGAGCCAAATGAGACAGCATGGGAGAATGGGTACCGCCCATGGCATTGACATAACGGACAGCGGAGACGTTGTCCATACGTAGTCGAATGCAAACCTTGGTCATGTCCTTCGCAAAACTGCGAATAGCGAATGAGCCCGCTAGGAGTTCCAAGGCGTTGATGTGTAAAGGAGACTCTTCTACTGACCAACGACCCCCGGTCGAAATGCCCTCGCAGTGGGCCCCCCAACCAAGTAGGCTGGCGTCCGACTCTACTGTGAAATCCGGACGGGGACCGCAAATCGCCTTCCCGTTCCAGGCTTGAAGATTGCCGATCCACCAATGGATCTCGTCCCGAGTTTCGTCGTCCAGACTAAAAAAATCCGCGTAGGTGGCTCCTTTGTGAAGATGCGCCGTCTTCAGGCGTTGTAGGGCTCGGTAGTGTAAAGGAGCTGGAAAAACGGCCTGGATGGAGGACGATAGAAGACCGATGATTCGAGCCAGATGTCGAAGGGAAATCCGGGGCATGTCCAGCGTTCTGCGTAGTTCCTTGCGAATCTCCTTGATCTTTGTCGTCGGAAGACTGAGGGTTTCTGCTACCGAATCCACGGAAAACCCTAGGAATTCCATTATCCGTGCTGGTGTCAAAACGGACTTGTCGTAGTTGATGAGGAATCCCAATCTGGTTAATAGGCTTGAAGTGAGTTCCAGATGCGAGAGAAGGGTCTGTCTGTCCTGGGCCAGCAGAAGTATGTCGTCCAGGTAGATAATTAGTCGAATTCCTCGACTGCGGAGCCATGCTACCACCGGCCGCATGAGTTTGGTGAAACACCATGGAGCCGATGAAAGGCCGAATGGGAGGCAAGTGAAACGCCAAATTTCTCCCTTCCATTTGAAGCGAAGCAGGTCTCTGGAGGATTCCTCTACAGGGACGGTGAGGTACGCGTCCTTTAGGTCGAGTTTCACCATCCAATCCCCTTTTAGTAGGAGATCCCTGAGAAGATGGATGCCCTCCATCTTGAAGTGTCGATATCACACAAACCTGTTTAGGGGGCGTAGGTTGATGACTGGGCGCATCTGTCCGCCCTTCTTGTGCACCAGAAAGATAGTGCTGAGAACTCCTCCGGAGTAATCTGGAGCACGTTCGATCGCCTCCTTTCTGTGTAGGTCCATCAATTCCTTGTCTATGTGGAAGATGGTCTCTGATGAAGTGGCCATAGGGTAGGGGGGGTTGGGAAGAAACGGAAAACTTACCAACTCTATGTGGAAACCAAGGATTGTGGAGAGCACCCAAGTGTCCGTGGTGATGGCGGACCAAGGACGAGAAAAATGTCGTAGTCTGCCCCCTACACAAAGTGGAGAAAAAAGAAGTGGTGGTACACTTACCGAAAGGGCGGCGGGAGCCGGAGTTTCCACGGAAACCTCTACGATTGGGGGCGCCTCGGGATGGGAAGAAACCCATTGGTTGTCTGGAATCCTGGAATGAGGATCTATCTGAATAGGATCGGTGGCTGTAGGAACCTCGACCCGAGCCCCGGGTCTGGAAAGAGGAGCGGCCGGACAGACGGCCCCTGGAGCTGCCGGCCCTGTGAGAAAAACGAGGGTGGAAAACCCTCTTCATGGAGGATTGGGCCTTGTCAAGGGCCGTGAATGCTCCCACAAATTTACTCATGTCTTTAATGAATGAGTCACCAAAGAGGAGGCCCTGTGCCTCACTACCAGATTCGGATAGAGCTAAATTAGCTAATTTAGGCTCGATCTTAAATAAGATCGCCTTACGTCTTTCTATTGACAGGGAAGTGTTGACATTCCCAGCTATACAAATGGCACGTTGTGCCCAGGCACGGAGGACCTCAGGGTCCACAGACTCATTAGCCGCCTTTGCGGTCTCAGCTAGTTCAAAAATTTTTGCTAGGGGCCCAAATATGTCCAGCAGATTATCTTGGCATGCTCGAAGAGCAGAATCTAGGCCTCTCCTAGGATTCCAGCCAGATTTGGATAGAAATTGGACCATCTTAGGGTCTACTGATGGTGTATCGCACACTTTGTTTGGTATTAAGGGCCGCGGGCATTCAGCCCTGAGCTTTTTACGCGCCTCCTTACTGAGGGGGCAGCGGACTCTGGACTCTAAGTATTGGGCTACATGATCCAGCGGTAGCCACTCAGCTGACCTTGGGTGGTGCAAGGAGTCAGGATCAAATAATGGCTCTCCAGAGGGGTCGGTCAAAGGACCGGATGAACCCAATGCAGCCTGGGATGTCGACGGTATAGCCGCAGTAGCGGAACTGTCAGTAGGCTGAACATATGGGGAGTCAGACAGGTCGGCATCTGGATATTCCTCATCCTCAAATCTAGCCTCCTCATAGTCGGAACCGAATTCGGATCCTGAGACTGACTCTGGTTGTGCTCTGGCACATTTCCAACTCCTCGCCTTTTCTACCTGGCGGGAAAAGGCTCTTTTGCGCGACCTTGGCGCGCCGTCTTGGGTGGCTATGTTCACACCAGTCAAATCAATTCTGGAGGTAGGATGGGAAGTAGTACCTGCTTGGGTATCAACTGAGGGTGTGGGGGGCTGACTCTTAAGTGCATCTGCAATTGTCATGGAAAGGGAATGGGACATAGATCCCATTGCCGCAATAATAGCCTCTGACACAGAGCGCTGTAACATATCAACCTGGTTAGGGTCTAGTGTGGAAGGGGCTGCACTAAATTCAGGTGCTGTAGGAGGGGAGTGAAATTCTACCTCAGACTCCTCAGCTATAGAATGTCTGGATGGGGTATGTGACATGGTAACTGAGGTAATATTGAGAGATTTATTATCTCTAAGTATAAATCTGGGTTAAATTTATAGACCTAATAAACAGGGTAGTTGGAGAAAACAAATAATTTAATTGGGGTGAGTTACCCCACAAGACGCAGAGAAGAAACGCAGAGAAGAAACGCAGCCTGGCAGCGATAAACCGAGGATGTGACTGACTGATTGCGCGCCTACAAATGACTGTAAAATGGCCGCCGATAATCTCGCGATAGAAAAAACGCGAGATTTTCGGAGTGGCCAGAAGGGATCCAAAATGGCCGCCGATATTCTTGCGAAAGGAAGGATCCGTGCGAGATCTCGGGGCAGTGCGACTAAAATGGCGACCGGACGAGGAAGCGCAAGGTATTATAAGACTGAGAGGAAAAAACAGGCGAAAAGGGGGGAGTACAGGGTGGGTCGGAGCGAGAGAAGAGAAAGATTTGATAAAGAAAACGATGTGGTATATGGAAATGAAAAATGGCGTGCAACCTGAGGAGAAAATTTTACAAATACAGCTGCAAAATGACACCAACCATAATAAATGAATAACTGGGTAAAGACCGCACCCTGTAAGGAAGGAAATGTGTATATATATATACAGTGTATTACATATAAACATTCGAAACTAGGCACAGTGAGGTACTTAGCTGTGGCAGCAGCAAAGAAAGAGGAAGGCTTCCTGCAACAGAGACTATATATAGGGGAGCAAGTGGGAGGAGCTTGTTACCATGGAGATATGCTAATCTCCTAAGTTTTTTCTTTGCTGCTGTGGTTTTGTCAGTAAAGAGAGATAAAGCAATAGGAGCCTCCGTGTCTTGAAATAAAATTGCATAGTTACTGACATTTCAGTTGGCAAAATCAGGGCATATAACCCCCGATTTCGCCTGGAAACACCCACCTGTGGGCAGGGTTTGTATAAGCCCTGCCCATTTTCAGCCCCGAACAGCACGAATTTGCCGGGACTGTCACTTACAATTAGGGATAGTCCCAGCAAATTCGAGACTGTTGGCAACTATGAAATTGCAAAACAATAACAAATACTGCAAGAAAATAACTTTTTACCCTGTAAAGTTGGTTTAAAGGGGCTGTGCCAAGTTGAAAGGGTGTTTTATCAATGTCCCTCTCACAGCAGCAAAATACCTTAAATACTTTACTGACTGACTCCAATGCTCAGGCATGCAGATTCTGGACCTTCTTGTTCTTTCTCACTCTTTCTGCAGTACTGTTTAGTAAAGATGGTTTTCTCTCTGTAAATTTTGGGATGCCCTTGGGACGGATCGATATGTGCAGCTTCTTCAAATGTAAAAGAGTTGATATTGGTTCTTCTAGCTTTGCAGGAGATTTTGCCCTTGCTCGAGAATCGTCATCTAAAAGTTTTATCACACAATGGTTCTGTTGTAGCTTATTTCAATCATCAGGGAGGGACCAGGTCCATAGAGTTACAACAAATAGCAGCTCAGATTTTTTCCTTACTAGAAGGAAGAGTCCTGTCTGTATCAGCCCTTCATATCAGGGAGGTGGACAACCGACAGGCGGATTTTTTGAGTCGCCACAAACTAGAGAGTGGTCTCTGGATCAGGGGGGGGGGGGGGTTCTCCCAGCTAGTACATCTTTGGGGGGAACCATCGGTGGATCTCTTTGCTACAAGATCCAACAAGAAGGTGGAAAAGTTATTTTCCCTCTGTGAGGAATATGGATTAATATTTACTGTCAGCCATGTCCTCACACCCCCATTTGCTGACAGATAGCAGAGGTAAGGAACTCCACAGGAGGGCCCTGCTTCAAAGCCCCAGCCCTGATTGTAATTTGATGCACCTCTTGGCATAGTCAGTGTACATGCAAAATGGGTTTCCACCCCCACCCCCCCCAGCCATCTGAGTGTCAGTTGGCCAGGAAGACAGCCCCCAGGGGGTCCAAGCTTCAAGGAGAAGTTCACACCTCAGAGCACCAGTTTGGAGCCACCTGAATCCTGCAGGAAAACCCTCAGCATGGGGTATCCACTCTTGCCCAGGATCAATGAGACCTGCCAGACATGTTGGCACCTACCCTTCATAAGGAATTATGAATCGCCTGGCCATCGCAGGTGCAAACCGGATACATATTTGTGTCCCGGTGGCCACGAGGTACATTCCCATGGTCTTTGTTTACTGGGACGAGGTCAGGATAGGGAGCTATTCATATCTCCCCATAACGGTACCAGGTTTGGGCTCTACTTGTAGCCAGAACCCAGGCAGGTCCATTAGTCCCAGAACCATCTCCCTGTGACCCTCTGGTCTGGAGCTATGAACCCTAAAGGGTTTTGTGGGTCATTTGCTGCCAGCCCAGAAGAGGGGGAGTGGACCCCTCCCTGAGGCAGGGAGGGGATGGGCCGGCTACAGGTTAAAAGTCTGGTGCCAGCAAGTAGGCGCGTCTTTCTCTGAAGAGGGGTCCCATCCTACACATGTGTTTAGAAGGACCCAGGAAATAGCGGAGATCACGGCCCTTCATGTGGACTCCAGCAAAGAACATCTCAAAGGAACTTTCATCATACTCGGTAACTGACTTTTACACTGCTTAACCCTGTTGTAACCATATAACCTGTAATCTGTAACCTCAGACCACTGTATATATTCTTAGTGTATATTGTGTTAAATCTAGTGTGCCCATACGGCTATTAAATCTATAATTTAATATTGTGCTATCTTGTATCTCGATCACGAATCCCCACGTCCGTGTTTTGGCCTAGTTATAAGCTACCGCGGGTTGGTTTCTGACCCTATATAATCCCGTTAGCGGACCGGGCTTATATCAAACGAGAAACTGGTGGCAGTTACCCGAGCTGAGGGCGTGCTGTTTTCACTGCGGCAGTGGAAATGCTCTCTCAGCTTGTTGCCTCTCTGTGCCAGGTCTCGTGAGCTCGACGTGGTTGACGTCAGCGGGCACGAGGGGTGGTATTCATCACACCCTCTTTCCAAGAGACTCTCTCCTTCGGCGGTGGATGCCTTTCTACAGCCGTGGGACCAGGGTCTTCTCTATGCATTCCCTTCTCTTCAGTTAATCTTCAGGGTTCTCATGAAGATAAGGGAAGACAGGGCTTCAATGATCATGATAGCACCTTTTTGGCCCCATCGTGCTTGGTTCACTTGGCTGAGACTTCTTTCAATCATGGAGCCTTGGGTGCTACCAGAGATCCCGGACTTATTAAGCCAGGGCCCAGTCATCCACCCTCCGGTAAAGGGCCTTCACTTGACGGCCTGGTTTTTGAAAGGTCACTGCTGATACATAGAGGATTGCCGGAATCTGTTATTTCCACCTTGCTTAAAAGTAGGAAACCGGTAACCACCAGGATCTATGCTATAACCTGGGTGACTTTCTTTGCTTTCCTGGGAATTGATCCTGTCCCACAGTGCAGTCTCTCTATTTTGCATTTTCTTCAGAAGGGTCTAGAGGAGGGTCTTTCCCTTAGTATTATAAAGGTCCAGATTTCGGCTTTGAGCGTGCTGTTTGACGTTAGATTACCGGTTTATCCTCTCATTATGAGGTTTTATAAAGCAGTCGCAAGGGACATTCCAACTAGGACTTTGCAAGTTCCTCCCTGGGACTTAAATCTAGTGCTGCAGAGTTTGGTGAGAGATCCCTTTGAACTGATTTCTGAGATCTCTATCAAGATGTTGACTCTTAAATGTGCTTTTTTATTAGCAATCACGTCAGCTAGAAGGATAGGGGAGATCCAGGCCTTATCCATCAATCTCCCATATACATCCATCCAGGAGGATAGAATTGTCCTTAGACCGGACCCAGCTTTCCTCTCTAATGTTGTGTCGAACTTCCATAAGTCTCAGGAGGTGGTTCTTCCGTCCTTTTGTACCAATCCCAGGTGTCAAAGAGAGTTGGAGTTCAGTTGCCTAGATGTCGGGAGATGTGTTCTAGCTTACCTGGATGCTACTAGGGAATGGAGGAAGTCAGGTGCCTTGTTCATTCAGTATTCAGATCCTAATAAGGGAAAGGCTGCTAGCAAAAGTTCCATAGCCAGGTGGATTAAGCAGGCTATCTGTCTAGCTTATGTTTCCTTATAGAAACCAGTACCTATGGGTTGGACGGCGCACTCCACAAGTGCGGTATCTAGTTCGTGGGCAGAGAGAGCTGATGCGTCTATCCACGATATTTGCAAAGAGCCTACCTGGTCTTCTGCTCTAACCTTCTATAGGCACTATACAGGGAGTGCAGAATTATTAGGCAAATGAGTATTTTGACCACATCATCCTCTTTATGCATGTTGTCTTACTCCAAGCTGTATAGGCTCGAAAGCCTACTACCAATTAAGCATATTAGGTGATGTGCATCTCTGTAATGAGAAGGGGTGTGGTCTAATGACATCAACACCCTATATCAGGTGTGCATAATTATTAGGCAACTTCCTTTCCTTTGGCAAAATGGGTCAAAAGAAGGACTTGACAGGCTCAGAAAAGTCAAAAATAGTGAGATATCTTGCAGAGGGATGCAGCACTCTTAAAATTGCAAAGCTTCTGAAGCGTGATCATCGAACAATCAAGCGTTTCATTCAAAATAGTCAACAGGGTCGCAAGAAGCGTGTGGAAAAACCAAGGCGCAAAATAACTGCCCATGAACTGAGAAAAGTCAAGCGTGCAGCTGCCAAGATGCCACTTGCCACTAGTTTGGCCATATTTCAGAGCTGCAACATCACTGGAGTGCCCAAAAGCACAAGGTGTGCAATACTCAGAGACATGGCCAAGGTAAGAAAGGCTGAAAGACGACCACCACTGAACAAGACACACAAGCTGAAACGTCAAGACTGGGCCAAGAAATATCTCAAGACTGATTTTTCTAAGGTTTTATGGACTGATGAAATGAGAGTGAGTCTTGATGGGCCAGATGGATGGGCCCATGGCTGGATTGGTAAAGGGCAGAGAGCTCCAGTCCGACTCAGACGCCAGCAAGGTGGAGGTGGAGTACTGGTTTGGGCTGGTATCATCAAAGATGAGCTTGTGGGGCCTTTTTGGGTTGAGGATGGAGTCAAGCTCAACTCCCAGTCCTACTGCCAGTTTCTGGAAGACACCTTCTTCAAGCAGTGGTACAGGAAGAAGTCTGCATCCTTCAAGAAAAACATGATTTTCATGCAGGACAATGCTCCATCACACGCGTCCAAGTACTCCACAGCGTGGCTGGCAAGAAAGGGTATAAAAGAAGAAAATCTAATGACATGGCCTCCTTGTTCACCTGATCTGAACCCCATTGAGAACCTGTGGTCCATCATCAAATGTGAGATTTACAAGGAGGGAAAACAGTCCACCTCTCTGAACAGTGTCTGGGAGGCTGTGGTTGCTGCTGCACGCAATGTTGATGGTGAACAGATCAAAACACTGACAGAATCCATGGATGGCAGGCTTTTGAGTGTCCTTGCAAAGAAAGGTGGCTATATTGGTCACTGATTTGTTTTTGTTTTGTTTTTGAATGTCAGAAATGTATATTTGTGAATGTTGAGATGTTATATTGGTTTCACTGGTAAAAATTAATAATTGAAATGGGTATATATTTGTTTTTTGTTAAGTTGCCTAATAATTATGCACAGTAATAGTCACCTGCACACACAGATATCCCCCTAAAATAGCTAAAACTAAAAACAAACTAAAAACTACTTCCAAAAATATTCAGCTTTGATATTAATGAAAAAATGAGTTTTTTGGGTTCATTGAGAACATGGTTGTTGTTCAATAATAAAATTAATCCTCAAAAATACAACTTGCCTAATAATTCTGCACTCCCTGTAGACTGGACCTCTCTTCTGTCTCTGACCTTTCTTTTGGTCGTAAGGTCTTACAGGCT
The DNA here is from genome assembly GCF_014858855.1 of Bufo gargarizans. Lineage (NCBI taxonomy): Eukaryota > Metazoa > Chordata > Amphibia > Anura > Bufonidae > Bufo > Bufo gargarizans. Next base: position 91,161,535 of record NC_058082.1, on the reverse strand, counting down.
GTTATCCCACCCTAACTCTCTTACTCTGGAATCTCTCCTGGTGCCATCATAGGACGAAGGGAAAAATAATAATTACTCTTACCCGTATTTTGATTTTTCAGAGTCCATGACAGTACCCTTATATTCCCTCCCTTTTTTATTGGTGTTGGTGATGGGTCACAGGGTGCGCAATAAAAAAAAAAGAAAAGTTTGATTAATTAAACTCAATGGATTTGGATAAATCTGAAGGATGGATATCGGGGATGCTCTCTTTCGTCTCTGAAGACCACTGAGGAATGGAGAGGCCCCTCCTTAAATATCTGTGGGTTTCCTGTCCTGGACGGAGGATCCTCTGTCCTGGGATCTCTCCTGGTGCTGTCATGGACTCTGGAAAATCAAACTAAATTTTTTTTATTCCATGTGATTCTCTGATCACCCATAGAATACAGAATACAGAAGAATTGCAGGTCCTAATAGGCATCTGTACATGGTACACCTGGGGATCATGTTCAGGCCCTTGGCTGAGATGCCATGGCGAAGGGGGGAATGGGGAATGGAGTGAGAGAGACAGCTTCATCCTTCTCTCTAACCACTTATATGCCGTGATCAGCATTAACCATGGCATCTAATACAATAAAGAGCCATCAGAGTGCCATTCCATTATGGTGCTGACTGTTAGCTATGTACCTACTTGCAGTGATAAAATAGTATAACTAAGAGCAGGAAAGATTTCATTTGGTGCAATTCACTCACTTTTGTGTAAGTCTGGCATATGAAACACCACTTTTAATAAATCTGCCCTGCAAAGGGTCTTACCTGCTCCCTGCCACTGGGTCCCTCCCTGCCTTGCCTTCGCTGCCTCACTCGGGTCTCCTGCTGTCAACATCTGCTTTGACACCACTGCAGCCATTGCCAGGCCACAGCAGTGACCTGCTCTCCTTGCGTCATGTCTATTGAACCCAAGTAAGGCTGGGGAGCGATGGAGCCAAGAGTCAGCAGCAGGTAAGTGTCCTTCCTTTTGCACGTCTGACCATGGAGTGGTGCTACAAACTGCCCAAAATATTGCTTTGTGGTTGTTTAAAAAAAATAATTAAATTGCTTAGTTTTAAAAAAAAAAATAGCTTCATTTTTTAAATATTCTATAACACTGCATTCACATCTACATCGAAGACCCTGTGGCAAATTGTGTCATATATGATGGGAAGAATAGCAGCACACGCTAAACCATGGAGCCATCAAAATAATGTACAGGTAACTGGAAATAGCATATATATGAAGTATAATGGGTGTGCTGCATCCTATAGTCTGTGGGTGAAGTGCTGGTGTGTTTACCTGGCACCAGATCCTGCTCCAGTATGCAGGGCAGTTAATGGAGACTTTGTAGAGAGAGTCATACATCAAAGAGACGTGTAGCAACTCAACCCACATAGAAGCATTGAGAGGGAAGAAAAGCACCGGTCACATGATGTGCTAATCCGGTCTTGTAACAGGTGCCCTACATAGAAGACCCAGGTCACTATCCATCCTCTCTTTCATGTTTGCACACAATAGCTTCTTTGTCAGGGAGAGAAGGGAATGCTGGGTAAAGTGGTGTCCCCATTCAATTCATTCCTAGTTAGTTTTAGATAGTTTTCTCAGATGCAGCAAGTTGATGAAAGACAATTAGTTACATGTTTTATGTTGCTTATTCTATTACTTAAAGGGGTTTTCCAGGAATTAAGAAAATGAAAATATGTAAATATTACTTTATAATAAATATATGTTAATTGGCAGTTAATGTACAAGGTTACAGTCTGTATAGAAAGGATCGGCCACAGAAACTCTACTACTAAACGAGATAGACAAGGCGGCAAATCATAATGAGGTGGTTATTATGGGGGACTTCAACTACCCAGATATAGACTGGGAAACTGAAACCTGTACATCTCATAAAGGAAACAGACAATTACCTTGCCCAACTGGTTCAGGACCCGACTAGAGGGACGGCCATACTGGACTTAGTATTAGGCCTCATGCACACGACCGTTGTTGTGTTCCGTTCCGCAAAATGGGGTTCCGTTGTGCCGTGATCCGTTTCCGTTTTTGTTTCCGTGTGTCTTCCTTTATTTTTGGAGGATCACCAGACATGAAGGAAAGTAAAAAAAAAGTCTAAGTCAAGTTTGCCAAGCAAATGATAGGAAAAAAACGGACGCGGATGACAATCTTGTGTGCCTCCGTGTTTTTTCACTGACCCATTGATTTGAATGGGTCCGCAAACCGTTTTCCGTGAAAAAAATAGGACAGGTTATATTTTTTTGACGGACTGGAACCACGGATCACGGACGCGGATGACAAACGGTGCATTAGCCGAGTTTTCAACTGACCCATTGAAAGTCAATGGGTCTGCAGAAAATCACAAAAAACTGAACAACGGACACGGAATGAAACAACGGTCGTGTGCATGAGGCCTTAACTAATAGACCTGACAGAACAACAGACGTGCAGGTTGGGGGACACCTGGGAAATAGTGACCATAAAGTAATAACCTTCCAATTATTCTTCAAACGAGCGTTTCTACAGGAAGGAACAAAAATACCAAACTTCAAAAAAGCTAACTTTAGCCAACTAAGAGAGGTCATAGGCCTAACTAACTGGGACAAAGTCCTCAAAAATACAGCCACAAAACGGGATAATTTTAAAAGCATCCTAAATTCTAATTGTAAGAAGTACATACCTTATGGGAATAAAAGGTTAAGGAACCAATGTGGATAAATAGAATTGTAAAGAAGGCAATACATGACAAAAATAAAGCATTTAAATCACTAAAACAGGAGGGTTGCGAGGGAGCACTGAAAAACTATAAGTAAAAAAAATGGAATATGTAAAAAACAAATAAAAGCGGCCAAACTAGAGAGATTAATTGCCAAAGAGAGTAAAACTAACCCTAAAATGTTCTTCAATTATATAAATGGTAAAAAGTATAAATCTGAAGGTGTCGGCCCTCTACAGAGTAATGAGGGGGGAGTTGTGACCTGTCCTAATCACACAGATCCCCTTTAACTACCTCTTGCTTGTTTAATTTCTTAGAGGGTAGGTATGGACCCTACTTCCACCATTGTTCTACTGCTCCTAGGCATCTAAAATTATAAGTGGATCAATTTTGTAAAATTCTCCCCTACTTCCTGCCAAAATGAATCCTGTATATTAGGGAACAGAGGGAAGGGAGTATCACTGCAGGATCAGACTACACAGGGGTTTGTTATCTGTTACCATGGAGACACATAGGTTTACAAACGAGATGTTTACACAAAATAATAGGATATGCTTAATGAGGATTAATTAAGATGACTTCTACCCTTAAAATTATTAGATGCAGATCTGTAATGAGGACGTATTTGTGATGGTCACTGCATTCAAACCTTTTATAGACTTGAGCCGGGGAAAAAAATAAGAAACATTCCGATACATTTTATAGAATAAGGCCTCATGCACACGACCGTTGTGTGCATCCGTGGCCGTTGTGCCGTTTTCCGTTTTTTTTCACGGACCCATTGACTTTCAATGGGTCCGTGGAAAAATCGGAAAATGCACCGTTTGGCAGCCGCATCCGTGAGCCGTGTTTCCTGGCCGTGAAAAAAATATGACCTGTCCTATTTTTTTCACGGCCAACGGTTCACGGGCCCATTCAAGTCAATGGGTCCGTGAAAGAACACGGATGCACACAAGATTGGCATCCGTGTCCGTGATCCGTGGCCGTAGGTTTTAGTTTCATACAGACGGATCCGAAGATCCGTCTGCATAAAAGCTTTTTCTGATCTAAGTTTTCACTTCGTGAAAACTCATTTCCGACAGTATATTCTAACACAGAAGCGTTCCCATGGTGATGGGGACGCTTCTAGTTAGAATACACTGCAAACTTTGTACAAGACTGCCCCCTGCTGCCTGGCAGCACCCGATCTCTTACAGGGGGATATGATAGTACAATTAACCCCATCATATCCCCCTGTAAGAGATCAGGGCTGCCAGGCAGCAGGGGGCAGACCCCCCCCCCCCTCCCCAGTTTGAATATCATTGTGCGGCCCCCCCCCCTCCCCTGTTGTTAACTTGTTGGTGGCCAGTGTGCGCACCCCCCTCCCTCCCTCCCTCTATTGTTTTAATACATTGGGGCCAGTGTGCGCGCCCCCCCCCCCAACCCCCCCTCCCTCCCTCTATTGTTTTAATACATTGGGGCCAGTGTGCGCGCGCCCCCCCAACCCCCCCTCCCTCCCTCTATTGTTTTAATACATTGGGGCCAGTGTGCGCACCCCCCCAACCCCCCCCCCCCCCCTCCCTCCCTCTATTGTAATCATCATCGGTGGCAGCGGAGTAGAAGATTTTCATACTTACCTGCTTCTTGCTGCTGCGATGTCTGTGACCGGCCGGGAGCTCCTCCTACTGGTAAGTGACAGGTCTGTGCGGCGCATTGCTGTCACTTACCAGTAGGAGGAGCTCCCGGCCGGACGCAGACATCGCAGCAGCAAGAAGCAGGTAAGTATGAAAATCTTCTACTCCGCTGCCACCGATGATGATTACAATAGAGGGAGGGAGGGGGGGGGGGGTTGGGGGGGCGCGCGCACACTGGCCCCAATGTATTAAAATAATAGAGGGGGGGTTGGGGGGCGCGCGCACACTGGCCCCAATGTATTAAAACAATAGAGGGAGGGAGGGGGGTGCGCACACTGGCCACCAACGAGTTAACAACAGGGGAGGGGGGGCCCACTGGCCACCAATGAGTTAAAAACAGGGGGGGGGGTCTGCCCCCTGCTGCCTGGCAGCACCTGCCAGGCAGCAGGGGGCAGTCATGTACACAGTTTTTTTGTATATTCTAACCTGAAGCGTCCCCATCACCATGGGAACGCCTCTGTGTTAGAATATACTGTCGGAAATGAGTTTCACGATGTAGCTCATATCCGACAGTATATTCTAACATAGAGGCGTTCCCATGGTGATGGGGACGCTACAAGTTAAAATATACCATCGGATTGGAGAAAACTCCAATCCGATGGTATAACAGAACTCCAGACTTTACATTGAAAGTCAATGGGGACGGATCCGTTTGAAATGGCACCATATTGTGTCAACATCAAACGGATCCGTCCCCATTGACTTGCATTGTAATTCAGGACGGATCCGTTTGGCTCCGCACGGCCAGGCGGACACCAAAATGACTTTTTTTTTCATGTCCGTGGATCCTCCAAAAATCAAGGAAGACCCACGGACGGAAAAACGGTCACGGATCACGGACCAACGGAACCCCGTTTTGCGGACCGTGAAAAAAAACGTCCGTGTGCATGAGGCCTAACTCAGTGGCTATACAAAATTGTTAATTACATGCAATTACAAAAGTATTCAGATCCAGGTGCTGGTTTAAAAACTGTAGACTGTTTTTTGTAGGACAACCCCTTTAATGAAGTGACGGAATTAACCAACAATCTGTGCTCCTAAGAAAAGAGCAATTCAACGTCACGCTTACCCATGGTTTTGCAAACACTGGGACATATGGACTGGTAGCTGTTATTAACTCTCTTGACACTGGGGATTTCTATTACATTATCTTTCTCAGTTTTTTTCTGTGACTTTTGTTTTTTTTCAGGGGTGAATTGCCCCTCAGATTTTAGACATACTGGGCCAGATTTATCATTAGCTTAGGTCAGAATAATGGAGTGAAAAAGTCCCCAAAAAAGTCCCAAACGCTAAAACTGCGCACAAATTTGCGACTTTTTTCTGCTCTGCACTATGCTCGCCAGTTTTCTGAAAGTGGGCGTGTTTTCTTATGTAAATGAATCTCTAGACAGATTTACTATTGGAACTATTTAAAAAGTCACAATTTCACTCCAGTGAGGACCATGCTTATCTTATGAGACTTTTTAATAGAACATGCGACTTTTACGTAAAGATGTGCGACTTTTGTAAAGCTGCTTACTGACGGATAAACTGCTACCGTCAAACCACATTTATTACAGTCTTAAAGGGCCGATCATAAATCTGACTTGGCTAAAACTGACTTTAGCCATATGTGAAAGTGGAGTGAGCTGTCAGAGTCATGATAAATCTGGCCCACTGTATCTACGGTATATGTGAATATGTGTAGATGGTAGAGAGGCTGTATCTCTCCCTCTCATATTGCTTACATGCTGGTATTATAGTATCTGACAAGGTGTTTGTACACTCTTCTGTCATTTACCCTGTGTTCTGTATTTTTGATTGCTGTATTAGAAAAAACTTAATAAAAATCATTGGGAAAGAGACACTCATTTGCATTTATTAAAACATCATCTTTTTCTGCAATGCGGGCACATATGAACATGGGACCAACACAGATGCCTTCCGCCGTCAAGTGCACATATAACAGGTCAGCCAGTTTCACAGGTACAAAACTGCTGACAGATGCCCTTTAATGGACTGGACAAAAAAAAGTGATCTTTTACTATACTTTTTACACTCTGTTGAATAATGTTGTTTTGCCAGTGTAAGGGTACTTTCACACTAGCGGCAGGGGACTGCAGCAGACTGTTCCGGCGGGTGAACAGCCTGTCGGATCCGTCCTGCCGCTAGTTCACGTGTGCCCCCGGACTGCTGCTCCATCTTTGACTATAATGGGGGCGAATATCTGGCGGCAGCACGGCAGCGCACCCCGAGAGGCAGCGGGACTAAAAGTAGTGCATGCAGTACTCTTATTCCGGTCGCCTCTCTGCGTGCGCTGCCGTGCTGCTGCCGGAACTCCGCCCCCGCCCCCCATTATAGTCAATGAGGATGGAGCGGCAGTCTGGTGGCACATGTGAACTAGCGGCAGGACGGATCCGACAAGCTGTTCACCCGCCGGAACAGCCTGCCGGAGTCCCCTGCCGCTAGTGTGAAACTAGCCTAATAAAGCAAATGTCCAGAAGGTGGTGCTTTCCAACAAATGCAGTGGTCCAGATGAGAATTTTATATTTTTGTATTAATATAATTAATGTAATAGTAAATATCCCCCAATTATTGTTTTTTTGTATGTGTTCCTCTACTGCCCCCTAAAGACCGTAAGTATATTACAAATAGAATAAATGGACTGTTACATTTTTTCACTCATACATTACTGTAATATCTGCTGTTCATACTATTCACAAGAGAATTTTTCTGATCCACAACTTGCAGATGATGGCGCTGTTGGTCTTGTGTTTCGTGTTTGTACTGGTGATTAGAAGTACTGCAAGGGCAAAAGCAGATTAGAAGACTATAGACACATTTGCAGTGATTTTATTCTTAATTTGCCTCCTAAATGCAAAATTAAGTAAACTGCAGAGTATGTTTAGGGGTTTTCCCGGCTTCTAACCCTTTCTACCCCGGGCCAGTTTTCACCTTCCCAGAATGAAGAAAAAAACGGTCCAGCTTCATTGAAAATACTTGAGGCTTTATTAAATCCCGTGCAGATAAAAACCAACGTACAGCAATGCAAGAAATCGACCGGTTTCGGATCACTATAGGTGCGGATCCTTAGTCATGATGTGCATCAGTAGGAGGTGAAGTCGGGACTAAATAGCAGACCACCAAAGACAGGTGATCGCAATCAGGTACAGGACACCCCTCCTGATGACATCCTCCACAAGTAAAGTACATAGCAGTTACAACATGCCAAAAGACATAGAAAAATAAAATAAAATCAAGAAATTACAATAATAGTAAAAAGTTAAAATATTAGTAATGTAGAATAGTATCATGACGCCGGTTCAACCCTGATGGTATCCGTGAACCTAATTTGAAAATCCAGAAGCACTCACGATTGAGCAACTTTTTCTTGTGATCACCGCCTCTGCTTGGTCTGTTAACCCTTTTTCTACTCCTTGTACTGACATGCTGTCTGTATTACCATTGTGAACCGCAACAAAATGCAGACTTGCGGCAGAAACATTTTTTATTTTAGCATGGGGTACATCAGAAATGTGACAGCATATTCGAACTTTTAAACAGTTTGATGTGCACCCCACGTTACACAAGGAACATGTTATGCAATATACCACATATGTGGTGTTGCAATTGATGTATTGCTGGACAGTATGAGTGGTATGATTGCTAGTGGACAAAATATGCGAGCCCATCCTCATATATGAACAACATGTGCATTTTTTATGCCCACATTTAAAATTACCTATGTGTCTCAGCCAGGTGGGCTGGGATCCAGGTTTATCCAGATATAGAGAGGAGCTCACCATATTTGCCAAAGTGACAGCACGTCGGGCAACGCATTTGACACCGCTTTTTACAACATCACCCCAAGCTTGATCATATTTGAGAAGATAAAAATGTTTTTTGACAATATTGCATATTTGTGAAAATTCACAGCTATAACTCGTAGAAAAAATAAGTTGCTTCTCTTTATGATCAAGCTTGGGCGTTTTGTTAGGGAAAATTAGATTATCCCGAGACATAGTGGAAACTATATTCTTTGATCGGTTTAAAAGTCTGCTAGGGTAATTCCTGGCCAGGAGACGAGTGGTAACAGTCTTCATTTCTTCAATACAGGTTTCACTAGAGGAGCAGTTACGCAGGGCGCGGATATATTCACCCCTAGAGGATGTTATTGACAGTGTGTGCGGGATGACAGGATCCCGCATGCAGGATGGTATTTCCTGCCGTTTCTTTTCTATACGTACGACTCTGCACCCGGCCATCCCCCACGTCCCCCACCAAACACAAATCCAAAAATGATATTGAGGTCTTGTGAAAATTTTGAGAAAAACGTAAATTACAGTTGTTAGCATTAAGGAAGGATCCGAATGATGGTACGGCCGCCACATCGCCCGACCAAACGAAGAGCAGGTCATCGATGTAGCGACCGTACCACCGGACAGACCCATTCCATGGGTTGGAAATAAAAAATGATGTTCCCACCATGCCATATAAATGTTTGCAAGCGATGGTGAGAAACGGGCCCCCATAGAGGCTCCTCTGCATTGGAGGAAAAACCTCCCATTGAACATAAAATAATTGTGCTGCATGAGAAATAATACAACTTTGCAGAGGAAGTCTCTAAAGGGTAATGAAAAATTGGAATAAAGACTCAAAAACCAACCCAAAGAAATGATGGTGAGATCCCGGGGGATGGACGTGTACAAAGAAGCAACATCAGCCGAAATCCAAGTGTCACAACCAGACAGCTGAGAAGCTCTGACAGAAGCCTTTCAGAACCTCCTCCTTGAGTTTTCTTTGTTCTGGTTTTCAGTTCCTCATCTCGTTAGCCTCTCTCAGCTGTCATGTAGTTGGACTGATTGCATCCCTTTAAATTCCTCCCCATAATGCATTAGTGTGCGGCTTATACAACTTCCTGGAGTGTGTGTGCATGCTGATCCTATTTTCCAGCCTTCTACAAGATAAGTGCTGTACATTTATTTGTGATTTTCTGTTTGCTGGATCCCAGGTGACCCTGACTCCCTTCTTTGCTTAGTGTAGGGAGCTGGTGGTCGTGTCCCCTCACTATTGTAGGGTGTTCAGGTGGTATATAGTCGAGGTACGTGGATATGCGATCATCCACCATTGGGATTTTCGCATAGGCTGAGCAGACAGGGAGAGAGCCAGGTCTGATGCAGGGGTCTCCCTTTTGTTCCTTAGTTTTGGATCCAGTGAGTCATATATTCATTTTGCATTGTCTTGTTTTCTGTACACCTTCCGTGACACCAAGAAAGATCAGAGGACCACTGAAAAGAATGGAAGGCCTGTAGAACTGAAGCAGTGTCCTTCAGAAAACCAGGAATACACTGTACTAGTGGCTGCAGCATACTGTCCACCCAAGATGACAGGTTCTCTGAGAATGACTCGATACCCGAAACTATGGGGCGCATAGGGGGGGGGAATCCCTCTTTATGTATCTTGGGGAGGGAATGGAAAATGGGGACCACTGGATGAGAAACAAAAATATAATCAAATTGTTTCTGGTCCAAATATCCACTATCCAGTCCCTCCTCCAAAATACTCCTCAAAAGGGTTTGAAAAGGAGAAGTGGGATGCTGAGTCAATCTGGTATAGGTAGCGGGGTCAGAGAGCATAAGCTCATTTTGTGCAGCATACACAGGTCTGTCTAAGATGACCACCGCTCCCCCCTTGTCACCCTTTCTCACAATTATATCGGACATCCTCTTCAATTCTTTTAACGCTCTGCGTTCACTGGCCGTGAGATTATTCTTACTGTCACTTACATCCCTGCTCTGAAACACCTTATTGTCACGGCCACGGTTATGGTCGTGACTCCTGAACCGCATGCGGTTGTCCGCGGTCTTTGGTTTGGTTGTCAATCACAGGTGAGGGCTGTGGTATTTGCCTCACCTGTGGTTGCCGCTGGCAACAGTATGGATGTGGCAGCATAGCAGTCTGAGCTGTGTCGTGGCAGCTTGCTATGTTGTGCATGCGGTTGTGTGGGATTTGTGTGTATGTGTGCACTTGGTTTTATGTTATTGTGGGCACTTCCCCTTTAAGTGGTGTTTTCCCTTCCCTGGTGGTGGAAGGGTTAACTCCCTTTCTGTGTGTGTGAGACACTGGGTGTGTCTGTGTGGGTGTGGCCACTTAGGCCTATAAAGCCTCTGTGTTTGGCATGTCTCAGTGGGTTGCTTTAGCCATGCTTAGCTGGAGCAGCCTCCCGTGAACTCCATCTGCCAGTGGGGGCCACCCTTGTGGTCATAAACTAACTGTGACTCTTAAGTTTATGTTGATGTCCATTTGATGTTTTCCTTTGTTATGTTATGCACCTATGGATCTGGCTTCCTGTGTGTTTGTGTGTGTGCTGTGTCAATCTGTGTTTGGGTGTGGACACTTGCTGTCTTGCATAGGATCCAGTCTGAGTGTCTGTGGCAGGTAGGTGTGGAAGTGCTTTTCAGCCTCCTGCCATATCCATAGGCTGTTTATGTTCCTTTCCCTGCAGCTTGGCCAGTGAGAATCCTGTTCATTCGTGTCCAGAAGGAACAGGTCGTCTTACCCTGCTCCTTGTTCCAGGGCAATCCTGAGGGCTAGTAGGGACCCTAAGGTATCCAGTGTATGAGTCCTCCCACCTTCAGGGTTGACTCATATGGATAGGAGTCAGGGTCAGTTTAGGGACGCGATAGGAGGTGACCTGCTCCCTAATACTGTCGTCCTGGTCAAGCAGCACATAACATCTTCAGGCATCGCACGGCTGAGGGTTTTCCCAACCCTCAGCCGTGACACTTATCTAATTCAACCAGATCACGTTCTACATTATCCTGGAATTGATCGAGAGCGGGGGTGCGTGACTGAATGGGATAAAAGTTTCCGTTGTAAGTGCGGAAATTATTCGCAAAGTCACTGTGCACCTGCCGTTCTGAATCGATCCCAGAGAAAAAACGCATAGTCTGCATAGAGGCAATATGTGATAATTCCTGGAAGAAAAAGGAAGAAATCTGAGCAACAGGAGAATTTGACTGAGTTGTATCAACCTCTACAGAATCTATATCGACATTATCTATATCAGAAAAATGTTTCTTAATAGTAAGATTACGTGCAAAACAGTTGACATCAAGTAAAGTGCGATATACGTCAAAATGCACTGTAGGAGAAAAAGATAAACCTTTGGCAAGTACATTGATTTGCAATTGTGAGAAGACCTTAGCTGATAAATTAATGACTTGGATGTTATCTAAGTCTTTCTGTGACGTGACGGATAGCGACCTCCTCCTTGCATGCTTCCGCCCTGCGCTTGATTTCTTCACGCAAGGTGGATAATGATTGTTCCTCATAAGAAATAATAAGTTCCATAAGTTTAAATGAACAGTTAGATAAAATTGATTGCCACTTGCTAGTGAAGTCATCACAGTAAACAGTAGTGGGGGTTTTTCGTAGGCGCAAGCCGCGCGGTATCATCTGTTTATCCAGATACTTTGTCAAAGTTGTTAGATCCCACCAGGTTCTCATCTCCTTGGTGAGCAATTTTTCCAAAGATGACATTTGGATCTTCAAATTCAGAGTATCCTGCATGTCTTTATTATCCACATCAAATATAGTATTCATTTTTAGCAGTCTATCTTGGCAATCGCCAATGGCTTTAAGTGAAGAATGCTGCATTTTAGCTTAGTTGGTATTATAAATTCCTACTGCCCATAAAGGGTATATTAGCCTTGTAAATCTCCTTGGGAGCACTGACCTGGTTCAGACAAACTTAGAAACAACACTGGAGAATGTCGCGCTCATCCACAGGAAGCCAGGAGCCCGGACCTCGCCCTGAACCTTGGCACACATCAAGTCCCAGAATGAAGAGAAAAACGGTCCAGCTTCACTGAAAATACTTGAGGCTTTATTAAATCCCGTGCAGATAAAAACCAACGTACAGCAATGCAAGAAATCGACCGGTTTCGGATCACTATAGGTGCGGATCCTTAGTCATGATGTGCATCAGTAGGAGGTGAAGTCGAGACTAAATAGCAGACCACCAAAGACAGGTGATCGCAATCAGGTACAGGACACCCCTCCTGATGACATCCTCCACAAGTAAAGTACATAGCAGTTACAACATGCCAAAAGACATAGAAAAATAAAATAAAATCAACAAATTACAATAATAGAAAAAAGTTAAAATATTAGTAATGTAGAATAGTATCATGACGCCGGTTCAACCCTGATGGTATCCGTGAGCCTAATTTGAAAATCCAGAAGCACTCACGATTGAGCAACTTTTTCTTGTGATCACCGCCTCTGCTTGGTCTGTTAACCCTTTCTACTCCTTGTACTGACATGCTGTCTGTATTACCATTGTGAACCGCAGCAAAATGCAGACTTGCGGCAGAAACATTTTTTATTTTAGCATGGGGTACATCAGAAATGTGACAGCATATTCGAACTTTTAAACAGTTTGATGTGCACCCCACGTATTGTTTTCACCTTCCTGCCCAGGCCATTTTTTGGAAATCTGACATGTGTCACTTTATGTGATAATAACTTTGGAACACTTTTACTTATCCAAGCCATTCTGAGATTGTTTTCTCGTGACACATTGTATTTCATGACAGTCATAAATTTGAGTCGATATAGTTCACCTTTATTTATGAAAAAATCCCAAATTTACCCCCAAAAATTTAAAATTCGCAATTTTCTAAATATGGTGAGCAGGTGCAATCACAACTCTGCTGTCCCCATTCACTTCAATGGGACAGTATGATCTGATATTGATATACCTAATATGTATACTTTTTTAATTTATTTAAGTTTTACACAATAAAAGCATTTTTGAAACAAAAAAATTATGTTTCAGTGTCTCAATTTTCTGAAAGCCATATTTATTTTTTATTTTTTTTGAAGATTGCCTTATGTAGGGGCTTATTTTTTGAAGGATGAGGTGATGGTTTGATTGGTATTATTTTGGGGTAAATCCGACTTTTTGATCGCAGTTTTTATTTATTTATTTATTTATTTTTATGATGTTCACCTGACATGGTGGATTATGTGATATCGTTATAGAGCCAGACGGACGCGTCAATACCTAATATGTGTATTTTTTAAAATATTTCTTAAGGGAAAGAGTCATTTTTTATTTGAAACTATTTTTTTATTATTAAAAACACTTTTTTCAACTTTTTTTTTTCTTCAATTTTGTCCCACTGTGGGACTTTTGGGGGGTTTGATTCCCTCTGCAATCTCTCTATATTGTAATGCATTGCCTGTTAGTGTATTACACAGTGTGGGGCTGGATCTCCTAGGCTTCCATAGAAGGATGGTCCCAATGCCTCTGCAAGGCATCAGGCTGCCTTCTCACCCATCGGTGAGATACAGCAGGAGCCTGGCTATCAGTGACTGCAGGGCCCCTGCACTGATCGAGCGCGCACCACTCCGGTGCCTACCCGATCAGCATGACGTAGTAGTACGTCAAATTGCAGAAAGTCACTTCCGGCTATATGTCCGGAAGGAGTTAATATTGATGACTTATTGTCAGGATAGGTCATTAATATCAGATCGGCGGGGGTTCCCAACTCGGCACCCCCACCGATCAGCTGTGTGAAGAGAAGGCACGCGCCATGCATGCGCGCCGTTTCTTGTCTCTTCCTGCTCGCTGTTGCTATGTCTATGGCAAGCAGGAAGAGAGACAGTAGATGGCACGAGCGCACAGTGTGTCTTCTCTTCATACAGCTTATCTGATATGGTGATGAAGTCACCAGAGGATCACAGATAAAACCTCTACTGAAATTACAGCTGCAGAAAGCACCATAACCAGCAATGAGGATTCCACATCTCAGCATCCAGTTGCTGCAAAAGAGGCCATGGGTTCCGACCAGGCCCAGAGTTCTTCAGTAAAGCTGGAAGACCTAGGAGCCTGATGAGTGCAACACGCCAGACCTGCAGGGTATAGCGAAGTGAGGTCACGGTTATGGGCAATCGAGGGTTGCTCACTGTATTGGAGAACCCTGGGCAAGCGCGTGGCAGTGAAGGAGAGGTAGACACGGTTCCTCTGGGGAATGTATGTAGGGACCAGGCCTGATGGTGGATGAGGTGCCCTGGATGTTACGGGTATTTTGAGTGCCTGGGGCAAGGTCCCTGTTGGATTCGTGACGCCAGTGCCTTTGACGGTGGCACACCGATTGGTAGTTGGAATGATTGAGGTACACAGGTAGTATAGTGAACCAAACGTTACTTTACTGAACAGTCCAACTTTGTACAAGCAGGTGGTAACACAGTCCTTCAAATCACAGTTTCACAAGTAGGCTTTCTCCACAAAATGGCAGGTATTAATTATGCAAGATACGCAGAGGGTAAATTCACAATGCACTCAGAAGCAGGTTGTACCTTTCCTCAGAAATAGTGTACACTGTTCTTTCTAGAACTCCTGTCTGGCTTTCTTTCCCAAGGCCCGGATGCCTAAATGGTGGCTTAAATCCTTGGTAACTATCTCTTCCTCTGGTATTACTTAAATCCTTGCTTTACTTTGTAATGCATCTGCCCATCAGGGTTACTTATCTTTCCCTGGGATGTCCTTACTTGTTTGGTGAATGACTGTGGGTTTCTCCCAGGAGGTTCTGTCCTGCAACTGGGGTGACTTCAGAGCTAACTAAGGCTCTCTTGGCTTCAGGCGGGCTGGATCTCATCACTAGCCTCCTGGTCATAGCTAGCAGCCAGGGCTATCAAGCTGCATGTCAGGAGAAGGCTTTCTAACCTCTGTCTTCTCAGACTCCTGACTCTGCACTACCTCTCCCTGTCTGGGCCTGGACATTTATACTAGGGGCTCCCTATCTCCCTCTAGTGTCTGGGATGTCTAACTACACCCAACTAGGCCTGCTATTGCATCATACAGGGGAACATTTCATATAACACCACGTTAGAACATACATTAAATGCGCAATTAAATATAACATTTCTGTTCCTTGTGAGTAGGAGTAACGCGCACACCAATTGACCCTTGTGTAGTGCCCACCCCTACCTAGTGGGACACTACATGAGCTTCAGAAGGGTGAGATACCTGAGACGGGTCCCTGTTTGCCTGTTTTAATATTGGGGCCCTACAAAGCCACCCTCCTGCCTCTTACCTACAAAAGGGAATCCCTTCATCTATTTCAAGTTAGCATTTATTGTGCCTTATTTTCTCAGGTTAAGGAAAGAAGACCCACCTGAGATCTGTTATGCAACGTTATAAGCTAACACCCAAAGAATGGACTCAAACGATTACCTGGGTTCTTTGCGACCTCACCGGTGATATCCCACTGCATGTTTTTCAAACACGTTTTGCCCATTGTGTGGACTATTTTGGTCATAGCGACAATATGTCCCATTCAGGCACTTTAAACTTGATTTTGCACAAATGTCATGTCAATGCTTATCTAGTTGGATGGCTGTCCTTTTACATTGTTGACAGACTGCCTCTGAAATGGTACTAAAATGGTAATTTCGACCTCTGATAGTTCAGTGAGATTAGGCACCTAAAAAGTGGTTTGTATATGCCCATAACTATTCCTCTTCACAGGTTTGCTAGAGAAGGAGCCAGTGGGTACAGTGTCTTTGGATAAATGTGCTGTAGTTACACAGGAGGGACCACCACTTCGAGTCATAAGCAGTACCAGTGCCTTAGCACCTGTCAGAGTTGCCAGCTGTTTAAGAACACATGAGACTAGCAAATAGCTTTCAAGGTGAATCCACCTTTAAGCAATTTTAGGCCTTGTTCCAAAAGAAGGGAATACAAGATGAAGCCACCCTTCTACTTGCGGACTACGTTGCTGAATGGGAGGATTACAGTCTGAAGACACCCTCACACTTTCAGTGTTGCTAGAGCTCGGCAAACACAAAAGGAAGTTGGCAATTCTAGTTTTATGTACCTGTTATTTTACCCTCTGATAATCGGAGAGATTGGGTAGTCATAGAGAAAAAGAGAAAATTAATTTAGACAGATCGAAAGCTAGATAGAGAAAAGCTGGAACAACTGAGAATAGCAAAGCAAAGAGAAGGAACATTTGCACTACACCTAAATGCACATTCCTCCAAAAACAAGCCGAGTGCAGCTTGAGATTTAAGTAAGGGGGTATGTAGTGACCCAGAGGGACACTACCACTCCTACATTCCTATTGTTAGTCTTTTTGCCGCCATTGTATTGGTGTCACAACCAGACAGCTGAGAAGCTCTGACAGAGGCCTTTCAGAACCTCCCCCTTGAGTTCTGTGTTGTGGTATTCAGCTCCTCCTCTCATTAGCGTCTCTCAGCTGTTATGTGTTGGACTAATTGTTTCCCTTTAAATTCTTCCCCAGAATGCTTTTCTGGGCAGCTTATATTTCTTCCTGGAGTATGTGTGCTTGCCCATCTGGTTCTCCTCTCCTCCACAAAGCTAAGTGTTACACTGTTTTCTGTTATTTTCTGTTTGCTGGATCCCAGGTGACCCTGACTCCCTCCGTGTCTGGTGTAGGGAGCCGGTGGTCGTGTCCCCTCACTATTGTAGGGTGCTCAGGGCTTTATAGTCAAGGTTCGTGGATATGCATACCTCCACCATTCGGATCTATGCATAGGCTGAGCAGCCAGGGAAAGTGCCAGGTCTTCTACAGGGGTCTCCCTTTCGTTCCTTAGCTTTTGGATCCAGCGATACATTTATACATGTTGTTTTGCCTTGTTACCTGTACACATTCCGTGACAATTGGTTTGCACCATCAACTGTTTAACCACCAGCAAAGTGGAATTTTGTTATAAACAATAACTGTTATGACATGTGCCTGGTTGTCCAGCAGGTGGCAGTGTACCTGGGAGAGATCTTTAGTCAGAATGGAAGTCACCATTCCATTCTCCCCCCTTTTGGGCAGAAGTGGGCTAGTCCTGCTTCCTACCAAGGGAGGGGTTGCAGGAAGCTGTGGTGCGTTGAGAGTTGGAAGACCAGAAACATGGTGCAGTGAGATGGCATTCTCCCCTCCTGCAGCAGGAGTCTTCCAGGGGAAGCAGCTTGTGAAGCACAATGACTCCTTGAATTTAATAGACTCTGTATTGTGAGGGAGTCAACAGCCAAAGGCACTCCACTCAGAAGTCCAGTAACCAGACTGAAGACAGAGAATAGCACAGCAGAGAGAGAAAGTTAAGTATTCAAGTTTACCTGCTAGTTTACCCTTAGCCTGCTGGAGCCAAGAGACAGATCAAATATTGTTTGGATAAGTTTATTGCCAGTTTGTTCAAGTAAAACCGTTAAACTTCACCTGGATTCCACCAACTACAACTCCTTCGTTGCTGTGGAGCCTAACCCCGGGGAGTGACAGTATCCAGGTTGTAGCATTGTGACACAAACTATTAGGGCCACAAAATTTCACTCAGCATTCCTAACACTGGGACCCGGTCGCCCTGGGGGCCGCCTGTTGCATGTACTAGTGTAAAGAGAATGCAGATCACCTTCTGCAGTTCTGCAGGAGGAGGGAATGGTTCCGCAAATCCGGAGATGCAGTGCGGAACGGAAGCACGGAATGTAACTCCATGGAAGCACTACAGAGTGCTTTCCTGGTGTTCCGTGCTTCCGTTCTGCACAAATATAGAACTTGTTCTATCTTTTTGCGGAATGGACGGTTCAAGTGAATGGGTCAGCAATCTACATGCGGCTTCCCCACGGTCGGTCCCCGTGCATTGCGAGCCGCAATTTGCGGTCCGCAGCACGGGCCTGGCCAGAAAACGGCCATGTAAAAGAGGCCTTAGTCTGTTGCTCCCAGGGGATCAGTGCTGTGGAAAGAGGCCAGAATTAAATGTAACAAAGTCTGTTTACTAAGTGCAACACAGAACTTCAAATACATTTAATATCAGCAGAATTTAAGTCCAAATCGTCCCTTGCAGCAGTAAGGATTATGGTGGCAGGTTGGATGGCCGCCATTTAACATTTAGGTGGTTTAAGCAGTGTCTTTAATGCTGATTGTAGCAGTTCACTCTGCTGTCTAGCATTTCAAGACTTCACTTGAGGCTTGGAGTAAGCAGATCTCTCTGGAGAATCCTGTTTGGTAGCAGGAGCTCTGCAGTGAGCCTCCTCTCTCCTTTGTCTCTGGACAGGACATCCGTCTCCTTACAGGAGGCAGGACTAGCCTTGTTCCTTGCCAACATTTTTCCAACCACATTCTTACTAGTAACAACAGCCGAATACATAAAAACAATACATAATATTATAAGGCTATTTACAATTGTAGTACCCTCAGGTCTGGGGTACTACAGTTACACTCACCTAGCCCCGTCCCCCTGGCAAATGGAGCACATCCTGCTCTCCCCAGCAGCAGAGGAGATGAAGTGACGCGTCATCACGCCTGCTGAGGGGGGCCCAAAAACTGATAAGCTGGGAAATGATCATCATTCCGTGGCCTGTGCCCTTTATTATTTAGCCCAGCAGGTACGATGATGTCACTGCATCACGTCTGATACTGGGCAGAGCAACGACTGGTGAATGGTGGAGCTGGGAGCGGATGGCTCTCTGCTTCATCATTGCATTAAACTGTATCTGCGTCCTCAGGATGCAGAGCCAGTTAGAAATGAGACATACCTCTGTTAAGGATCTAAATTGATTTAATATTGCAGATGGCAGCCTGTTGTCAGTCAGAGGACTTACAGGCACAGAGCAGGCATAAAGAAACCTGTATGGTGTCTACTAGCAATTCTTCAGGGTAATTTTTAAGGAGTGCATCCCACTATATGTTGTCCAGGGGTTTTCTAGAGAACTATAAAAACTTAGGCTTCGTTCACATCACCGTTCAGCCTTTCCGTTCTCCTGCTCCGTTTAGGGGCAGGAGAACGCAAAGAACGGATAAGCACATAACTGACGCCAAACTGAGTCAAACGGAGCCCTTAGGACCCCATAGACTACAATGGGGTCCGTTATGTTTCCGCTCAGAAGATGATTTTTAAGCGGAGACAAAAGTCCTGCATGCACAACTTTTGTCTCTGCTTAAAAATCATCTTCTGAGCGGAAACATCCGTTTGACTCAGTTTGGCGTCAGTTATGTGCTTATCCGTCCTTTCCGTTCTCCTGCCCCTAAACGGAGCAGGAGAACGGAAAGGCTGAACGGTGATGTGAACGTAGCCTTAGGCCTCTTTCACACGGGCATCTTATTTTTGGCCCGGATAAGAGGCGGGTGCGTTGCGGGAACACGCACGATTTTTCCGCACGAGTGCAAAACATTGTAATGCGTTTTGCACGCGCGTGAGAAAAATCGCGCATGTTTGGTACCCGAACTTCTTCACAGAAGTTCGGGCTTGGGATTGATGTTCTGAAGATTGTATTATTTTCCCTTATAACATGGTTATAAGGGAAAATAATAGCATTCTGAATACAGAATGCAGAGTACAATAGCGCTGGAGGGGTAAAAAATAAATAAAAAGTTAACTCACCTTCTCCTCTTGATCGCTTAGTTCCCGGTCTCTTTACTTCTTGAATGATGAGCTGTGGGCTGAATGACCTGTGGTGACGTCAGATCACATGCTCCAATCACATGGTCCATCACCGTGGTGATGGAGCATGTGATCTGACGTCACCACAGGTCCTTTAGCCCACAGCTCATCATTAAAGAAGTAAAGAGACCGGGAACTACGCGATCAAGAGGAGAAGGTGAGTTAACTTTTTTATTTTTTTTTAACCCTTCCAGCACTATTATACTATGCATCCTGTATTCAGAATGCTATTATTTTCCCTTATAACCATGTTATAAGGGAAAATAATGCAGTGAATAGACTGTCACCTGGAACCCATGCGTGAAAATCGCACCGCATCCGCACTTGCTTGCGATTTTCACGCAACCCCATTCATTTCTGTGGGGCCTGCGTTACGTGAGAAACGCAGAATATAGAACATGCTGCGATTTTCACGCAACGCATAAGTGATGCGTGAAAATCACTGCTCATGTGAACAGCCCCATAGAAATGAATGGGTCCTGATTCAGTGCGGGTGCAATGCGTTCAACTCACGCATCGCACCCGCGTGGAAAACTCGCCTGTGTGAAAGGGGCCTTAGCCTGAGCTGATAATTAAAGGGGTTTTCTAGAGAACTATAAAAGCTTAGCCTGGGCTGATAATGCCTTAAAAATAGAGTTTATACTCACTTCACTGTATCTCTAGAGTTCTGGAGTCAATGCTACGCTATACTGCGAGTCCTGCTCTGCCAGGCACTGCCATTTCCTGCCGTGTCGGGATAGGAGCAGGAAGTGGAGCACAGCGGTGACCCTGGCAGCAGGGATTGGTTACGTGAGTATAAGCTTTGTTACTTTTTTTAAGTAATTGCAGCCCATGACTAAGCTTTTTGATTCCGCAGGAATACCCCTTTAAGGAGGACCTATCACCTTTCCAGACATGTTACTTTTACTAAATGTTACTTGTTACTAAATGTTACTTTACTAAATGCTACATGTAACTTTTAATACTAGCATTCCAGATGGCAATAACAATTCTGAATGATATTTTCTTAGAATTCTGTTTTGTACCATTGCGCTGTAATCCTACCAATTTTTTTAAATAAGTTGACAAATGGCTATTACCACTCGCCTTGTCAGAGGGGTGTGTCCCTCCAGAGTCTACAACTGATTGGACAGTGTCACAGTACGTAGGGAGGCACCCTTTATCAAGGGTGTCGATTTATTCATAAATTTTAAGGAGGAACGGTACAACACAGAATTCTTTGAGAATTCTTATGGTATTTCATCGGAGATACTAGTATTCTCCAAACCCGACATGTTTCAGGAAAGCAAAGTATATAGACAAAGAGTGTTATTAGTGTTGAGCGAAGTTATGAAAACTTTGATAAGGCTGCTTTGCCGAATTTAACAAAGAAATTTGCCTTGTGACGAAGCGCAATTCTTTGTAAGTAGCGGGCGCAATGATGGGGAATAGCGATTCCTCAGATGCTGTGTTCATTGCTGATTACGGCATCGGAGGCCTTTCTGGGGTTTAAAAAAATTATACTCACTTCATCCATTTGAGTGTCAGCTGCCAGCCATCTTGATTGAAGATCTTGCGCAGTGCATAGTGACGTCATATGTCACCGTGCACAAGATTTTGCAAGGGATCTTCAATCAATATAGCCACGGGGGCCTCTTCACGTTCAAACAGATGAGGTGAGTATGTTTTGTTTTTTTTTTACTCCATTTCAGGGAAAATTTATTTGTTACCATGAAGCACGAGGAAATTCGGCTTCGTGGTGAATCGAATTTTCCCTGAAATTAAGATCGAAGTCCACTTCGGATACGCTCAACCCTAGCTGTCATGATGAGACCGTACCTATAAGATAATAATATAAATGTAGGGAACTGATATTTATGCAGTTCCTGAAAATCTTTAAGGTGGTTCCAAAGGTTCTCCTCATTACAATGTATGACCCTCCATGTTGTTGAGGAAATCGGGTAAATTAAGTATAAATATACAAAGGCACGACCTGCATCTACACAGGAACGTGACTCACAGCCACAGTCTCGGTGAAGTAGAATCAACAGAATATTAATTGCTGGTATATTCTACACAAGCACGGTCTGGGTCGTCACATTTCCCTGGTGTGTAACAGCAAGGATTGTTTCATTGATTTTATTATTTTTTTAATCTGGAAGTCCTGTGGTACTAAGTATGGAAGTTGTCTAGCAAGCAAGAAAGCAAATATGGGCAGTCAGAAGTCCACTGCGTCTCTCATGGCACCTTTTACTTACTAACACAGGTATTTTCAGGATAAAATATTGGTGGCCTACAGTATCTTTCTCCTTGTCCATATGTGATTTTGGTGGGGTCTGTCTCCCACGGCCCTAACAATCATCAGAAGGCACCACAGTCCATATAAGGGGGCAAACTGAAAGTGACTTTGCCCCCTTTTACAACCTTAAAATTATATCTTTTGTAACATAAAGCACTGCTACCTATGTTTATGTGATGACATTCAGGGTCAGACGGGCCCACTAAAGAACCAGAGGGTCCTTAGGTGGGCCTAGTCTTTGAAGCCATAGTAGGCCCCAAAGGCAGTGGTGTAACTACCATAGTGGCAGACCATGCAACTGCTATTGGGTCTAGGGCAATAGGGGGGCAAGTCTTAGTTGGGATCATCCCCTCTTCTACTGAGGGTGAAAACTTGGTCAGGACTCTGCCCTATAAAGGAACCACTTTTAGCAAATCAGGCAGTGGAAAAAATGGCCCACGGGTCATTGAAAGGGGTTTAGGCAGAAACCCTTCTGTCCTGTGTGGGGGGCCTGGTTTGATCCTTGCTATGGGGCCCTTAATTCTCTATGTACGCCACTGCCCAAAGGTCCAGGAAAAAAACAACGAATTTGGAGCAGCCTTTGATTCTAATCACTTGCCATAAGGGTCTATTTATTTGAGTCAAAGCCTATTAGTTTTTATTGATGATAAAGGGGTAGTTCCCCAAGAAACCCTGCATTAAGTCACATGCATTAAGGTTTCCACTACTTTTAGTGGTAAGTAAAGTAGACCATTCTTGCCATCAAAATGACATAAAACTTGTCAGAACCATGACAGACCCCGTTTCATCAGTGAGGTCCATCAGTCACTTTTAAGATCCATCACATAGTGGATTTTGGATAGCGTCATGGCTTTCGTTATAAACATAAGCCACTACACCAGTGTAAACAGAAACTTACAGGCTTATCACTCATAGGACAATGCAACTGCTCTTTTTATTACTCAACCTATGTAGTATTTCAAGGCAACAATTTAAATATATAGCTGCCCATGTAATGCATGGATGGCATGAGTCTTACAGAACGGTGGCCGCTCTTACAGTCCGAACCTTGGCTATTCTTGCATTTGAACCTAAGGCAATTTTTACATTTTGGGTGGAAATTCTCTTGAACACCTTCCTTTTGGACACCCTAAATTAACAGGCTACTGGCGCAGTCAATGTGCCACTAAGATGTGTTCTTTCATGCTACTTTTCATGCACTGCTTGGTCCTGCACCCAGCGCTGGAATTAAAGCCCCCAAAAACCTGTGACATCATTGATGACATCAGTGGTTCCCTGTGACAAAGAGGACCTGGAGGCTTATGTACAGACTCCCGTAATGATAAAAAACACAAAGAAAATTTCATGGGTGGATATGCAATTGGTGCTCTGAAAAAATTATTTCTATTTCTCAGTGAGATCCCTAAAGAACACCTAGTTCTAGGCAGGATAATGACTTCTTGACTGGGCCTGTCCCTAGGTATGGCCCTAAGATATTTATTCCTGCCTAAAAAACGGAATAGCTGCTCCGTGTTCAGGAACCTCCTGCAGTGCCCTAGTTTGCCCTTATCCGGGGATAATTGGGCTGGGTCTAATCACGGCCTACTAGGTGATGACCTGGTCTAAGTACAGAAAATAATAAAGATATATTTTTAAGATGTTGCACCATATGAATACGTGCTAAATCTAGTGTGTCGTTAGAGTAAAAGAGATGTTCTATGGTACACATTATAGGCAGCTGCTTAGCGCACACAATGGTGTATTCTCACAGCGCAGCCGTCCATGACGATGCCAAATGCACTATTGGTATACAGTCGTGGCCAAAAGTTTTGAGAATTACATAAATATTGGAAATTGGAAAAGTTGCTGCTTAAGTTTTTATAATAGCAATTTGCATATACTCCAGAATGTTATGAAGAGTGATCAGATGAATTGCATAGTCCTTCTTTGCCATGAAAATTAACTTAATCCCAAAAAAAACTTTCCACTGCATTTCATTGCTGTCATTAAAGGACCTGCTGAGATCATTTCAGTAATCGTCTTGTTAACTCAGGTGAGAATGTTGACGAGCACAAGGCTGGAGATCATTATGTCAGGCTGATTGGGTTAAAATGGCAGACTTGACCTGTTAAAAGGAGGGTGATGCTTGAAATCATTGTTCTTTCATTGTTAACTATGGTGACCTGCAAAGAAACGCGTGCAGCCATCATTGCGTTGCATAAAAATAGCTTCACAGGCAAGGATATTGTGGCTACTAAGATTGCACCTCAATCAACAATTTATAGGATCATCAAGAACTTCAAGGAAAGAGGTTCAATTCTTGTTAAGAAGGCTTCAGGGCGTCCAAGAAAGTCCAGCAAGCGCCAGGATCGTCTCCTAAAGAGGATTCAGCTGCGGGATCGGAGTGCCACCAGTGCAGAGCTTGCTCAGGAATGGCAGCAGGCAGGTGTGAGCGCATCTGCACGCACAGTGAGGCGAAGACTTTTGGAAGATGGCCTGGTGTCAAGAAGGGCAGCAAAGAAGCCACTTCTCTCCCAAAAAAAAATCAAGGACAGATTCTCCGATGAAGCCTTTTTTCCGATTGTTTGGGGCATCAGGAAAAAGGCTTATCCGGAGAAGAAAAAGTGAGCGCTACCATCAGTCCTGTGTCATGCCAACAGTAAAGCATCCTGAGACCATTCATGTGTGGGGTTGCTTCTCATCCAAGGGAGTCGGCTCACTCACAATTTTGCCCAAAAACACAGCCATGAATAAAGAATGGCACCAAAACACCCCCCAACAGCAACTTCTTCCAACAAGCCAACAACAGTTTGGTGAAGAACAATGCATTTTCCAGCACGATGGAGCACCGTGCCATAAGGCAAAAGTGATAACTAAGTGGCTCGGGGACCAAAACGTTGACATTTTGGGTCCATGGCCTGGAAACTCCCCAGATCTTAATCCCATTGAGAACTTGTGGTCAATCCTCAAGAGGCGGGTGGACAAACAAAAACCAACTAATTCCGACAAACTCCAAGAAGTGATTATGAAAGAATGGGTTGCTATCAGTCAGGAATTGGCCCAGAAGTTGATTGAGAGCATGCCCAGTCGAATTGCAGAGGTCCTGAAAAAGAAGGGCCAACACAGCAAATACTGACTCTTTGCATAAATGTCATGTAATTGTCGATAAAAGCCTTTGAAACGTATGAAGTGCGTGTAATTATATTTCACTACATCACTGAAACAACTGAAACAAAGATCTAAAAGCAGTTTAGCAGCAAACTTTGTGAAAACTAATATTTGTGTCATTCTTAAAACTTTTGGCCACGACTGTAGATATATAGCCCCAACGCGTTTCACCCACACGAATGACCTGGGCTCATCAGGGGACATACAGTTCAGTAACCTAACAGGCATCAATATTAACGTGAATAGGACACAATCTTCCTCATCATTGATGACTAAATAAGATTGTCACCAGTGTCAGGCTGTCAATCATTACAGCCATACAATTCCAATCAACACTCTTGAATAGTACAGTTAAAAAACAATAGGCAGGGTCACATCCCTATACAGATTTAAGGGATAGCTATGATCCCTGTATGGGCAAAGGAGTACAAGCGCCGCACCACATCCATTTACAAACTGATAAAGTGCCTGCCGGTAACATACAGCAGTGGTCACATTAACTCTTTCATGTGCACCACAACATGGAAGATAATTATGGTACTTGCGTGCCCAGGTTTGACTACATGGGGGTGGTTGCATGAGCCCATTCAATAATGCAGCAGTCCACGATCTTCCGGCTCGACCTGTGGTGGTCAGCGCCGGTGCCCCGATGAATTCAATGTGAGGTTATCTCTACATGTTCCTGTATTTAGGTCACTTGTAACAGTGGTGGACGGTCATCATTGTATGAAAAAAAAATGAAAATAAATAGAAGAAACATAGAAGATTAAAAGCAGAAAAGCCCCCCGGTCCATCTAGACTACCCTTATATTATTTTAGGATAAACGTGCTTATCCCAGACAGGTTTAAATTCACTTACTGTCAATTTTCCAACCCCATTTGCTGGGAGTTTGTTCCAAGCCTGAACTAATCTTTCTTTGTAAAAATATTTCCTGACATTGGTTCTGATCTTCTCCCCAACTAATCTAAGATTGTGCCCCCTTGTTCTTGTGTTAAGTTTTTATTTATTTATTAAAAACACTTCCCTCCTGAACCTTATTCATACCTTTAACATATTTAAAGGTTTCGATCATGTCGTCCCTTTCCTTTCTTTCCTCAAGGCTATAAAGATTAAAGGGGTATTCCCATCTCAGACAATAGAGGCATATCGCTAGTATATGTCCCCAATGTCTGATAGCTACGGCCCCCACTGCTGGGACCCACACCTATCTCATGAATGCAGACGGCAAAGTCCCGAAGAGCCCACCCCGCATGCGCACCTGCCGTCCATTCATTTCTATGGGGCCGTCGAAAATAGCTGAGCTATCGTCGTATTTCCGTCGGCCCCATAGAAATTAATGGGAGTGGTGCACTCCCATTCACTTCTATGGGGAGAGCTCTTGGTGGTGGGTCCTGGGGAAATCTGGGGTCCTCCAGTGACCACTTTCCCCACGCCATTCTCGATATAGGTGTGGGTCCCAATGGTGGGACAATGGGGACATATCCTAGTAGTATGCTCCAATTGTTTAAGATAGGAATACCCCTTTAAGTCTCTGATATGTTTTATGCTTAAATAGGACCTTTCACTAGTATACAAACTAAAACTAACTCTATCTGTGGGCAGAGCAGCGCCCAGGGGTCCCCCTGCACTTACTAGTATGTCTGGGTGCCGCTCCGTTCGCTCGGTATAGGCTCCGGTGTCTCAGCTCCGTCTGTTGTACTGGACTGATTTTTCGTAGGAGGCGTGTCCCTTGCTGCAGTGCAGACTGGCTATGAGCTGTGCGCTGCGATTGGCCAGTGCTGCAGCAAGGGACACGCCTCCTACAAAAAATCAGTCCAGTACAACAGACGGAGCTGAGACACTGGAGCCTATACCGGGCGAACGGAGCGGCGCCCAGGCATACTAGTAAGTGCAGGGGGACCCCTGGGCGCCGCTCTGCCCACAAATAGTTAGTTTTAGTTTGTATACTAGTGAAAGGTCCTCTTTAAGATCCTCCTCCATTTTTGTACCCCACCTTTACACCCGCTCCATTTTATCTATATCTTTTTGTAGGTGAGGTCTCCAGAACTGGACCCGGTATTCCAGATGTGATCTCACTAGCGCTCTATACAGCAGGATCACCCTCTCTCTTCCAACTGGTTATAGCTCAATCTATACAGACAAGCATCCAACTTGCTTTCCCAGCGCCTGCCCACACTGTGCACTCATCATGAAGCTGTCTGATATTAGGACTCATACATCTTTAACTTCTGAAGTCTTGGCTAACACAGAACTGCCAATATGTGTCACTACCAGAGCTTTGAGACGTTCTCACAGCTCTGTGTCTCCACCCCTGTGATGATGTCACTTAGAGTTTGGAGGTGTTCTCACTGTTCTGTTTCTCCGCCCCTGTGATGAGGTCTTTACTCCCAGCTGTCTCTCCTGCGTTTGATTTCCCTGCCTTTAAATCACCCCTCCTCCTATTGCAGGGCGTGGATTATATTTCTCTTTTCAGTTGTAGCTCTGCCTTGAGTATCTTCACTTCTTTAGCTACTAGTTCTCTGGACCTGTGTTCTGCTGCTGCAAGCACTCCGGATATTGCCAGCGGCCCTTGGATCCGTCTTCTCTGCGGCTGCAGCTCCATCAGCTAAGTGTGCAGACTTTGTTGTGTACCTGGTGATTTCCTGACTGGATCTGAGGTGGCCACGGTTCCCTCCATATTCTGAGCAGGGCATCGGTGGCCGTGCCCCTTCCACTATTGTAGGGGTTACAGGGCTCATCAGTCTAAGGTACGCGGGCATGCCTCGTTCCACCATTTGGATCCGGGCATGTGCTTTAGCAGCATAGGGAGAGTGTTGAGGGTCTGACAGGGGTCACCCTTTCTCTTCCCTAGTTTGGATCCGGTCAGTAGCTCTTCTTACTGTGTATGCTCTGGTTACCCTTAAACAGCTGTGACATTATAATCCACCAAAACCGTCCTTGTTGACATGGATCCGCTTTCTGGCTTGGTTGACCGCATGCAGGGTCTTTCTTTGGAAGTAGCGGATCTCCGTCAATCTGTGACTCAGCTACAAACATTGGGCTCTGCTCCGGCTCATGGAGTCTGTTGCGAGCCAAAGGTCTCACTTCCGGAAACGTTCTCCGGGGGCAGTGAGAATTTTGTTCGCTTCAGAGAGGCATGTAAACTCCATTTTTGTTTGTGTCCCCACTCCTCTGGTAATGAGGAACAGAGGGTGAGGATTGTCATCTCCCTGCTCAGGGGTAATGCTCAGACTTGGGCTTTTTCGCTGTCATCAGGGGATACCTCCCTTCGATCCGTGGAAAGATTTTTTGTGGCCCTGGGGCAGATATATGATGACCCGGATCGTGTTGCTCTGGCAGAATCGAACTTACGTGTTTTATGCCAGAACAAACTGTCTGCGGAGCTTTATTGTTCTGAATTTCGGAGATGGGCAGCTGATTCAGGCTGGAATGATGCTGCACTCCGAAGTCAGTTCTGTCATGGTCTCTCAGAGGGTTTGAAAGATGCCTTTGCTTTCCATGAGAGATCAACGTCCTTAGAGTCTGCCATGTCATTGGCGGTACGCCTTGACAGACGTCTAAGGGAAAGAAACAAGACCTCTCCGTCCAGCCATTGTCAGTCTAGGGGCAATGGTGCGGACTCATTCAGTATGCAGGGGTCTCATCCTGTCTCGCTCCCCTCTGAGGAGGAGCCCATGCAGCTAGGCCGACTTGCCCCTGATAAAAGAGGATTTAGTCCTCAGAATATGGTGTGTTTTTGTTGTGGGGGCATAGGTCATTTGGCAAATGTTTGTCCATCTAGGAGATTCCTGAACTGTACTAAGAGCGATAATAAGAGAAAAACCTCAAGAGGTAGATCATCAAGTTCTGCTTCATCTGCTACTTTGGGCAAAGTTGATGTGGGAATTGATGCTATTCCTCTGACCTGCAGTTCCCGTTTTCTCCTGTCTGCCAGGGTGGCGCTAGAGAGCAAAGTCATTCCTTGTGAGATTTTTGTCGATAGTGGAGCGGCCGTCAATCTTATTGACACTCAATTTGTAGCCTTGCATGGTTTTCAGGTTTGTACATTAGAAAAGGATATACCTGTTTTTGCTATCGACTCTGCTCCACTCTCGCAGAGATCTCTGAAAGGCATTGTTCACAATATCCGGCTAGCTGTAGGTGACACTCATGTGGAGGAGATATCTTGTTTTGTCCTTAACGGATTGCCTTCTCCTCTAGTTTTGGGGCTACCCTGGCTCACTAGACATAACCCCACTATTGATTGGCAAGGAAGGCAAATAAATGAGTGGAGTGACTTTTGTAGAGAGAATTGTCTCACAGCGACTTTTGCAGAGGTGTCTACTAAAACATTTCTCTCTGATTTCTCGGATGTGTTTTCCGAGAGCGGTGTTCAGGAGCTACCTCCTCACCGGGAGTTTGACTGTCCCATTAACCTCATTCCCGGCGCCAAGCTGCCAAAAGCACGCCTCTACAATCTCTCACAACCGGAAAGACTCGCAATGCGAACCTATATCTCCGAGAGTCTCGAGAAGGGGCATATTCGTCCCTCAAAGTCACCTGTTGCCGCGGGTTTTTAAAAAAAAAAAAAAAAAGATGGCTCTCTGAGACCTTGTTTAGATTTTAGGGAGCTGAACCGTATCACGATTCGCGATCCCTATCCCCTTCCTCTGATCCCGGACCTCTTCAACCAAATTGTTGGGGCCAAGGTGTTTTCCAAATTGGATCTGAGAGGCGCGTACAACCTGGTCAGGGTCAGAGAGGGGGATGAATGGAAAACGGCCTTTAATACCCCTAACGGGCATTTCGAGAATCTCGTTATGCCTTTCGGCCTGATGAATGCTCCGGCCGTCTTTCAGCATTTTGTTAATAGTATTTTCTATCATTTAATGGGGAAATTTGTATTGGTGTATCTTGATGATATTTTGATTTTTTCCCCTGATGTTCAGACCCATCAGGATCATCTTTTTCAGGTCCTGCAGATACTGCGGGAGAATAAACTGTATGCCAAGCTGGAGAAATGTCTTTTTATGGTATCGGAGATTCAATTTCTGGGTTTTCTCCTCTCTGCTTCTGGTTTTCGCATGGATCCGGAGAAGGTCCGTGCTGTGCTGGAGTGGGAGCTTCCTGAAAATCAGAAGGCATTGATGCGCTTTCTGGGTTTTGCTAACTACTACAGAAAGTTCATTTTGAATTATTCCTCTATTGTCAAACCCCTTACTGACATGACAAAAAAGGGGACGGATTTTTCCTCTTGGTCGGAGGAGGCGCTTGCAGCCTTTTCTAAGATTAAAGAGAGTTTTGCGTCTGCTCCCATCTTGGTGCATCCCGATGTTTCCTTACCTTTTATTGTTGAGGTGGATGCTTCCGAGGTGGGTGTGGGTGCAGTTTTGTCCCAGGGCCCCTCTCCTGCCAAATGGCGACCTTGTGCCTTTTTCTCTAGAAAACTCTCCCCGGCAGAGAGAAACTATGATGTGGGAGATAGGTAGTTGTTGGCCATCAAGTTGGCTTTCGAGGAATGGCGCCATTGGTTGGAGGGGGCCAGGCACCCTATCACCGTTTTTACCGACCATAAGAATCTGGCGTACTTGGAGTCGGCCAGGCGTATGAATCCGAGACAGGCCAGATGGTCTCTGTTCTTCTCCAGATTCAATTTTGTTGTTACTTTCCGCCCTGGGATCAAGAATGTGAAGGCTGATGCTCTCTCTCGCTGTTTTCCGGGAGGAGGAAACTCCGAGGACCCGGGTCCCATTTTGGCGGAGGGGGTAGTTGTTTCTGCTCTATATTCCGATTTGGAGGCCGAGGTCCAGGCTGCCCAGACTGAGGCACCTGCCCGTTGTCCCTCCGGGAAGTTGTTCGTGCCTCCTGAGCTACGTCACAAACTCTTTAAGGAACATCATGATACGGTTCTTGCTGGTCACCCCGGGAGTAGAGCCACGGTAGATCTCATTGCTCGGAGATTTTGGTGGCCGGCTCTTCGTAAGTCTGTGGAGGGTTTTGTGGCTGCTTGTGAGACGTGCGCTCGCGCTAAGGTCCCTCGTTCACGACCTTCAGGTTCCCTTCTCCCGTTACCCATACCTTCCCGTCCTTGGACACACCTGTCCATGGACTTTATCACGGATCTTCCTCGTTCCTCGGGGAAGTCGGTGATCCTGGTGGTCGTGGACCGTTTTAGCAAGATGGCTCATTTCGTTCCTTTCCCTGGTTTACCCAATGCTAAAACGTTGGCGCAAGCTTTTGTCGACCATATTGTTAAATTGCACGGCATTCCCTCTGATATTGTTTCCGATAGAGGCACGCAGTTTGTGTCCAGGTTCTGGAAGGCTTTCTGTTCTCGCCTGGGGGTTCGGCTGTCCTTCTCTTCTGCTTTTCACCCGCAGTCGAATGGTCAGACTGAGCGCCTCAATCAGAATCTGGAGACATATTTGCGCTGTTTTGTGGCGGAGAACCAGGAGGATTGGTGTTCATTTCTCCCTCTTGCTGAGTTTGCTTTGAACAACAGTCAGGAATCTTCTGATAAGTCACCATTTTTTGGTGCATATGGGTTCCATCCGCAGTTAGGGACATTCTCGGGAGGGGCTCTTTCTGGTTTACCTGAGGAGGAGAGATTTTCCTCGTCTTTGTCTACCATTTGGCAAAAGATTCAGAGTAATCTCAGAAAGATGAGTGAGAAGTATAAGCGTGTGGCTGATAAGAGACGTGTGCCTGGTCCGGACCTGAATGTGGGTGATCTGGTGTGGTTGTCTACAAGAAATATTAAACTGAAGGTTCCCTCCTGGAAATTGGGTCCCAAGTTTATTGGGCCTTATAAAATTTTGTCAGTCATCAATCCTGTTGCCTTCCGTCTTGATCTTCCACGGGTTTGGAAGATACATAATGTATTTCACAGATCTCTCTTAAAACCATATGTCCAGCCCACGGTACCCTCCTCTTTGCCTCCTCCTCCGATTTTGGTTGATGGCAATCTGGAGTTTGAGGTTTCCAGAATTGTGGACTCTCGCATTGTCCGCGGTTCTCTTCAGTACCTCGTTCATTGGAAGGGTTATGGTCCTGAGGAGAGGATGTGGGTTCCGATGTCGGACATTAAAGCCACTCGCCTTATCAGGGCATTTCATAGGGCTCATCCTGGGAAGGTGGGTCCTGGGTGTCCGGAGTCCACCCATAGAAGGGGGGGGGTACTGTCACTACCAGAGCTTTGAGACGTTCTCACAGCTCTGTGTCTCCACCCCTGTGATGATGTCACTTAGAGTTTGGAGGTGTTCTCACTGTTCTGTTTCTCCGCCCCTGTGATGAGGTCTTTACTCCCAGCTGTCTCTCCTGCGTTTGATTTCCCTGCCTTTAAATCACCCCTCCTCCTATTGCAGGGCGTGGATTATATTTCTCTTTTCAGTTGTAGCTCTGCCTTGAGTATCTTCACTTCTTTAGCTACTAGTTCTCTGGACCTGTGTTCTGCTGCTGCAAGCACTCCGGATATTGCCAGCGGCCCTTGGATCCGTCTTCTCTGCGGCTGCAGCTCCATCAGCTAAGTGTGCAGACTTTGTTGTGTACCTGGTGATTTCCTGACTGGATCTGAGGTGGCCACTGGTTCCCTCCATATTCTGAGCAGGGCATCGGTGGCCGTGCCCCTTCCACTATTGTAGGGGTTACAGGGCTCATCAGTCTAAGGTACGCGGGCATGCCTCGTTCCACCATTTGGATCCGGGCATGTGCTTTAGCAGCATAGGGAGAGTGTTGAGGGTCTGACAGGGGTCACCCTTTCTCTTCCCTAGTTTGGATCCGGTCAGTAGCTCTTCTTACTGTGTATGCTCTGGTTACCCTTAAACAGCTGTGACAATATGATAGTCAAATAGAGGGTTCCTTCTCCCCAAGTGGCTTATATTACATTTAGACACATTGAACTGTAGTTTCCATTGTCTGAACCATTTATCCAGAGAAGCTAAATCTTTTCCCATGTTACTAATGTATTCGCAAATCTAAATAATAAACAATATAACCCCCCGGTCTTGAAAACCGATGAAGAGTATGCTCAAAGAGAGCGGCGGGTCATAGCCTCTTCATTAGAAGCAAATTTGTCATCATGTGGGCATTGCTGCTTTGCCCGAGAGATAAAGAGAGGGGCAGAAAATGTAGCAGCCGCAGCCACACTCGAACAGCAGAGATCAAAGAAACCTCTGATCTTGCCCATTTAGTATGACTATGTGACCGAACGTTATTAAAAAAATAAATAATTAGATCAGAACTTAAATTTCTTATTCAGAAATTTTTTTTTGTAAAAAATGGTAAACAATACCATTAAAAAAAAAAAAATACTTACAAACACAAATTTAGCAATATATCTATTTTAGCTCAACAGACAAATAGATGTATTTGGTGTCTCTGCCATCATGGCAACTTGTACAACACATAATATCATTTTTTTTGTATCATCAATATACTCAAAACTATAGAATTCATTCTTGAAAATGAGACAACATAAAATATTTTAATTAGTAATAAGTGCAATAAAAAAAAAAAAGAAGTAGAATATCAGTCATAAGACAAGATCAATCCCTGATCAATAGCATTCCTAAAGCTCCTCTCTTATATGTGGGAAATTACAACAGGTAATTACACAGGAGAGGTCATAATTCTGCTTCGAATTTTGCCAAATGTGGTATTTAGTACTTGACAGATGTTAAACTGATTTATTCCCTTGGGTTGCTGAACAGAGAAAAACCCACATGTCATGCTGTAAATACCTTCTATATGGCCGCAGGACGTAACTAGAAAATGCTGGGCCCCATAGCACATTTTTGAATCCCCTTTCCCCAAGACATCCATTGCTGCCTGGGCATCGCCTGGGCACACACACTGCATACTTACCAACGTTTCAGATGGTAAAATCGGGACATATGAGCCCTACCCCCTGGGACGCCCCAAAACCCAACTGGAAACACCTACTTATGGGTAAGGTTTGCGTTAGCCCCTTCCATTTTCGGCCCAGGACAGTGCAAATTGGATGGAACTTTTGCCAAATTTGTGACAGTTGGCAACTATGTGCCTTATAGATGCCGACTAGGGATGAGCGAACTCGAACTGTATAGTTCGGGTTCGTACCGAATTTTGGGGTGTCCGTGACACGGACCCGAACCCGGACATTTTCGTAAAAGTCCGGGTTCGGGTTCGGTGTTCGTCGCTTTCTTGGCGCTTTTGTGACGCTTTCTTGGCGCTTTTTGAAAGGCTGCAAAGCAGCCAATCAACAAGCGTCATACTACTTGCCCCAAGAGGCCATCACAGCCATGCCTACTATTGGCATGGCTGTGATTGGCCAGAGCACCATGTGACCCAGCCTCTATTTAAGCTGGAGTCACATAGCGCCGCCCGTCACTCTGCTCTGATTAGCGTAGGGAGAGGTTGCGGCTGCGACAGTAGGGCGAGATTAGGCAGATTAACTCCTCCAAAGGACTTGATTAACTGATCGATCTGCAGCTGTGGATCATTGAGCTGCTGATCCTCAATTGCTCACTGTTTTTAGGCTGCACAGACCGTTTGTCAGTCTCATTTTTCTGGGGTGATCGGCGGCCATTTTGTGTCTTGTGGTGCGCCAGCACAAGCTGCGACCAAGTGCATTTAACCCTCAATGGTGTGGTTGTTTTTTGGCTAAAGCCTACATCAGGGTGAAGCTGTCACACCAAGTGCATTTAACCAGCAATAGTCTGTTCATTTTTTGGCCATATACAAAATCAGGGGCAAGCTGCGCCTGTCACCAAGTGCATTTAACCCTCAATGGTGTGGTTGTTTTTTGGCTAAAGCCTACATCAGGGTGAAGCTGTGACACCAAGTGCATTTAACCAGCAATAGTCTGTTCATTTTTTGGCCATATACAAAATCAGGGGCAAGCTGCGCCTGTCACCAAGTGCATTTAACCCTCAATGGTGTGGTTGTTTTTTGGCTAAAGCCTACATCAGGGTGAAGCTGTCACACCAAGTGCATTTAACCAGCAATAGTCTGTTCATTTTTTGGCCATATACAAAATCAGGGGCAAGCTGCGCCTGTCACCAAGTGCATTTAACCCTCAATGGTGTGGTTGTTTTTTGGCTAAAGCCTACATCAGGGTGAAGCTGTCACACCAAGTGCATTTAACCAGCAATAGTCTGTTTATTTTTTGGCCATATCCCAGTCTAATTCTGTCACTAAATCCATACCGGTCACCCAGCGCCTAAATACTAGGCCTCAAATTTATATCCAGCTAAATCTGTCCCTAGTGCTGTAGCTGGGCGAGTTATTTAGTGTCCGTTCAAGCACATTTCTTGTTCTGGGTTGAAATACAATTCCCAATTTAGCAATTTCATAATTTAGTGGTTCCTGCTATATCAGAGCTATTTGAAATCTATCCCAAAAAGGGTATATAATATTGAAGGTGCACATTGGGTCATTCAGAATAACTTCACACACACCCGCTACTGTGTATTTCCAAGTCTAATTCTGTCACTAAATCCATACCTGTCACCCAGCGCCTAAATACTAGGCCTCAAATTTAAATCCCTCTAAATCTCTCGTTACCGCTGTACTGTTGTTGCTGGGCAAGATATTTAGTGTCCGTCAAAGCACATTTTTTGTTCTGGGTTGAAGTACAATTCCCAATTTAGCAATTTCATAATTTAGTGGTTTCTGCTATATCAGAGCTATTTGAAATCTATCCCTAAAAGGGTATATAATATTGAAGGTGCACATTGGGTCATTCAGAATAACTTCACACACACGCTTCTGTGCATTTCCAAGTCTAATTCTGTCACTAAATCCATACCGGTGACCCAGCGCCTAAATACTAGGCCTCAAATTTAAATCCCTCTAAATCTCTCGTTACCCACCGCTGTACTGTTGTTGCTGGGCAAGATATTTAGTGTCCGTCAAAGCACATTTTTTGTTCTGGGTTGAAGTACAATTCCCAATTTAGCAATTTCATAATTTAGTGGTTTCTGCTATATCAGAGCTATTTGAAATCTATCCCTAAAAGGGTATATAATATTGAAGGTGCACATAGGGTCATTCAGAATAACTTCACACACACGCTTCTGTGCATTTCCAAGTCTAATTCTGTCACTAAATCCATACCGGTGACCCAGCGCCTAAATACTAGGCCTCAAATTTAAATCCCTCTAAATCTCTCGTTACCCACCGCTGTACTGTTGTTGCTGGGCAAGATATTTAGTGTCCGTCAAAGCACATTTTTTGTTCTGGGTTGAAGTACAATTCCCAATTTAGCAATTTCATAATTTAGTGGTTTCTGCTATATCAGAGCTATTTGAAATCTATCCCTAAAAGGGTATATAATATTGAAGGTGCACATAGGGTCATTCAGAATAACTTCACACACACGCTTCTGTGCATTTCCAAGTCTAATTCTGTCACTAAATCCATACCGGTGACCCAGCGCCTAAATACTAGGCCTCAAATTTAAATCCCTCTAAATCTCTCGTTACCCACCGCTGTACTGTTGTTGCTGGGCAAGATATTTAGTGTCCGTCAAAGCACATTTTTTGTTCTGGGTTGAAGTACAATTCCCAATTTAGCAATTTCATAATTTAGTGGTTTCTGCTATATCAGAGCTATTTGAAATCTATCCCTAAAAGGGTATATAATATTGAAGGTGCACATAGGGTCATTCAGAATAACTTCACACACACGCTTCTGTGCATTTCCAAGTCTAATTCTGTCACTAAATCCATACCGGTGACCCAGCGCCTAAATACTAGGCCTCAAATTTAAATCCCTCTAAATCTCTCGTTACCCACCGCTGTACTGTTGTTGCTGGGCAAGATATTTAGTGTCCGTCAAAGCACATTTTTTGTTCTGGGTTGAAGTACAATTCCCAATTTAGCAATTTCATAATTTAGTGGTTTCTGCTATATCAGAGCTATTTGAAATCTATCCCTAAAAGGGTATATAATATTGAAGGTGCACATAGGGTCATTCAGAATAACTTCACACACACGCTTCTGTGCATTTCCAAGTCTAATTCTGTCACTAAATCCATACCGGTGACCCAGCGCCTAAATACTAGGCCTCAAATTTAAATCCCTCTAAATCTCTCGTTACCCACCGCTGTACTGTTGTTGCTGGGCAAGATATTTAGTGTCCGTCAAAGCACATTTTTTGTTCTGGGTTGAAGTACAATTCCCAATTTAGCAATTTCATAATTTAGTGGTTTCTGCTATATCAGAGCTATTTGAAATCTATCCCTAAAAGGGTATATAATATTGAAGGTGCACATAGGGTCATTCAGAATAACTTCACACACACGCTTCTGTGCATTTCCAAGTCTAATTCTGTCACTAAATCCATACCGGTGACCCAGCGCCTAAATACTAGGCCTCAAATTTAAATCCCTCTAAATCTCTCGTTACCCACCGCTGTACTGTTGTTGCTGGGCAAGATATTTAGTGTCCGTCAAAGCACATTTTTTGTTCTGGGTTGAAGTACAATTCCCAATTTAGCAATTTCATAATTTAGTGGTTTCTGCTATATCAGAGCTATTTGAAATCTATCCCTAAAAGGGTATATAATATTGAAGGTGCACATAGGGTCATTCAGAATAACTTCACACACACGCTTCTGTGCATTTCCAAGTCTAATTCTGTCACTAAATCCATACCGGTGACCCAGCGCCTAAATACTAGGCCTCAAATTTAAATCCCTCTAAATCTCTCGTTACCCACCGCTGTACTGTTGTTGCTGGGCAAGATATTTAGTGTCCGTCAAAGCACATTTTTTGTTCTGGGTTGAAGTACAATTCCCAATTTAGCAATTTCATAATTTAGTGGTTTCTGCTATATCAGAGCTATTTGAAATCTATCCCTAAAAGGGTATATAATATTGAAGGTGCACATAGGGTCATTCAGAATAACTTCACACACACGCTTCTGTGCATTTCCAAGTCTAATTCTGTCACTAAACCCATACCTGTCACCCAGCGCCTAAATACTAGGCCTCAAATTTAAATCCCTCTAAATCTCTCGTTACCGCTGTCCTGTTGTAGCTGGGAAAGTTATTTAGTGCCCGTCAAAGCACATTTTTTGTTCTGGGTTGAAGTACAATTCCCAATTTAGCAATTTCATAATTTAGTGGTTCCTGCTATATCAGAGCTATTTGAAATCTATCCCAAAAAGGGTATATAATATTCAAGGTGCACATTGGGTCATTCAGAATAACTTCACACACACGCTTCTGTGCATTTCCAAGTCTAATTCTGTCACTAAATCCATACCGGTCACCCAGCGCCTAAATACTAGGCCTCAAATTTATATCCCGCTGAATTTGAATACAATACATTGGGCCAAATAATATATTTGTTGTTGTGGTGAACCATAACAATGAGAAAAACATCTAGTAAGGGACGCGGACGTGGACATGGTCGTGGTGGTGTTAGTGGACCCTCTGGTGCTGGGAGAGGACGTGGCCGTTCTGCCACATCCACACGTCCTAGTGTACCAACTACCTCAGGTCCCAGTAGCCGCCAGAATTTACAGCGATATATGGTGGGGCCCAATGCCGTTCTAAGGATGGTAAGGCCTGAGCAGGTACAGGCATTAGTCAATTGGGTGGCCGACAGTGGATCCAGCACGTTCACATTATCTCCCACCCAGTCTTCTGCAGAAAGCGCACAGATGGCGCCTGAAAACCAACCCCATCAGTCTGTCACATCACCCCCATGCATACCAGGGAAACTGTCTCAGCCTCAAGTTATGCAGCAGTCTCTTATGCTGTTTGAAGACTCCGCTGGCAGGGTTTCCCAAGGGCATCCACCTAGCCCTTCCCCAGCGGTGAAAGACATAGAATGCACTGACGCACAACCACTTATGTTTCCTGATGATGAGGACATGGGAATACCACCTCAGTATGTCTCTGATGATGACGAAACACAGGTGCCAACTGCTGCGTCTTTCTGCAGTGTGCAGACTGAACAGGAGGTCAGGGATGAAGACTGGGTGGAAGACGATGCAGGGGACGATGAGGTCCTAGACCCCACATGGAATGAAGGTCGTGCCACTGACTTTCACAGTTCGGAGGAAGAGGCAGTGGTGAGACCGAGCCAACAGCGTAGCAAAAGAGGGAGCAGTGGGCAAAAGCAGAACACCCGCCGCCAAGAGACTCCGCCTGCTACTGACCACCGCCATCTGGGACCGAGCACCCCAAAGGCAGCTTCAAGGAGTTCCCTGGCATGGCACTTCTTCAAACAATGTGCTGACGACAAGACCCGAGTGGTTTGCACGCTGTGCCATCAGAGCCTGAAGCGAGGCATTAACGTTCTGAACCTGAGCACAACCTGCATGACCAGGCACCTGCATGCAAAGCATGAACTGCAGTGGAGTAAACACCTTAAAACCAAGGAAGTCACTCAGGCTCCCCCTGCTACCTCTTCTGCTGCTGCCGCCTCGGCCTATTCTGCTGCTGCCGCCTCGGCCTCTTCCTCCGCCTCTGGAGGAACGTTGGCACCTGCCGCCCAGCAAACAGGGGATGTACCACCAACACCACCACCACCACCTCCGTCACCAAGCGTCTCAACCATGTCACACGCCAGCGTTCAGCTCTCCATCTCACAAACATTTGATAGAAAGCGTAAATTCCCACCTAGCCACCCTCGATCCCTGGCCCTGAATGCCAGCATTTCTAAACTACTGGCCTATGAAATGCTGTCATTTAGGCTGGTGGACACAGACAGCTTCAAACAGCTCATGTCGCTTGCTGTCCCACAGTATGTTGTTCCCAGCCGGCACTACTTCTCCAAGAGAGCCGTGCCTTCCCTGCACAACCAAGTATCCGATAAAATCAAGTGTGCACTGCGCAACGCCATCTGTAGCAAGGTCC
Organism: Bufo gargarizans; assembly: GCF_014858855.1. Classification (NCBI taxonomy): domain Eukaryota; kingdom Metazoa; phylum Chordata; class Amphibia; order Anura; family Bufonidae; genus Bufo; species Bufo gargarizans. The sequence goes on along the minus strand of NC_058082.1, from coordinate 91,121,444 downwards.
ACCTAACCACAGATACGTGGACCAGTAAGCACGGCCAGGGACGCTATATCTCCCTAACTGCACACTGGGTAAATGTAGTGGCAGCTGGGCCCCAGGCGGAGAGCTGTTTGGCGCACGTCCTGCCGCCGCCAAGGATCGCAGGGCAACATTCTTTGCCTCCTGTTGCCACCTCCTCCTTCTCGGCTTCCTCCTCCTCTTCTTCCACCTGCTCATCCAGTCAGCCACACACCTTCACCACCAACTTCAGCACAGCCCGGGGTAAACGTCAGCAGGCCATTCTGAAACTCATATGTTTGGGGGACAGGCCCCACACCGCACAGGAGTTGTGGCGGGGTATTGAACAACAGACCGACGAGTGGTTGCTGCCGGTGAGCCTCAAGCCCGGCCTGGTGGTGTGTGATAATGGGCGAAATCTCGTTGCAGCTCTGGGACTAGCCAATTTGACGCACATCCCTTGCTTGGCGCATGTGCTGAATTTGGTGGTGCAGAAGTTCATTCACAACTACCCCGACATGTCAGAGCTGCTGCATAAAGTGCGGGCCGTCTGTTCGCGCTTCCGGCGTTCACATCCTGCCGCTGCTCGCCTGTCTGCGCTACAGCGTAACTTCGGCCTTCCCGCTCACCGCCTCATATGCGACGTGCCCACCAGGTGGAACTCCACCTTGCACATGCTGGACAGACTGTGCGAGCAGCAGCAGGCCATAGTGGAGTTTCAGCTGCAGCACGCACGGGTCAGTCGCACTACAGAACAGCACCACTTCACCACCAATGACTGGGCCTCCATGCGAGACCTGTGTGCCCTGTTGCGCTGTTTCGAGTACTCCACCAACATGGCCAGTGGCGATGACACCGTTATCAGCGTTACAATACCACTTCTATGTCTCCTTGAGAAAACACTTAGGGCGATGATGGAACAGGAGGTGGCCCAGGAGGAGGAGGAGGAGGATGAGGAAGAGGGGTCATTTTTAGCACTTTCAGGCCAGTCTCTTCGAAGTGACTCAGAGGGAGGTTTTTTGCAACAGCAGAGGCCAGGTACAAATGTGGCCAGCCAGGGCCCACTACTGGAGGACGAGGAGGACGAGGATGAGGAGGAGGTGGAGGAGGATGAGGATGAAGCATGGTCACAGCGGGGTGGCACCCAACGCAGCTCGGGTCCATCACTGGTGCGTGGCTGGGGGGAAAGGCAGGACGATGACGATACGCCTCCCACAGAGGACAGCTTGTCCTTACCCCTGGGCAGCCTGGCACACATGAGCGACTACATGCTGCAGTGCCTGCGCAACGACAGCAGAGTTGCCCACATTTTAACCTGTGCGGACTACTGGGTTGCCACCCTGCTGGATCCACGCTACAAAGACAATGTGCCCACCTTACTTCCTGCACTGGAGCGTGATAGGAAGATGCGCGAGTACAAGCGCACGTTGGTAGACGCGCTACTGAGAGCATTCCCAAATGTCACAGGGGAACAAGTGGAAGCCCAAGGCCAAGGCAGAGGAGGAGCAAGAGGTCGCCAAGGCAGCTGTGTCACGGCCAGCTCCTCTGAGGGCAGGGTTAGCATGGCAGAGATGTGGAAAACTTTTGTCAACACGCCACAGCTAACTGCACCACCACCTGATACGCAACGTGTTAGCAGGAGGCAACATTTCACTAACATGGTGGAACAGTACGTGTGCACACCCCTCCACGTACTGACTGATGGTTCGGCCCCATTCAACTTCTGGGTCTCTAAATTGTCCACGTGGCCAGAGCTAGCCTTTTATGCCTTGGAGGTGCTGGCCTGCCCGGCAGCCAGCGTTTTGTCTGAACGTGTATTCAGCACGGCAGGGGGCGTCATTACAGACAAACGCAGCCGCCTGTCTACAGCCAATGTGGACAAGCTGACGTTCATAAAAATGAACCAGGCATGGATCCCACAGGACCTGTCCGTCCCTTGTCCAGATTAGACATTAACTACCTCCCCATAACCATATATTATTGGACTCCAGGGCACTTCCTCATTCAATCCTATTTTTATTTTCATTTTACCATTATATTGCGATGCTACCCAAAGTTGAATGAACCTCTCCTCTGCCTGTGTGCTAGGCCTAAATATATGCCAATGGACTGTTGCAGTGGTGGCTGACGTGAAGCCTGATTCTCTGCTATGACATGCAGACTAATTCTCTGCTGACATGAAGCCAGATTGTCTGTTACGGGACCTCTCTCCTCTGCCTGGGTGCTGGGCCTAAATTTATGACAATGGACTGTTGCAGTGGTGGCTGACGTGAAGCCTCATTCTCTGCTATGACATGCAGACTGATTCTCTGCTGACATGAAGCCAGATCGTCTGTTACGGGACCTCTCTGCTCTGCCTGTGTGCTAGGCCTAAATATATGCCAATGGACTGTTGCAGTGGTGGGTGACGTGAAGCCTCATTCTCTGCTATGACATGCAGACTGATTCTCTGCTGTCATGAAGCCAGATTGTCTGTTACGGGACCTCTCTGCTCTGCCTGTGTGCTAGGCCTAAATATATGCCAATGGACTGTTGCAGTGGTGGGTGACGTGAAGCCTCATTCTCTGCTATGACATGCAGACTGATTCTCTGCTGACATGAAGCCAGATTGTCTGTTACGGGACCTTTCTCCTCTGCCTGGGTTCTGGGCCTAAATTTATGAAAATTGACTCTTACAGTGGTGGGTGACGTGAAGCCTGATTCTCTGCTATGATATGAAGACTGATTCTCTGCTGACATGAAGCCAGATTGTCTGTTACGGGACCTTTCTCCTCTGCCTGGGTTCTGGGCCTAAATTTATGAAAATTGACTCTTACAGTGGTGGGTGACGTGAAGCCTGATTCTCTGCTATGATATGAAGACTGATTCTCTGCTGACATGAAGCCAGATTCTCTGTTACGGGACCTCTCTCCTCTGCCTGGGTGCTGGGCCTAAATTTATGACAATGGACTGTTGCAGTGGTGGCTGACGTGAAGCCTGATTCTCTGCTATGACATGCAGACTGATTCTCTGCTGACATGAAGCCAGATCCTCTGTTACGGGACCTCTCTCCTCTGCCTGTGTGTGTGCTGGGCCTAAATATATGCCAATGGACTGTTGCAGTGGTGGCTGACGTGAAGCCTCATTCTCTGCTATGACATGCAGACTAATTCTCTGCTGACATGAAGACAGATTCTCTGTTACGGGACCTCCCTCCTCTGCCTGGGTGCTGGGCCTAAATATATGCCAATGGACTGTTGCAGTGGTGGCTGACGTGAAGCCTCATTCTCTGCTATGACATGCAGACTGATTCTCTGCTGACATGAAGCCAGATTGTCTGTTACGGGACCTCTCTCCTCTGCCTGGGTGCTGGGTAGTGTTGAGCGCGAATATTCGAAAAGCAAATTTTTTTCGCGAATATCGCAACTTCGCGATTTCGCGAATATTTCGAATATAGTGCTATATATTCGTAAAAACGAATATTCGTTTTTTGTTTCCCCCCCCCCCCCCACAAAATTACAGTACACATATAATTGATTGTTTCCCAAAGGTCCAACAGCTCAGATCTTACTCACATTGCCTAGAAAGTGATTGAGGCGCGAATCTTCGTAAGGCGATTTTATTAGCGCACATGCGAATATCGGCACGTCCCAGAACAGAGGCAAAGGGCTTTGCATTCATACATTAGTGAATTGAGTTGCGAATCTTCGTAAGGCGATTTTATTAGCGCACATGCGAATATCTACACTTGTCCCAGAACAGAGGCAAAGGGCTTTGCATTCATACATTAGTGATTGAATTGAGCTGCGAATCTTCGTAAGGCGATTTTATTAACGCAAATGCAAATATCTACACTTGTCCCCAGAACAGAGAGGCAAAGGCCTGTGCATTCATATAGTATAGCACCATATTCGCGAATACGTAGAACTTCGTAAAATTCGATTTACGAATATTCGTATTTTTTATTTTACTTTCCACCTTACAGATTACATTGATCTGTACTCTGTCAACTACTGTCATCACCCCCCACTGTATCTCGATTGATTCCCAAAAGTCTCACATTCCCTAGAAAGTGATTGAGGTGCGAATCTTCGTAAGGCGATTTTATTAGCGCACATGCGAATATCTACAGAGGCAAAGGGCATTGCATTCATACATTAGTGATTGAATTGAGTTGCGAATCTTCGTAAGGCGATTTCATTAGCGCACATGTGAATTTTGCATAGCATATGTATTATGCGATGCGAAAATTCGAATTATCGCATATGCGAAATAATAACGAATTTGAATAATCGCGAATATTTTACGAATATTCTTTCGAATATTCACAAAATTTCGCGAATTCGAATATGGGACATGCCGCTCAACACTAGTGCTGGGCCTAAATTTATGACAATGGACTGTTGCAGTGGTGGGTGACGTGAAGCCTGATTCTCTGCTATGACATGCAGACTGATTCTCTGCTGACATGAAGCCAGATTGTCTGTTACGGGACCTCTCTCCTCTGCCTGGGTGCTGGGCCTAAATATATGCCAATGGACTGTTGCAGTGGTGGCTGACGTGAAGCCTCATTCTCTGCTATGACATGCAGACTAATTCTCTGCTGACATGAAGACAGATTCTCTGTTACGGGACCTCTCTCCTCTGCCTGGGTGCCGGGGCCTAAATATCTGAGAATGGACTGTTCCAGTGGTGGGTGACGGGAAGCCAGATTCTCTGCTATGGAACCTCTCTCCAATTGATTTTGGTTAATTTTTATTTATTTAATTTTTATTTTAATTCATTTCCCTATCCACATTTGTTTGCAGGGGATTTACCTACATGTTGCTGCCTTTTGCAGCCCTCTAGCTCTTTCCTGGGCTGTTTTACAGCCTTTTTAGTGCCGAAAAGTTCGGGTCCCCATTGACTTCAATGGGGTTCGGGACGAAGTTCGGATCGGGTTCGGATCCCGAACCCGAACATTTCCGGGATGTTCGGCCGAACTTCTCGAACCCGAACATCCAGGTGTTCGCTCAACTCTAATGCCGACTAAAAATATGAGATGACTAGATAGATAGATAGATAGATAGGATAAATAGATATGATGTAGATAGATACGAGAGAAATAGATTTTTGATAGCACCATCACCCCAATCCTCCTGTATGGCAGTAGTCTGGGGCCTGTATACATACCCATAATAGAAAAATTGCAGCACACAGCTTTTCTTGTTGCTTATTAAATTTAAATTTTTGTCATCATATGACCAAGTTCCAGTGCACGTTTAACAGCTTATTCTACAGAAGAAAAATGACCAGACGTTTCGGCCTGTCAAGGCCTTCTTCAGCGGTCTTAAAGGGGTTATCCCACTAAGCGTTTTCATACTTACCTGCTGCCGCCGCGCGTTCACTTCCTGGATTCTGGCTGGGGGCGGGCTTCATCTTGATTGAAGTCTTCTCCCGGCCGTGCCGCGCGCTGGACTGAATGCGCACGCCGCCGCGCATGCGCAATGGTGACTTATTCCTACAGAGCCGGCGTGCGCGTTCGCAGCTCTGTACTATTCTGGTTGGGAAGAAGTCACTGTCGCGCATGCGCGGCAGCGTGCGCGTTCAGAACAGCGAGCGGACCGGCCGGGAGAAAAGGAGTCGTCTTCTGGGCAAGCGCGACCTTCCGGCTTTTGGAGAAGAACAATGGTCGTAACCAGGGGAGACCGAGTCACAACAATCAGGTAAGTGGGTATGAATTTTATCCTAATCGGTGGGGATTTGTTAATAAAGTATATTTACAAAAATGATCACTGTCAAATCATTAACAGATTTAACAGTGATCATTATGATGGGATAACCCCTTTAAATCTTAAGATGCTGTCTTACAGGTGTGTGCGCTGGATGCATCCAGCGCACACACCTGTAAGACAGCATCTCAAGATTTAAGACCGCTGAAGAAGGCCTTGACAGGCCGAAACGTCTGGTCATTTTTCTTCTGTAGAATAAGCTGTTAAACGTGCACTGGAACTTGGTCATATGATGACAAAAATTTAAATTTAATAAGCAACAAGAAAAGCTGTGTGCTGCAATTTTTCTATTATTTGTACGCGACTGAATAAGTCCTTGCAGGCACCAGCAAACCTAACACAGAGTGCGGTACTCCAAAACTTAACACTGTATACATACCCAGACTGGTCAAAGTGAGACTCTGTGCCAACAGAAATATTCCACCTGGAATTCTCTAAACACCTTCTCCAGGTCCATCAGAGCACCTCTAACAGAGCATGTCTAGCAGAGTTGGCAGATTCCCACTTTACCTTGCTGTCCAGAAGAGGGCGCTATCATTCAGAGCCCATCTACATGCAGCAGTCCCAGCTCCAAACTTCACAGAGCCTTGCTACACCAAGAAGCCCCAGAAAAATGAAGCAGCCCGGAACAAGTCACCCAAACCCAGCCTGACCAAGCCACCAACCAGTACAACCTGAAATCCAGAAGGGAAATCCAGAAGACAATACACAAAAGCAAAGAGGAGTCTATCAGCATCTGGCGGAATGACATAAGAACATCACAAAAGCTGACAATCTACCAGACCCCCCAGAGGGATTACAAACTTGCAAAACTCTTCTGCCCTAGAGACCAACAGATCCTGAGCTGCTACAGACTGAGCGCCCACATTTTCTCATCGAATCCAGGTGGCACTGACAGAACTGCATGCCCAGGGAGAGCAGACTGTGCCAGCAGTGCAACCAGGAGGCCATGGAGGATGAGACCCACTTCATGCTGCGGTGCCCTAAATACTGAGAAGTGAGGGACACTCACTTCGGGAGACTGTCTGATCTCTGCCCAGACATCCCCTCCATGGAGGAGGAAGAGAGACTATTCATACTGCTGGGGGAAGAGGAGAACACAGCGGCCATAGCAGCACAATATGTCAGTGCCTGCCATAGACTGAGAGGAGCCTGATACCCCATGGACTCCTATATCCCCACCCTGGATGTGTTCCTATTCCCATAGCTTTGGCAATGCTAATATGTATTTAGTCCTGCCAATAAAGCTGATTTGAATTTGAGAGAGAGAGTTAGATATTAGATAGATAGATAGATAGATAGATAGATAGAACATACAGGTAAGGTAGGGTATAGCATCATCAATAATTCCACACCTGCAGATGATGCTATACCCTGCACAGATTGGAGTCCGCTCCGCAGCTTCCTGCAGGCTGTGTGGATGGCATATGATATCACAGGAGGTGTGCCCAGATCCTGATGTGGAGGCAGCCTGTAAACTGCATTGCTGGTGTCCTGCTGCCTGATAATGGAATGAATGTGACCCTGGGGCTTGGGACAGTCCTGTTTATCATACCAATGAAAGGGGCGTTCAGAGGAAAGGCTCAGGACCAGGAGGAATTTCCAGACAGATGTGCTGCTGAAAGGTAATTGCAGAGAAGAGGGGAATGGGCAGCAGATCTTCTGCTATACTGAGCTGTGTGTGGCATGTGCGGTGTGGATTATTAGATGCCAGGGACAGGGAGGAATACTGGAAAGTGATGGCAATGTGGAACTTGTTGCAGGCAGGCATCTCCAGCTCAGCATTCTGCTACTCCTTGATGAAGAGGATGTATTGTATTTCCTGTTACTAGAGATGTGCACACCATATCCAGAATATAAAATAGATGAAGCAGACTAGAGATGCACAATCATCGTTTAGTGTTCGATTCGCCACATAAAAAATAAATAAAAAATTGGTGTGCCCCAACTGGCTTGAAAATTGGTACAGTGCCTTGCAAAAGTATTCACCCCCTTGACTTTTTTTGTATTTTGTTACATTACAGCCTTAAGTTCAATGTTTTGTTAATCTGAATTTTATGTGATGGATCAGAACACAATAGTCTAAGTTGGTGAAGTGAAATGAGAAAAATATATAAATAAGACTATTGTTTACAAATATGTATTCACCCTCTTTGTTAGGAAGCCCATAAAAAGCTCTGGTGCAACTAGTTACCTTCAGAAGTCACATAATTAGTGAAATTTTGTCCACCTGTGTGCAAGTGTAACATGATCTGTCATTACATATACACACATTTTTTGAAAGGCCCCAGAGGCTGCAATACCTAAGCAAGAGGCATCACTAACCAAACACTGCCACAAAGACCAAGGAACTCTCCAAACAAGTAAGGGACAATGTTGTTGAGAAGTACAAGTCAGGGTTAGGTTATAAAAAAATATCCAACTCTGATCCCCAGGAGCACGATCAAGTCTATCATAACCAAATGAAAAGAACATGGCACAACAGCAAACCTGCCAAGAGACGGCCGCCCACCAAAACTCACGGACCGGGCAAGGAGGGCATTAATCAGAGAGGCAGCACAGAGACCTAAGGTAACCCTAGAGGAGCTGCAGAGTTCCACAGCAGAGACTGGAGTATCTGTACATAGGACGACAATAAGCCGTAGCTCCATAGAGTTGGGCTTTAAGGCAGAGTGGCCAGAAGAAATGCGTGATTTGCGGCTAGGACGGAGGTCCACCTTCCAGCAGGACAATGACCCCAAACACACGGCTAAAGCAACACTTGAGTGGTTTAAGGGGAAACATGTAAATGAGTTGGAATGGCCGAGTCAAAGCCCAGATCTCAATCCAATAGAAAATCTGTGGCCAGACTTAAAGATTGCTGTTCACAAGCGCAAACCTTCCGACTTGAAGGAGCTGGAGCAGTTTTGCAAGGAGGAATGGGCAAAAATCCCAGTGGTAAGATGTGGCAAGCTCATAGAGACTTATCCAAAGCGACCTGGAGCTGCGATTGCCACAAAAGGTGGCTCTATAAAGTATTGACTTTAGGGGGGTGAATAGTTATGCACATTGACTTTTTCTGTTATTTTGTCCTATTTGTTGTTTGCTTCACAATAAAATAAAATAAAAACATCTTCAAAGTTGTCGGCATGTTCTGTAAATTAAATGATGCAAATCCTCAAACAATCCATGTTAATTCCAGGTTGTGAGGCACCAAAACACGAAAAAGTCAAGGGGGTGAATACTTTTGCAAGGCACTGTATATCACATTCTGAAGTCTCCTGGGTTTCATATTTTAGTCTCTTGTCTTTTTTTTCTTTTTTCAAATTTTTACTCTCTCTCTCCTCCCCTTTTCCCCCTTTCTGAGTATTTCGGTTTCCTCCACACTCCAAAGACATACTGATAGTGACCTTAGATTGTGAGCTCCATTGGGGACAGCGTGATGCTAATGTCTGTAAAGTGCTGCAGAATATGTCAGCACTATATATAATAAAAACACATGGTTGACAGTGTTATCAAACAGCCATTTTAACCCCTTCAGAACCGGGGCGATTTTCTTTTCTTTTTTTTGCTTTTTTCTTTTTTACTCCCTGCCTTCCCCAAGCCATATTTTTTTTTATTTTTCCATTCCCATAGTCGTATGAGGACTTGTTTTTTATTGGACAAGTTGCACTTTCTATTGAATACGATGTAGTGGGAAGATTGAAAAAAATTCCAAATGGGTTGGAATTGGAAAAAATAATTAGCAATTCCACCATAGTTTTATGGGTTCTGTTTTTATAACGTTTCCTATAAGGTAAAACTGACCTGTTAACTTCATTCTTCAGGTCGGTACAATTACAGCGATACCACATTTATATAGTTTTACTTGTGTTTTTTCTAAGCATTAACATATTCTGGCCCCATGCTCCAATGATGCTCCGCTTACGGTATTCCACATCAATACTAATATCTCCTTTAGTAATATCTCCATCAGAGCTAGGCTACAGACAGTACGTTTAGAGTGGGCACCAAGAAAGCTCCCGACCAACATAGTAAAACGTGTCCATAGGGTTACTGTACCTTGGTGCAACTGAGGCCCAATGAGTATCTTTTTAGCTTCCATCTGATCAGTATACAAATATAGCAACCGCCATCCATATGAATGGCGAGCTACTCTATTTCAGTATCACATCATGCTAGGTTGTATGCATAGGGTGTCATTTAGCTATAGGTGTCTTAGAATTGCACAAATGCAAATAGCATTAAGTAGAGTAGTGTGTCGCTTGCGCAGTCAGCGCCTGATACATCTGTATGTCAGTGTACCACAACAAAAGTATGGAATAGTGCTTTAGACTACACTAATTCATACACCTCTAAAATACAGACTCTGACCAGACCCCATGACACCCCCTTCCCCCTAATAAAATGCAGATCCCAGAATAAATAATACCTTAGACTAGATCCCTGAATACAGACCCCCAAATAAATATATACCCCAGACACAAGACTCCAAAATAAATATACACCCCCAAAATGACTATGGGCCCTTCTAGAAAATTACATACCCCAGGAAAAATTCACACCGCAGATCAGAACATCTAAACTAAAACAGACCCTAGATCAGAACTCTTAAAGGGGTTGTTCAAGTAATTTTTTGTCCTCTGTATATTTCTAACTAAGCAAATGTAAGGGATTTTTAATTCACTTACTTCCTCTTTAGTAGCCATGTTTTCCTAGTTAGCTGAGGGTCACATGACCTGTGATGCCAGCTTCTCTCCCTGCTCCGATGACGTTCCGTGCACAAGCAGGAGGAGCAGGTCTGCCTCTGTGCACGGAACGTCACTGTGTAGGCTGTGCTAGTTGGAGTGATAAGCCATGCCCCTGCACTGCTGATCTTCTGGCCACACCCCCTGCACTGCCCGATCTGCCGGCTGAGCTGTCTGCCCTGTGTTTCCCCTCCCACTGGATTATTCAACACAGTGTAACCCCTCCTACCATCAGCAGCACAGACTCAGGGTTGGAGGCTCTGCCTCAGGTACTGAGCAGCTGCAGGGTTTCCTCTTCTACAGGCAGTGAAGAGATAAATGCTGCACACAGGATCTTCCCTCCCTCCTCACCCTGCAAAACAGAGCTGACAGAGACCGGAGGAGTTTTCTCCTCTGTATTCTTCTGCTGGCTGTGAAGAAGTGTCTGCAGAGCATTGCACAAGAACAGGTAAGGGAAAGATCCTGTGTATAATCAGTGTCATTGTACTGTACATCTGGGACTTGTAGTCCCACACATACAACATAAGTATCTCAGCAGAAAGGCTGTAGATAGGGTAGCAATTTTATTCACTCCCTTTGCAGAGCAGGGGGAGGGGAAAGGCAGTCTTTGTTGACACCCACAAATATTTATGAGGAAAACCTCAGAGATTGTTGTTACACGCCCCCACAGCTCTGCAACTGCATCTCAACAAAGGGGCCAGGACAGAACTAAGGAAATATAATTTTTTTTCCCCCTAAAACTTGCTTAGCTTATGTACAGTACACTGACCAAAAATATAAGTGCAATACTTTCGGTTCTTTGGTTATGCAAACCGATTGTTGCTGCAGCTGTCCGGGCGGCTGGTCTCAGACGATCATGGAGGTGAACATGCTGGATGTGGAGGTCCTTGGCTGATGTGGTTACACATGGTCTACGGTTGTGAGGCTGATTGGATGTACTGCCAAATTCTCTGAAACTCCTTTGTAGACGGCTTATGGTAGAGAAATGAACAGCTCTGGTAGACATTCCTGAAGTCAGATTGCTAATTGCATACTCCCTCAAACATTGCGACATCTGTGGCATTGTGCTGTGTGATCAAACTGCACATTTCAGAGTGGACTTTTATTGTGGGCAGTCTAAGGCACACCTGTGCAATATTCATGCTGTCTAATCAGCACCTTGATATGCCACACCTGTGAGGTGGGATGGATTATCTTGGCAAAGGAGAAGTGCTCACTAACACAGATTTATACAGTGTGAACAATATTTTTGAGTAATGGGTCTTTTGTGTATATATAGAAAATGTTTCAGATCTTTGAGTTCAGCTCATGCAAAATGGGAGCAAAACCGAAAGTGTTGCGTTTATATTTTTGGTCAGTGTATATATTGCTGACCATCAGATTTACAGTGCTTTAGATTTTTACATAACTCGGACAACCCCAATACAGACCTGAGACCAGATGCCCCAAATAAATGTAAACCCAGGCCTTCAAATACAGAACCCCTAAATGAAGGCCCCAAAACAGATGCCGAAAAACAAATGCAGACCCCAGATCATACTCCAGATACTTACATAGCAGCACACACTCTCCCCATCTGTGGGGCTTTCAAGCTTCATTATCATGTGACTGGAGGGTCTTCAACAGTAATGACACCACAGTGCCTCTGGCTTTCCTGCCCTGGAATCAATTTGGGGTGGGGATGGTTAAAGTAATGTATAAAATACAGTATCTCAAAAAACTACTCCCCTCACACATTTTTGTAAATATTTTATTATATCTTTTCATGGGACAACACTGAAGATATGAAACTTTGGTACAATGTACAGTAGTCAGTGTACAGCTTGCATAACAGTGTACATTTGGTTTGCCCTCAAAATAACTCAGCCATTAATGTCTAAACTGCTGGCAACAAACGTGAGTACACCCCTAAGTGACAATGGCCAAATTGTGCCCAAAGTGTCAATATTTTGTGTGGCCTCCATTATTTTCCAGCAGTGCCTTAACTCTCTAGGGCATGGAGTTCACTAGAGCTTCACAGGAGATGTCATATGTCCCTACATGCCAGTTGTGGGACAGGGAGCTGATAGCACTAAGCTATGGGTAAAGCGGCCCTGCTTTCAGTAGCTATTTCTGGATGTTATAAGTAAGGACTTTTTTTTATCTTTTGTATGCTCTTTTGTTTCTTAATCTTTTTTTTTTTCCTAATTTGGATTGACATTTTGGGGGCTTTAGAACCAATGACTAGCTTTCCATAGAAATACGCTCTCTAGTGTATACATACGCTATATATATATATATATATATATATATAGAGAGAGAGAGAGATAGACTGAAATCACAGAGTGTTATGTAGATACTTAGTAAAGTTTAATGTTCAAGCTGCCGCTGAGCAAAGTCTTTCTCTTGCCTCCGGGGAATATTGAAATAGCACTTTTCCTCTAAATAGACTAACATGAGTATTTCGATAGAGAAGAACAGCAAACGTGTTCCCTGCAAATTTTGTCATATTAGTTATTGTGATTACAATCGTTTGTGACAGAGCCATTGAACAGGGAATTAAAGAGGTTGTTCAAAGTCTAACACATACGCCCCAATGCCCAAGCCCCTCAGATAAGTTATCTTTACCCTGCTCCCTGGGACCCATGTTGCTCCTGATCCCCACACTGCCGTTGCCGCACCAAAACATCTGGTGTCGCAAGGACCAGCCTCCCTAGCGTGAGGAGATGCAGCGACGGCAGTCCAGGAGGGGGGTAAGTATAATCTATATGAGGGACCAGGAGCGACGCTCGTGCCGGGGAGGGGGGTAAGTATAATCTATATGAGGGGCCTGGGCATTGGGGGGCATGTTTTAGACTTTGAATAACCCACTTAATATTACCTGTACCACCATCAGTTTTGGACTGGGGTGCCTAGGGCCCACCAGTAAATTCATTCTGGGGGCCCACTATACAGCTACATGCAGATACTACCTGCTCACAATGAGACAGGCGGCAATGAAACCCTCACGATAACTGATCATGGGGGTGTCTACAAAAACTTTGAGAAGGTGAGTCCCTGGGGAAAGAAGTTATTTCATCTACGCAATGCATCTACAGTATTATAATAAACTGGGTGGTTTGTTAAATAATCTACTCAGTTTTTTATATGTTTGAAGGCTGGTTGAGATGCTGTGCTGGGGGCCCACCTATGTCAGGGGCCCACAGAGGGATTCACCTGTACCCCTGTGGACCAGTCTGAACCTGACCACCATACAATGTTCTGATTTCTATACTTGTCTGTGTCATTGTAGATGTAACTGTCATCACAAATTAGTGTACTGCTGTGTATTGATGGCCGGTATCATGGACATACACAAATCTCATAGGATCCAATACCAAAATTTAGTATAGGCCCCCTGCCTCACCCAGTTTGCCAGTATGCGTGAATCATACACTCCCAAGTAACGCAGAATGCGAAGCACAACGACCAGATTTCTGATGAATTCAGATTGAAAAAAAAATTTGGAAAGAATTGTAACAAAAATATGCCCCCTGCCTCACCCAATTTATCTGACCTCTATATAGTGGAACAGGTGCTTCAAATGTATAGTGCTCATCCTGAACATTATATTTCTCAATGTATTTGCACCAGACAACTATCAAAAATTCATTGACAAATCGCCACCATACAGCAATAAATCACTGCATCCCTTCACATAATATATTACAAAACCGTCTGCCTGCAGCGACCACTAACGGGCGCTCAGTGAATGTATACAGTTACTGTAATAATCTCTTTGTACAGATCTATAAGAGGCCATATTGTGACATATTCACCATTTTTGTATGTATTTTAAAGTTGGCCGAAATAGGTTCATGGAGAGAACACAGTTCATATAATTTCTTCTCTGTAGATGTACCAGTCTGAGAAGAGTCATTCCTGTGTACTTATAGAGATAAGGATATTCTCTAGACGCATCTCGTACTAATTATCCCTACGGTTCAATGTCTATTGATGAAGCAGAAAATGTACAGTACAGACCAAAAGTTTGGACACACCTTCTCATTCAAAGAGTTTTCTTTATTTTCATGACTATGAAAATTGTAGATTCACACTGAAGGCATCAAAACTGTGATTAACACATGTGGAATTATATACATAACAAAAAAGTGTGAAACAACTGAAAATATGTCATATTCTAGGTTCTTCAAAGTAGCCACCTTTTGCTTTGATTACTGCTTTGCACACTCTTGGCATTCTCTTGATGAGCTTCAAGAGGTAGTCACCTGAAATGGTTTTAACTTCACAGGTGTGCCCTGTCAGGTTTAATAAGTGGGATTTCTTGCCTTATAAATGGGGTTGGGACCATCAGTTGCGTTGTGGAGAAGTCAGGTGGATACACAGCTGATAGCCCTACTGAATAGACTGTTAGAATTTGTACTATGGCAAGAAAAAAGCAGCTAAGTAAAGAAAAACGAGTGGCCATCATTACTTTAAGAAATAAAGGTCAGTCAGTCTGAAAAATTGGGAAAACTTTGAAAGTGTCCCCAAGTGCAGTCACAAAAACAATCAAGCGCTACAAAGAAAC
The DNA here is from genome assembly GCF_014858855.1 of Bufo gargarizans. Taxonomy (NCBI): domain Eukaryota; kingdom Metazoa; phylum Chordata; class Amphibia; order Anura; family Bufonidae; genus Bufo; species Bufo gargarizans. The sequence continues at coordinate 91,106,424 of NC_058082.1, read as the reverse complement.
TGGCTCACATGCGGACCGCCCCAGGAAAGGAAGACCAAGAGTCACCTCTGCTGCGGAGGATAAGTTCATCCGAGTCACCAGCCTCAGAAAACGCAGGTTAACAGCAGCTCAGATTAGAGACCAGGTCAATGCCACACAGAGTTCTAGCAGCAGACACATCTCTAGAACAACTGTTAAGAGGAGACTGTGTGAATCAGGCCTTCATGGTAGAATATCTGCTAGGAAACCACTGCTAAGGACAGGCAACAAGCAGAAGAGACTTGTTTGGACTAAATAACACAAGGAATGGACATTAGACCAGTGGAAATCTGTGCTTTGGTCTGATGAGTCCAAATTTGAGATCTTTGGTTCCAACCACCGTGTCTTTGTGCGATGCAGAAAATGTGAACGGATGGACTCTTCATGCCTGGTTCCCACCGTGAAGCATGGAGGAGGAGGTGTGATGGTGTGGGGGTGCTTTGCTGGTGACACTGTTGGGGATTTATTCAAAATTAAAGGCATACTGAACCAGCATGGCTACCACAGCATCTTGCAGCGGCATGCTATTCCATCCGGTTTGCGTTTAGTTCGACCATCATTTATTTTTCAACAGGACAATGACCCCAAACACACCTCCAGGCTGTGTAAGGGCTATTTGACCATGAAGGAGAGTGATGGGGTGCTGCGCCAGATGACCTGGCCTCCACAGTCACCGGACCTGAACCCAATCGAGATGGTTTGGGGTGAGCTGGACCGCAGAGTGAAGGCAAAAGGGCCAACAAGTGCTAAGCATCTCTGGGAACTCCTTCAAGACTGTTGGAAGACCATTTCAGGTGACTACCTCTTGAAGCTCATCAAGAGAATGCCAAGAGTGTGCAAAGCAGTAATCAAAGCAAAAGGTGGCTACTTTGAAGAACCTAGAATATGACATATTTTCAGTTGTTTCACACTTTTTTGTTATGTATATAATTCCACATGTGTTAATTCATAGTTTTGATGCCTTCAGTGTGAATCTACAATTTTCATAGTCATGAAAATAAAGAAAACTCTTTGTATGAGAAGGTGTGTCCAAACTTTTGGTCTGTACTGTATATGTATAATGAACATTAAGTTTTAGTATAAGATAATCAATAGAACATATGTATTGTACTATGTTGTTGAATATTATGAAGGACGTCAGTGCATCTATTATCTTATATATTTCTCACTAGAAATGTATACACTCCTAAAGCATGATGAGAAGAATTTTAAGTGTAAACTTTGTTAGTAATATAATAGTAGTTTTTGGGTTTGGGAGGCACTCAGTATATCTCAGGTTGTATGTAAAAACCACAAAGATCGTGGTGCTATTAATAATTTATTATGTTTACAAATCAAGTGACCAAAAATTATTAAAAGGTATGAAAAACGTACTGACAGTTGATCCACTTGAAAAAAATATAAATAAAAATGGAATCAATAATCTGCAAAGATACATAGTGATATGCAGTACCCAAAATTCGCCACTAGATGGCAGAACGCAAATACCAGTGTATACACAGTACCTCTCAGACAGAAGAATATAATTCCATCCGCCTCGACCACAATTTTTAGATATAAATAATAATAATAAAAGATACGAACCCTTGCTCTGCACCCAACTATGACAAATCTCGGATAATGGGGTAGCAATATAAATTATCAAGCCTGGATTGACTATGGAATGAAATTATTCCAATCAGAGTTACCTCTGAAATCAATATGTAGGTCTTTTATTCAGTAATATGCATCGTTACTGAGTGGTGACAATATTGATGTAGCACTTTTAACAACTGTACATCCGCCAACAGTGGGGAATTTGCTAAATATCAGGCTGATTAATCTATATCAATACTACACGAAACAAAGTTATACATTACCGAAAATACAGATGATATGCAGGGACTAAGGGAAGTCAGCTCTAATGTACGATCTGGTCATTAGGATCTTTCTCCTTGGCTTTCTTTGTTTTTCTGTGTTTTCTCTATTTTTTGTTGTTGTTGGTGGTGGCGGTGGTGGTGCCTTTCCGCATGTGTGTGTGGTTTATGATCACAAACTTATCAGTTAAACACACCTTCCTAGCTTGGAGTTTTCCAATCATTGTCGGCTAGGTGTGTACATGTGATAAGGGTGGTGATGTCACTACATCACCCAAAATGCACTTCTGCTACTGTTGTAATGTCACCTACTCATACCTAAGTGGCAATGTTGTATAAGCTATTAGCATCATACTATAAAGCATTAACTACGCAAGTCTGACTTCATCTTGCATTCTATACACATGACCTCTGGAACCTCAATTAAAGCTATAGGGATTCATTCTGACACTTCTTACCAGATAAGGACAAACTTCTAGTCACCCCTTGAATGTTTCTCACACTCCTAAATTCATAATATAGATAATAAAATGATAAGCTTGTTTTCTCACAGAGCTATCTGTGCCTCCTCTGCTACACCAACGGTTAATAGATATTTAGTTAAAACACCACATCTTTATAGATACTCATTAACAAAGTCCATACCCAAATTGTCATCATATAATAAGCGTATAATATATGCGTTCCTAATTTTATATATATATATATATATATATATCCATAAAAAGATTCAGGCAGCACTCCCTTTAGTGCAGAAATAATGCAGGTGCCCGCGGTGGTCCCTCGATATGGGACAAATTCAGTAGAGAAGGAAAGTCCGCAGCACTCCTTTAAGTAAAAAAGTGAATTTTATTCACACATGTCAGACAACGTTTCGGTCCTCTCACAGGACCATTTTCAAGTCAAGTGAACAAAAAAGTGCACTTTTTTGTTCACTTGACTTGAAAATGGTCCTGTGAGAGGACCGAAACGTTGTCTGACATGTGTGAATAAAATTCACTTTTTTACTTAAAGGACTGCTGCGGACTTTCCTTCTCTACTATATATATATATATATATATATATATATATATGATAACAGATACAGTTGCAAGAAAAAGTATATGAACCCTTTGGAATGATATGGATTTCTGCACAAATTGGTCATAAAATATGATCTGATCTTCATCTAAGTCACAACAATTGACAATCACAGTCTGCTTAAACTAATAACACACAAAGAATTAAATGTTACCATGTTTTTATTAAACACACCATGTAAACATTCACAGTGTAGGTGGAAAAAGTATGTGAACCCCTAGAGCTAATTGGAGTGAGGTGTCAGCCAACTGGAGTCCAATCAATGAGATGAGATTAGAGGTGTTGGTTACAGCTGCCCTGCCCTATAAAAACACACACACACCAGTTCTGGGTTTGCTTTTCACAAGAAGCATTGCCTGATGTGAATGATGCCTCACACAAAAGAGCTCTCAGAAGACATACGATTTAAGAATTATTGACTTGCATAAAGCTGGAAAGGGTTATCAAAGTATCTCCAAAAGCCTTGCTGTTCATCAGTCCACGGTAAAACAAATTGTCTATAAATGGAGAAAGTTCAGCACTGATGATACTCTCCCTAGGAGTGGCCGTCCTGTAAAGATGACTGCAAGAGCACAGCGCAGACTGCTCATTGAGGTGAAGAAGAATCCTAGAGTGTCAGGTAAAGACTTACAAAAGTCTCTGGCATATGCTAGCATCCCTGTTAGCGAATCTACGATACATAAAAAACACTAAACAAGAATGGATTTCATGGGAGGATACCACAGAGGAAGCCACTGCTGTCCAAAGAAACATTTCTGCATTATTACAGTTTGCACAAGAGCACCTGGATGTTCCACAGCAGTACTGGCAAAATATTCTTTGGACAGATGAAACCAAAGTTGAGTTGTTTGGAAGAAACACACAACACTATGTGTGGAGAAAAAGAGGCACAGCACACCAACATCAAAACCTCATCCCAACTGTGAAGTATGGTGGGGGGGGCATCATGGTTTGGGGCATCAGGGCCTGGACGGATTGCTATCATCGAAGGAAAAATAAATTCCCAAGTTTACCAAGACATTTTGCAGGAGAACTTAAGTCCATCTGTCTGCCAGCTGAAGCTCAACAGAAGATGGGTGTTGCAACAGGACAACGACCCAAAGCATAGAAGTAAATCAACAACATAATGGCTTAAACAGAAGAAAATACACCTTCTGGAGTGGCCCAGTCAGAGTCCTGACCTCAACCCGATTGAGATGCTGTGGCATGACCTAAAGAAAGCGATTCACACCAGACATCCCAAGAATATTGCTGAACTGAAACAGTTCTGTAAAGAGGAATGGTCAAGAATTACTCCTGACCGTTGTGCACGTCTGATCTGCAACTACAGGAAACGTTTGGTTGACGCTATTGATGCCAAAGGAGGTTCATCCAGTTATTAAATCCAAGGGTTCACATACTTTTTCCACCTGCACTGTGAATGTTTACATGGTGTGTTCAATAAAAACATGGTAACATTTAATTCTTTGCGTGTTATTACTTTAAGCAGACTGTGATTGTCTATTGTTGTGACTTAGATGAAGATCAGATCACATTTTATGACCAATTTGTGCAGAAAAAAATATAATTCCAAAGAGTTCATATACTTTTTCTTGCAACTGTACATAAAAGTCCTTAATAATACGTAACAATATAAAACGATACATATGTCTTAGTGATTTTCTTATACAAAACTAAGGTTGATTATAAGCGTATATAGATATCACAGATTTTCTGCCCCATTAATAAATACCAAACTGTAGAGGTAATTAGCACCAGCTGCTTCTGGAGAGCACCCTTATCGCCTGTCATAAATCCATAAGGAGACAAGAGGGCCTCTTTTCAGACTGAGAAGAAATTATCTGAATTGTCCTTCCCATGACTCTCTCTCGACCATCTTTAAAATACATAACATATAACAATATGGCCTCTTATAGGTAAATATAATAATATCCACTATAACTAGGATTTAGATAAATGTTTTATACCCTTATGAGAAGCACAACAGAGTAAGAGACAGCAAGTGGGAGAGAAAGAGACTTTTCCCGGTAATCAGAGCACTTTCAATATAAGATATACAGATATAAGATATATAAGATATACAACCCATCTAGCTAGGTGACGCGATGATGTAGTTACGCTACGTTGCGCCTCCCTCCTCCCACTCCCCCTGCCACGCCCTGTAACCTATCTGCCACCCTGAACGATCCGAGGGTTTTACCGCTGTTGAATCCTGGTGCATGTCCGCACCTTTCAGATTTTCCCCGCCTCTGTGCAGTGACTGCCCGCTTCCATCCGTGGAGGGCTCCTGTCCCCGGTCTCTGCCTGTTCTCCTCAGCCTCTCTGCTCCCTGTTCCTCTGCCTCCAGCCGGTCTCAGCATTTAGGTTTGAAGAGACGCTGTTCTGTGTCCTCCCTGGCTTGTTTCCTTCTGTGTGTTCTCTGTCCCTCCTGTGTTTGCTTCATCACAACAAAGGTCTGTCTTATTCAGTACTTCTTTGAATGTGCTATTGGACTGGAACTGGTCCTACTCTGGATGATCTATATGATCCTTTTTTTCTTCCTTTTTTTCAGTGTGGTCGGTGGGGGGGGGGGGGGCAGATGAGAAGAGGTGGTCTTAGTTGAGAGATCTGTCCTAAGATGGTGGCGGATCAAGAGTTGGTGGGTTGGGGGGTATGTAGTTTGTGGGGTGGGTTGCGATACGTCTTCCAGGTTATGGGGGGAAGAAGTGGGAACTGCCCTATTATTATTATTTTTTTTGCTGATTGATGTCGGTTAGAATTCTTACCTGGAATGTTCGGGGTCTTGGCGATAAACTAAAAAGACAGGCAGTTTGTGATCGGGTTCGGAGACATCTTCCAGCAATTATAGTTTAGTAGAGACCCATTTTACTGAGGGGGAGATTCCTCAACTCGGTGGGGGATAGGCAATGCAGACTTACTATTCCACTTTTACTAGCTATTCAAGAGGAGTAACAGTATTAATTCATAAAGGGGTTGATTTAGTCTGCCGGGCCTCCTCCACCAACAAGCAGGGGAGATTTGCATTTCTTTATGGAAACCTATATGGGAAATCATGCATTTTGGCTTTTATTTATATCCCTCCCCTTTTTTCTCTTTATGTACTTAATTGTTTACTAACTTTTATGGATCAGTGGCCTGAATGCCCTGTCATCGTTACAGGGGATTTTAACTGTGTTATTGATCTACAAAAGGATAGGGTTTCTATGGAGAGAGATACAGTCCTGATCAAAAGTTTAAGACCACTTGAAAAATGGCAAAAAATCATATTTAGCATGGCTGGATCTTAACAAGGTTCCAAGTAGAGCTTCAACATGCAACAAGAAGAAATGGGAGTCAGACCAAAAAGTGTTGATCCCATTTATGGTAGAGTCTTGGATCCTGACTGATCTTTCCAAGGTAGGGTGCCATAAGTCCAAACGGATTCTTTTGGTTAAAATAATATTTTTGGCAAGGCTTTTGATTGCACAGGCTTGGTTCTCATCCAATACTCCAAGTATGAATACATGGTTAAATCTTGTTATTAACATTAAAAGGTATGAACACATCTTATACAAACAAAGAAATTCTGAGTTAGTTTTATTAAATAAAAAAAAGTCTCCAACAAACAATGCCAGAATGGCAGTTTTTTTGTTTATTTGCTACCACAAAAAAAATGAATAAAAAGTGTTACGTACCCCAAAATCATATCAATAAAATCTACGAGTCATTCTTCAAAAATCCTCACACAGCTATGTAGAACAAAAAATAGTTATGAGTCTTGGGCTGTGGCGAGGCAAAAACATTTTTTAAAGGGGTTTTATTGTGCAAAAGTAGTAAAATGTTGAAAAAAAACATGTATTTAAAATTATACAAGTTATAGCATTAAAATTGTAATGCTATTTATGCCAAAAAATAAACACTGCAAAATGTATAATGTAAAAACTCAGCAGATTATGTGTACCCCAAAATGGTGCCCTTCAAAACTACCACTTGTTTTGTAAGAAAACAAGCCCTTACATGACTACATTGACAGAAAAATAACTTTTGGAAGACGACCGTGGAAAAATGAAAAAGATTGCTTGGTTACTAAGGGCCAAAACAGGCTGGTCACTAAGGGGTTAAAATATAAAATGCTTCCCGCAAACCTTCGCACAGCTATGTCGCTGGAGAGATTTACAAAATGATGTCTCTTGGAAGGCGGAGATGAAAAAAAAAATTGAAAATGGCTATCACAGGAAGGAGTTAATGATATCTTTTTGGTTAGTCATACTCCCCCATTATGGCATAACAATGGCCCTGTGATCTCCCTGCTGCTATCTGATCTGCTTATCACCTGTAAAAGGCTGGTAACAGTGCAGCATTAGACATCATTAAACTCTGCAGTTGTCGAGTCCTGGAAAAGCTGCTCTAAAGGTCCCTGTGCTAAAATTACAGGTTTTACCAAGCGCTCACGCATTTCTGAGCAGTGTATTAACTGAGGAATTTGACTTTGTAGTGTTATCTTTATGTAGTCTCTGCCCTGACCGTACATACCCCTGCTGTTCATCCACTCATCACAATGTGACAGTGCAGCATCGTCGGGCACACTACTTAGGGTTTCTTAAAGGGCTTCTGTCACCCCCAAAACCCAATTTTTTGGGGGGGCTTTTTAAAATCCTTATTTAACGACTATTCCCTATATAGGGCTCTTACCTTTGTCTGTGGCTTCGTTTCCTTAAAAATCTATCTTTTAAAATATGCAAATCACTTCACTACCAGCAAATAGGGCGTCTACTTGCTGGTAGCCGCCGCAAAAAAAACGCCCCCTCCTCCTGTTGATTGACAGGGCCAGCGAACGCTCTCCTCCGGCTGGCCCTGTCAGCATTTCAAATCCCGCGCCTGTCTTCATTCGGCGCAGGCGCTCTGAGAGAAGGAGGCTCGCCTCCTCAGCACTCCCTCAGTGCGCCTGCGCCGATGACGTCACCGAAAGAGAAGACGTCATTGGCGCAGGCGCACTGAGGGAGTGCTGAGGAGGCAAGCCTCCTTCTCTCAGAGCGCCTGCGCCGAATGAAGACAGGCGCGGAATTTGAAATGCTGACAGGGCCAGCCGGAGGAGGAGAGCGCTCGCTGGCCCTGTCAATCAACAGGAGGAGGGGGCGTTTTTTTTGCGGCGGCTACCAGCAAGTAGACTATTGCTGGTAGTGAAGTGATTTGCATATTTTAAAAGATCGATTTTTAAGGAAACGAAGCCACAGACAAAGGTAAGAGCCCTATATAGGGAATAGTCATTAAATAAGAATTTCAACAAGCCCAAAAATATTGTGTTTTGGGGGTGACAGAAGCCCTTTAAAGTACATATTTGTCGTGATGCAAGTTGCAATTAAGCAACAAGGGAACAGGGCCCATTTTAGTGATATGGTAGTGATGGTACCCAGGTGTAGGAATACCAGAGTGGTGTAGGGTGGCCTAAATGTCCCTTAATGATGTTACATGTGTCATACGCTGGAACGCCAGACGTGGCCTTCCGATACGCAGAAAAGGGGGTAGTTGTAGTAGGGGACGAAGAACAAATTGAGTCCAGACCTTGTGATGAAAATGATAACAGCTTTACTTGAATAAACTTTTCTCCAAATGATTTATAGGCTTTATCTTGGTTTCCAGCAGGTTTTGGCATTAACTGTGGCAGGCAAACTCCTCTCTGCTACATCAGTCGCTCTCTGACTCTGCTGTGTTGACAGGATAGCTATGGAACTCAGCTTTTTCTTTATGCTGTACTTCACTTTGTAATCTGGTCTGTCTCTAAACTGTCCAGGGAACACTTTACTCCTGGTCTCTGAGGCTTCCAGCTTCTGCCTCCATGTCCAGCTGAGCTGAAGGTGCTCCAGCTGGCCTAAACAGGGCACATCCAACAGGGAGTGCACCTGCTGCCTTCCCCTATCAGGGGGTAAACTAGACTCTCCCCTAGCAGGGGGTGGTCTGAACTCTCCCCTAGAAGGGGGTAAGCTGAACTAACTAACTAACACTCCTCCCTCCCTGCAGCAAGTGGGACATGCCCACCACACCACAGAGGGGGTTAGAATGGAAGGAAAAGCTCCATTCTCTGTGAGCTAGCTCTACCGTGGTTGCTGCTACCTGCTGGTGAACCAGGCATATTACACTTAAACACAATAGTTACATGGAAATAGATATGCACATTGTGGTGAACCTGGAATAAATACACAAGATGACATTTAGGTTAACCATAGGACATAGTGGCAAGGTGCAAAAGTGGTAATGCACCTCTGGGGCGTTACAAAACAATTATGGAGTAATGTAGCTTTAGGTTCCTTTGACGACCTGCAAAATGTTCTATAAGGTTCCACCATGATTTTTAGTATTTCTGAAAACGTGCACACCAGTATCTACAGGGAAAGAGCACCTCGAACATAGAAGAAGGGGAGCCCATGACAAAGATTAAACGGGGCTCTTTCTTTTGCCACACAGATTAGAAGGGCCTGTGCTTGTTTCCCTCATCTCACACTTCTATGACTTTTGGGCCAAATCCTTGTTTGATCATTTGCAGTTGAGTATCTTCCATAGAGGCAGACCCCAGAGGGGTCCAACGCTGAGCTGCTTTTTCTGTTCCAGACATACAAACACTGCATTTGCAAGCCACTGCCTCTAGGGGGAGCTCCGTGCAAAGAGATTTTTTTACAGCTTCCATGGCTGTTATGGGTAGCTGCAGGGGTGCACCACCAATGAGGCCAGGTGAGGCGATCGTCTCAGGCAGCACCAGGTAGGAGCAAGAGGCAGCGGAAGGGCCATGGGCAATGAGCGCTTTCATTGTGGAAACGCTCATCTCTACATATTAAACTGCATAGCTGTAGGCCTAGTTCTTGTAGCCTATCAGAGGCCGGTGTTATCATTATGGACCTCCCTGAGCCAAGCTGCATAGACCTTAGAGACTAGAAGAAGTCCATTTCTTGCACTGCATCGCTGACAGCAGAATGGAGGTATTTGAGTTAATTATTTTTATTTTGGCATCATGGTGTTTGGCCACAATGGGGTGGAGGCATTATTTTGTAATTGGAGAAAGCACTATGGGACATTGCAGCTGTAAAAAGCAGCATTTTTGTACTGGCACACATTATAAGGGGGACACTATGGGGATATTCTTGTAATGGGGGCACTAAAAGGGGGTAATTTTTTGTACTGGCACATAAGGGGGCATTTTCCGTACTTAACACACATTGTAAGGAAGCTAGTGTCGAGCCTGATAAACCGCTACGGCTACTACTTCAAAGCAAGGCAGCATGAGTTGCAGGCCTGCTGGTGAGCTGACCCTGTAAAACATTATATCCGAGGGCCTGCAGCTGAGCTGACCCTCTAAAAATTTCTATGCGAGGGCCTGCATGTGAGCTGACCCTGTAAAAGATGTGAATTGCGGGCCTACAGGTGAGGTGACCCAGTAAAAGATTTTAGGTGCGGGCCTGCATGTGAGCTGACCCAGTAAAAGATTTGAGTTGCGTGCCTGCAGGTGAGCTGACCCAGTAAATGATTTGAGTTGCGGGCCTGCAGCTGAGCTGACCCTTTAAAAGATTTTAGGTGCTGGCCTGCATGTGAGCTGACCCAGTTAAAGATTTGAGTTGCGGGCCTGCAGGTGAGTGAGCCCTCTAAAGAAATATATGTAAGAGCCTGCTGGTGAGCGGACCCTGTAAAAAAAATTGATGTGAGGTCCTGCTGGTGAGCCCCGGCGCGGCCTGTTGCCGCTTCCCCACTGCAGTGCTACACTGCTTCCAGCTACCGACTGAGTGGAGGAGGAGGCGGAGGAGGAGAAGTGTGGGTTAGAGCCACTAACGTAAGTGGTGGCGGGAACCCGGTTGGAATTGGGGCCCGCAATCCTTGGTGTCGGTAGCACCTGTGCCATCCCAGGGTACGAGTCGCTCCCGGCCTCCACAACATTCACCCAGTGTGCAGTCAGAGAAATGTAGCGTCCCTGGCCGAAAGCACTTGTCCATGTGTCCGTGGTTAAGTGGACCTTCCCAGTAACTGCATTGGCCAGGGCACGTGTGATGTTAAGGGACACATGTTGGTGTAAGGCTGGCATCGCACACCTTGAAAAATAGTGGCGGCTGGGGACTGCGTAACGAGGGACGGCTGCCGACACCAGGCTACGGAAGGCCTCAGTGTTCACAAGCCTAAATGGCAACATTTCCAGGGCCAGTAATTTGAAAAGCTGCACATTTAGTGCTATGGCCTGTGGGTGGTTGGCTGGGTGTTTGCGCTTGCGTTCAAATGCCTGGGTTAATGACATTTGGACGCTGTGCTGGGACAGGGAAGTGGATGTGGTCGCTGATGGTGCTTGCGAAGGTCCAGGTGCAGGGCGGGAAGCATCCGGGCCTGCGTCTTGGACAGGGGATTGGCCAGCACGTAACACAGGGGAAGAAGAGGCAGTGGTGTGACCCGCAGACACAGATTATGGACCCAGGCATTTGGCCCACCTATTAGGGTGCTTTGATGCCATGTGGCGGATCATGCTGGTGGTGGTGGGGTTGCTAGTGTTCATGCCCCGACTCATTTTGGTGTGGCACAGGTTGCAAACTACTATTATTTTGTCGTCCGCACTTTCCTCAAAAAACCGCCATACTGCCGAACACCTACCCCTTGGCAAGGGAGATTTACGCAAAGGGGTGCTCCGTAGAACAGTTGCGGGCCTGTTCGCTGGCGCCCGACTTCTACCTTTTGTCACCCCACTGCCTATTCCAGCCTGTTGCAGTGTTGCAGATCCCTCCCCCTCTGTACTGCTCTCCTCGCTCGGCTTGTTGCCACCTTCCCAGGTTGGGTCAGTAACCTCATCGTCCAGCGCCTCCTCTTCCACTTCGGCACTCTGATCATCCTCCTGATTTGTTGATCTAACCACAATCTCAGTGATTGACAACTGTGTGTCATCCTCTTCCTCAACCACTTGAGACAGTAATTCCAGTTGAGTCATTGGCAACTGTGTCTTATCATCATCCACCTCATTAAACACTAATTGCCGTTCCCCAGCATCATGTTCTTGTGACTCTGGATGCTCAAGAGGTTGGGAATCGGGGCACAAGATCTCAGTTCCCTCTTCAAGCGTGCTTGGCGAGAGGGCCAAATCAATTAATGGCAATGCAAAGAGGTCCTCGGAATATCTGAGTGTGGGATCACTTGTTTGGCCAGACTGTAAATTGTCAGGAAGGAGGATCAGGGTGAGGATTGTGTAGACCAGACTCCTGGCTACTGAGACTGGACTTGGTGGAAGACAGGGTGGTGCTTAACCGACTGGAAGCACTATCTGCTGCAATCCAACCGACCACCTGCTTGCACTGGGCTGACTTCAAGAATGGTCTCCTGCGCTGCCCTGCAAACTGGGACATGAAGGTAGGTATCTTGGATGATTGTTTTTCTTATGCTCTGGCAGCAGGCACAGTTTCAACGTGACCAGGGCCACGGCCTCTGCGTGCACCATCAGCATCACGCCCACTTCCCTGTCCCTTAATGCTTGCCTTCTTCATATTAATTGTTATATGCATGCTTGACACACACGATGTGGCACGGATGTCTCAGTTTACAGCAAGCATAGTATATGGAAAAAGTACGTAAAAGTATGGAAAAAGGAAAATAGATTTCACTTATATTTTTACAATCTCTTGTCCTGACCCACACACACACGCTATTGCAGAGCAGATGTGACAATTCACTACAGACACCATTTATAGGCAAAGTGTGGATAAATTATGGAAAAAATATATTTGTTGTCACTAATATTTTTCCCAATATCTGGGCCTGACCCACAGATGCTATTGCAGCACAGATGTGACAATTCACTGCAGGGACTGTTTATAGGAAAAATGTGGATAAATTATTGAAAATAAATGATTGTTTTTGCTAATATTTTTCCCAATATCTGTCCCTGACACATAGACGCTATTGCAGCACAGATGTGACAATTCACTGCAGGGACCGTTTATAGGAAAAATGTGGATGAATTAGGGTAAAAATATAATTGTTTTCAATAATATTCTATACTGTGGGTGCTGTATCTTGTGGAGTGCTATACTGCTGTACTGTATACTGTGGTGGGCTGTATACTGTGGAGGGCTGTATACTATATACTGTGGGTGCTGTATATTGTATATTGTGGAGTGCTATACTGCTGTACTGTATAGTGTGGGGGCTGTATACTGTGGGTGCTGTATATTGTGGAGTGCTATACTGCTGTACTGTATACTGTGGGGGGCTGTATACTGTGGGTGCTGTATATTATGGAGTGCTATACTGCTGTACTGTATACTGTGGGGGGCTGTATACTGTGGGTGCTGTATATTGTGGAGTGCTATACTGCTGTACTGTATACTGTGGGGGGCTGTATAGTGTGGGGTGCTATACTGCATACTGTGTGGTGCTGTATACTGTGGGCTGCTATACTGCTCTACTATATACTGTGGGGTACTGTATAGTGTGGGGTGCTATACTGCATACTGTGTGGTGCTGTATACTATAGGGGGCTATACTGCATACTGTTGGTTGCTGTATACTATAGGGTGCTATACTGCATACTCTGGGGTGCTGGGGTGCACTGTAACGCTAGGGTGAGCTGAGCACTGTTCTCCTTCCTGCAGAGCGGTGCCCACTTCCATCCGGAGCCCAGATTTGATAGATGTTACCTGCAGTCCTATGTAACATCCCACATAACACAGTGAACTATTGTGTTATGTGGGGTGTTACATAGGACTGCATAGAACATCTACTACTGTTATCTGGGCTGTTACATAGGTCTGCAGGTGACAAATTAAAATTTTGAAAGGAGAGAGAAGTCCAGCTCAGTTCAGGTGCGAATACGTGGCTTCTTTATTTCAGCGGTTATAAAATTTCCATACAGCAAGGTGCAAAGCAGTGACGCGTTTCAGACCTCTATAGCATAAGGGTCCTTCTTCATGTTTGTCATGAAGAGAACCCTTATGCTATAGAGGTCTGAAACGCGTCACTGCTTTGCACCTTGCTGTATGGAGATTTCATTCATTCCCGCGTCCAGGTGCGGTGTCTGTGCCCGGAGGGTGTCGTGGAGCAGGTGAGAGCTGCTTTACGCCTAATCAAATTAAAATTTTAGTTGCCAAATTTAAAATACATACGATTATGATTAAAAAAAAGACATGGAGGAGAAGATGAGACGCAGGTCACAGTGGTGAGCCAGCTCTACGTATAGGGGAATACAGCACCACATACCATTTACATTCAGTAACTTCTCCTGTCATGAAGATCTTCTCTTTCCTCTTCTCCTCCATTTGACCCAGACCGCCATGACAAATTCTTTCAGCCGCATCTCGTCTACAGAGTTTTTTACACAGACACGTTAGATTTCTCATAATTGGGGTCATTTATCAAACTGGTGTAAAGTACAACTGGCTTAGGTGCCCATATCAACCAATCTGATTCCTCCTTTCATTTTCCAAAGGAGCTGTCAAAAATGAAAGGTGGAATCTGTTGCAATTGGTAACTAACCCAGTTCTACTTTGCACCAGTTTGATAAATTACCCCAAAGGTCCCTATAGTGTCTACAGCAATTATAATGTCCCCTAGAGTCCCCCACACTGCCCCCATATAGAAATTTCACCCACACTGCCCCATATAGTAATTTCCCACATAGTAATTTCCCCCATACTGCCCCCACATAGTAATTTTCCCCACACTGCCCCATATAGTAATTTCCCCCACACTGCCCCATATAGTAATTTCCCCCACACTGCCCCATATAGTAATTTCCCCCACACTGCCCCACATAGTAATTTCCCCCACACTGCCCCATATAGTTATTTCCCCCACACTGCCCCATATAGTAATTTCCCCCACACTGCCCCATATAGTAATTTCCCCCACACTGCCCCATATAGTAATTTCCCCCACACTGCCCCCACATAGTAATTTCCCCCACACTGCCCCCACATAGTAATTTCCCCCACACTGCCCCACATAGTAATTTCCCCCACACTGTCCCCACATAGTAATTTCCCCCACACTGCCCCCATATAGTACTTTCTTACACACTGCCCCCATATAGTACTTTCTTACACACTGCCTCCATATAGTAATTTCCCCCACACTGCCTCCATATAATAATTTCCCCCACACTGCCCCCATATAGTACTCTCTTCCACACTGTCTCCATATTGTAATTTCCCCCACACTACACCACATAGTTATTTCCCTCACACTGCCCCATATAGTAATTTCCCCCACACTGTCCCATAGGCCTCATGCACACGACCGTTGTGTTCCGTTCCGCAAAATGGGGTTCCGTTGTTCCGTGATCCGTTTCCGTTTTTGTTTCCGTGTGTCTTTCTTTATTTTTGGAGGATCACCAGACATAAAGGAAAGTAAAAAGAAATCTAAGACAGGTTTGCCATGCAAATGATAGGAAAAAAAACTGACGCGCGGACGCAGAGGACAATCTTGTGTGCCTCCGTGTTTTTTTAGCAGTCCCATTCACTTGAATGGGTCCGCGAACCGTTTTCCGCGGAAAAAAATAGGACAGGTTATATTTTTTTGACGGACTGGACCCACGGATCACGGACGCGGATGACAAACGGTGCATTAGTCGAGTTTTCAACGGACCCATTGAAAGTCAATGGGTCCGCAGAAAATCACGAAAAACTGAACGGACACAGAATAAAAAAACGGTCATGTGCATGAGGCCATATAGTAATTTCCCCCACACTGCCCCATATAGTAATTTCCCCCATACTGCCCCATATATAGTAATTTCCCCCGCACTGCCCCGATACAGTAATTTCTTCCACACTGCCTCCCATGTAGTAATTCCCCCCACAAAGTAATTTGCCCCCCGCACTGCCCCCATCAAGTAATAACCCAGACACTGCCCCATTAGATAATTTGCCCTGATACTGCCATCCATATAGTAATTTGACCCCACACTGCCATCCATTAGGTAATTTGCCCCCACACTGCCATCTATATAGTAATTTGCCCCCACACTGCTATCCATTAAGTAATTTGCCCCCACACTGCCCTTCATTAAGTAATTTGCCCCCCACACTGCCCCCTTTAGATAATTTGCCCCAACACTGCTATCCATTAAGTAATTTGCATTCCACAGTATTAATTTCTCCACACTGCCCCCACAGTATTAATTCCCCCATGTTAGTTATTTGCCCCCACAGTATTAATTGTCCACCACACTGCCCCAGAGTACTAATTTCCCCCACACTAGTAATTTGCCCCCACGTAGTAGTTTGCCCCCACTGTCCCTTCAGTGATATTCTCCTGTGCCCCCAGTAATGTCCCCCAAAGTTGGCACACAAAAAAATAAAAAAATAAAAGCTAATACTTACCTGTGTCCTAGTCGGCGCTCACTCGTCGATGGTGCAGGCACGCTGCGCACACACGTCAGTGTGCTGCGTCCGGGCACAGGTGGGGATTTTACTACCGCATAGGCATCAGGCCTACTAGGCCTGAAGCCTATGGCAGTGATTGGCGGACAGCGGCGGGGCCGGGAACTATGCACTCCCGTGCCCCGCCGTAGTTTGCGGGCCTTTGGGTCGGCGTTGGGCCCCCCCAAGGATGCCGGGCCCGGGGCATCCGACCCAAACGCCCCAATTATAATTTGCCACTGTTGATGACCTGTCCTGCAATAACCTCGAGAATGGCAATGCTACAGTAACCAGACGAGTTGTTTCAGTGCCTGGTTCAGGTGCACTGCAGCTCCAGAAGACAAGAAAGGGAGCTGGGAATCAAACCCACAATGATCTGATATTGATGACCAAAGGATAGGTCATCAATATGATTCTCCTATAAAACCCCTTTCCTGTTAAAGGGAACCTGTCACCATCCAAAACCATCCCAAGCCACCAGCAGCATGTTTCTGATTATGCCTTTCTTCCTGAAGGCAGATGCAGAAAAAGTGCTGAAAACGTAGTTTTATCCCCTGCCGGCGCGCTTCTCTACACATGCTTGAAGTCAAGGAGGCAGCGACCTCCTTGCTGCAAGTCACGGTAACCACGTCCCCTTCCCTGCCAGTTCGGCTGGCTTTGCCGAACCCTCTACATAAGCGCTGTAAGTCACAGCGAAGGGGCAGGGAAGGGGGCGGGGTTATCGTGACTTGAAGCAAGGAGGCCGCTGCCTCCTTGACTTCAAGCATGTGTGGAGAAGTGCGGCGGCAGGGGATAAAACAAAGTTTTTAGTACTTTTGCTGCATCTGACTTTAGGAAGAAAGACATCACCAGAAGCACACTGCTGGCTACACGCAGGTACTGCTGGCGGCTTGGGATGGTTTTGGGAGGTGACAGGTTCCCTTTAACTTTTGATGGTGGGTTGTGTAGGTGTCAAATCTGAAACAACATCTTTTATGCTGATTGAAACAATACATTTCTTTTTTGTCTGTATGTTAAACAGTTGCAAAGATATCAGTATTTTTATTTATATGCAAATCAGCAGTGGTGGAGCTGAATCCTTGGAGGGCTGTGTTTATAACAACCCTGTGCTCTGCACACAAACCCCTCCCCTTGATTGACAAGACTAGACATCAGCATGCTGAGGGCAGAGATGTGTCCTAGAGCTGTTTCCTAGCATGTACAGTCCTGGCCAAAAGTTTTGAGAATTACATAAACATTGGAAATTGGAAAAATTGCTGCTTAAGTTTTTATAATAGCAATTTGCATATACTCCAGAATGTTATGAAGAGTGATCAGATGTATTGCATAGTCCTTCTTTGCCATGAAAATTAACTTAATCCCCAAAAAACATTTCCACTGCATTTTATTGCTGTCATTAAAGGACCTGCTGAGATAATTTCAGTAATCAT
This sequence comes from Bufo gargarizans, assembly GCF_014858855.1. Lineage (NCBI taxonomy): Eukaryota > Metazoa > Chordata > Amphibia > Anura > Bufonidae > Bufo > Bufo gargarizans. Next base: position 91,088,688 of record NC_058082.1, on the reverse strand, counting down.
CTTGTTAACTCAGGTGAGAATGTTGACGAGCACAAGGCTGGAGATCATTATGTCAGGCTGACTGGGTTAAAATGGCAGGCTTGACCTGTTGAAAGGAGGGTGATGCTTGAAATCATTGTTCTTCCATTGTTAACCATGGTGACCTGCAAAGAAACGCGTGCAGTTATCATTGCATTGCATAAAAATGACTTCACAGGCAAGGATATTGTGGCTACTAAGATTGTACCTCAATCAACAATTTATAGGATCATCAAGAACTTCAAGGAAAGAGGTTCAATTCTTGTTAAGAAGGCTTCAGGGCGTCCAGCAAGCGCCAGGATCGTCTCCTAAAGAGGATTCAGCTGCGGGATCGGAGTGCCACCAGTGCAGAGCTTGCTCAGGAATTGCAGCAGGCAGGTGTGAGCGCATCTGCACGCACAGTGAGGCAAAGACTTTTGAAAGATGGCCCCTGGTGTCAAGAAGGGCAGCAAAGAAGCCACTTCTCTCCAAAAAAAAACACCAGGGACAGATTGATCTTCTGCAGAAAATATCGTGAATGGACTGCTGAGGACTGGGGCAAAGTCATATTCTCCGATGAAGCCTCTTTCCGATTGTTTGGGGCATCAGGAAAAAGGCTTGTCCGGAGAAGAAAAGGTGAGCGCTACCATCAGTCCTGTATCATGCCAACAGTAAAGCATCCTGAGACCATTCATGTGTGGGGTTGCTTCTCATCCAAGAGAGTGGGCCCACTCACAATTTTGCCCAAAAACACAGCCATGAATAAAGAATGGTACCAAAACACCCTCCAACAGCAACTTCTTCCAACAATCCAACAACAGTTTGGTGAGGAACAATGGATTTTCCAGCACGATGGAGCATCGTGTCATAAGGCAAAAGTGATAACTAAGTGGCTCGGGGACCAAAACGTTGACATTTTGGGTCCATGGCCTGGAAACTCCCCAGATCTTAATCCCATTGAGAAGTTGTGGTCAATCCTCAAGAGGCGGGTGGACAAACAAAAACCCACTAATTCTGACAAACTCCAAGAAGTGATTATGAAAGAATGGGTTGCTATCACTCAGGATTTGGCCCAGAAGTTGATTGAGAGCATGCCCAGTCGAATTGCAGAGGTCCTGAAAAAGAAGGGCCAACACTGCAAATACTGACTCTTTGCATAAATGTCATGTAATTGTCGATAAAAGCCTTTGAAACTTATGAAGTGCATGTAATTATATTTCACTACATCACAACTGAAACAAAGATCTAAAAGCAGTTTAGCAGCAAACTTTATGAAAACTAATATTTGTGTCATTCTCAAAACTTTTGGCCACGACTGTACATATCATATACACTACTCACTGTAGCCTTACCATGTTGAGAAGATTGGATTTCTATGCTTAGATGGCTAATACATATTTCTGGTTTATTCACAGGCACAATATATGATTATAAAAGACCAGTAATATTAGATTTCTAAGTATAAAAAAAAATAATCTTTATTTGTAAGTCTATAGCCTGGTGATAAGTTGTCAGGCTTGCATGTAGAGATCTAGGTTCAAGTCCTAGCAGAGACTTTCAAATTTTGGGAATAGCGTTTTTATGGTTCGACAACTAAAAACATATTTGGTTTATTCACAGGCACAGTATATGATTATAAAGAAACCAGTAATATGTATAAGCTTTCTAAGCATAAAATCTGTATTTTCAATATTGTAAGGCTATAGCCATTTATTTTTGGGTCAAATGAGGGAGAAAAAAATTCTAAAAGTCTATCCCAGGATTCAAATTTGAGATCTCTACATGCAAGGCAGACCACTTGCCTCCAAGTGTCACGCTGCTGGATAGGAAGGGGGTAGGTGCACCCACTGTCTGCCACCCACGCCTCTGTCCCTACCTACTTGCACTTGCCTGTACTAGGTAACGGAGCACAACTGGGCGACGGTCCCTGACCTCAATAAGTGCGTAGAGACAGAGAGGACAGAGATGGAATAGCGGGCGGAGCAGTGACACAGTAAAAGACCAAGCTAGGCCAAGAGGGCAGCTGGCAAGGCTGGGGTTCCTACACTGAGGTGGAGTCTACACAGGGAGAAACAACAAGACGAGTCCGTAAGCAAGCCAAAGGGTCAAAAACCAGGAGGTTGCGTCAGTACACAGGAGTGGACAAAAACAGGTCAGGTCACAAGCCGAAGGTCAAGCCAAGAGGTCACCTCAGGAACTAGGAGCAGGCAGTAGCTGGTCAAAAACAGGCACAGGTCAATATCCAGATTAGTGCAGGGAACACAATAGCAATAGCCTTAAGACACTTAATCACAGGCAACCTGTGGCCAGCAGGTTGCCTTCTTATATACTGAATGGCAGGGGTCATCTGACGTGGCCAGCTACACATGACCTCCCACCATGACTGCAGCCGAGCGCCGAGTGCCCAGCTCGGCGCTCAGCCCCCTGCCCATCACCATAGGAATGGGGGACGCCGGCTGCACAGAGAGGAAGCGTGCAGCCTGGCGCGCTCCGCCCCCCGTTACCCCAGCAACCAGGACGCCACAGCAGGATGCGGAGTGCGTGCCTGCCTCCGTTTCAGACCAGGGCGCCGGCGGTGCAGGAGAGGCGAAGCACGTCACCGGCGCCCTGTGACACCAAGCTACATTAAGGTTTTTCTATACTTATTTTATTTATTTTACACACTTATATAGTGCTACTTCAAAAGCTAATACATACAGGTCCTTCTAAAAAAATTAGCATATTGTGATAAAGTTCATTATTTTCTGTAATGTACTGATAAACATTAGACTTTCATATATTTTTGATTCATTACACACAACTGAAGTAGTTCAAGACTGTTATTGTTTTAATATTGATGATTTTGGCATACAGCTCATGAAAACCCCAAATTCCTATCTAAAAAAATTAGCATATTTTATCCGACCAATAAAAGAAAAGTTTTTTTAATACAAAAAAAGTCAACCTTCAAATAATTATGTTCAGTTATGCACTCAATACTTGGTTGGGAATCCTTTTGCAGAAATCACTGCTTCAATGCGGCGTGGCATGGAGGCAATCAGCCTGTGGCACTGCTGAGGTGTTATGGAGGCCCAGGATGCTTCGATAGCGGCCTTAAGCTCATCCAGAGTGTTGGGTCTTGCGTCTCTCAACTTTCTCTTCCCAATATCCCACAGATTCTCTATGGGGTTCAGGTCAGGAGAGTTGGCAGGCCAATTGAGCACAGTAATACCATGGTCAGTAAACCATTTACCAGTGGTTTTGGCACTGTGAGCAGGTGCCAGGTCGTGCTGAAAAATGAAGTCTTCATCTCCATAAAGCTTTTCAGCAGATGGAAGCATGAAGTGCTCCAAAATCTCCTGATAGCTAGCTGCATTGACCCTGCCCTTGATAAAACACAGTGGACCAACACCAGCAGCTGACATGGCACCCCAGACCATCACTGACTGTGGGTACTTGACACTGGACTTCAGGCATTTTGGCATTTCCCTCTCCCCAGTCTTCCTCCAGACTCTGGCACCTTGATTTCCGAATGACATGCAAAATTTGCTTTCATCCGAAAAAAGTACTTTGGACCACTGAGCAACAGTCCAGTGCTGCTTCTCTGTAGCCCAGGTCAGGCGCTTCTGCCGCTGTTTCTGGTTCAAAAGTGGCTTGACCTGGGGAATGCGGCACCTGTAGCCCATTTCCTGCACATGCCTGTACACGGTGGCTCTGGATGTTTCTACTCCAGACTCAGTCCACTGCTTCCGCAGGTCCCCCAAGGTCTGGAATCGGTCCTTCTCCACAATCTTCCTCAGGGTCCGGTCACCTCTTCTCGTTGTGCAGCGTTTTCTGCCACACTTTTTCCTTCCCACAGACTTCCCACTGAGGTGCCTTGATACAGCACTCTGGGAACAGCCTATTCGTTCTGAAATTTCTTTCTGTGTCTTACCCTCTTGCTTGAGGGTGTCAATGATGGCCTTCTGGACAGCAGTCAGGTCGGCAGTCTTACCCATGATTGCGGTTTTGAGTAATGAACCAGGCGGGGAGTTTTTAAAAGCCTCAGGAATCTTTTGCAGGTGTTTAGAGTTAATTAGTTGATTCAGATGATTAGGTTAATAGCTCGTTTAGAGAACCTTTTCATGATATGCTAATTTTTTTAGATAGGAATTTGGGGTTTTCATGAGCTGTATGCCAAAATCATCAATATTAAAACAATAAAAGGCTTGAACTACTTCAGTTGTGTGTAATGAACTAAAATATATGAAAGTCTAATGTTTATCAGTACATTACAGAAAATAATGAACTTTATTACAATATGCTAATTTTTTTAGAAGGACCTGTATTATTGGTGTCTTAATAATCATATATTGTGCATGTGAATAAAACAGTAATATGTATTGGCTTTCTAAGCATAGAAATTCACTCCTCATTATGGTAACGCTATAGTAAGCAGTGTAATGATATTTAGATGTTAGGAAACAGCTCTGCCCTCAGCATGCTGATGTCTAGCCCTGTCTATCAAGGAGGGGGGGGGGGAGTGTGCAGAGCACACAGGACGTTACAAAGCAGTGCTCCAAGGATTCAGCCCTGCCGCCTGGTGCTCCAATGTGCTCATTTGCATAACAATAAAAACTCAAATATCTCTGCAGCTGTTTAGCATACACAAAAGAAAGGTGTTGTTTTATTCAGCATGATTAACCCTACCAGGCGGTATGTTTGGTTTATTAGAGTTGACGGAGGCTTGTACAGCTCTGACAGAGGCTTGTACAGCCCTGTATCAAATTGCACCACTAGAGGGAGGTAGCACTAACAGCATATTGTCATGCTCTGGTGTACTCGCCCTCTAGTGGTGGCAGAAGGCAGCCTTAAAGTTATGTTTTAAATCTAGGTCCATGCAGGGGATTTGGATCTCTCTATCAAAAAAAATGTTCTGACTGTTATAAAGATATATTAAGAAAATTATTTGTAAATTTTTACAGAAAAGGACATGGTGTCAAAAGTGCAAACGTGTGAGGTACGGAAATACAATTTCTAACTCATCCTAGATGGCTTGATTTTTATAGTCCAGCTAAAATGCCGAAGGAGCATTTAAGTATTGTGATTAGAAAGGGAAAGCCTGAGTCTGTTCTGGCAGCGTACCAGTCTCGCTGCAGGGCGATGTACTGTAACCTGCTTTCCTCTGCCAACAAATCGGCTGTACCACTCTATTCTTTGTTGTGCTCTCTGTGGCTGCCTCACTTCACATGCAGTTCAGGTTAAGGTTTCTCCTGCTCCCCTGGGAACGTTCCCTGCCCTTATCAGTTCTGCGAGGTTTTGAGCTTATTTGCTTGCTACTTTATCTATTATGGGTATTACAAAGATATGCTGTGCATGAATGCTCCGGAAAAAGAGCTTGTACATTGCTCAAAGCATGTTACATAAGGCATTTACAGGAACCTGCCGCGGGGTAAATAAGCACATTCTGTGAAATAGTTTTAATTTGTAATAATTGTAGAAGGCACATTTTGATATAATACGACCGATTTACAGGAACAGCAACATTTACAATCCATTATATGGAGCCGGAGAAATACGTGTCAGAGTTTATTTTCCCTCATTATTCTCTATGTAACACAATATCCTAGTAGACAGTACCACCATACAAAATATCAGGGCCCTCATATAATCAAATGGTTGGAGACCCCCAGTAGGCTCCCTTCCCAGATTTTATATATGCCATATCATACCCCCATTGGGTGGGAAGGAGGGTGTTGGCGGGATGGATAAATTATCATATTACTGCCATTTCCATGCACATTGTCTATTATTGGAGCCCTTTTAATTAATACAGTTGGAAATGTGTGGACCCAATTGGTATCCGACAGGCTAGCTTATTAGCTTGGACCGTGACTGGCAACCATCTGTTCTGCCCTGATGATGGCCTAGTAGAAGCAAATAAACCAATAATCCATGAGTGAGCTTAAATTCAGCATTGATTAGCAAGAAACTAGCCTGACTAACCTTTGGGGAGAGGTAGACAATTCTTGGTTGGTCCTGTCCCCTTTGTTACTGTGGATGAGAACCTGTGCAGGAACCCAGAGAAAACTACATGGCAATACATAGCATATGCTTACCAAAACACATAATAAATCCTCTAACTGTAACATTAGTGAAATAAAACGCCAGACTACAGAGTGGAGACACGTGGAGGCCTGTTTATTTATAATTAAACACAACTTTAATATATAACCAAAATATTAACCATATAAAGACCATATGCCTAGTCATAAACTCTGACTCGTTTAAACCATCAATACATCAGAGTCCATCCCATCCCGGGATTACTATATCAACCACCCTGAACAGACCTCGACATTACAAAATAAAGGGGTGGGGAGGGGGGAATGCTTGGTCCAGGCACCCCGGGCAGGTGCGGCAAACAGGCAAACCGGCCCTCGGAGCCTGCACATTTATAGCCCTTATCCCCACTGACCCACCAATAACTAACTGCCACCAGGGCTCGGGCAAACTTCGCCCGATCCCTGTGACCTCATAGGTCATCCAAATGACCAATAAAGAGCATCGCTAAGCAGAAATAAAACACTGCCCTATACTCCCAACAGAACGAGTAGAGATGGCAGGTGCAGTGTATGTGAATGGGAGAGACATCACATGGGGGTGATTTGACTGGTCACGCGACTCTCCATCAGCAGCCATTTTATGGACAGGACCTCTATGTGGACGGCACAAAAGACTTTGCAAACAAGGGAGAAAACCTTATGAAATATAGAAAATGGAGCAGAATTTCAACAAAGACTATATTAGTAAGTCCCATATAATCATCTTTGGTCAACAGTAACCAGAAAGTGGCCAACCCCTTTAACTATCTCAGTCTATGCTGATCATTTCTGAGAAGCGAGTCTATTTGCTCTTCATTTTCTGCTTCTATTTGCTCTTTATTTTCTGCTTTCATTGCTTATTACTTTTGTTACTTGCAGCTGCTACCGTTTTCACTTTCCTGTTCAGTCAGTGATGTAACTCTCTGCCTCTTGGCGTTCTTCTTACCCACCTTGTCTTTATTCATTTGCTTCTTTATTCTTTATTAACCTGATGTTAACATCACTTGTTATTTAGGCTGGCCAGATCTACTGTATCCTCAGGTTCCTCCTCCTTTTCTTGGTTCATTAGCCGAGTCCCCAACCTGTCTTATTCAATGGAAATTCCATGACAAGTGATGTCACCCTGGGAAATATCGTACAGTGATCCCTCAAGATACAATGGCCCCAGGATACAATATTTTCAACACAGTCTTTCCTGGCCCATCGTAGGTTGAATCTAGACTCCACATACAGTGCTTCAGACTCAACCAACCAACTAACATGGCCATTTCTCTTGTAATGCACCTGTATTAGTTGTCTACAGTTGTCTTCTTTAGAGTACAGTGTTCTGTACAGCCCCCTGTCTGTACCAGGATGAACTACCCCTTTGGATGTCAGGTATGGACGGCTCCATTTTATTTTCCTGTTACACTGTGTAGTCAGTACAGGATCCTGAAGAAGCTCCTTCCCTCATCATAGAAAGTGATTTACAGCTTCCAACAGCTATTTCTGACGGTGACAGGTAAGAATTAGCTTTTTGCATCTTAGTTATCTGCTTATTTTATTTAAATCATAATTTCCTCTTATTTTTGAACAATATTTATAGCTAGGGATGAGCGAATTTGCATCATACTTCATTTGAATACTGTACGGAGCGAGTGCTCTGTAAGTATTAGAATGTATTGGCTCCTATGATACAAAGTTATTACTTTGCGAAGTCTCGCGAGACTACGCATAATAACTTCATAACTGTGGTACCTTGGAACTGAACCAGAGTTCGGGAAATGTTTTTTTACAATAGAAATTAATTTATGAAGTTATTATGCGAAGTCTCGCGAGACTTCGCAAAGTAATAACTTCGGTTCATAGGAGCCAATACATTGTAATTGTCACGGATGGTGTTACAGAAAACTAGAAGACACAAATGAAGATCCGACTGACTTGATCCAAAACTAAGGAACAAAAGGGTAAGCCCTGTAACAGCCCTTGCTCTCTCCCTTACTGCTCAGCCTATGCAAAAATCTCAATGGTAGACAATTGCATACCCTCGTTCCTCGACTGTATGACACCTGAACACCCTATAATGGTGAGGGGACACGAACACCGGCTCCCTACACTTAATACGGAGGGAGACAGGGTCACCAGAAATAAAGAAACAGACTTATCTTGTGAATGCAGCAGTAACAGCTTCTAGCATCAGCACACTCCAGGAAGTTGTATAAACCGCAAGGTAAGGCAGTATGGGGAGGAGATATATAGAGAGTCAATCACTGCTAATAGATGACAGCTGGGAGAGGGAGGAGAGATGTCAAAACGAAAGCAAAACAAAAGAAGATCATGCAGAAGGTACTGAAGAACGTCTAACAGAACTTCTCAAAGATCTGGTGGTGACAGTAATACTGTACAGAGCACTTGCTCTGTACAGTATTCAAATGATGTATTATGCAAATCGACTTCAGATGTTTCATCCGAAGTCGATTCGCTCATCCCTATTTATGGCCTTTGGAACCAATTACTAGTTTTCCATACAGTTATGGTCTCAAGTTTCAAGGGTTTCAACGTACAATGGTCATCTTGGAATTACAGTACATGTAAACCCTATGCTGTGCAGATTATATCATAAACAACTTATTTTTATTAACTCTCTGTTAAAGGAAAGTTAAGCATCACATTTTCAGGCTCAAATCTCTACAAATTCCAGAAAAAAATTTGCTCATCTCTACCTAATTGCCTCTGCTGTGGCTGGTGACCAACGAAAGGTAGCCCAAAAGTCTATTTGATCTACTTGGTCTATCATTAGGAACATTTCTTCTGCAAAACCCAGATTTTCAGACAAACGTTGGTGTTCCATCAGGAAGAAGGGGGCAAAAATAGGTCCCTACTGGGACACATATTTTCTATCTCCATTGGGAGATGAGTCAAGACACATGGCTAGACTGAGCTGCAGTGCAAAAACAGTATCTAGGCCCATTGTTCCAGTGGGGACCAGAAGCGAAGGAGTAGAGATTTTGGCACTGGTCCTGGAGCACATGGGACAGTTGATACCTTGCCTGGCAATCTAAACAGGGGTTCCCAGTCTTGGAGAACCCCTGTAATGTAACCCCATCAGCAGAAGGCAAGTTATTTCTTATTACTTCTGTCTTCCCTTTTACAAGAGTGATGCATTAACCCTTCGGATACCAGCACCGTACATGTACGGCGCAGAAATGCGGGACAGAAATCCCAGCGCAATACAGGTACGGCACGCTGATTGGGCGGGTGCAGGAGCTGCACCCGCCCGATCAGAGGCAGAAGTCAGGCTGTCACTGATAGCCGAACACCTGCGGTATGCTCCGGCATTGGTGAAATCACCGAAGCTGGCGCATTAACCCTTACACGGCCGCGGTCAGCGCTGACCGTGGCACGTGCGGTATCCTCATGGGTGCTGGTTTCCATGAGGTCCCCGTGCTGTTGTGATGGGGACCCCATGGCAGGGAAGGCAGCCTGATGCCTTCCTTAGGCATCGTGGCTGCCTTCCGGGAGAGCCTGTGAGATCCAGCCCCCGGGATCTTACAGGCAAACAGGCTGTAAGTGTATTACTGTGTGTAATACACTTACAGCTAATGCATCACAACCGCGGCACGTGCGATGTGTGGAGGGAGGGAGAGAGCAGCCATCGGATCCCCGCGTTGCTGTGACGGGGACCCGATGGCAGGGAAGGCAGCCCGATGCCTTCCTTAGGCATATTGGCTGCCTTCCGGGAGAGCCTGTGAGATCCAGCCCCCTGGATCTCACAGGCAAACAGGCTGTAAGCATATTACAGTGGTAACACACAAAAAAAAAAGCGTCCTTTTCCAAAAAGAAAGTTTAAAAAATTGTAAAAAAAAAATTGAAAAAAGAAAAGTAGACATATTAGGTATTGCCGCATCTGTATCGACCGGCTCTATAAAAATATCACATAAACTAACCCCTCAGGTGAACACCGTAAAAATAAAAATAAAAACTGTGTCAAAAAAGTAATTTTTTGTCACCTTACATCACAAAAAGTGTAATAGCAAGTGATCAAAAAGTCATATGCACCCCTAAATAGTGCCAATCAAACCGTCATCTCATCCCACAAAAATGATACCTACCTTAGACAATCTCCCCCAAAAAAAACTATGGCTCTCAGACTATGGAAACACTAAAACATGATTTTTTTTTGTTTAAAAAATTATATCATTGTGTAAAACTTAAATAAAAAAAAGTATACATAATAGGTATCGCCACGTCCGAAACAACCTGCTCTATAAAAATATCACATGATATTAGGGTAGTTTTATCCTAATGCATTCTGAATGGAGAGTCCGTCCCTCAGGATGCATCAGGATGTCTTCAGTTCAGTCTTTTTGACTGATCAGGCTTTTCAGAAAACCGTAGCATGTTGTATTTTTATCTCCGGACAAAAATCCTGAACACTTTGACTGAACGCCGGATCAGGCCTTTTTCCCATTGACTTGCATTAACTCTGGATCGCCGGGTGCCGTGTGTTCAGTCAAACCGGATCCGGCTTTTGCATGTTAAACCCGAAAAATGTGAAAAAAAAGTTAAAGTCCATAAATAGCGGATCCGTTTTTTCCAATGCATTTTTTCATTGTGATCAAAATCCTGATCAGGATTCAAATGTAATCCGTTTTCACACGTTTTTCCGGATCCGGCGGGCAGTTCCGGTGTCGGAATTAAACGCCGGATTTAAACAACGCCAGTGTGAAAGTAGCCTAAGCTGGCAGTACTATTGCACTACGGGGAACAGTGTGGTTAACCAGCCATGTTACCAGTTAGTGGCAAATATGAAGTTTTTATGTATTTAATCTTATTTTAAAAACTGCCCTGAGGCATCCATTTTGGAGGAACACACTTCCTGTATTGTCTATATGGCGTGTTCTACGGCAGCTACAATGAATGGGAAACAATGAACAGAGTAATGTAATTCACTATTAGGCCCCCTTCACATGCGTTCAGGGTGCATTAGGGGAAATCTGACCTGCGATTGCGTTCCAATGTTTAGTTTTTTCTGCACGAGTGCAATGCATTTTGAACGCACGTGAGAAAAAACTGAATGTGGTACCCAGACCTGAACCCGGACTTCTTCACTGAAGTTTGGGTTATGTGTTCGGTAGATTTTATTATTTTCCATTATAACATGGTTATAATAGAAAATAATAGCATTCTTTAACAGTGATGGTCAGTTTGCAGTGTTCGCCAGCGAACACATGCGGGCTGCCATCTTTAGTAAGGTAGACTCACCCGTCCGGCGATGCACAGGTAAGCCCTCATCTGTGCCGGGAGCCGGTCTTAAATAAAATGCAGTCACCGGGAGCAGGCAGTTCCGAGAACAGCCGCCGGGGACCTTCATCGGGCTGTTCTCGGAACTGCCTGCTCCCGGTGACTGCATTTGATTTTTAGACCGGCTCCAGACACAGGCACAGGAGTTCACTGTTCTTTAATACAGAATGCTAAGTATAATGTCAATTGAGGGTTAAAAAAATAATAAAAACATAACTCACCTCATCCACTTGATCGCGCAGACGGCATCGTCTTCTTTCTTCTTCTTTCAGGGCCTGCAAAAGGACCTTTGATGACGTAATCACGCTCACCACTTATAATAATGTGTGAAAGGGGCCTAACGGTCTCCTGAAAGTGATGGAAGTTCAGTTCCTTCTACAAAGACCAGGCAGTGACAGTAGAGCTGCATATTGTGCTGTCTCCACCCCCCATCCTCTGCTGACCCTGTCCCAGTCTACACAGCAAAGCTGAAAACCTGAAGTGAGCTGCGGAAAAAGGGAGATGGCAATCACATAAGTCATACATAACCCACATTTGCTGTTGAAAAATATAAAATGTGAACGACTCTGTTCTAATCTCTCTCACATATCCACCTGTGCCCCCAAAAAGTGATTCCTACAATACACATCTATTTCCAGAAGAAAGGGGGACCAGCATTGTGAGTTCCTGCAAACCTAGTGACCGAGATTCTTGTATTGATTAATAGCCATATCACGGTACACACGCGGCTTCAATAAATATAGGCCAATAACTGTAAGTGGTAATTATAACAATTACCTGGGATATTAGTGCTATCAGTGGTAATTAACAGGTCTCGGGTCCCCTATCGGGTTTGTTTTTCAGTAATACATTGATTTGGACCATTTATCTGTGTTTCACTGGCAGCAAAAATAGATTTAGGGCAAGTCTGACTCAGTAAGCGCTGAAAGGAGCCAGAAGATTGTAGTCAAAGAAAGTCATTATGTAGGTCAGTGGACCAGTCTATTCAGCTTTTCAGCAGCAATTGTCAAAAAGTTTCCACACACGTGACACTAGTGACACACGCTGCTATGGAGTCGGAGCACAGGGGTGGTGTATTTCAGCCTCGGCCATCCTTCTCTGTTAATACAAGTACCTTGGCGCGGTACATGAAGGGTCAGTCTGGTCGGCCTTCTGTTGTGCCTAGTGTGCGACACAAAACCCTCTCTAAGGCCTCTTGCACACGACCGTATGGTTTTGCGGTCTGTTTTAAACAGATCCGTTTTTTCAGTTATTTTGTTTCAGTAGTGTTTCCATTTCTGTTCCGTTTTGCCGTTTGGTTTCTGTTTGTGATCTGTTTTTTTGCGGATCGCAAACGGAAACGGAAGCATACAATAATGCTTAAACTGTAAGTACATAAAAAAAATTGGGCTGGGCATAATATTTTCAATAGATGGCTCCGCAAAAACAGAACAGATACGGAAGACATACGGATGCATTCCATATGCATTCTGTTTTTGTTTTTTGCGGAACCATTGACTTGAATGGAGCCAAGGATCGTTATTTGCGGGCAATATTAGGACAATTTCTATCTTTCAGCAGAACGGAAACACGGAAACAGAATGCATAGAGAGTACATTCCGTTTTTTTTTTTTGCGGAACCATTGAAATGAATGGTCCCGCATATGGACCGCAAACAGAATCCGCAAAAACAGTAGGGAAACGGAAAAATTCAACGTTCGTGTGCAAGAGGCCTAAGGCTATCCTATCAGCAGATCACTTGCTATGTCTTTTGGGGGTTAATTCCTAAATAACCCTTTAGCCCTTAGAACAGGGGTAGTAGGGTGTTTCATTTTTCAAAAAGATGTGATTTTCATATGACTTTGCTTAATCCCCAAGTCTCAATAAGGTAAAAAAAATATATATTCCAAATTTCAAGAAGATTGGATAATATTTAGGGGTTGCACACATTGATCACTTATATTACTACTCTCACTCCTGTACCCAGGAGGTTGCCCTCGTACGGCTATGTGAGTGGGAAATAAAAAAGTTATGGCTCTGTGAAGGCAGGGAGTAAAAAATGGGGGGGGGGGGGACTGAAAATGGCCCGGTGCTGAAGGGGTTAATGCATTTTCTGCTCTTCAAACTCGCAGCACTTATATTATTACAAGCTTTTAGTATTTAGTCATTTTATGGCATTGAAAGTACTTACCTATAACTATACATCAAACCCCAGGGGAACAGATTTGGAACTTTTCGTGTGTATCTGAGAACTATTTACTGTGATATTCTAAAATTTGATAAAAAGGGAACATACGACAGGCGCAGGACTACTTGTGATATAGGCTGGTAATGACATTATAATATGCGGCATGTCATAGAGGAGCGCTGAGCATGTGAGGGCTGATTTCCATGTCTCGCTATTTTCAGTAACTGTTAGAACATCTTGTCTCGAGAACAAAGAAAATCTCCACTTTACGCTTATCACATTGAAAAACAGCAAAAATTACATACATTGAGCGCATCAGAATATTTTTTGCATAGTGAATAATGACTGTTAACTAAGGAAAAAAACAACAACATGTACTTTTCGTTGCAGACAATACAGAGTATTCTTACCGCAGAGGCAGAATCAATACCAGGGCTACATTAGCTGCAGCTTTCCTGGATTGTATATGGACTGGGCTGGCAGGGAACGAGTCATCTCCAATTGGCCTATTGTTTAAATCAAGTTTTTATGTAAAAAAAAAAAAAAAATGTAAGAATTTTCGGTGATGTCATTTGACGTCACTAGCTATATTTATCTTAAAATTCCGCCGTTTTGGCACTGGCCACTAAGCCTAATAATAGGTGCAACTTCTTGGTCTGTACGGATCGTTTTTTCAGCAGTCATTCCATTATCATCATAGGCAGGATGGCAATGACAGATAACACCTCTATATTAATAATAAAGGATCCACCAGACACAATAAGTGATATCACAGCTTATCTATTCCTTCCTTGTACAATGACCTCTGCACAGGTCACAGAGCCTAGACAACTCTCCCATAGAATTAAGGAGGTCCCCTCCTGACCATTGTGTCTATGGCTGCCGTAAAGCAATTTTCTAAATGTTGTTAAGAACAGCTCAGGCAAGATGGCCACCCCCGTAATCATGTTCAGAAAATAGAATAAAAAAAATCTACAGTCAGAAAATAAAAACAGATTAGAAAAAAGGATATGTGGCACTACCTGGTCTCAGCCAGCCTTCACATGCGTGCCTCTGTGTCCTACAGTAGGCCGGGATCAAGGTCCAGGAAGATCCGAAAATTTGGCCAATATCACTGTGTGGATTTTTTAATGTTCTTTTACTGGATCAACAATAAAAAGCATCTTCCAGGGTGCCAGCCAAGTAAATGGCTACGGTATCCGGCTTTAACTGGACGAAAGTGGAGTGTTTTTTTATTTTTTTACTTTTTTATAATCACATTTTGGGGGTGCATACTATTTTTATCACTTTTTATTCTATTGTTAAGGCAGATGAACCAAAAAAAACAAATGCTAGCACTTTTTTTTATTATTATTACAATTAGATATGGCAAATTTCTGCTTATGAAATTCTTTGCGATTCGTTTACTGGTAAAAGCAGAAATGCGTTATGGATTCCGTTACCACGGACCATAACGCAATTCTATGACGGAATGCCTTTAGAGGATTTCTGTCAAAATAGAAGTATCCGGGCTGCATAATGGATCCGTCCCGTTTCCGTTATGCAGGGGAGTTTTGCAGCCCATAGACTTTTATTATAACGGAATGGCATTCTGTTATGCATTCCGTCATAGAGTTGCGTTATGGTCTGTGGTAACGGAATCCATAACGCAATTCTGCTTTTACCAGTAAACGAATCACAAACAAATTTTAAAATATGAAATTCGCTCATCTCTAATTACAATATATACACCATGCAGGATAAATGTGACAATTATATAATGCATTATGGATGCAGCACCGATATTTACATGCAGCTATGTAGATTGTGCATATTCCCTTCCATCTGTCCTATTTCTTGCCATGTTACCAAATGTATGCTTGTAAGAAGTAGGGGCAAATGGAAGGGTGGATGACTGCACACTACACAACTGGAAAACCCCTCATCTTCAGAATGTGGGGTTTGGAGCGCATGTAAGTAGTCTTTAAGCCCTCCATCACAGTTCTTCACTGTAAAGCCCTGCTTCCTTCCACCCCATGTGCAGGGAAATGTAGCAGAGCCTGTTCCCCTGAATGGAGCTGTGCTCGTGTTTCAAGCACAAGAGGATGCTGTTTTGAAAATGGGGAGGTATGAGGTGGAGAGGATGGGAGTTGTCTCAGTGCCGCTGAGGGTGGTTGTAATCCTCACGGTAGTAAGCCCTGCTCCGGTGCTCGCCGGGCCAAGCGTGCCATGTTTGGAAGCACGCTTTCTTCCTCTTGGGGCATACCCTGGTTTTGGGGGCTCTTTCCTGGTGGCAGCTGGGGTGTCCTTGATGTCAAATGAGCAGCGGCGTGCAAGGCAGGAGGACAGGGGCCGGGGGAAGAGGGAGGGAAAATGACCAGGCTGGCTTAGTTGCAACCAATACAGTCTTTACTGGGAGGAAAGATAGCAAAGTGCAGATATACTTAGTAGGCACAGTTCTCAGGTATAGCACAAGACAGTATATAGGACTCAGGTATATCACAAGACACAAGTCTTTTCCTAAAGGTTGTGTATTGGGGTGGATGGTATGAGGATCCCCTCTGAGTCGCTCTCTTGGCTAAGTGATATCAACTTCCCAATTCGGACAAAGGCATGCAATTTCTCTATATATATATATTTCTGCAATGCCCAATGGTTGCAGTCTTTTAACAGATAGACAGCATGTCTATATGATGTGAAAGGGCACCTGAGGCAAACGGCCCTATCCACGTGCAGTGAAGTCCACAGCCTAACACATGCATTCCCTTCACTGGCTTCTTGTAGATGTGCTGTCCCTTTTTATGGCTCTCTAACCTTCTGTAAAGGTTCTGTCCTCCTATTACTCAGCGGCTTTTCACCTGACAGGGTTGGTGGTTCCCTGGATAAGGATGCTCTCTTCTCTACACACAGGCTGCTGCTCACTCTCCAGCAGCTATTATATAGGCATACACATCAGCAGTAACTCACAGACTTCAAGAAAAACTACTCACAAATGGTTTGGAACCAGACCACAACCGGCCACTGTATCTAGTTCAGTAGTTAACTCCATCCTCCCTGTATTCAACTCTTGGAATTACAAGTGCATACTAGAAGTGTATTAACCGCTCTTTTTGCAGTGAAAGTGCATAATCAAATATACTGTATGTTAAACCCTTTTAGCAGTGAACTATATTACATAATACCATTAACCTGTATAGCAGTGAACCACCGGATCACTGCAGATACACTCGTAGCAAACTCAATTGTGAGAAGTAAATAATTTTCCCAGTGGGTTGTAAACCTGGGTGTATTCATTCACATACAGCAAACAGACATCTTGAAAATGACATAGAATGACAAGTCATCAGTATACAATCAACAGGGGTCTGAAACCCTTCCCCCCTACCAATCAGCCATTCTGCAGTAGCTCCAGTGTTGGAAATGGACACCAACAATCCACATCTCCGTCCATTGTATGTAGTAAACCATGCGATTCGTGACAAAGTAATTCATCACAAAGTGGATTTTTTAGCAAAATTCGGCGAAGCAGCCGAATCTATTTTTTTATAATTTGCTCATCTCTTTATATAATAGAAGAAATACAAACTATAGTTTCTAGCGCAGATCCCAGAAAGCAGAATACTTGGTGGAGCCGGTGCTTCTCGGGGGTTAGCAATGTCTTCCCGCCTTGTAGGCACCTGCTGAGAAAGTTGGCCCAGGGTCAAACACACTTGTCAGAGCGATCCATGCGCACTCAAGGTCTGGATTAGAGCACGCATCATTGCACTGCATGTAAGAAGCGTGTCCGGGGAAAGTGAGGAGAAATAGCTGTCGCCTACACAACAAGACATTACTCAGGAACCCTGCTCATTTTTTGTTTTCTTGTTCTCTTTAGTACTTTACACATTTCACAAAAGTACTAGCCCTAATGCAAAGCTCACGTTGTATATGAAGCCGTTTCTAACATGAAAGACGAACAGCACGTCTATATTTTTCATATTTCCTCAACTATGAAAAGCCAAATTTTGTGTACTTGCTAGAAAACCACCATTAAACACGTTAAAGGGGTTTTCAAATAGTTTTTTTTTACTGATTACCTATTCTCTGGATAGGTCATCAGTATCTGATCCATGGGGGTCCAACACCCAGGACCACATCCGATCAGCTGTTTGAGAAGGCGCCGCTGCTCACAGTAGCGCCGCGTCCTTCTCTTAGCTCATCAAGCACAGCGCCATACATTGTATAGTGGCTGTTCTTGGTATTACAGCTCAGCCACATTCAGTTCATGTGATCGTCATTGGCCTAGGCTAAGGGTACTTTCACACTAGTATTGTTAGAATCCGGCAGGCAGTTCTGTTGCCAGAACTGCCTGCCAGATCCGGAAATCCGTATGCAAACGGATATCTTTTTTTTTCTGGATCCGGATACAGATCTGTTAGACTTATTCATTGAAATACCGGATCCGTGTTTCCGGTATCATCCGGAATTTTTCAAAGCTAGAAAGAACTGAGCATGCGCGGAACGGAAAACGAGATCTGGCAATGTGGCAATTCCTGGAACACTTGGTACTGGATCCGGCATTAATACATTGCAAGTGCAGTGATGTTCCGAAATTTTGGCCGGAAAAAAAATAGTACCGTACAAGGGACGAAACGGAAGAAATCCTGATGCATACTGAATGGGTTCTTTTGGGACAAAACGGAAGTGTTTTTTTCCGGTATTGAGACCTTTTACCGGATTTCAATTCTGGAAAAATATAACGCTAGTGTGAAAGTACCCTAAGCTGTGAGAAGGCCATGGTGCTACTGCGAGCGGCTATGCCGTCTCAAACAGCTGATCTGTGGGGTCCCGGGTGTCCAACCCCCACCAATCATATACTAATGACTTTTCCAGAGGATAAGTCATCAGTAACAAAAAAATTGGAAAACCCCTTTAAAGAGGACCTGTCACCTCTTCTGACATGTCTGTTCTATGTAACTACTGGCATTCCCCATGTAATAACAGTTTTGTAGCACCTATTCTAATGACTCTATGTTGTGTTATTCCTCTATTATTCCTGTTAGAAGTTATGAATGAATCCTGGGAGTGTGTCCTTGCACAGTCTGACCCTGGCAGCACTGATTGGATAGTGTCAGACTATAAACAGATGCTTGTGGGTACTGACCTGTACGAATATACTCAGTCTCTGGGTGTCACTCTAAACCCTACTTGTTTAGGCTATATGCACACGACCATTGTGCGTTTTGCGGTCCGCAAATTACGGATCCACAAAACACGGATGGCATCCGTGTGCGTTCCACTATTTGCAGAACGGCACGGACTGCCATTAATATAACTGCCTATTCTTGTCCGCAAAACGGACAAGAATAAGACAGGTTATATTTCTTTTGCGGACCACGGAACGGAGCTACGGATGCGCACAGCACACGGAGTGCTGTCCGCATCTTTTGCGGACCCATTGAAGTGAATAAGTCTGCATCCAAGCCTCAAAAACTGCGGTTTGGATGCGGACCAAAACAACGACCGTGTGCATGTAGCCTAAATCTGTTTTTGGCACACTGGGTGCTCTATCTTGCTGGATCTCCCCCTGGATCTAAGCTGCCACCAGTGTTTTGAAGGCTCCATTTAACCATTGACTGCCAATTGATTAGAATGCTGATGCTGCCATACTGTAGGCCCTCTGTACCTTAAAGGGGTATTCCCATCTGAGACAATGGGGACATATCACTAGGATATGCCCCTATTGTCTGATAGGTGCGGGTCCCACCTCTGGCATCCAATTCCCAGCGGGTGTATTTCAACTTGCCTGACGATCAAGCGGCCGACTAACGGAAAGTCAAGGGTGAGATTCTGGCAAGACTGGGAGTGAATGTGTTGGTCCAGGCCCAGCGGGTGCATCAGTGTCACGGCTGAGGATGGGGGAAACCCCCAGCCGTGAGATGCCAGGTGTTGCAGTGGCTACTCGGCCATGAGGCCACAGGATAGGGAGCAGGTCACCTCCTACAGCATCCCTACCCTGACCCTAACTCCTAACCTGCATGGGCCAACCTTTAGGGTAGGAGGGCCCATGCGCAGGAACCTCGGAGCCCTATCTTACCCTCCGCAGAGCCCTGCGCTAGGAGGCCAACTACATCATGCCTCAGCTGCGGTTGACACAACAACCAAAACCGCGGGCAACTGTATGCGGCTCCCAAGGAGTCACGACCATAACCGTGGCCGTGACAATCAGTGGGGGTTCAACCCGGCGGAGGCTGCAAGACCCCAGTATTATAACTTACTTCACCACTTGCAAAAATGGCTACAGCCTGACGTGCTGAGTCCCACTGCTATGCTGGATTGTCTGTTGGCTGATTTGTTTCGGAATGGCTTTGCCATACCCTCTCCAGCACTGGATCGGTCAGGTGTCTCCTGGCAATGCCCTTGAGATGGTGGACTTGGTGGAACGCTATGAAGCTACCAGGAATCTAAAGGAGGGTTCTGTCGGGAGGGGGGTCCGCAAACCCTGGAAATCTCCACTCCAGGCTCGGAGATTTGAGTTGATAAAACCCACCCGGTATGTACCCATGGCAGACCTGACTCCGATAGTCTGCTGGCAGTGTCAGGAGCCTGGCGATGTAAGGGCTGACTGTCCCCATCAGGTTGAGCCCATGGACACTAACTATGGCTACCATCAGTCGCTATATGCCAGGACGCTGTGTGCAACAGGTACCCCAGAGTCTCTAGATCATTTGTGCAAAGTGGAAGTGGCAGACCCTCTGGCGGAGGATCTGCTGGACTCAGGGAGTCTGGGGACCCTAGTAAGAGCTACCCTGGTGCGGTCCCCTGAGTATACTGGCCGGAAAGTCGGGGTGATGTGCATCCACGGAGACTTAAAAGACTACCCCACCGCGCTGGTGTCTCTTACTACGGTGGCCGATAGATGGACCCACTAGGTGGCTGTTGCCACAAATCTACATTATGAACTCATAATAGGGAGAGAATTCACGGGCTTCCCGGAACTGTGGCCTGCCATGAGAGTGACTGATGCCCATGAGACAGGGGTAACACTAGCAGAGTGGCCAGGCTCAGGGGGAAGACCAGAACCCTGGGAACCTGAGACCAAAGGGCCAGTGGTAGGGGTGACCGCCATTTCGGTGGAAGAGGGGGAGACAACCCCGCTAAGTGTGATGGTGAGAGACATGGAGGACTTGCCGCGGGTCCTGAATTGGCAGACCTCAATGTCTCCGGGGGATAATTTTGGTACTGCCCAACGTCCGGACCCAACCCTATCCCGCACCTGGGAAAATGTGTTAATAGTAGATGGTGAACCACAACAACCTGGGGCAGAGTCAGTGTTTCCCCGTTTTGTGGTTCATCAGGATATGTTGTATCGGTTAAACCAATTACGGAATGAGCCTATTGAATAATTGGTGGTCCCCAAGGCAAGCTTGTGTTAGATCTAGCCCACCAACACGTTCTTGGGGGTCACCTGGGGCTGCAGAAAACTCAGGATTGTATTCTACAGCGATTTTACTGGCCCAGCATATTCAAGGAAGTGGAAGAGTTTTGTAAGTCTTGCCCAACCTGCCAGATAACTAGCCCTCAGCCACATTTCCGTAGTCCCCTAGTACAGGGCTGGCCAACCTGCGGCTCTCCAGCTGTTGTAAAACTACAATTCCCACCATGCCATGGGAGTTGTAGTTTTGCAACAGCTGGAGAGCCGCAGGTTGGCCAGCCCTGCCCTAGTACCTCTCCCAATTATCGAAGTAATATTTGACCGAATAGCTATGAATCTCATATGACCAGTACCAAAGTCCGCCAGAGGGCATCAGCACATCTTATTCATTCTAGACTACGCCACTCAGTACCCGGAGGCGGTGCCACTGGGACATACCTCGGCCAAACTCATAGCTAAGGAATTAATGGAGATGTTTTCCCGAGTAGGACTACCTAAAAAGGTCCTGACTGACAAAGGGACCCCTTTTATGCCCAAGGTGATGAGGGAACTCTGTAAGTTGCTGCATATAAAACAGCTACAGACGTCCGTTTACCAGCCGCAAATGGACGCTCTGGTAGAAAGGTTTAACCAAACATTAAAAATATGTTGAAAAGGGTGGTGGCTAAAGATGGGAAGGACTGGGACCTCCTTCTGCCCTATCTCTTGTTCGTAGTGCAAGAGATACCCCAGGAATCTACTGGGTTATCGCCCTTTGAACTGCTATATGGCAGACACCCTCACAGTCTCTTGGATGTGACCAAATGCGGTACACAGCCCTTCAGGGTGAGGCAAATGGTGAGGTCACAGGGTAGTTACTAACCGAGGGTGGTTATAGTACTCACAGTCTTTTATATACCCTGGGCAGACGTACAGCAGTGATGGAGAGGCTGGCACAGGGGTCCTCTGGGGCACTCTCTGTGTATAGGGACCAGGCCTGATGGTAGGTGAGGTGCCCTGGATGTTGCAGCTTTGTTTAATGTGCCGGTGGCAAGATCCCTTTAAATTCGTGACGCCAGTGCCGGTAACGGTGGCACACCGATTTATGGTAGGAATAATTGAGGAACATGATGTTGTGGTGAACCAAAACTTCTGTTTACTGGAACAGTTAACTATATACAGTCTTTGGTCAGAGTTCCATATGTAAGAAGCAGTCACAAGCAGGCTTTACATCAATGGCAGGCACAATGTTCTTGCAAGATACTCAGAGGGTTAAAACACTTACAGATCAGGTTGCACTTTTCCTCCGAATCCTGTCTGTCTTTATCCCAAGGCCCGTATGCCCTATTGCTGGCTTTATCCTTGGTTACGGAAAACTTCCTCAAGTATATATCTCCTTGCTTTAAATAGATCCTTCTGCCTTCAGCTCTCTGGTTCAGCTGGAAACACTTTTTCTCTGCTCTGTACTCTCATAGGAACTTCAGGTTTCTCTCAGGAGGCAACTCTTCCTCTGGTGACAAGCTAGAAGCCTGGGCTGTCTAGTTGCATGTCAGGAGTTGG
Source organism: Bufo gargarizans (assembly GCF_014858855.1). Lineage (NCBI taxonomy): Eukaryota > Metazoa > Chordata > Amphibia > Anura > Bufonidae > Bufo > Bufo gargarizans. The sequence continues at coordinate 91,066,247 of NC_058082.1, read as the reverse complement.
CCTTCAGCTCCACTCTGGCTAAAGTACCCACTCTCTTCTCACTCTCCACAGACTCTTGACTGACTCCCCCTGAGCTGGGCCTTACTATAAATACTAGGGGTTCCCTAGCTCCCTCTGCTGTCTAGGAGGAGGAATTATACCCTAACAGGCCTGATACACAGATAACAGGGACAAATCACATAAAAAACATTATATACAATACAATGACCCTGTCCCGCAGGAGGTGGGAACAACGTGGCCCAATTGACCCTTGTGTAGTGCCCACATTACCTAGTGGGACACTACACAAAGAGGCGTGGGAACAACAACCCACTCCACGTAAAAGTGTAATTGAGTACCCAGATGCAAGATCGGATAGAGACAGTGTTTCCTCTTGTTAGGGAGCATATGGAGGCAGCTCAGCGAGCCCAGAGTCTGGTATATAATCGGCAGGCTTGGGTCCGGATCTTTAACCTGGGTGATCGGGTTTTGGTTCTGGTGCCAACCATGGACAGTAAGTTCCTGTATATGTGGCAGGGGGTCTACAAGGTACTCGAGAAAACTGGAGATGTAAATTACAAGGTACACCAGCCAGGGCAGCGAAAGCCAGAGCAGGTTTACCATGTTAATTTTTCTGAAACCGTGGAAAGATAGGGAAACCTGTACAGAAGACAGCACGCGCCGGGTTTTCTAGGAGAAGAGTTACCGACCCCTCTGTCTGATGCAAGAGAGGTGGCTGCCACAGTAAAAATTGCTGACAGCTTCTCCTCTAAACAGACTCAGGAGGCCAGGGAGTTCGTTAGTCGGAACGTGGATGTGTTCTCGGACCTCCCTGGACGCACTTCCATAATCCAGCATGGCATTGTCACTGAGCCTCAGGCAAAAGTCTGATTAAAACCATACCGGGTACCTGAGGCAGGCCATATCTTTCGAAAACTTAACAAGGTTTCCAAATTCGATGCGTATCTCATGCCCCGGGTGGATGAGCTCATTGAGAGGTTAGGACAAAATCCCGGTATTTTTATGTTTTGGACCCCACGAAAGGGTACCGGCAGGTGCCCTTAATAGAGGCTGCCAAAAAGAAAACTTTTCAGTGACTAATGGACATCGTGCTTCCTCTACATCGTCGGTACACTTCGGCTTACCTGGACGATATTGTCATCCACAGTACCGACTGGGAAAGTCACCTACCCAAAGTGCAGGCTGTAGTGGACTCCCTTCGGAAAGCTGGCCTAACCGCGAACCCCAAAAAATGTGCGATAGGTTTAGAAGAGATTAAGTACCTGGGGTATGTCATTGGGCGCGGAGTCATCAAACCCCAAGTGAACAAAATAGAGGCGATACAGAATTGGCCCCGACCTGTCACCACTAGGCAAATAAAGTCATTCCTGGGAATGATGGACTATTACATGAGGTTTGTTCCCCACTTTGCTACTCTAGCCGCTCCCTTGACAGGACACAAGTCAATGATGGTTCGCTGGGATGATCAAAGTCGGCCCTGTGCGGGTTCCTGGTTTTGGTGACGCCCGACTTCAAAAGGGAGTTTATAGTACAGACTGATGCCTCCGAAGTAGGCCTCGGTGCTGTACTGTCTCAGGAAGTCAACGGGGAGGAGCATCCCGTTGTCTTCCTCAGCAGTATGCTCACCCCAGCCGAGACCCGGTATAGTATAGTGGAGAGAGAGTGCCTGTCTATCAAGTGGGCAATCGAGTCTCTCTGCTATTATTTATTGAGGAGAAAATTCTGCTTGGTGACTGACCACTCCCCTCTCAAGTGGATGAGCCAGGCCAAGGACAGAAATGCCCGGGTCACCAGATGGTTTCTCTCCCTACAAAACTTTTTCAGTGGAACACAGGGCAGGCCAGTTACAGGGAAACGCGGATGCCCTGTCCCGGGTACACTGTCTAGTGTGTGTTCACCCCCTCAAGGTTGAACAAAGGGGGGGGGGATTATGTGACACAGTGAGAGGTTTTGTCTGGGAAAACAGGTATTTTCCTCATAGCATGTGCTGCTGGCTGATTTAGAGCCAGGTGAGGTCAAATACCGGACCAGATTTTAAGTGCTGGTCTGGGTTTTAGCAGCACCTGGCTGTCCATAAATAGGCAGCTGGGCTCAGAAGCGGTGTCTGTGTTGGGATCTGGGAGCCTTGTGTCTGGATGAAGGCTTGTTACCTGTTTGGCGTGAAATCAGGTTGGTGCTGCTATCAGCAAGGTCTCTTTGAGGCAGAATTGCTGCATGGTGTGAATTACCACCAACACCGCAAGGTGACTTTTAGTTTTGATCATGACTGCTTGTTTTGTCACTTGCCTAAAGTGTGAATAAAACACTGAACTGTTTGATTCAAATAACTTGTTGTTGCTTCTATACTGCATCCGCTAATACTGTCTACTAGAGTGAAATCCCACAATATATATATACAGTACAGACCAAAAGTTTGGACACACCTTCTCATTCAAAGAGTTTTCTTTATTTTCATGACTATGAAAATTGTAGATTCACACTGAAGGCATCAAAACTATGAATTAACACATGTGGAATTATATACATAACAAAAAAGTGTGAAACAACTGAAAATATGTCATATTCTAGGTTCTTCAAAGTAGCCACCTTTTGCTTTGATTACTGCCTTGCACACTCTTGGCATTCTCTTGATGAGCTTCAAGAGGTAGTCACCTGAAATGGTCTTCCAACAGTCTTGAAGGAGTTCCCAGAGATGCTTAGCACTTGTTGGCCCTTTTGCCTTCACTCTGCGGTCCAGCTCACCCCAAACCATCTCGATTGGGTTCATGTTCGGTGACTGTGGAGGCCAGGTCATCTGGCGCAGCACCCCATCACTCTCCTTCATGGTCAAATAGCCCTTACACAGCCTGGAGGTGTGTTTGGGGTCATTGTCCTGTTGGAAAAATAAATGATGGTCCAACTAAACGCAAACCGGATGGAATAGCATGCCGCTGCAAGATGCTGTGGTAGCCATGCTGGTTCAGTATGCCTTCAATTTTAAATAAATCCCCAACAGTGTCACCAGCAAAGCACCCCCACACCATCACACCTCCTCCTCTATGCTTCACGGTGGGAACCAGGCATGTAGAGTCTATCCGTTCACCTTTTCTGTGTCGCACAAAGACACGGTGGTTGGAACCAAAGATCTCAAATTTGGACTCATCAGACCAAAGCACAGATTTCCACTGGTCTAATGTCCATTCCTTGTGTTCTTTAGCCCAAACAAGTCTCTTCTGCTTGTTGCCTGTCCTTAGCAGTGGTTTCCTAGCAGATATTCTACCATGAAGGCCTGATTCACACAGTCTCCTCTTAACAGTTGTTCTAGAGATGTGTCTGCTGCTAGAACTCTGTGTGGCATTGACCTGGTCTCTAATCTGAGCTGCTATTAACCTGCGATTTCTGAGGCTGGTGACTCGGATGAACTTATCCTCCGCAGCAGAGGTGACTCTTGGTCTTCCTTTCCTGGGGCGGTCCGCATGTGAGCCAGTTTCTTTGTAGCGCTTGATGGTTTTTGTGACTGCACTTGGGGACACTTTCAAAGTTTTCCCAATTTTTCGGACTGACTGACCTTCAAGTAATGATGGCCACTCGTTTTCCTTTACTTAGCTGCTTTTTTCTTGCCATAATACAAATTCTAACAGTCTATTCAGTAGGACTATCAGGTGTGTATCCACCTGACTTCTCCACAACGCAACTGATGGTCCCAACCCCATTTATAAGGCAAGAAATCCCACTTATCAAACCTGGCAGGGCACACCTGTGAAGTGAAAAACATTTCAGGTGACTACCTCTTGAAGCTCATCAAGAGAATGCCAAGAGTGTGCAAAGCAGTAATCCAAGCAAAAGGTGGCTACTTTGAAGAACCTAGAATATGACATATTTTCAGTTGTTTCACACTTTTTTGTTATGTATATAATTCCACATGTGTTAATTCATAGTTTTGATGCCTTCAGTGTGAATCTACAATTTTCATAGTCATGAAAATAAAGAAAACTCTTTGAATGAGGTGTGTCCAAACTTTTGGTCTGTACTGTATATATATATATATATCAGTTGATTTTGTACCTTAGCGGGTACCATTCCACTTAATGACCAGTGTTTTGACCACCACGAGGGGCATTAAGGAACTTCTGCGACCATACGTTGCCTCTTGGCCATTCAGGACCATGAGTTCCGATGACTGGCATATGGCACGCTTCCATTAGACGATGTCCGATTGGCGCCCCTTTTAGTGGTTGCAGATAGTGACTATGGATGAGCAAATCGACTTCGGATGAAGCATCTGAAGTCGATTCGCTCATCCCTAACAGTGACCGATTCTGCTTTATATTTCTGGCAAAAAAAAAAATAATTTTCTAAGCCGCTGTCTAGAATTTAGGGACATATTCATGCCTATTGTTGCTTTCACAGAAGAAATGGTAGGTCTGAATGGTCCTGAGTGGTCAGTCCTGGGCCGGCAGCTGGTAAATGGACTTAATTCTCTGAACTAACACTTGCATTTTCATCCCGAAGAAGTCAGTGAATGTGACTTGAGTAATCCCGACTTGCTCCGTATTTCCTTTACAGATGTTGTAATGTGCTTACCATTATCTGATGCCAGTGACTAATCTGAGCTGAATGTCACAGCGGGCACTGATTAGCTTTTTAGGATGGCGGCCTTTTATTTGCTGCGTGAAAAGACCTCTAATCCAGTGCTACAGATCAGAGGGCCTGCTGTTCACGTCGGTATCTCTCCTCAGCCTTTCTGATCAAATACAAGTTCTGCATTTGTGTCTCCCATTTCCTAACGGACTGGAGTTTTGCATATGAAATGCACGTAATATTAATAATGGAGAGTGGGGCACGGAGGAGTCTTATCCTGAGTGTGTTATGCAAATAAGGCCTCTCTCTTAGGAGGCAGAAGTTAGAATAATCACTTTACTTGCTTTTAGCTGCTGCCTGATAGAGATAATGGACAGATTTACAAGTCTACAAAACATAATTAGGATTTAGGGCTGAGGACTGGGACAGTTATCGGGAATGAATGTTCCTACGAATGCTCGTTCCTGATAATTGCCCCATGTAAAGGTGCCGCTGATCAGCCATTGCTGCTACAGTACGTCCGGTACATGCATGGTGGAAGCTGGGCGCTTAAAGGGGTTCTTCGGGCTTTTAATATTGATGACCTATCCTCAGCAGCGGTGAACAGGAAGAGAGATGGGAGACGGCACGTGCACACTCCTCATACAGCTGATCGGCAGGGATGCCAGGTGTCGGACCCCGCCAATCTGATATTGATGACCTATCCTGAGGATAAGTCATCAATATTAAAAGCCCGAAGAACCCTTTTAAGGATGGTACCATAGCCATCAGGTGACCACTGTGTTATACAGCAGAGACCCACAGACAGCTGAAGTTGTCTCCAATCACGGACATTTAACCGCTCAGATTCCATATTTATTGTGAACCCAGCATCTGAGAGGTCATTAAGAGGGAGTGGACCCACGTAAACCCCCACCCTCCCCATCCCACAACAAGATCACAGTAGCCCTTCGTTTTTTTTTGCAGCTCGGAGCCTTGTGAAAACTCACAAACTTGCCATTGTAAAGTTCCTATTAAGCTCTGCCTCAGGCACTACTTAATAGAAGCACAGCATTTTTGCCATGGACTCCAATAGAATTTTATTGCAGTCTATGGTAATAGCGATCCAATAATCGCATGTCAATAAAAAGTTTAAATAAAAGTAAAAAAAAAAAATGAAAGAATAACAATTGAAATCATTCCCTCTCCAATTTTACTAATAAAAAAATATGAACAAAAATATAAACATGATTGGTATCTGCGTGTTCCAAAATGCCTGAACTATTACAAAAACACATTTATCCAGTTACTTACTACCTTTTGACTAAAAATCCAGCAGATTCACAAAATTTGTGGGCATATTACGTTGGGAGCAGCAATGCGACCACATTGATAATCATTAGGTGTGTTGTGACATAACTGCAATCTACATATTCCATGGCCAAGTCATCATGTAGCCCTAGCCTTGAACATAGCTTACTCAATGGTACCATCATCAGTGCCAGCTCATGCCCTCATTTATAATGCCTGTCCTATGCTTTTTTAACAGTGTCACCCGTATTCCTCTGCCACTTCTGCCTCTCATTAGAGTGAAGGCTCATGCCCCTTCCAACACTGCCAACCCCATGCAAATGACCACAGTGCCAACCACGTGCCTAGGTACAGCACATTATGAGTGATCTAGGTGTGTGGGGAGTATCTCTCAAAGAGAACAAGTCAGTATGAACAAGAAGCCACCATTGATATATTCTGTGCCCATCCCTCTACTGATCAGCCATAATTTTGCTCTGACCAGATGTATGCCAGTCATATTATGGGTATACACGACCTCTAGGGAGAGCGTAAATACCAGACCTCCAATCTCTGGATTTTATGATTTAGAATCTGTTTTAATCTCCATAAAATTACATTTTAACCGGATAGACAAAGGATTACAGTCTGGTCGGATTATAGTATACCACCCTATAATAAATAATCCACATAACAGAAACAATGTGGGACAAATCCTACTAAGGCATCGCAGGGAGACATTACCAACAGCATAGAAGGTGGAAAAAAGACAGACATGAGGGTGATAGGTCAAGCCTCCACACGTGTCACTCATGGCCTGAAGAGAGGACACAACTGATGTCTAAGGTCGTTCTGCATTTCTGTTTCATACTAACCTATTTTAGAAAGAAAACAGAATTGAATTATTTAGGTGGTTGCTATGTTCTCCAGCACTCAGCAATTCTCCTGGTACAACTTTGACTTTATTGCTGGTCAAAGTGTGAACTTCTCCTACTCGAGACAGCTGCTGGTTTCTAGGACAGTACAGCAATACAGGATGAAAGCCCCATTCACCACCACCTCCTGTACCTAACGAGGGTGGACATATCATTAGTGCAGTGGTCCTGTATGTATAGAGATCAGTGCTACCATAAAAATAAAGATATTGCCCACTCCTGTCCACTAGATTGCAAACCAGGGATTTTGCTAACTTCCATATATGTCTCATAATTATAGACACATTGGTAGATGTTTTTCAGGAGAGCCATTTATGAGGTGGTCAATAGCTAGCACCCTTCTCAAATGATCACTTACAAAACACAGGGACAAGAGTCCACTTGAGTAGTTACCGTAGTTAGTGTATGGCACAGTGCTGCTGAGCCAAGCAGCACCTTGCTCTAGTTAGTGTATGGGGAGGAGGACCAGTGGCTGGAGCTGGGCCTGCCTAGAGAGGTAGATAGTCTAAGATCCAACAGGGTGGGGATGGACCGCCGTCTATGCCATGGGACTGCTCTGGACTTCTGCCACAGTCTGGGCTTCTTGAGTAAGTGCCCGTCTTTGGTGAGGAGACCGCCTTGAGAAAATCAAAGGGTTGTGGATCACTTCCAATTTAATGGCTTATGCACACGACCATTGAATGTTTTGCACTCCGCAAATCGCTGTAAAATAAAGTAGAAGGGCTTGGTGATTGAAAATAAACTTAACTACACTCACCTAAAGAATTATTAGGAACACCTGTTCTATTTCTCATTAATGCGATTATCTAGTCAACCAATCACATGGCAGTTGCTTCAATGCATGTAGGGTTGTGGTCCTGGTCAAGACAATCTCCTGAACTCCAAACTGAATGTCAGAATGGGAAAGAAAGGTGGGCTACAACAGCAGAAGACCCCATCAGGTACCACTCATCTCCACTACAAATAGGAAAAAGAGGCTACAATTTGCACGAGCTCACCAAAATTGGACTGTTGAAGACTGGAAAAATGTTGCCTGGTCTGATGAGTCTCGATTTGTGTTGAGACATTCAAATGGTAGAGTCCGAATTTGGCGTAAACAGAATGAGAACATGTATCCATCATGCCTTGTTACCACTGTGCAGGCTGGTGGTGGTGGTGTAATGGTGTGGGGGATGTTTTCTGGGCACACTTTAGGCCCCTTAGTGCCAATTGGCCATCGTTTAAATGCCACGGGCTACCTGAGCATTGTTTCTGACCATGTCCATCCCTTCATGACCACCATGTACCCATCCTCTGATGGCTACTTCCAGCAGGATAATGCTCCATGTCACAAAGCTGGAATCATTTCAAATTGGTTTCTTGAACATGACAATGAGTTCACTGTACTCAAATGGCCCCCACAGTCACCAGATCTCAACCCAATAGAGCATCTTTGGGATGTGGTGGAACGGGAGCTTCGTGCCCTGGATGTGCATCCCTCAAATCTCCATCAACTGCAAGATGCTATCCTATCAATATGGGCCAACATTTCTAAATAATGCTATCAGCACATTCTTGAATCAATGCCACGTAGAATTAAGGCAGTTCTGAAGGCAAAAGGGGGTCCAACACCGTATTAGTATGGTGTTCCTAATAATTCTTTAGGTGAGTGTATATAAGTGCAACAGACCTGGTGGGAGACGTGAGGGTAGAAGACGAGAGTGGTAGTGGTGTGAGGATGGTGTCACTCATGGTGGCAGCTGTCATGCTCCAGTGCTCCCTTGGGAAGTGCACAGTGAGGAGGGAGCATACCTGATGGTAATATTCCTAGGGGCCACACCCTGGTCAGGGTCTCCTGCCTGTTGGAAAGATGGGTGCCCTTAATGTGGGTAGCAGCGTGAAGTGCAAGGCAGGAAATGGAGAAATTGGAATAGAGGTAGAGGTAGCTAATGGAACAAGTAAACACAGAGGCCATGATGTATCATGCCTTTACTCCAGAATTCAGATTTTTTGGGCTCACTTGTGACTTTTTGCATTTTTACACCACTCACTGCAGGTAATATAGGTTGAGAAGTGGGTGTGATTAGCTTGGTTAATGAGTTTCACTTCAGATTTATCACTGAGACTTTTCGCAATCTCACTCCGGCAGGTGGGTGGCGTAGGAAAAATGGAGCAGCTTTTCTAGACGAAAGTGTTAGGTTTAAGGATAAGACAATTTTATCAAACAACATGTGACATTTGATAAATGTGGTATAAAGTATGCTAACGCAGACTCAAGCAAAACTGACTTCAAATATTCGCCTCATCATAAATTCCCATCAGAATCTGCAGAGATGCAATTTCAAATAAACTGTTCTATACCAATTCATCCAGGTGTGTGTCACAAGTGTAATAATCTGTCTGCATTTCCTTCAGTGGTGCAGGCTCTTCTTCTCAATCAGCAGGGATACGAACAGGGGCCAGAAGCCTTTACAATATACCTAAACGAGTGCTGCCATTCTGGGTATGACCAGGGGCTGTGACCTTTAGACCTGGCCAGGTGCTGGGAAGTCTATAGCCTTGTGCGTTACCTTCACAGATTTCCACACACACCCTCTTGTTATGGCTGCTTGACCTTCTTATGGAATTCTGAACTACAATCCTTCTTGGAGAAGCTTCCTGGTCTTTACCCTGGGTCTCTGTATGCTGACTGTGGCTGCTACTTAACTGACTATGCATTTAGCTGCTCACACTTTAGCTACCAGATCTAGATGAGTCTAACTGAACAGGAAAGTGCCTACCCCAGGGGTTAGGAGTGCGCCTTCCTTAGAGAGCATACAAAAACTGAAAGAAGTTTGGAATGAAATAAAAAATGAAATAAATGGATACCTACAAGCTGACTATGTTCTTTAAAGGGGTTTTCCGACACTTTTTAACTGATGAGTGACCTGTCCTCTGGTGGGGCTTCCGACACCTGGGACTCTGCCAATCAGCTGTTTGAGAAGGCACCAGTGCGTGCTGTAGTGCCATGGCCTTCTCGCAGCACATCCTAGGCCAGTGATGTCACGTTCATCGGTCACGTGGCCTAGGCGTCGCTCAGCTCCATTGAAGTGAGCGATATTAAGCACAGCCAGTATACAATATACAGCGCTGTGCTTGTTTAGCTGCAACAAATCGAGAGGATAGGTCATCGGTTAGAGTTGGAAAACACAGACACTTCTGATTCTGTGAGCTGGTAACTCCATACTGCCATAATAGCAGAATTACAACCTACCGATACACTGGGAAAGAAACGGAGCAAGTCTGCCAATGAACTTCATTCTTGTCGATGGATGATAACTGGTATTGCATCTCAGTTCCATTCAAATGTACATAAATTATGTTAATCACAGCAAAATAAACCTTGAGGTAACCGTCTACCACCTACAACTCAGTCTTCTTCATCGGTCCCCTCTCTTCAGCCCTTTCTGGCATGGCATATAGTCCCATGTAAAAAACATCACTCATCTCCCTTCAGCCCCTCCAACATACAGTCTCATGTAAAAAAACATTGCTGTCCTCCCTTCAGCCCCTTCCAACATGCAGTCCCATGAAGAAGAAAAAAACATCACTGCCCTTCCTTCAGCCCCTCAATAAACAGTCTCATGAAAATGACATCTCTGTCCCCTGTGACATGCAGTCCCATGTAAATAACATCCCCCCTCCCTTCAGCTCCCTGTAACATACAGTCCCATGTAAAAATATCCCTCTCCTCCTCCTTAGCCTTCTGCAAAAAGGGTCCTAAGTAAAAGAAAAATAAATCTTTATTCGCATCCACACACCAATCTGCAAAAACCAGCTCCTCTCTCCACTACAAGCCTCTCCTGTAATCTGGAGGCCACACCCACTAGATGACAAGACTCCGCCTCTTCCTCTGACATCATACCAACTAGGAGCACCTCTATTCTATTCCCAGGGTAGCAGAAGACCTGGCGCAGGCAGACGCTGGTATACTGCCTCATAGGCTTCAGGCCTAACATGGTTTGCGTGGAGCTCAAGACCGCCACCTCTTATAGCTCAATGTCGATCAGTCGATTGTGTTGTCAATTGTTTGTGTCTAGTTTTTGAAGTTATTCCCTATACACAGGGCAAGAAATAACTGATCGGTGGGATTTGACCAGTGGGAAGCTCACCAATCCTGTTCCCTGTCCTGATGGAACATGCATCCTGCCACTCCATACATTCTGTATGGGACTGCTGAGCATAGCTTAAAGGGGTTGTCTGAGTTATGGAAAAAAATAAAATAGCACTGTAAATCGGATGGTCAGCGATATATAACTAAGCTAAGCAAGTTTTAGGCAAAAAAAATATCTATTTCCTCCCTGGTTCTCTTCTGGCCCTTTGTTTACTGGCAATAAAAACAAACTCTGCCCCTCCCCCTGCACTGCTAAGGGCCCTTTCACACCTGCGTTATAGTCTTCCGGCATAGAGTTCCGTCGTCGGGGCTCTATGCCGGAAGAATACTGATCAGGATTATCCTAATGCATTCTGAATGGACAGTCCGTCCTTCAGGATGCATCAGGATGTCTTCCGTTCCGGAACGGAACGTTTTTTGGCCGCAGCAAATAGCGCAGCATGCTGCGCTTTTTGCTCCGGCCAAAAATCCGGAACACTTGCCGCAAGGCCGGATCCGGAATGAATGCCCATTGAAAGGCATTGATCCGGATCCGGCCTTAAGCTAAACGTCGTTTCGGCGCATTGCCGGATGCGACGTTTAGCTTTTTCTCAATGGTTACCATGGCTGCCGGGACGCTAAAGTCCTGGCAGCCATGGTAAACTGTAGTGGGGAGCGGGGAGCAGCATACTTACCATCCGTGCGGCTCCCGGGGCGCTCCAGAGTGACGTCAGGGCGCCCCAGGCGCATGGATGACGTGATCGCATGGATCACATGATCCATGCGCATGGGGCGCTCTGACGTCATTCTGGAGCGCCCCGGGAGCCGCACGGACTGTAAGTATACCGCTCCCCCGCTCCTACTATGGCAACCAGGACTTTAATAGCGTCCTGGGTGCCATAGTAACACTGAAAGCATTTTGAAGACGGATCCGTCTTCAAATGCTTTCAGTACACTTGCGTTTTTCCGGATCCGGCGTGTAATTCCGGCAAGTGGAGTACACGCCGGATCCGGACAACGCAAGTGTGAAAGAGGCCTAAGGGAGTGAATACAAGAGCTGCCCTGAGTGACATGTCTGCCTGCTGGGAGACTCTGCAGCATGTTGTATTTGTAGAACTACAAGTCCCAGCTCTATAATGGGACTTGTAGTAAATACAAGAGCTGCCCTGAGTGACATGTCTGCCTGCTGGGAGACTCTGCAGCATGTTGTATGTGTAGAACTACAAGTCCCAGCTCTATAATGGGACTTGTAGTAAATACAAGTGCTGCCCTGAGTGACATGTCTGCCTGCTGGGAGACTCTGCAGCATGTTGTATTTGTAGAACTACAAGTCCCAGCTCTATAATGGGACTTGTAGTAAATACAAGTGCTGCCCTGAGTGACATGTCTGCCTGCTGGGAGACTCTGCAGCATGTTGTATGTATAGAACTACAAGTCCTAGCTGTACAATAATACTGCTAATACACACAGGATCTTCCCCCTACCTGCAATGCTCTGCAGAACTTCTCTTTCAGCTCCTGTGCCCAGCATTTGTCTCCTCACTGCCTGCAGCTACACAGTAAGGCTGGGTTCACACCTGAGCGTTCTGAAACGAGCGCTCTATATGTGCGATTGTACGGGCGTTTACAATCGCGCATACAGAGACAGGCGTGCACACATTGTCGCGCGTTCCCGAATATCTATGTGCGGGAACGCGCGACAAACGCCCCAAAAAAAAGCTCAAGCACTTGTTTGAGCGTCGGGCGTTTTACAGCGCGATCGTACGCGCTGTAAAACGCCCAGGTGAGAGCCATTCCCATAGGGAAGCATTGGTTCTTGCCTGTTGTGCGTTTTACAGCGCGTAGGAACGCGCTGTAAAACGCTCAGGTGTGAACCCAGCCTAAGGCTACTTTCACACTAGCGTTCGATCGGATCCGTTCTGAACGGATCCGATCATATTAATGCAGACGGTGGCTCCGTTCAGAACGGATCCGTCTGCATTATATTGGCAAAAAAAAGCTAAGTGTGAAATTAGCCTGAGCGGATCCGTCCAGACTTTTACATTGAAAGTCAATGGGGGACGGATCCGTTTGAAGATTGAGCCATATTGTGGCATCTTCAAACGGATCCGTCCCCATTGACTTACATTGTAAGTCTGGACGGATCCGCACGCCTCCGCACGGCCAGGCGGACACCCGAACGCTGCAAGCAGTGTTCAGGTGTCCGCCTGCTGAGCGGAGCGGAGGCTGAACGCCGCCAGACTGATGCAGTCTGAGCGGATCCGCATCCATTCAGACTGCATCAGGGCTGGACGGAAGCGTTCAGGTCCGCTCGTGAGCCCCTTCAAACGGAGCTCACGAGCGGACAGCCGAACGCTAGTGTGAAACTAGCCTAAACACGTCAGCCCTGGGTCTGTGCAGCTGAAGGGGTTAAGAATCCTGGGAGTGAGCAATAAGCAGCAGCTGGCAGTGCAGGGGGCGTGGCCAGCACTGTGAGATCTCCTGTACAGATCTCTCAGGCTTGTGCACAAACATTATCAGAGCAGGGAGAGAAGCTGACATCACAGGTCATGTGACCCTCAGTGAAATCTGAGAAACCAGCCACTGGAGATAAAGTGAGTGAATTGGAAAGCTGTTACATTTGCCTAGTTAGAAACACAGAAAGAATAAAAAAATAACTCGGACAACCCCTTTAAGATCGGCTGCCACCCAAACACAAATTGGCTTGACAAAAGGCCGTATCACGTTATGGCCCGAAACATTGCTACAGTAATGCAGTATCTATGGCTGGAGTAATAAAGAAATGATTAACTGCAATTGGAGTGCTGTCTGAAGTCGTTTGTCTGCATCTAAGTTACAAGGTCCTTAGGTGAAGTAGGACCAAAACAGGACCAGCACCCTACAAAAGCCCCAAGTTGGATAAGTGCTGTGGCTGATATACTTATAAAAATATGTTCCATTTATAATATTGGTAACTTCTTATATGTCACAGGGGTATTTGAACCCCTTCAGACACTAGATCCCAGGTGGGACTGCTACCTCTGCGCCCACTATAGGTACAGCCCTGCTTCTACCCTCTTGTCTCATTGGTATGTAAAGGGTTTGTGCCACCAAAAATGTTCTATGTTTTTCAAACCAGCATCTGGATCTGAATAATTTTGTAATTGCATGCAATTAAACATTTTGTATAGCCACTGAGTAATTGAAATAAATGTATAGCGCCACATGCTGTTTGTTCTTTTACCTATTTCTCTGTCCACCTCTCTGAGGTGGTCGAACGCGCTCAGTTTAAATCTTCAACTACCACAAGCCATATTCTCTGTTCACAGTTAAAGGGAACCTGTCACCGGGATTTTGTGTATAGAGCTGAGGACATGGACTGCTAGATGGCGTTAGCACATCCGCAATACCCAGTCCCCATAGCTCTGTGTGCTTTTATTGTGTAAAAAAAAAAACGATTTAATACATATGCAAATTAACATAAGATGAGTCCTGTATGTGAGATGAGTCAGGGACCGGACTCATCTTAGGTTAATTTGCATATGTATCAAATCGTTTTTTTTACACAATAAAAGCACACAGAGCTATGGGGACTGGGTATTGCGGATGTGCTAGCGCCATCTAGCAGTCCATGTCCTCAGCTCTATATACAAAATCCAGGTGACAGGTTCCCTTTAAAGGATAAGAGCTACAGCAGAAAGGACAAGCACTGAGAGAAAGGGCATGCTTCCTGAGCTGGCAGCCTTAAATAAATCTAGCAGAACAATCGGAGCAATGAATGGGGAGATTTCTGGATCCATGTCAGGTACAGGACTGGTTCTAGCTTTGTTAGAAAGATATTACCATGTACTAGATGATGTCCAATGGAGGTGGTGTAGGGTCCCTACGTGTCTAGACTGTCTTCCAGGTTAGCTTTGCAGCGAATGATTCAGGATTATTCCAGAGGTGACAAGGGATGGTTCATCTAATCCTTTGATTGGGTACGAGAATTCTGGAATCTGAGAACCAGTTGAACACCAGTGATGTAATTTGTCTGATGCTCCTTTGTAGAGTTTAGAGCAGCCGTCACCCTTTCCCCCATATTGTCTTTTCAGTTGAGACCCTGTTAACACTATTTGTATAAGGTCCGGCGCACATCACCATTTTGTTTTTCATTCTTCTGATCCATCAGAAAAAGAAAGATACATTTAAAAAAAAAAAACAGATCCATTATTTTGGGCATCAGTTTGCACTAAAAATAGCTTTTTTTGAGCATCAGTTATGATCAGTTTGCATCAGTTTGTGTCACTTCCGTCAGAGATTAGTTATTTTTGACCAGGACTGTTTTTCCTTCTAAAATAATGGATCTCAGTCAGAAATGGCTAAAACAGGTGCCAAATGAGCATAACGGAAGCTTAAAATATGGGATCCATTTTTTTCTTTATTCTTCTGATGGAAAAATAATCGGTGGTGTGAACCCGGCCTAAAGTCTTTTTTTAGTTGCTACCTCTATATGAAGATATTGTCATACGTCACCCATAATAAATACCGTAATCTTTCCTTTTCATTTGGACTTTACAATTCGGTGTCGGCAGCTGTGAATACTGAGCTCTATCAAACTCCCTCCCAGATAGAAAATAGGATCTACATCTGAGAAAATGGCCATGTTACTGTCAGTACATATTTTGCAAGGGGTCAGCAATTTGCTTAGACACAGTTATCCGATAAATAGGCGACTTTCGCAGCAGCCTACTGTCCCTTATGTCCAGTGTTCAAAGATTTGCTCAAGGAAAAGCCTTTCTGACTATTGACTGAGCGCACAATAAAACTGCCCTTGTTCTGCATGTTACTTACCATCTGTTCCCATTCTCTGAGCTTTACTATTTAAAATTCATGGTAAAGCAGGACTTCAAATACAAAAAAAGTACATTATGTGCAGACTGTGTAAACATGGTGCGCTGCTGAGTGTTGTGGTGCTCCAGGGGTCACTCGGGCTGGATCACACATAAACTGCTCGTACATATCAGTCCAGCAGCAGTGGGTCCTGGAACATATTTGCAATTTATTTAGTCATAAATTCAGATAAAAAGAGTAAAACATCTGTCGCTAAAAAACCTCATCATCAGTGCACATATTCTGGCCCATTTTTACATTTGCAGTTTCCCTCTGTGCTGCCATTAGTTTAGTCTAATTCATAAATTAGGCGCATCTATGGTAGTCCTTGCGCCTGGCGAGAAAACTTTGCCAAACCTGGCTGGCGTCGTTTTTCCAGGCATAAATGTTAGAAAAATTGCCAGACCCGGCCCCCCGGCACATTCCCACTCCAGCTGTTTTGAAACTACAATTCCCAGCATGCTCCGTTCATTTCTATGGGAGTTCAGGAACAGAGCAAGTATGCATGCTGGGAGTTGTAGTTTCACAACAGCTGGAGTGCGTGCCGGAGGTTGCCTACCCCTGGACTAGATATTAAAAAAGGGTATTGCAACTATTTTTTTGACTAAAACAGTCAAATAACCCCCATAAATAACCCCAGGCCAGTATAGATAGCTGAGTACCGTTTAAAAAAAATTTTGGGGAAATTTGTCCTGTGTTTTTTTTTTTATTGAATCGACCCCACGTGTCATATTAGTGAATGGGAACTGGTGAAGAACCTCTGACCCGAGGGTAGTGCCCTGAGGTCGTTCATGTGGTAGAATAGCTGGTCCGCAGTGTGTTACATTACCAGCAAAGTGGAAGACATTTTACCAAATCTCATCCACGTGTTGTGTGGACAAGCTCTGAACCTCTCTTTGTTACCCAGTGCAACCAATCAGGGCCCAGCTTTCATCTTTCCAGAGCAGTTGAAGAAATGAAAGCTTCACTGGGATTGGTTGCTATAGGCAACAAAGACAGTCTTTAGACAGCTCCTAGGCCCCAGTGCAAAATATGTAATGGGCCCTCACTCATCAGCTGTCTTTTTATGTGGCCTTCGGGTCTAAAAAAAATTCTGCCACTATTTAGCGTAAAAATGTCAAACAACCTTTTTGCAACTTTTTGAACATTTATGTGATTTTTTTTGTCGCACAGGCGTTCTTGCGCCGCATTTGACACACAGGAGTGTTGAGGGTGTGGAGGGGCTGGCACACAAAGTGCTGAAGGTGCACCTAATTTTTGACGAGGTGCATCTAACACCAGCAAAACCAGCAGAAAAGGAGAGTAAAAGACCAGCGTAAAAAGCCGGTCATTGTAATTTGCAGCGTCCGGGCCACAGGGGCGCATGAGAGTGTAGATGGCTGCAGTGGCGTACACACAATCCATGGGGCCCCGGTGCGAAACTGATCTATGGGGCCCCCTCCCCGTCGCCCCCCCCCCCAACCTGCCTCCTAGCCCCCCCCCCCCACTACCTCCCCTACCAGTGGTGTAACTATAGTGTTATGGGCCACAGTGCAAACATTTTTTCAAAGAACCGGCAGATTTTTTTACTAAGGGCTCTTTCCGTGCGGCTAATCCGTGGCGTGACTGAGTGCCAAGCCCCATTCTAGACAGCAGAGACACGGAGCAGTAACATGATTGACTGTGATCTTTTTACTACAAAATCACGGTGACAACTTTATGTCTCTGTGATTTTGTAGTAAAGAGATCACAGAGAGGCACGGAGCATAATCAGTCATGTTAATGCTCTGTGTCTCTGCTGTCCGGAACGGGGCTTGGCTCTCATTTACGCAGCGGATTCCTCGCACGGGATCCGCTTGTGTTAAAGAGCCCTAAGCCCAATGCATGGCTACACTCACCTAGTCCTAATAAAATCTGGTCCTACCTCATCCAGGGTGTCGCTGGCGTCGGCGTGATGTCCGCTTGATCCAGAACAAGGTCCCTGTGGTGAGAAAAAAAGAATAATCACATAAGGAAGGGATGGTGACTGCCCCTGTGAAATCACCAGCTGGCCTGTAAGACTGAGCCATGCCAATGTGTAGCAGGGTAATCTAGGACATTTCCCCTAAGTGCAACCACACGGTACTAATGCCCACCTTGTGGCCCCTCACAGTAGTTATGCCCACCTTTGTTCCCGTCACAGTAATTATGCCCAGATATGTGCCCCCTCATAGTAATTATGCCAAATATGTGTCCCCTTACAGTAGTAATGCCAGATTATGTGCCCCCTCACAGTATTAATGCCAGACTATGTGCCCCTCACCTAGTAACGCCAGATTATATGCCCCTTACAGTAGTAATGCCAGATTATGTGCCCCTCACAGTATTTATGCCCAGTTATGTGCCCCCTCAAAGTAAATATGCCCACATATGTGCCCCCTCAGAGTGGTTATGCCAGATTACGTGTCCTCTCACAGTAATAATGCCAGATTATGTGCCCCTTCACAGTATTTATGCCCGGTTATGTGCCCCCTCAAAGTAAATTTGCCCAGATATGTGTCCCCTCAGAGTGGTTATGCCAGATTATGTGCCCCTCACATTAGATATGCTCACATATGTGCCCCTCACATTGGTTATGCCAGATTAGGCTCCTTTCACACTAGCGTTCGTCGGTCCGCTCGTGAGCTCCGTTTGAAGGAGCTCACGAGCGGACCCGAACGCCTCCGTCCAGCCCTGATGCAGTCTGAATGGAGCAGATCCGCTCAGACTGCATCAGTCTGGCGGCGTTCAGCCTCCGCTTCGCTCAGCAGGCGGACACCTGAACGCTGCTTGCAGTGTTCAGCTGTCCGCCTGGCCGTGCGGAGGCGAGCGGATCCGTTCAGACTTACAATGTAAGTCAATGGGAACGGATCCGCTTGAAGATGAGCCCATATGGCTCAATCTTCAAGCGGATCCGTCCCCCATTGACTTTACATTGAAAGTCTGAACGGATCCGCTCAGGCTGCTTTCACACTTAGAATTTTTTCTATTAGAAGTTATTAATGCAGACGGATCCACATCCCAACCTGCAAAAACTCATTTCAGGGAGGTGCACTTCTCATTTCAGGGAGGTTTTCTTTCTTTTTTTTTCACGAACATTTTATTACATTTTCCAAACATATGAAGTATCTGCACACTTTGCTCTATGGTATGGAGGACCGGGCTCATTACCCTGCCCCAAATTATCATATTTATATATATGATTAAAGCATCCAGGGGGTGTGAATTTAACACTGGGGTAAATAATATAATTAAAATGGAGGGTTAGGCTACTTTCACACTTGCATTCGGTGCGGATCCGTCTGGTATCTGCACAGACGGATCCGCACCTATAATGCAAACGCTTACATCCGTTCATCGTTTGTTCATGATAGTGCAAACGGATCCGTTTTGACTTTACATTGAAAGTCAATGGGGGACGGATCAGTTTTTTTGAAAATTGAGCCATACTGTGTCAACTTCAAACGGATCCGTCCCCATTGACTTACATTGTAAGTCTGGACGGATCCGCACGCCTCCGCACGGCCAGGCGGACACCCGAACGCTGCAAGCAGCGTTCAGGTGTCCGCCTGCTGAGCGGAGGACAAACGGTGCCAGACTGATGCATTCTGAGCGGATCCGCGTCCACTCAGAATGCATTAGGGCTGGACGGAAGCGTTCGGGGCCGCTTGTGAGAGCCTTCAAACGGAACCCACAAGCGGAGCCCCGAACGCAAGTGTGAAAGTAGCCTTAAATGTGTAAATGTATTTTTTTTTAAAAATGCATCTCTCTCAATAGTTATATAGCTACTGAATGAGACAAAAGGGATCCCTTTAACATATATATCTCCTTGAGAAGCCAATTTGACCCTAAAGGGTTAATTCAACCTGTAATCTAAACTCTGTCCTGTCACTTCTCTTATCTCTCTGCTCTGCTATCTGACTGAGATAAACCTTTCCGGGAGATATTGTTTCACATGCGGGTGTCAGGGAGCCGCTATCTAATAGCGGGAGACTCCCTGAACCTCCGGGAGAGTTGAGATCCCCGGATCCGCTCTGAACGGAGCCTCCGTCTGCATTAATATGATCGGATCCGTTCAGAACGGATCCGATCGAACGCTAGTGTGAAAGTAGCCTTACATGCCCCGTCACAGTAGTTATGCCTTCATATGTGCCCCCTCATAGTTATGCCTTTATATGTGCCCCCTCACAGTAGTTATGCCACATTAGGTGCCCCCTCAAATTAGTTATGGCAGATTAGGTGCCCCTCAGTAGAGATGCCAACTTTTGTGCCCCCTCACTCTAGTTGTTCCCATCAATCCCCTCTGCCCCTCTGCCCCTCTGCCCCCTGCCCCCCTGCCCCCAGTCTGCAGCATTAGAAAAAAAAATTCTTACATACTTACCTTCTTCCCTGATGAGAGTAGGCAGCTTGCCGGGTTTTTAGGTCTCCTCCCACAGTGACAGGCAGCAGCGCGATCTGGGGCCAGCAGGGGGAGCTCCTGAGCTCTGAAGATCAGTGAAGCAGGGAGCAGAGAGGTTTCCCTGCTTCACTATAGAAACGGAACTGCCGGCCCTGTGTGTGTGAGTGCGTGCCCCCCCCCCCCCTCCCTTACTTGACCCTCCGGCCCCCCCACCCCCCATATTATACATGTAATGGTGGCATGGAGCGCTCTGATGGGGCCCGAAATTGCCACTGTACTTCATGCCGGGCCCCACCAGAGCGCTCCATTACATGTGAGTACAGCGGGAGCCCTGCCAGCGGCCTGGGGGGGGTCCACAGGCGGCCGGGCCCCCTGGAGTGCCGGGCCCGGTCGCAACTGCGACCCCTGCGACCCTGGTATGTACGCCACTGGATGGCTGGATGGGTGCAGTAGTCATACTCATGGTTTCCTGAAGCTCCCTGGGCGCGATGTGCAGTGACGGGAAGGATGTACGGTTCTTACCTTTGGGGCACACGCTGGTTCTTGGGATCTTCTGCTTGATACCGGTTGAGGTGCCCTTAATGTTGCTGTTTTACAGTGCGAGTCGGGGTCCCGGTTGCCGTGACGCCAGCACCTTGTGGGCCAAATATAGTGAGGTATAATGATGAGACTGGTTCTGATATAACAAATCCATAGTACTTTACTACAGCCGGTCGGCAGGTGATCCACACAAGCACTATTCACATGAAATGCAGTCCATACAGTCGATTCAAGTGGTTCCCAAAGGTTGTATATGGAGGCTATCTTCTCTCTCTCTCAATCAGACTGGTCAATCTCTCCTTTTCTCAACCTAAAGGGATGCACTTTCTCCATCATGAGATATATATAAGCATATGATATCCACAGTATCCCCAGAGGGATACAGTCTCTGAACAGGGTGCCCTCCTGCCCTTTGGTTATGGTGGGCAGGTTGTGCTACACCCCAGATTGACATTACCGCTCCTACGCCCTGCTTCTATCTGTGTATGCTAATATCATGTCAGCTTGTGTATTTATTTAAGGTCCACTATAATAAGCATTTCTATTTCTAATGTAACTGTTATGTTGACGTGTAATATGCCTGGTTCACCAGCAGGTGGCAGCAAACACGGCAGAGCTGTACTTAGCTAGAATGGAACCTTCCATTCCATTCTGACCCCCCTCTGTGGAGGAGTGGGCGAGTCCCACTTCCTGCAGTAAGGGTGGGGATAAGAGTTAGCTAGTTCCAGCTTACCCCTTGCCAAGGAAGGGTGTGCTGGGCACGTCTCTTCTGGACATGCCCAAGCAAGTCAGAGCACCCTCAGCTCTGCTGGCCATGGAGGCCAAAGCATTAAGCCTCATGAGCAAGGAGTATAGTTCCCTAGCATAACTTAAGAGACAGACTACAAAGAGAGAAAGTGCAGCAGACAGAAGAATCTGAGATATACAGCCAGCGCCAGCCTGTCAGTACAGCAGAGCCAAAGAGAAACAAGTGTAGCAGAGATGAGTTTGCCTGCCAAGTTTTAATGCTAAAGCCTGCTGGGACCAAGATAAAGCTTGAAGATTGTACTGGATGAACATTTATTCAAGTAAAGCTGCTGTTCAACTTTATATAAGGTCTGAACTTGATTCTTTCTTCAATCCCTCAATTATTCCCCCTATTTATTGCTTCGGAGCCTAAGCCTGGGGTCCAGCTTTATCCAGGTAGGAGCACCGTGACACACATAAAAGGACATTTTAGGCCGCACTATACCACTCGGCATTCCTATACCTGGTTCGCATTACATAGAGGGCCCTAGGTGGAGGCGCCCATTGTAACTGGTGTCACAAACAGGATTTACTTGCATGCCTTTATATTACAAGGCCTATAGACTTGTCAAAAAAAACTTTAAAAATGACTTTATTATGTTTACTGCGAAGCGACAGGCGCAGAAAAGTGCGTGTTGGCATCTGAGGGGTTAATCTGCCATCTTTCCCTGTTATGGCATATCTTCTTCTTGCACCCCAAGAGCGGGAAAAACAGGGAACGCCCAGCCCTAGAGCGGGAAGCTACAGCCCTGCCCACAGGGAACAACCTGATGCAAATATACAGAAAGGAAACTCCACCCCAAAAGCTCCTCCCCCCTCACCAGTTCATTGTGGCTAAAGAGGAAATAAGATGGCATGGCCTAAACCGAACTGGGGCGGAATGGTCTGGGGAGATGAAATGCCTGAGATGAAGGCTTCCCTGCAGGAGATTCATGTGTCCCAACTGCAGCGACACCCCGGGAAACAGTCTGAGGCATCCGCCGAGTCGGCTGGTGCGGGGGAGGTAGCCAGAGTACCCACTACTCCGCCCAGGAAGAGCGGGACATTTGTGGGACTAAACCCTAGCATGTACCATGTGGGACTACAGAAGAGCCATAGAAGACTGGGTGGTCCGTGTGTTGGATCGACCACAGCTGAGAGACCCAGAATTGGAGAGGAAAAGAGGAACTGTCATCTGGTTCTCTGTAGAGACAGGCACCGGCTTCCTAAGGGACGATGAAACTGGTGAGGAGCTGTTTGTCAATCGTCGCTCAATTAAGTGCCCCTATCTGCCCCAGGCCTGGCACAGCTTGTACAAAGGAGATCAAGTTGAGTATACTCCCATAGAGTCCCACAAGGGAACCTTCGCTACCGGAGTGACCCTTCTGGAGAAGCCCCTTATCCCAGCGCTGGCACCGGAGTGCTGGTAGGAAGACCCAGCAGGTGTGGGTCGGGTCCGATGCCTGCAGGAGACCGCAGGGGAGGTACTGCGCTTCTGTGAAAAACCCCAACCAAAGCCGGAGCTTCTAATGCCTGGTCTGCCACCACCACCAACGTACCAACTGGGATGCGCATGTACCACAGCATTTATGTATAGCCCGACGATAGTGCAATGCCAGTTACCGTGGAAGATGGCGTCGGCGATGACGAGAGACACCCAGGATTCACCACCACGACCGGAGGATTGGCTACCAGCTCCTTTGCAGCCAGATATCCTGAATCCCTTTTCCATGGCAGGAGGTTCCGGACCCATGTATCAAAAATTTGCAGCAGTGATGACAAGTGTGACCACCAGGTCACTTCCAAGATCTGCCAACAGGAGTTGCCAGAGCACCACTGTTGCTGCACGTTTAGCCTACAAGAGGCAGGAGAGACCCCTGATGTCATTCAGCAGCAGTAGCAGTGAGGGGGATCTAGGGTACCTTCTCTAAGGAGCTACTCTACTACAGTCATCATCAGGACCTAAAGAACTTTGGACTAATGGGAGCCACTTCATAGACTGGACTTGACGGGTGAGGACCTGTTGGCTGTTTTGTGTGTCTTGTTGCCCCCGTCTTATCCTCACCCAGATGGACATGTTTCTCAGGACTCCCCCCATTTGCAAGAACATTTCCAGTTGCGCACGTCTGCGCCAAAATCCCCCCCCCCCCCTCTCAGGTTAATTGGGAGCCCCCTTTGAAAAAAAAGAAGGATTCTCATTATTATTGCTGCTATCCTATACCCCATGTGGATTACAAATGACATTGTGCCTTATGTGGATTACCAATAATGACGTTGTTATTGCTCGTGGATTACAAGGGACTTTTCACATTAAAGGTTCCAGTTTGGGCATTTCATCTGCCAGCATTGAAGAAAAGGACTTGAATGTGATTTTATTGCACTATTTAATTGCATAATATATTTGCACTATTTCTGCACTAACCTTTTCTAGTTTTCAGCAACGTTTAAAGTATTGTGCCTGTTGTGTGTACTGTATTCCTTTACAGGTACTGCAATGTGATTGTATGCACTTTAATTGGATCTTTGCACTTAATCCTGTTAGCCAGATAGTTAGCTCATATGGACTGCCTCTGAGGACGTCAGGTTATGCTAATATGTGTTTGGAGGGAATAACTCTCATGGAGAAATGGGAGAGAACCGGCTCCTTCTCCTAGTCTGTCTATGTCCTAAGGCCTTGTGCACCGCCTTAAGGAAAATTTTGTAGCTACCTGTTAGTCATCAAGGTGACCGTGCGAAAAGCTATTTATAGACCTTGGTGCTTAGAAGGGAATATACGACTTTGGCCACGTCCCAGAGTATTTGAGCGCTTTGTGCAGTCTTGTTTGGTTCACTAGTTATTAACGAGAGGGCAAACTGTGAATAGACACCCTACTCATACGGGGAGGAACCTAGTGGTAGCTGTTTCTATGTCAGTCTATCTATGTGTGTAATAGTCCACATTTTAATGCAGCACTTTAACTTTTCCTTGGATACCCTTAGAGCATATCCTAAGCACAGGTCGAGGGCGGTTTGGTTTTAAGTAAGGGGGAATGTAACGCCCCAGAGTGACATTACCGCTCCTATGCCCTGCTTCTATCTGTGTATGCAAATATCATGTTAGCTTGTGTATTTATTTCAGGTCCACTATAATGTGCATTCCTATTTGTAATGTAACTGTTACACCAGCAGGTGGCAGCAAACACGGCAGAGCTGTACTTAGCTAGAATCGAACCTTCCATTCTGACCCCCCTCTGTGGAGGAGTGGGCGAGTCCCACTTCCTGCAGGAAGGGTAGGGATGAGAGTTAGTTTGTTTCAGCTTACCCCCTGCCAAGGGAGGGTGTGCTGGGCATGTCTCTTCTGGACTTGCCCAAGCCAGCCAGAGCTCCCTGAGCTCTGCTGGCCATGGAGGCCAAAACATAAAGCCTCAGGAGCCAGGAGTATAGTTCCCTAGCATAACTTAAGAGACAACCTACAAAGAGAGAAAGTGCAGCAGACAGAAGATTCTGAGTTATACAGCCAGCCTGTCAGTACAGCAGAGCCAGAGAGAAACAAGTGTAGCAGAGACGGGTTTGCCTGCCAAGTTTTAATGCTAAAGCCTGCTGGGACCAAGATAAAGCTTGAAGATTGTATTGGATGAACATTTATTCAAGTAAAGCTGCTGTTCAACTTTATATAAGGTCTGGACTCGATTCTTTCTTCAATCCCTCAATTATTCCCCCTATTTATTGCTTTAGAGCCTAAGCCTGGGGTCCAGCCGTATCCAGGTAGGAGCACCGTGACACACATAAAGGGACATTTTAGGCCGCACTATACCACTCGGCATTCCTATACCTGGGTCACATTACATAGAGGGCCCTAGGTGGAGGAGCCCATTGCAGTTGAAGCTTACAGTGTTTCCACCATATGCAGAGGAGGCTGTAGCCAGATTAGTGGCAATTACTTTATTTGCCAAAGTCTGAAATCCCCTTCTGTCAGCTAAACCTTCTATAGATCTTTCCCCTTCTTTTGGGCTGGCACATTCTTGTGGGCTGTAGGAAAATGGAATTTCCCTACAGGGGTTGCTTCTTGCTGCTCTGAGGTGTTCACTCCTCAGCAGTCAGCCATTAACTCCAGAATCTTCCTCCTAGAGAGGAAGGGTAAAGCCAGCCAGGACTAGCCTCATGGGATGACTACCAAGCCAAGAAAGGAGGCCTATTCTCCCCCATTTGAATGATGCGGCACGGCAGTCACTCATGCATGCATGTCCGGCGTTCCATTCAGCTCTATGGGCCTGATGGAGATAGTCAAGCTCTTGTACTCAGCTATCTCTGACAGTCCCATAGAGTTCAACGGAACACTGGACATGCATGAATGTCTGCTGGTCCATTCAGTTGGTGGAAGACAGCCCCTGTTCTCGTGATCAGCTGGGCCCCGATGGTTGGACCATCACCAATCAGACACTTGTCCCCTGTTCTTTGGATAAATGTCTGATCTGATTGACTAAGGCTAATTTTATAGCCATAGTTTCATATGCATTGCCGGAAGCTTAAACGGCGTCACCGCTAAAGGGGCCGACCCACAACGTTTAAGCTTCCGGCAATGCCAGAATGCAAAGAGCAGGGGACAGCCTGCCAGATACTAAGCGCTAGTGTGAAACTAGCCTAAGACAAATATGCATCGTGCTCCAACACCATACATGACATTAGCACCCTTCATGTCCATATCTCCTTTTCAGAAACCCAAAAAGGGACACTTAGAGTGGTTGTTAGAGTTGAGTGAGAATGCTCAGAAGAATACTGCATGTGCTCGAGCGCAATGCTCGAGTCTCCTCCCCGCTAAGCAGCCAATAAACGTGCAGGTAAGTACTGCCCTCACTGTAATGTCAGTAGTCATGTTGGCTACTGGCATTACAGTGATTGGCTGGCCGGAACGCGTCATCCGGTGCTATATAACACCCAATGACGGGTGTTCGGCTCATTCGAGCATAGAAAGGGACAGACAGTGTAGGGAGTGTATATTGAATATTATTTCTGTACAAAAACGTTTCAGAGACCCAAAAGTCCTTGTAAGGACTATTGTGTGTGACAGCAGCAATATGTTTGTAGCGCAACCTGCGCTGAATTGCTCAGTGTTAGGGAGAGCTGTGCATAGGAAGGGACAGACAGTGTAGGGAGTGTAATAGGAAGATTTTTATATAAAAAACTTTTCAGAGATCCAAAAGTCCTTCTAAGGACTATTGTGTGTGACAGCAGCAATATATATTTTTAGCGCATCCTGCACAAAAATACTCTGTAGTAGGCCGCTGCGGACAGTTAAATTATTCGCGCCACATCTCCTGTGTAAATTGTGTGCATCCCTAAAGTATCAGTGACATCCAGTACACTTTTTCCATAGACAGTGTCCGCTGCGGACAGTTATTATCCGCGCCACATCTCATGTTTAAAGTGTGCGCATTCCTAAAATATCAGTGACATCCAGTGCACTTTTTACGTAGACGGTGTCCGCTGCGGACAGTTAAAGATACCTGCCTTGGAGGTGCTGTCCTACCCTGCCGCCAGCATTTTGTCTGAGCGGGTATTTAGTGCTGCTGGTGGCATTATAACAGATAAGCGTATCCACCTGTCAACTTAAAATGCTGACAGGCTGACTCTTATAAAAATGTACAAGGCCTGGATTGACCATGACTTCTCGACTCCACCAGAGGAAAGCTGATAAACATAAAGGCACTTTACATGTGTTGTTTATAATATACTGAATACACTGTATTCCCATGCACCCCTTCCACCACAAACAAGGGTATGTGGTTGAATCTTCCTTTTTTCATCCTCCTCCTCTTCCATCATATCAACATGCTCATTTGTCACATATAATGCCCTCGCAATTATTCCCTTCGCATATAATGTTTTACAGGGTCAGCTCACATACAGGCCCTCGCATATAATTTTTTAGAGGGTCAGCTCACCAGCAGGCCTTCACCTACAATCTTTTACTGGGTCACCTCACCAGCAGGCCCACACATAAAATCTTTTACAGAATCAGCTCACCTGAAGGCCCTCGCATTTAATTTTTTAGAGGGTCAGCTCAACTGCATGCCCTTGCATCTAATGTTTTACAGGATCAGCTCACCAGAAGGCCCTCGCATATAATGTTTTAGAGAGTCAGCTCACCAGCAGGCCCACACCTAAAATCTTTTACAGGGTCAGCTCACCAGCAGGCCCGCACCTAAAATCTTTTACAGGGTCAGCTCACCAGCAGGCCCGCACCTAAAATCTTTTACAGGGTCAGCTCACCTGCAGGCCCACATCTAAAATCTTTTACAGGGTCAGCTCACCTGCAGGCCTGCACCTAAAATCTTTTACAGGGTCAGCTCACCTGTAGGCCCGCACCTAAAATCTTTTACAGTGTCAGCTCACCTGCAGGCCCTTACCTAATTATACCTAATAGGTAATCTGTGTGCATGCTGCATTGCTTAGATGTGGTAGCCATAGCTGTTTCTCAGTCTCCCTCTCCGGAATCAAACCATGATTCCCTCGTTACCCATTGCAGTGTCGGACTGGGGTACCTAGGGCCCACCAGTAAAATTTATTTTGGGGACCCACAGTACCATACATTCAAATATAATAAATTATTTGTGGTCGTGGCAACCAAGTACGTGTCTGTCCTACCTGAGCTACCCTACCCCTAAGCGGTCAGTGTTGTGCCGTGACCGTGTCGTGGAGGGACGCCTGAAAGAGGGCATCCCCTTTGAGAGTAACAGGAGAAAAGGGTGGGTGGGAGGACTCTGCACTACGTACGTTTGTGGGAGGGCGCCGGCCGTTTAAGTAGGTGGCCAAGCCCCTCCCACAAATACAGGCCAATGAATCGGCCTTACACTTGTGGTCGTGGCAACCAAGTACGTGTCTGTCCTACCTGAGCTACCCTACCCCTAAGCGGTCAGTGTTGTGCCGTGACCGTGTCGTGGAGGGACGCCTGAAAGAGGGCAAAAGACATACTGGTAGGCAGAAGTATTTATTGCAAAGACGTTACAAAGCTAAAGTTTGAAATGCTGCCGACATTTCGGCTTCAGGGTGTGGTATGTAACGGTTGAAACAAGACGAGTGCCAACGCCCCAGTTTCTGAATGACATGCGCAGGCACTCGGTTCTTGGAGGCCGCGGATGCCGCGCCTATGCGGAATGAATGGCCCGAAATGGTGGCAGGGTCGCCGCCCGTGCTGGCCACTAGTGACCTAACGTGGGATATGAACTGCTGGGTGGTGAGCGGCACCACCCCGAAGGGTAACAGAGGACTGTTCGGTCCGGCCCCGGACAAGGCGGACCGTAACCGACGAAGCACCGTGACGGGACACCATTGATGTGCTGTGGGAAAGTAGGATATCGGGACAGGGGGTCCCAACTGGGAGGTTTTAGACGTCTTGAGCAGCAATGTGAACCCGTCGGAGTTCTGGACCAGTTGGCTGACCTTGAGGAAATTGTCGCTGCCTGGTGAACAGGTGAACTCCCCAGGTCTCAGGAAGCCGTAGAAGGCCAAGTAGATGGCGGATTTAAGTACCAGGCTGGCCAAAACCCCGAAAGGATTACCGTCCAAGGCATCAGACAGTTTGCGGAAAAGAGGGCCGGTGACCGGCTGCCTGCGTACTTGGCTTTGAGGCCCGCACTTGCTTAAACCCTTGAGGGCGGCTTTGACAGTGTGTAAGGTGAACACTGATGCTAGCTCGGGGTGGCTAAGAGAGAGAAAGTGTTGTACTCCCGCCAGGTATGACCTCACTGTAGCGTGGGAGAGCTTGCGTACAGAGTGGCAATACCCGATGAACGCCAGGATGTACTCTGGAAAACTGGAGTCCTCCTGAGGACATTCTCCTCGAAACCTGCAGAACGTCTTCCACCCGGTGTTGTACGCCCTGGTCGTGTTAGGCGAGAGGGAATGGCGTATTAGAGCGTGGGCCGTCCCAAGGTGGTCGGCTACACTAGCCTTAAGGACTCGAGAGGAGGGATGGTGGCGCCTGTCGCATCTGCCTCTGGCATTATCTGGAAGAAACGAGAGAAGTTAGCCCTCGACAAGGCGTCAGCAGCCCCGTTCTGCGCACCTGGCACATGCGCACTAAAAACATGAAAGTGGTGTTGCAGGGAGAGCTGCACTAACCGTCTGAGAAAACACATGACTTGGCTAGATTTCGACAGTCCACTATTGAGAATGTCCACTACGGCTGTGTTGTCAGTCACGAACAGAACAGACTGACGTGCCCAAATCTTGCCCCAAATGTGGGCGGCTACCACAATGGGGTACAGCTCGAACAGCGCCGAGGTCTGGAGGAAGCCTGGGATTTGTCCCACCTCGGCAGGCCATGCGTCTGCCACCCAGTGGGTGCCGAAAAAGGCGGCAAACCCTGAGCCCGCAGCTGCATCTGAAAAGACTGTAGGCGACTGACACGACAGCTCGGGTACAAATAAGGAGACCCCGTTCCACTGGCTCAGGAAATGATCCCACATGTGGAGGTCCGCTAGGGCTTGACTGTCCAAGCACACTGGGCTGTCCTGTTCTGGGGCGGAACTCAAGAGCGCGAGTAGGCGGGATATGAAAGCTCTGCCCTGTGGGATGATGCGCATGGCGAAGTTCAACATGCCCAGAAGAGACTGAAGGTCCGCCTTAGTGACCACGGTCGTGACTGCGAACCTGTGAATGACTCCTCTAATCCTTGTTAACTTGTCCGCCGGCAATCTAGCTAGCATGCGCTGGGAGTCTAATTCGATGCCAAGAAAGGTGATGACTGTGGCCGGGCCTTCTACTTTCTTGGGGGACACCGGGACACCTAATTGGGAAAAGCACCTGAGTAACTTGCCCAGCCCTAGGGGGAGTGCCCCTGGCCTCTCAATCAGCAGGAAGTCATCCAGGTAGTGGATGACAAATTCACAGAGGACTACGTGTTCCAGGATCCAGTGGAGTGCCTGAGCCAACTGATCGAAGAGCCAGGGGCTACTCTTGGAACCGAAGGTGAGCTTAGTGGAGAAATAGTACAGGCCTTTCCACTTGATGCCGTGCCACTGCCAGAGGGCTGGCATGATGGGAAGCAACTTGAAGGCATCCGATATGTCGGCTTTGGACAGCCAGGACCCTGGGCCCGTTTTCATGATGATAGCGATAGCCTGGTCTATCGAGGCATATCTCATGCCCACTTCCTCCGAAGGAATGAGGGAGTTGAGGCTGGGGACCTGGGAGCCGTGTGGGGCCGACAAGTCGATGATGAGTCTCTCCTTCCTGCTGAACTTGCCTGTGACTACCCCCACGGGACTGACTCTCCAGCGTTGAAAAGGGGGCACACCAAAGGGACCGATTAAGAACCCCTTGCTCAACTCGGCTTCTATCAGTGCGTCTACCGAGGCGGGATTTCTTTCGGCTGACTGAAGGTTTTTGCACTCGTGTGTGGACTCTGGAGTCGTGATCAGTCCCGTGTGGAAACCCTCGTGAAATCCTGTCACCAGGAACTGAACAAACCCAGGGTTGTGGTGGCCTCGCAAGAATTCTTGTAGACGGCTGATATTGACCACACTCATGTAGCTTTTTACGGATTTTAATGAGCATGCTACTCGGGGGTGGGCCCTGAAACAATTGGTACAGATATGCAACAACCGGCACTGCCCAAAATTACAGGAGGCGTAATTAAAGTTGTTGCATATCTGTGCCCTTCCTAGATGAATGATGGGCCGGCCCAGCTTGTCTACTGAGCTGGGGGGACTGAAGACCTCAAGAGGACCAGCTGCCGAGCTGGAGGGGTAGGACGCCGTGCTGACGGCGGACTTGTCGCACCACTCAACCGAGTGGAAGATAGATTGACAGGCGGAACAGGAGGGAGCCTTCAGACCTGCAAAGTGTCTGCAGAAAAGCTCAGTGTCCAGGTTGGACCAGTCAGTGATGTGCTGAAACTGGGAGAGAGCCGCTGCCGCCTTAGCTGCAAATGAGCAGTGGTAGTCGTAGAACGCGGTTCCTCCATACCTATGACCCAACTCTGTGACCCTGAAGAGATAATGGTCTAGTTCCTCCCTCCTGTCCGGCCTGGCAGTGCAAATGACATCCCTGAAAAGACTAAATGCCATGACGAATTCCGGGATGGACAATTTGCGGTTGAGCCGGTGGTCGCGGCTCCTTAGTACCACCGACACTTCTCCACAAGCTATAACCCTGTTATCAGAGAGGTCCCTGGATGCTATGAGTAGAGACGCAAGATTGACATCCCTACCCTCCAGGATGTCCTTCCTGATGTTGAGCGGGACATAGTGGGAGGGAGTCACGTTAGGGACGGACTGGGCAGAACGAATGTCTGCTGTGGCAGAGGTGGAGGCGACCGGAACCTCAAGGGAGGAAACTGGTGCGACTGTGCTGCGAGCCTCGATGGACTCCAACCTCGCCTGCATGGATGTGACGGCCGACGTCAGACTGTTTAGCATGACGTGTATCTGAGTCAGCGATGTCTGCATCGTAGTTGCAGGGGGATCATTGGCACTGGGTGCCAGGGAGTCTCTCCACAGCCGATATAGTTCTGCTTTCCTAGCGGTTGCCGGGAAAGGAACGCCCCGCTTTGTCAACTCCGCCATCAGCCTAGGAATTGTCCAAGCACGTAGGGACGGTGTGCTGCCCCTCTCGGATGTCTGTGCTACGACCTCGTCCACCGACGCGTCGACAATGTCCGAAGCACGTGACATAGCGGCTGTGGAAAGAGTAACGTAACATGACCGACTAGCCTGATGGTCGCTGGCACCCGTGCAGCTGTCTAACCACGTACAGAAAGTGAACAATTGCCGTGAGGTATGCACACTGAACCAGAAGAGCCGTGAAGGAATGGCCAGGAACCGCCACCCGGGAGTCCATGCAAGGAGACCCGACGTACTTACCAACTGAGAATCCCTATGCACTGACCTCACGGAAGTGTAATGAAATGAAAATGACCTGTGCGTTTAACAAAAAAAAACATGAGACCCCAGCCTGAGACCAACCACTTCCCATCCCCCGACGTGTACCTCACTACCTTGGTAGCCAAGGAAAAATCAATTGAGATCCCACCAACTTCTCTCAAACTAACCACTGTGTAGAACCTGGAAAACAACAATGGAACAAATGCAAAAGAATCAGTCAATGCGTGAGGCTCAATACCAGGACGTGTTCGTGAGGGGAGGTATGGTGACTGGTGGGAGAGGGTGTTTTTTTTTTTTTTTCCCAGTGCATTGCGTTGATGATGGAAAAGAACCCCTACCTATCTAGGCGGCACGGCGGCCCGTGCCAGACTTTAATGTGGGCGGGGAGCGAGCCGTTGCCTGCACCGCCGTGCTCCATGGTAACCGCGTGGGGAGCGCGGAGTTCCCTGGTACCATGAACCACGTGGGGATAGATATTGGCAACGGCTGACAAACCCTGCAAACATGAGACGAGTGCCACGTGGAGAGCTGACGCATGTCCCTGACAGGGTGCTCAGTGCGGGGCCCTCTCTGTCCCTGGGTGGCGCCGTCCGCCGGCTGAGCACTTCTGCCGCGTGGGGAGCAGCGCAGCCCTCAGGCATGAGGTCGGCCCAGGGGGGCCCCTGGCGACGAGGGCCCCATCTTGCCGAGGCTAAGCGTGCCGCGTGGGGGGCTTCACCGGTCCCTGATGGGGCGCCCAGTGCGGGGGTGCCCCCCTACTGGACGAGGGGCCGCCCCCCGCCGGCTGGGCACCTCCACCACGTGGGGAGAAAATGTGCCCCCTGGCGATTTAGGGGAGTGGGGGTTGCCGGCCCACAGCTGGTGGTGCTGCCGACCCGGCGAGGGAGCGAGGCAGGCACAGGCTGTGTGCCGGCCGAGAAGAGGGGGGCGGGAGCGGGTGGGGAGGCGGGCGGGGGGTTTGGTCGTCATGTGACCACTGGCTCCGCCCCCCACCGGAGAGCGGTGCCGTGCGCGAGCCTGGGCAGTGGAGGAGGGCGGTGCCGTGATGGCTACATCCCCACCCCTCCCAGAGGATGACAAGGTGCCGCTTGTGAAGCGGCCAGGAGAGATGAAACCGGCGCAGCGTATGGCGGCCCCTACGCACCAAAGGGCCGACCACAGCACGCACGCCTGCACTTACCCGATCCACGAAGGAACAGCCAGGTACGAGCGCGCTTCCAAAGGACTCTGCACTACGTACGTTTGTGGGAGGGCGCCGGCCGTTTAAGTAGGTGGCCAAGCCCCTCCCACAAATACAGGCCAATGAATCGGCCTTACACTTAACAAGTTTTTTATATGAACATAGGCTAGTGGAAGTGCTGTACATTGAATATATGTCTGTAGTGCAGTAAATCGAATGTGTTATGTGCCACTTGTGCAGGGGGTGGGAGACTAGGGGCCCACCTTGCTCAGGGGCCCACCGGGGGATTCCCCTGTACCCCTGTGGGCCAGTCCGAGCCTGACCCATTGTCTACATGGTACATGGTTTGGGCTGAAAATAACATCGAAAGTTGATAGGGCAGACATCCGAATGGATCGTCGCCGTCACGGGGACGTGCGATCGTCCCCAGGATATCTAGAGTCACCAAAGTGGAAGCAGGCCCTCGCCCATAATTTTTTAGATGGTCAGATCAGCAGGCCCTTGCTCCAAATGTTTTTGAGGGTCACCAGCAGGCCATCAATCATAATTTTTCAAGGCTGTGTATGATGCCCTCCTTTATGTGTAATAAAGGGTGTATTGTAGTGCCAGTTCCTTGTAATTTTTGGCAGCCCTTTCACTTAGTGCATAGGGTTTATGAGTGTAGGAGTCCCACTACATGGACAATTGTACCACAATGTGAATGAGGCCCTCCTTTATGTGATATACAGGATGTATCGGAGTGTCTCTTCCTTGTAATTTTTGGCAGCACTTGCACTTTATTTACAAGTAAATATACAGGAAAGAATGTTTCCTATCAATTTTTCCTATAAAATCGATTATTTTTTTCCGGTTTTGTGCGTATTATTGTCAGTCTGTAAAAGTGGCGTACTATTCGGACAACATCATTCCCAGCAGCGACCTGGGAGTCCAAGATGCATCCAGACATCCTCCCCATGCTGTTCCCGAACCATTTCGGTGGTGTTTACATCAATTTCTGACATTTTCCTATGAACCAGGCACCCTCCCCTCTTCAGAGCAGGGGGTGCCTGGTTTAATGCTCGGGTTCTCCCATTGACTTCCATTATACTCGGGTGCTCGGTCGAACATCCCAATGTGTTTGGCCCGAGCCCCCGAGCACTACAGTGCTCGAACAACACTAGTGGTTGTACACTGTGCGGATTATGCATAGTTTTTCTGCATGGATTTGATCCATCTTTTCTTGTATGATAATATCTTTAAATAGTTATTAATTTACACATAAGCACACAAAAATATTGCTCTAGTCCCCACTACTACTACTCTCCACTTTCTCCAATGTGCCACTCCAGAAATGCCAGGAAAGTCATCTCAGACAGTCACTGGCCATATTGGTGACCAACTTCAGCCACTGAGCAGGCTGCTCCTGGCACTTCTGGCATGTCAACTTGGTACCAGTAAGTGTAGAGCAGCGAGGACTGGTGCAATGTTGGAAAAGATGGTTATTCTTGAGGCCCAACCTCATATCACCAATAAAGTCTAATAGGTTTTGAATCGCAGGAATAGACCCTAGTGGAAAGTGATTGGCTCCAAGGCAGCCATATTTTTTTCTGCTGGACCTTTGGGGCCCTAATATGGTATTAAAGCCTGGACTCACCGGAGGATCCTCTAGCACTCTGGTGGGCGAGTCCGACCCCGGTGATCAGTGAGGGTGAGTGTGGCTACTTTAAAATTTTTAACAGAGAGGTAACAGTAGGGACGTCAGTCTAAAATTGGGACATCTGAGAGGTATGCCTATCACTATGCTCTACTCCATGCCCCCATCATCCCAACTACTGAATTTTTTGTTTTCCACGAGTACTTCCGAATAGGACGTACGTAGCGCAGCCTCTCTATCAATATTCCCCTTAGTTCCATATGTTGTCCGTCCAACCCCTACAAATACAAAACTTTTGCCACCAAATAATTTCCTTCTTTGTTTGGTGAATTTAGGAATAATGCGAGAACGTGAGGCCTGTCCAGAGCCAGGTGCTTTCTGTTGGCAGCTTGTTTGCTAATGACTCCAGCTCTCAGAGAGCAGCTGCCTTGCTGCCTCCTTTGTATGGCCTATTGTTGCAGCACGCCCCTCGTTAATGCACATGCTGCCTGGGGGCAGACCCTGGGAATGGAAGCATCTCAGAAGCCTCCAAACCTGACACAGAGCTAGGGTTTGCTTTGCATCTGCCTGGCCCAGTCATTGTGCACCTGCTGTTCCCTCATTGGCTGCTTGTCTACTCGGTAATAGGTTCAGCAGAGACACTGCTCTCCCATCTGTCCCCTTCTTCATTGTTCACGCTGCCTGCCTGGGATCCTGGAGCTGACACTGTGTTAAGGACTTTGCTGCTAAAACTACTCTGGAAAAACCAATGTCTGTGTGTTCACCGGCTAAAGTGAGTACAGGGCGGATTTGTGCATTTGCTGGATTTATGGATTTTCTTCGTTTGGAGGCAGCAGAGCCGAGTTTGTCATTTGGCCCAACACCTCATGATATGTGATGTATGGTTTCCATAGGGCTGCAGGTAAAGCTTCTACTTTATCTTAATGGAGTTAAAGCTCCTTGCCAAGGTTTCCATCAAGAATGTTTTTCCGATTATAAACCTTGACTGTATACTTTTAATGGATTCCACTTAGTTATACCTGCCATAACGAGATTTTTTTTTTTTATATTGTGCAGTATACTTTTGAATGGAATAGAGCATTTTTTTATTTATTTTTTGCTCTAATCCAAAAGGACATTATTTTTGGCCTCATCTGGTGAATGGGGGCCTGTGGATCCATCAGAGGTATATGGTGGGAGTTTTACTAGCAAATACGGAAAACTGATAACTAAAGCGCAGTCTGAAAAGAGCCTAAGATGGACCAACGAGGCAGCTACTAAGCGTTAACTAACTTCAGCTCTGCTGCATCTGTATTTTGTCTTAGCAGACGGTGATCAGAAAGTGTTTAGGACGGCAAGTAAACTTACTGCTATAGCCTCATGCAAAATATTATCTCTATGAATGATGCAGTGGGATAAAACCCCCAAAATACAGTCTGTGTCCTAAGCAGTAGATACCGCCAACCCCCCCCGCTGTATACATCAGGGCGCTGTGTTTACATGCTGCGCTGATTGGCTGCATTGATGTGGTGCTGAATCTTCCCTGTACAGGGCGGACATGGACCCCGGAGCAGGTGCCGGATCTGCCGGCGATGCTGAGGGGGCAGTGACAGAACAGCTGGATGAACAATTGTCATAGTTGCATTTGTATACAAAATACCATTGAGAAGTGAACTGCACTGATACAGTGTTGCAAAGGAGCTCTCTCTAGATGTGATCTGCGGTGTGTACGGTGTAAACGTATTAGAGAAGCCATGATGGTATGTTGAGCACGAACCTCCATCTGCAACGGTATGCCTGGTGTATCGATTGCAAGCTCTGCGGCCAAGGTCTGCCAAATGCATATGTTTTTTTTCCTATGATGGAGGTGGTTATCCATACCATAGTGTAGCATGTTGTTATAGGTCTCCATGATGCATTCACAGATGCTTTGCTAGTGCTAGAGGTTTCCAGTCACATACCATTCAGGCAGTGGCTGACCAATTGGAAAAAAATACAAATAAATGAGGCTACAGGCGGATAGTTCGAGCTGAGTTTGTCATTTGGCACAACTGTCACAATGTGTGCTTTCCCAAGGCTGCTGTTGCAGCACTCCAACATTATTCAGCACAGCTACATCTGACCGTGTAGTGGGGAGGGGGTGGTAGGAGTAGAGTGGGAGTTGCACATTCAGTAGTGGACTGTGATTTGTGTTTAGGGAGCACGCCAAACTCTTAATGGGGGTCTTTTGTCGATGAGTGCTGTCGAGGCAGGTGTGTGAAGGGTTAACATAAAGGCAGCACTCGTGCCACATGCCCCTATTATTCCGAAATATGCATTAGGCTATTGAAAGTTTCCAGGAGACGGGCAGACCACCAGTTGCCGATCTCCTGCAGCTCCAGTAGACATCTGTTGCCTCCGAGTATTAACCAATCTGTTCACTGGGACGTCCGTCCTTTGTGAGCTGGAGGTTAGCAGACAACAGCACTCACATACACAATGGCCGTCAAAGGCAGAGGATCCAGGGCCCCAGCTTTTTTTTATTACATATTCATTCTATTTCCTACATTGTCTCTCAATGTTGCCCATCAATGCCTTAATCAGGGGGGGGGGGGGAACTGCCATTCTGTATTCAGCAAAAAGAGCTACCATTGGGATTGATTATTAAAATATCTTTAATGAGCTGGTTACTTAATTATTACAATGTATCAGCTCACTGTAAACATGGCACAGGCATAACAGACAAACCAGTATACAGATGTGCTGGGGAAATATAAATCTTTTTATTTACATCTGTATGTAAATATTTTCATATATATGTGTGTGTATACAGTATATACCGTATATTAATTCCTGCCAATCTGGAACTGGTCAGAAGTCGTCCGAATAGTCTAGGTGTGCCCATACAGATTTCTGTGCGTTTCTGCACCATATCCGCGCTGCAATCCGCAATTTCTAATTGCGGATTAGCTGCGGTTTTGCCTCAGATCTGGCCCTTCCATTGAAAAGGGTGAAATCTGCAGTTAAGGGCTCTTGCACACAAACGTATTTTCCTTCCGTGTCCGTTCCATTTTTTTTTATTTTTTTTTGCGGACCCTATGCGGAACCATCCATTTTAATGGGTCAGCAAAAAAAATTTAAGTTACTCCGTGTGCACTCCGTTTCCGTATGTCTGTTCTGCAAAAAAAATTGCAGACAAGCATAGGACTGTTCTATTAGGGGCCAGCTGTTCCGTTCCGCAAAATACAGAATGCACACGGACGTCATCCGTATTTTTTGCACCACAAAATACATACGGTCGTGTGCATGAGGCCTAAAACCGCAAACATAATTGACATGCTGTGGTTTTAGAAATCTCAATTTCCGCCGCACAGAAAAAATCTGCAAAGTATACGTGAGATTTGTGTTTTGCTGGTGATGTACAACGCTGCGGTTTTTCCTACGGGAAACAGAGCAAAAAAAAACACACACGTATTCTGCGACATATGCAGGCGGCCTAATAGCGATCAGTCGAATGCTCTGTTAGCCCCAGCTTTTTCTCCGGGCTCCCCCATACACATGGTTCACCAGAGCATGCATGTGTTTTCAATGGCAGAAGAGGAGACAGCCGCTGCCATTCACCTCTGGCGGAGGCTTAGGATAAGTTGACATGTGCAATGTGAACTCCGGCAGCCTTATCCGGCATAGGAACAGATGCCAGAGTTCACCGTATCTGGCAGAACCAGGCAGGGCCGCGCACTGATGGATCCCCTTTGACTACAATGGCATCCGGGCAGTTTCTGTCATAAATGTCGGCTTTCAGCCAGACAAAAAGTCCTGCAAGATATCGGTCAGATCTCATCGTAGCCAATGGGGATCTGGCTAGGCCGGATCTGGTCAACTCCGACAGTCTGTTCCTCTGCCATATGAGGCTGCCAGCGTTCACATTGCATATGTGACTGTAGCCGTATCTCCAGCCAGATCAAGGATATCAAGCGCTGAAAGTTTTTCTGGAGGAGGTATTTGAGGCAGATTTTCCTGCAGGTTTTTCAGCCAAAGCCAGAAGTGGATCCAGCAGAAAGGAGAAGTATACTGTACATCCTTCCTTTTTATATTTTTGATTCATTTTGGCTTAAAAACCAGCTGGATAATCTGCCTCCTCAAAAAAAAAACACTACGTGAACCTACCCAAATTCAACTTTCCCAATCCTTCTCTTCCCCCGACATCATCTGACTCCCATGTATAGTAGATACTCTAGCACAGGGATGCTTAACGTGCGGCTCTCCAGTTGTTGTAAAACTACAACTCCCACTGTGAACTCCTGTAGGCTGTCTGGGCATGCTGGGAATTGTAGTTTTGCAACAGCTGGAAGGCCGCAGATTGGGCATCCCTGCTCTAGCATGATCAAGTCTGTATGACGGCATTAAGGCTGAATTCATATGTGGCCAATTTCTGCAACCATCTTTGAGCAGAAGACAAAGCATGGGTGGCCCCATCTTGCCCAGGCTCTACTCTTGAAGACTGTAGCTCTGTACTAATGTCTGCCCATGTGCTGGATTACCAGAATTTTCATATACCACACACGCACATCATTTCTGCACTGGTTCTAAACAGTGAGTCACCACAGTAAAGTATGCAATGATCTTGAACTGTCAAACTTTTCATATTGTTCTTGGAATTATACATCTCAGGATGATTGTAACAGCTTTTATGTAGCACGTTACATCATTTGGGCAATTATTCTGCTAAAATGATAACAAATGGTGAAATAAGCATGAACGTTGACCAGAAATATTGAAATCTCGCTCACACATGGGTCTCACATGTCAAGGTAACATTGGTAGGAGGATATGAAATTCAGACCCCCACCACTGGCAAGGTCAGGAATGAAGAGGTCACAGCACCTGGTAATGTGTCCATCAGTTTGATTGTGGTCAGAGATCTGAGAGTGAGTTGTTGACATCTAAGGCATAAAAGAAGATCAGGGAGGTTACCAAATGTATGCAGCAAGCTTATGGGTCCTTAGTGATTTTACTTTTTCAATTTCTATATTGTCAGAAGATTTTTGGTAGTGGAAGACCCCTTTAAATATTCATAATAGCATTATCTTCAAAAGGCCTTGGACCTTCATGTACTTCATGTCAATTACTGACCATAAGAGCTTCCATGTGTAGGTTTATCAATACTGGACTTGGCAATACAAGCTCAATAATCTGGTTTGGTGAAGATGTGATCCGTTCCTGTTCCCTTCAACCATTAGAGGGGTTGTCCAGGTTCAGAGCTGAACCCGGACATACCTCCATTTTCACCCCGGCATGCTCCGATGCTCTCCTAAATCGCGGGGCAAAGATCCGTAGTGCTGTACCGGGGCTCTCCATGGGGCTGCCAGGAAGCCAGGTGACTTCACTGGCACTGATGGGGGGGGGATTTAGCGTTGCCCTAGCCAGTAAAACGGCTAGGGCAGAACTAAAGCCCGCCCATCAGAGCCGGTGACGTCACCGAACACACTGCCGGGCAGAAGCTTCTGCCCGGCAGTGTGTTATTGAAAACGAAAGAGACCTTGCCCTGCGCGATCTAGCGCAGAGCAAGGGAGCGCATCGGAGCATGAGATGCTCAGATGCTAGCCTCAGGGGTGCTGCCTGGGTGAAAATAAGGGTATGTCCGGGTTCAGCTCTGAACCCGGACAACCCCTTTAAGATAATCTGCAGTTATAAGGTACCACTAAGTTTATTCCACCCATCTCCTGGTAACAGATCAATAGTGTGTTTCTCCACAATGTCCTGTCTTCTGTTTGGCTCATCAGACTTTTCCATGATTTCTATACTAGTCACCATTCATCTTGCAGCAGGTTGTCCTCTTCCTGGATCCCCTACAATTCTTCATCTTTAGAAAAATGGTTCAAAGATGATTCAAATAGTCATCCGAAGTTCTGGCATCATTTTATTTTTATTTAACATGGTATTTATTGTACATGATCGCATTTCACATATAGACTATAGACACATAAGACATGGATGGAAGGGCACATACACAAGGAAGGTAATGATGAAGTTACAGAGGTCTTATTTAAGATGAAGATAATGCATTATTCATGTATCGTGCTGAATATTGTGTGAGCGGAGATGAACACCACTGTCCCCACACCTTGTCGAACTTAGACTGACATCGCCTATGCTTCTATACAATGTATTCTTATGAAATTATGACATTTACCAATGTTTTCCACTGGTTTAGTGACGGACTTCTCTCTCCCATCCATCTTAAGGCAATGGCTTTCCTTGCCAAGAATAGTGAGGAATACTCTGATATAATGGGAGTATACCACATCATCTAATATACCGAATAGACATATCTTAGGGTGGGTGTCAATCGGTAGCTTGGTCAAATCTGCTAGGAATTGAGTGATTTCCGTCCAGAATGCTCTGATAATGGGGCAAGTCCACAGCAAATGCCAAACGTCCGCACCATCCCTGGCACAGCGATGGCATCTGGTGTGGGGTAACCTATCCATCTTATGCAGCCTGACCGGTGAGAGGTAACTTTGATGGAGAATACATAGCTGTATGAAACGAATATTAATCGCCGGGGACACATACATAGGCGATTCCAGCAATTCAGAAATGTCTTCATCCGACAAGTCAGGGACCACAGTCGTCCATCTCTCCAGCACCTGTAGCTGTGTGGATTGTATTCTAGTAGTGATCAAAGAGTGTATGTAATACCTCTTAGGACCCTGTGACCTCAAAACTCCAATTAAAGGATATTTGGATATAGATACCGCGGTGCCAGAAAATTGGGCATTTAGCGCATGTCTGACCTGCAAGTAGCGGTAGAAATCTGTACGGGTCATATGACATTGCGTTTGAAAGTGACTAAATGGGTAAACCACATTGGGCCAGATTTATCATTAGCTCAAGTCAGAATAATGGAGTGAAAAAGTCGAAATTTTTTGCGCAATCACTAAAACTGCGCAAAAATTTGCGACTTTTTTCTGCTCTGCACTATGCTCGCCAGTTTTCTGAAAGTGGGCGTGTTTTCTTATGTAAATTAATCTCTAGACAGATTTACTATTGGGACTATTTAAAAAGTCGCAAAAAAGTCGCAAAAAAGTTGTCGCAAAAGTCGCAAAAAATTGCGCAATTTCACTCCAGTGAGGACCATGCTTATCTTATGAGACTTTTTAATAGAACATGCGACTTTTTCATAAAAACGTGCGACTTTTATTCGTAAAGATGTGCGACTTTTGTAAAGCTGCTTACTGACGGATAAACTGCTACCATCAAACCACATTTATCACAGTCTTAAAGGGCCGATCATAAATCTGACTTGGCTAAAACTGACTTTAGCCATATGTGAAAGTGGAGTGAGCTGTCAGAGTCGTGATAAATCTGGCCCATTGTCTTGGTATACATCCTTAGGGTCCATTCACACGTCCGTAATTTGGGTCCGCATTCATTCCGCAATTTGCGGACCCATTCACTTTCAATGGGGCTGGAACGGATGCAAATCCACATTTCCTGGATCCGCATCCGCGTTTTTGGGATCCGCATCAGTTTTTTTCGGGATCCGCAATTTAGTTCCTGAAAAAAATAGAACATGTCCTATTCTTGTCCGCAATTGCGGACCAGAAAAGGCATTTTCTATTATAGTGTCTGTGATGTGCGGTCCGCAAATTGCAGATCGCACATTGCAGGTGTCCGTGTTTTGCGGATCTGCAATTTGCAGATCCGCAAAACACTTACAGATGTGTGAATGGACCGTTTTTTGCGGAACAGATCTGGACCCATTCATTTTCAATGGGTCCTGAAAAAAATCGGACAGCACAATGTCTGATTTTTTTTCAGGACCCATTGAAAATGTATGGGTCCAGATCTGGTCCAGATCTGTTCCGCAAAAAATGGAACAGATCAGGAAAGAAACAACGGACGTGTGAATGGACCCTAAGGCCTAGTTCACACGAACGTATGGCTTTTATAGTTTTTTGCGGTCCGTTTTTCACGGATCCGTTGTTCCGTTTTTGAGTTCCGTTGTGTTTACGTTTCCTTTCCGTTTTTCCGTATTCCATGTACAGTATACAGTCATTACATAGAAAAAATTGGGCTGGGTATAACATTTTCAATAGATGGTTCAGAAAAAACGGAACGGATACAGAAGACATACGGATGCATTTCCGTATGTGTTCCGTTTTTTTTACGGACCCATTGACTTGAAT
This sequence comes from Bufo gargarizans, assembly GCF_014858855.1. Taxonomy (NCBI): domain Eukaryota; kingdom Metazoa; phylum Chordata; class Amphibia; order Anura; family Bufonidae; genus Bufo; species Bufo gargarizans. The sequence continues at coordinate 91,022,993 of NC_058082.1, read as the reverse complement.
GGAGCCACGGAACGTGATTTGCGGCCAAATATAGGACATGTTCTATCTTTCAACGGAACGGAAAAACGGAAATACAGAAACAGAATGCATATGGAGTACATTCATTTATTTTTGCGGAACCATTGAAATGAACGGTTCCGTATACGGACCACAAAAAAAGGCCCGTACACTCGCAAAAAAACGTTCGTGTGAACTAGGCGTAAGGCCTAGTTCACATGAACTTATGGCTTTTATAGTTTTTTGCGGTCCATTTTTCATGGATCCATTGTTCCGTGTTTGAGTTCCGTTGTGTTTCCATTTCCTTTCCGTTCTGTTTTTCCGTATGCCATGTACAGTATACAGTAATTACATAGGAAAAATTGGGCTGGCCATAACATTTTCAATAGATGGTTCAGAAAAAAACGGAACGGATAAAAAAACGTTCGTGTGAACTAGGCCTAAGGCAGCATATGTTATGTGTTTTCCAATATTGGGAGTCGGGAAAGGCAGACAAAATGGGAAACATAGGGTTATCCCAAAGTTCTGGCATAATTTTAAATGGGAGTTTGCAATGTTTCGCTGTTCTACGTGTTTCAGCAACATGGTCGGAATGACTACTTGGGCATCGGCTGTTTCAAGAGGGCTGCCTCCGCTTCAATATTATCTGTGCGTCAGGGGTGTAACTATAGGGCAGTGATGGCTAACCTCCGGCACTCCAGCTGTGGTGAAACCAGGGGTGCACCTAGCCTTTCTGCTGCCTGAGGCTAAAACTGAAACGGCGCCACCCCCCCTCCCCATGCCAATTTCTTAACCTAACCCCCTTTGCCACAATGAAAGCGCTCATTCCCCATGGCCCTTCTACTCCCCCCCCTCTTGCCCCTACCTGTTGCTGCCTGAGGCGATTGTCTCACCTGTCCTTATTGGTGGTGCACCCCTGGGTGAAACTACGACTCCCAGCATGCTCCATTCATTTCTGTGGAGTTCTGAGAACAGCCAAGCAAGTGTACATCTTGGGAGTAGTAGTTTTACCACAGTTGGAGTGCCGGAGGTTAGCAATTACAGCTATAGGGAAGCAGGGGAAGTGGCTGCTCAGGGGCCTGACTCAAATGGGGGCCACCCAGGAGGAGGACTAAAAGATTTTATTGTCGGGGCCCCATCAATAGTATTATACAATGAGATTATATACAAAGACACTGTAGGAAACTGATGGAGCGGCTGACGGGCCTTGTCTGAGAGAGAGATTTTGACTAGCCACAAGAGTGAGGGTTGCACGGGATGAGGGGGGACCCCGTTTAAACAATTACTGTCTGGCCCAGTCATTTCTCGCTATGCCACTGCTGTGCGTCATCTCCTTTGCAGTGGCGGCGCAGTGCAATTACAACAGCTCGACCCTACACTGCTCGTCCCATTCACTACTTTTGTAGCAGAAGCTACCCCTTCAAAGAGCTGACCAGATGGGGTTTCAGGAGCTGGACCCTTGCTGATCTGATATTGATGACCTACTCTGAGGATAGATCATCAATATTAAGCCACTGCAAACCCGTTTTAATGTTTATCATGGCTTTAGTGGCCACTAAGGGGCATCATAAGAGCCATCCCAAGTTGTAGTAGTTTGGGTTCATGAGGGGTTTACCTTGAAGGGAAAGCAAGCATTGTGGGGTGAAAACAAGGGGACCATCCCTAGAAATCCAAGACCTATGGGAGCCTTACAGATGGCTCACTGCCATTTTAGTATTTAGTATTTAGTATTGATTTGATTTTTTTTTTTTTATGAATATGGCCACTGTGAAGGCAATTGTTTTATCTTACATTTGAAGCATTTTTTTAATCCTATTTTCTACAAAGAATTTCAACAACTATGTGGAATCTTGGTGGAATGGTTATAAACCAAAAACATGTAAGGTGTTCCATATTACTTTACTTTTTGACATTGGTAATATGACAAGCACAACTTATGGAAGCAGATGGCATCATCTTGTGTACAAAGGCAGGGACTAGGGAAGGGATGGACAGCAAGCACTATTTGGATCAATCCAGGGGCCAGTTTCACACATTGTATGGCCCTGCATATGCCCTTGATAGGCCTGAATAAGAAACAATAAAATCAGGAGCCAGTAACAGATTTTGAAATGCATTGGCTACTTGGCTCTTGGGATTTGGCCAGCCCTGACTTGCTACCACTTTGAGGAACATGACAGATGGTGCCCATAGATATTGGGGACTGAAAAAAGATTTGCCATTTGTTTTTGGTTTTTTTGAGTCATACATTGTATTCGAGACATTTAATCAACTTTTATTTTTTTATTTTAGACGTTCTAATCTTTTGATAAGAAGAAGGTCATCACCTTCTTGAATTGTTTTAGGCGATGTCAGCTTATTGGTCTTGGTCATTATATTGCAAAGATGGAATCGTGATGGACTCAATAGAAGCCTATAGGCCCGTCTCGATTCCATCTCCTACTGCAAGGAGAGAGTGCAACATATGAGTGCTTCTCTCTCCTCGTTCTAGCGATTGGTTTGCGTCTCGGCACTCAGATACGCACTGATCAAAACCTTTGATATCTCTCTATGACATGTCAAAAAGTTTCTAAAAAGTCACTGAAGCTTAATATATAGATGTCTGCGTGTGTTTGTAATTAAAAAAAGGCTTGGTTTATATACTATACTATTCTCATCTGACATCCGTTTTTTTCCCTAATGTTCTTATTGGTCATACATTCCCATGCCGTGGGGATATACAGCCAAAGGCTGTCCAGGAATGCTGGGAGTTGTAGTTTTGCAACAGCTGGAGGCACACTGGTTGGGAAACACTGATCTACTGTATTGATAGATAATAAAAATTAATGAGGAATATCAGCCATCAGTGGGAATTTTTTGGACTTCACCACCAAGGAGACCAGTGGAAGTTTTTGAGGATGTATTTTGTTTCTGCTGGCAGTATTTTGTGATGGACTGTGGTATTTGGCTCTGCTTGGGTGGTATAATGTGCCACAATATGGTATTGCTGGCTCTGCCTTCCATCAATTTGGGCTACAAAACAGGGCCACTTCTAGTATTTTTTCAGGGCCACTTTAAGTTCCCAGTCCGTCCCCGATTGTGTTAGATTATTGGCCTACACGAACCAACCCAATAGCCCCCATGAATAATACCAGAATATACTCATGTAATATATTATAAATCTTTATTATTACAAAAATGTAATGGACAAGGTGAAAACAGAAGAAAAGGGGAAGGAGATAACTGGATCTCCTCACTCCTGATACCCCTGATAGAGGGAATCGCACAGGTACTCAGCTGACTGTAATAATGATGTGAAATAACCCCGGGTAAAACATGTATAGATGGCTCCCACAATGCACAGTGTGAAAAGAAAACACCAAATAGATCAAAGGGTCCGCATGTCAAAGTGTATAAAAAGGGGGCTGCAAGTGACCACAGCTACTAGCTGCAATGAACACTAGTGCAAGATACATCAACAGATGCCCACAGTGAATATGTCAATGAACATACAGAGAAGATCGAGCTGCATGCAGGTGGTTTGGGGTGACCAGTGGTCTGTCTGACAGATATCTAGTACCAGATTATATAATATAGCCCAATGGTAAACCCACACAACCATTGCTGTAAATAACCCAATGACTGTAGAGAAACATTGTTAATTACCCATGATGAGCGGAGTACCCGAGGCAACAGAAATGCCTATGCCGCAACGCGCGTTTCGCCACCCTACTGGCTTCGTCAGGAGGCTGATGTCAGTGAATTAAAAGCGGGTATTTATGCTGAAACAATCAGCAAAGCATGTCCAGCAAAGTAAAGGCACCTGAGGTGGATGTGTGACGCATATCCAGCATGTTGAGTTTTGTATCTTGCACTAGTGTTCATTGCAGCTAGTGGCTGTGGTCACTTGCAGACCCCTTTTTATACACACTTTGACATGCGGACCCTTTGATCTATTTGGTGTTATTTTTGACTGGACACAGTTCCGGCTTGATAGTGGTCCCCATTCTTCGTGTGTATATTTCAGCTGTACCATCAACTGCTATCTTTTTGCACAGTTACAGTGTTTTTTATTCACACTGTGCATTATGGGAGCCATCTATACATGTTTTACCCAGGGTTATTTCACATCATTATTACATTCAGCTGAGTACCTGTGCGATTCCCTCTATCAGGGGTATCAGGAGTGAGGAGATCCAGTTATCTCCTTCCCCTTTTCTTCTGTTTTCACCTTGTCCATTACATTTTTGTAATAATAAAGATTTATAATATATTACATGAGTATATTCTGGTATTATTCATGGGGGCTATTGGGTTGGTTCGTGTAGGCGCTGCATTATGTATGTCTAGGCCCCTCTGTTATTTACATTGATTTATCTGAGGTATATGTCGGTTCTAAGATTATAGGCAATGACCTGTACGAAAATACAACATTTATTTAAAGTGGTATTCCAGTTGCTAAAAGTTATGACCTATCCACAGAATACAGGGATAACTATTAGATCGATGGAAGTTCTACCTCTGGGAAAACCAAAAAACCCCTGGGAGTCCCTCAAAAAGAACAGAGCAGCAGGTCAAGCTCTTGGCTATTTCAGGAACTCCCATTGAGGTGAATAAAGTGGCAGGTTGCATGCCCAACCTGCAGCTCTGTTTATTTTGGGGTGTTCCAAGGGGTACAGGTCCCCATTTTCCTAATCAGTGGGGTCCCAACAGTAGGACCCCCTCCTGCCCATGGATAAGGGATAACATTTAACAACTGGAATGTCTCTAAGTTTACAGGATTTCTCTACCCTACACATTTACATTTCTATAATATTCAAAAATTAAATAAATATATATATATATTAGGACCGAAACGTCCAGTCAGCAACATTATCAAGAGTGGTTTATCCAATTGAGCTTACAATGTAACTGGATCATAAATTTTGTATTATATTGCATAAATAAATAATCTAAATCGCAAGCAAATATTCTCTGTGCCGCAATTTACGTATTATATATACTGTATTAGACAAATGCATTATATGGATATTTAATGCTACACCTCAAGCCAATACGATCCATACAACTGCTTCTAGGTCTGTACATTTTTATTATTTTCCCTCACTTTTAAAATCACTTTATCATCACAGTTGATGGATTCTAACAATGAATGAAAATAAGATAAAAAATAATGGAACAGGAGATTGATTATCTGTAGAAAATGTACACTGAATGAAAAAGCCCAATTTTATAGAAAGTCCTGAATCTCATGGCCCCTGGATCTGCATTATCTAGAACCAAATTATGATGTAGCCAAGTAAAGAAGCAGATATTTGATATATTACAGTGGTATTTACTACAGATGACAAATAGACCCCTCCAATATTGGAGATTTACAACATGTCAACACTGTTTAGAGGGTGGGCATCTGGTTGTGTAGTCTACAGAGCATATATAACAGCAGTCTGGTTGTGTAGTCTGGACCTCCTCCTATAACAACAGTCTGGCTGTGTAGTCTGGACCTCCTCCTATAACAACAGTCTGGCTGTGCAGTCTGGACCTCCCCCTATAACAGCAGTCAGCAGTCTGGCTGTGCAGTCTGGACCTCCCCCTATAACAGCAGTCTGGCTGTGCAGTCTGGACCTCCCCCTATAACAGCAGTCTGGCTGTGCAGTCTGGACCTCCCCCTATAACAGCAGTCTGGCTGTGCAGTCTGGACCTCCCCCTATAACAGCAGTCTGGCTGTGCAGTCTGGACCTCCCCCTATAACAGCAGTCTGGATGTGTAGTCTGGACTTCCTCCTATAACAACAGTCTGGATGTGTAGTCTGGACCTCCCCCTATAACAGCAGTCTGGATGTGTAGTCTGGACCTCCCCCTAGAACAGCAGTCTGGCTGTGTAGGCTGGACCTTCTCCTATAACAGCAGTCTGGCTGTGTAGTCTGGACCTCCTCCTGTGACAGCAGTCTGGCTGTGTAGTCTGGACCTCCCCCTATAACAGCAGTCTGGCTGTGTAGTCTGGACCTCCCCCTATAACAGCAGTCTGGATGTGCAGTCTGGACCTCCTCCTGCGACAGCAATCTGACTGTGTAGTCTGGACCTCCTCCTGTAACAGCAGTCTGGCTGTGTAGTCTGGACCTCCCCCTATAACAGCAGTCTGGATGTGTAGTCTGGACCTCCCCCTAGAACAGCAGTCTGGCTGTGTAGGCTGGACCTTCTCCTATAACAGCAGTCTGGCTGTGTAGTCTGGACCTCCTCCTGTGACAGCAGTCTGGCTGTGTAGTCTGGACCTCCCCCTATAACAGCAGTCTGGCTGTGTAGTCTGGACCTCCCCCTATAACAGCAGTCTGGATGTGCAGTCTGGACCTCCTCCTGCGACAGCAATCTGACTGTGTAGTCTGGACCTCCCCCTATAACAGCAGTCTGACTGTGTAGTCTGGACCTCCCTCTATAACAGCAGTCTGACTGTGTAGTCTGGACCTCCCTCTATAACAGCAGTCTGGCTGTGTAGTCTGGACCTCCTCCTATAACAGCAGTCTGGATGTGCAGTCTGGACCTCCTCCTGCAACAGCAATCTGACTTAGTCTGTACCTCCTCCTATAGCAGCGGTCTGGCTGTATTGTCTGGACCCTATTATATATTATTATATTATATCATCGCTATATCAGTTATGTCTATGGTAGCCACTTGCTTCACCTCAAAAAGGAGGACATTGTAGGCCACTCGCCAACTCCACAAAGTCATTCCCCTACCTCTTTTAAGCCACACCCCTTCCCAGTAATGGTGGCAGGCAAAAATAGAAAAAAAAAACGATGTGAAGACCTGCAGGTGAGCTCCGTGGGGGTCCGTAATGCTTCTCTTACCCTCTGTGACTGACGAATATGTTGGCAGGCTCTAGTAACTGGGGGTGAGAGATGCCTCAGTCAGTCAGTTTGTGGCAGAAGCTGTTGCTCAGACAGAGCAATACATGAGGTCAATCCGCATCAATTGGTACGGATTTGCATGCGGATGTGATGCGGATTTTCTGCATGCGGATTTTACTAGACGGCCACACTAGAGCCGGAGGCTACAAGCTGCACGCATGGCATCAGTGGCGTGCAGCCACTCTGTGTTTGTTCGTGTAGGTTGTCTCGTTGTTTCGCTCCTGATGAAAGGCTGTGTTAAATATCAGCCAGGAAACGCGTCGAGCTCTAGATGCAACTTAAGTAGCAGCAACTACGGCACCATATGTAGCCATTAAGGCGTTAGATGTTTCATGGGAGGGATCCCAGTATATACTGTGGGCGACCTGAGTTCCCAGTGTCTTGAAAGGCGGTATATAGTGATGGCTGCTATGAAGCCAGTACATAGGGCTTTATTGCATTAAGACAGCCATAGAGTGTATATAGACCGTATATTGGGATCCTGTATATTTCTCTGTAGGTGGAGTGGTATAGAAAGTGAATCTCCAGTACAGAGATAATATTAAAGGAAGGGAGTTTGACTGATGGAATAGCGACTCTGCTAGTCATGTGCTAATAGAGTATATGGCACATGGGAGGCAGATAATAGTGGAGGTGCAAGAGATATTACGTTTTAATATGCACCCCTGTATCTCTGATCCCCCTAGTTTGTGAACTATCGCCTTGTTTTAATAGTTCTTTAATAAAAGTATGTTTTAGCGATATTAAGTCAGGCAGTTAACCATATTACATTCAATATCGCCAATCTCGGTAGTGTTGTTTAGTTATCCTCTCCCCATTAAAGTGAATGCAGAAAATCCAGTCACCGAAAATATAAAATAAATTTGACATGCTGCGGATTTTAAAATCCGCACTGCAGGTCAAAATCCGTGCGGAAAAAAATCTGCATCGTATGCATGAGAATTTCAAATTCTCATAGAATACAATGTACACGACCTACGGTGCGGATTTTCCGCACGCAATCCTGATCGTGTGCATTTACCCTAAGTCTACCAGCTATATTGGTTTCTTTTAAAATCCAAGTAGGATGGGACACTAGTGACTCTTTGCCTCAGGGATTTCATCACTGAACTGCACATCCTAGCAAAAGAATAGTAACCATCTGTGTGACCGGTGACTGACAAAGCAGCCTAATGAGAACAAACATGGCTGACAATTACAGTCATCCGATGGCTTCTTCCTGCTCATAAAACTTTGAGAAGCGGCGGTATAGGGTTCAATCTGCACATGTAGAATTTGAAGTCCAAAAGGATAGCTAAATTTCAAATTGGAACTTGTACTCATCAGGACCCTTGGTGACTCTTTACGTATGAGACCCAAACTGTACTCCTTGTGATATTATGTCCCAAGTGTTCCACACCGAGGGGATGGTTGTCTATATTTCCATTGACCTCAATGTAAATGACATGTCCTGATGGTGTAATGCATTCTTAGGGCTCATGCACACAAACGTATTTTCTTTCCGCTTCCGTTACTTATTTTTTTTGCAAACCGTATGCGGAACCTTTTACTTCAATGGGTCTGCAAAAACAACGGAAGTTACTCAGTGTGCATTCAGTTTCCGTATTTCAGTTCCGCAAAAAAAGTAGTGCATGTCCTATTATTGTCCGCAAGTCGTGGTCCGAGGCCCCATTCAAGTCAATGGGTCCGCAAAAAAAACGGAGCACGTCCGTATTTCATCCGTATTTTGCGGATCCATACTGTAGAAATGCTATGCCCAGCCCATATTGCTCATGTGTTTGGTGATTAATAAGTTACCGTTTCTGATCCGCAAAAAAAACGGATCGCATATAGAAACCATACGGATATGTTTTGTGGAATAACTGAACGGTAGAGGACTTAAATCGGAGGGAAAAAAAACACAGATATGGAACAACGGATCTGTGAAAAACGGACCGCGAAACAACAACGGTCGTGTGCATGAGCCCTTACCCAGAGCAAATGAAGGAGATTCTTGAGCCTCTGCGCCCAGACATTCAGCCATTGACTTGTGTCTAAAATATTTGTGATCTTACAAACTTTATGAAGAGCAAAACCATCCTCCACATAAAAGACAACTGCAGAGAAGTCTTCTGCCCCCAAATCCACAGGGAATAAAGAGGAGGACACAGATGCTACTTAATATATTCAGGACCTTCGCATTTGCAAGATGACCGTGGGCCCGGCAGCTCAATGCATTTGTCTCAGACTTAATCATAAGGTTTCAGATTTCATGGGCTTTCATATTGAAATTTCCTGACCCCCCAATAGACAGACGTGTGCTCCAGCAGTTAATTCAGGCAGCAGGCTGTTAAAACGCAGTCACAATGCGATTCCATAAGTACATCTGCCGTTTTGTAAATGGTCATCACGCTCAGAGTCTCACCATGATGACACAACAGAAAAAATAGAACATTTAAATATGTGATCTTGATTAAAAAATAAATAAATAAATACAATAAAACAGAATATTTTTTTTTCCAGTTTTACACTTTTTTTTTCTTGTATAATTTTGCCTTTTTTTAAAAAAAAAATTTAAATATAATATTCAAATATCTGAACAGGAGAGGTAAAGACTTTTTAACTTCTATTCTGCTTGGCTACATTTTCAGATTAAAAAAAAAAAAGGAAAAAAAAAAACTTTTTATTTTTCTTTTGATTTTTTTAGTTTTTGCATTATAATAAGATTTGCATGCAGATTACCTCATTTTCATGCTTAAAAGTCATTGAATTGCTTGCCCACTGATCTATTCTGATTACCAAGGCAGAATAAAAGTTGTCCTCAACTTTCTAGAGCAGATTAGGAAGAAAAAAAAAGTTTCTTATTAAAGACACTTCTTCGAGCCCGAGAGCGTTGCTGGACTTAGTGAACAATGATGTTGGTGGTTTCAGATTGGTTTGGCAGCTTCATTGTTCTCGAAGCGTAAACCAGACGCACTTATGTCCCAACCTCTTTCATAGGCCTTTTCTTCATACCAAATTAATCTTTTTTTTTTTTCTGTGATAGCATTCATGATGGTATGTTAAAGGACTTGTATCCTAGCAACTGAGGCTGGTTGCTCGGCAACAGAGTTGCTGGTAGGATTTCCTTGTGAGGATACTTTTTTTTTGTATGAAGGCTGCACATATTAAAAACTAGCACATTCAAACTTAAAAAGGTGGGAACATAATTTGTGGGAGGCCCCAGTGAATAAGTTGTGGGTGCTCCTAATTGGAAAACTTCCTAAGTTGTATCTTTATTTTTAAAGGGGGTTTTCCAAATTATTTTATTATTTTTTTTACTAATGACCTATCCTCTGGCTAGGTCATCAGTATCTGTTTTGTGAAGGTCCCCTCGCCGATCGGCTGTTTGAGAAGACACTAACGCTCACAGTAGCGCTGTGGTCTTCTTCCTGTTCAGCAAGCACAGCGCCGTACATTGTATAGTGGCTGCGTTTGGTACCGCACTCAGCCCCATTCACCTCTATGGGGCTGAGCTGCGCCTAGGCCAGTGGTGGCGAACCTATGGCACTCAGAGCCCTATCTGTGGGCTGTGCAAAGGGTTGGCCCCTGTGCACTATTACTAATGAGCGCTTACATTGTGAAGGCGCTCGTTAGTACCACCTTTGCCCTCCTCTTCGGCTTGTGTTAAAAAATGAATAAATAAAATGTATCAATGTGCAGGGCAGGACCTGCGCTCCCGCGTGATGACTTTTCACAGCATTGACTGGAAGCCACTAGAGAGGAAAAATAATACTAGGAGGCACTAATGGGGGCATTCATTTTAATGGGGCCATTAATGGAGGCCTTATTAATTCTGGGGGCTACTAATAGGGGCCTTATTAATTCTGGGGCCACTAATGGGGCATTATTAATACTTTGGGCCACTAATGAGGGACTCATTAATACTGGGGGCCACCAATGGTGCCTTATTAATTCTGGGGGCCAGTAATGGGGTATTATTCTCGGTGGCCACTAATGGGGAATTATTAATACTGGGGACCACTAATAGGGGCCATTATTAATACTGGGGGACACTAATGGGCCATTATTAATACTAGGGGCCACTAATGGGGGCATTATTAATACTGGGGGCCACTAATAGGGGCCTTATTAATACTGAGAGCCACTAATGGGGCATTAGTAATACTGAGGTCCATTTATAGGGCATTATTAATACTGGGGGCCTCTAATGGGACTCTTTTTTTAATACTAGAGGGGTGCCAAAGAGAGTAATCATTTTACTTGGGCCAGTGTTAAGCCATGCCCCCACAGCCTATATTTTTCAGAATTCAGGCAAAATTGCCGTGTTGGCACTTTGCAATAAATAAGTGGGTTTTGCCCTGCAGTTTGGGCACTCTGCCTCTAAAAGGTTCCCCATCACTGGCCCAGGGCTGAGGGAAAGCTGCTAGAAGGCTGCAGCGCTACTGGAGGCACCGGTTCCTTCTCCAACAGCTGATTGGTGGGGGTCTTGGGTGTCAGACCCCCACTGAGAGGCTTGGACTGGCCCACAGGAATATAGGTGAATCCCCTGATGGGCCCCTGAGCAAGGTGGGCCCCTTGTCTTCCACCCCCTGCACAAATTGCATTTAACACAGTAGACTCATTGCACTACATATAGTATTACAAATTTCATATAAAAAACTGGGTCGAACATTTAAGAAACTCCCCAGTTTATTATACACGTTCATGTGGCTGATAGGTACAGAGGCAGGGCGGCCAGTATCCTCCTTTCCAAGAGACCAGCCTGGAGGGACCCAATAATCAATCAGCTTGCTGCTATGTGAGCAGGTAATATTTGGATGTATCCACACGGTGGGCCCCCAAAATACATTTTCTTGGTGGGACCTAGACACCTCAGTCCGACACTGCCCAACAATCGGATACTGAAGACCTATCCAGAGGGAAAAAAACACTCGGAAAACACCTTTAACTAGGATGTGAAGAAGGGCGTTTTCACATTTGTTTAATATGGTGGCATTTTTTAATTTATTTTTTTGCCTCCATTACCACGCAGCTTTAATCACCCAAAATAACATGATCACCTGTCAGGCCGGCATTTGTGGCCATGATATGTACCCATATTACTCTCATGTAAAACTCTTACATATGACCCTATCATGGCTCCATAGGAGTTCCAAGTGGTGTGGAGCTATAATATGGTTGCCAATGAGGACAATGGGCTAGTGTTGTACCTCTGGATGCCTCTACTATCATACTTCGGGTGGGTTCGCACTAGATTTATGGCATTCTGTTATAGGTTCCGTTTATAATTGAATGCCCAAAACAAAGTCCTGCATAACAGAAACCAGATGGATCCGTTATGCTGCCCATAGACCTCTATTAGGACGGAGCAAAACGGACTGCATGCCATCTGGGCACAATGTTTACTGAGTAATCTTCTGCTTTCATGAGCACTCAATCCATCTCAGTCAGTGTGAAAACTTATGGATATTCATGACTGGATCATTTTGGATAGGATCTATCTATTGTGGGGTTTCAGGCTCCATTCACACGTCCGCAATTTCGTTCTGCATTTTTTGGAATGGAATTGCGGACCCATTCATTCCTATGGGACAGCACGATGTGCTGCCCGGACACGGAATTGCGGGTCTGCACTTCCGTTCCGCAAAAAAATAGAACATGTCCTATTCTTGTCCGCAGTTGCGGACAAAAACAGGCATATTCTATTAGTGCCGGCAATGTGCGGTCTGCAAAATGCGGAACGCACATTTCTGCTTTCCATGTTTTGCGGCTCCGCGTATCCGCAAAACACGTTGCGGACGTGTGAATGGAGCCTTACTCTGGTAGACAGCATTAGCGGACGCAGTATAGAGGCAACAACAAGTTCTTTGGATCAAACAGTTCAGTGTTTTATTCACACTTTAGGCAAGTGACAAAACAAACAGTCATATTCGAACAAAAAGTCACCTTGCGGTGTTGGTGGTAATTCACACCATGCGGCAATTCTGCCTCAAAGAGTCCTTGCTGGTAGCAGCACCAACCTGTTTTCACGCCAAACAGGTAGCAAGCCTTCATCCAGACACAAGGCTCCCAGATCCCAACACAGAGACACCGCTTCTGAGCCCAGCTGCCTATTTAAGGACAGCCAGGTGCTGCCAAATCCCGGACCGGCATTTAAAATCCGGTCCGGTATTTGACCTCACCTGGGTGTAAATAAGCCCAGCAGCACATGCTGGGAGGAAAATACCTGCCTTGCCAGACAAAACCTCTCACTGTGTCACTATCTATCTATCTATCTATCTATAATCATCTCAAATAAATATCAAACCTTGCTTAATACTGGAGTTTATGTTTTTGATAAAATGTGGTGGTTATCCTGTCTATTAGATGGTTTATACCAGTGATGGCTAACCTTGGCACTCCAGCTGTGGTGAAACTACGACTCCCAGCATGCTCCATTTATTTCTACAGAGTTCTGAGAGCAGCCAAGCAAGGGGGGAATCTTGGGAGTTGTAGTTTTACCACAGCTGGAGTGCCAAGGTTAGCCATCACTGGTTTATACTGATATCTACTGTGCTGTTACGTAAATGGCATGCTTTGGTTTTTCGAAAGCAACATGAAAAACATGATTGAATTGCTGAAAAGGCTCTTATAGCTGATGATATCATCGTAGATGGCCATATCTTCCCCTCCCCCTCCAAAGTGCACATTGAAGTCAACGGGTCCCTTAAAAAAAAATGCGGACGGCACACAGACTGCAACTGTATTCTGTGGATCCGCAGTTTGCGGACTGGATATGGTCGTGTTCATGAGGCCTTAAAGGGAACCTGTCACCCAAAAATCGCCTATTAAGCTGTTGACAGTACCTTATAGTGCTGTATACTCGGTTCTTGATGCACTTTTTGTTCGTTTTCCCGCATGTCTGCTCATTCAGAAATCGTAGTTATATTCAGCTGCTGCCCCGTGCTGCAAGTCAGGCTTGAAGTCACGGGGGCAGCGGCCTCGGCGTCTTACATGGCCCTCTCCCCGCCCCCTGCCTCTGTTACTGACAGCCGAACTCCGAATCCGGGACCGCGCTCAACGGCCGCATGCGCAGTAAAGGGCGGCAGGAGCGCGGTCCCGGCTGCCGCGCGTACTACGCGCCGTCTTACTTTCGCCGCACTGCGCATGCGCCCGACATCCTGTATCAAACGCGCCCGCGCCCAGATGCCGGGCGCGGGCGCGTTTGATACAGGATGTCGGGCGCATGCGCAGTGCGGCGAAAGTAAGACGGCGCGTAGTACGCGCGGCAGCCGGGACCGCGCTCCTGCCGCCCTTTACTGCGCATGCGGCCGTTGAGCGCGGTCCCGGATTCGGAGTTCGGCTGTCAGTAACAGAGGCAGGGGGCGGGGAGAGGGCCATGTAAGACGCCGAGGCCGCTGCCCCCGTGACTTCAAGCCTGACTTGCAGCACGGGGCAGCAGCTGAATATAACTACGATTTCTGAATGAGCAGACATGCGGGAAAACGAACAAAAAGTGCATCAAGAACCGAGTATACAGCACTATAAGGTACTGTCAACAGCTTAATAGGCGATTTTTGGGTGACAGGTTCCCTTTAAGCAGTGCAGTTTCTAGGTAAAATTTCTCTCAGGGCGAGTGTCAAAAAAACTCCCCCCCCCCGTGAGGTACAGTGAGTGAGCGCCGCCGCCCGCACTGCCTGCCTGTGGGGGGACATTATTTTTAATAAGGATCACTATGGACATTATTTAGAATGGAGGCTGCTGTGGATGTCATTATAACTGTATAATGTCTGATAGGCCTAGTCCTGAGTTATATTACCCTGCCCTGTATAATAATGTACCCTGATACCCCTTAGTTATATTACTCCAGCGGGGTAATATAACTAAGGGGTATCAGGGATGGGTACATTATTATACAGGGCAGGGTAATATAACTCAGCTCAGGACTAGGCCTATCAGACATTATACAGTTATAATGAGTAATGACACCAACAGCAGCCTCCATTCTAAATAATGTCCATAGTGATCCTTATTAAACTTAATGTCCCCCACAGTGACAGTGGCCCCCATTTTCATGTCTCCCACAGTGGCCCCCCCATTGTAATTAATGCCCCCCCATTGTAATTAATGCCCCCCCCATTGTAATAACCCCCATCCCCCCATTGTAATTAATGCCCCCCCAGACCATCACTCGCCTCACAGCAGGCATCAGCACTGCTCAGGGGCTCAGGGCGGGCGGTAACAGGCAGGCAGTGCGGCGCTCACTCAGTCACTGTATGTCATGCGCCTGCGCCGCCTAGTGGGAGGATCAGGCGCGTGACGTCAGTAAGTCTGACCAGGGCCGGTGCAAGGATTTTTGCCGCCCTAGGCAAGATAAAAATTGGCACCCCCGCCCCCCCCCTTATCAGATCCGGAATTGCGGACCCGGATCCGCAATTCCGAACCTGAAAAAAAATAGTACATGTCCTATTCTTGTCCCCAATAAAGGACAAGAATAGGCATATTCTCTTAGTGCCGGCAATGTGCGGTCCGCAAAATGTAGTATTAATAACTAAACAATTAAATAATACACATATTGCATTGTCTACTTACCACCAGGACAATTAGATGATCTGGTCTCTGGCTGCAGTCTGGCTCTGCGGACTCCCTTGTCACTCTCTTCTCCCCCCCCTCCCTTGTCACTCTCTTCTCCCCCCCCCCTCCCTTGTCACTCTCCCCCCCCCCTCCCTTGTCACTCTCTTCTCCCCCCCCCTCCCTTGTCACTCTCTTCTCCCCCCCCTCCCTTGTCACTCTCTTCTCCCCCCCCTCCCTTGTCACTCTCTTCTCCCCCCCCCTCCCTTGTCACTCTCTTCTCCCCCCCTCCCTTGTCACTCTCTTCTCCCCCCCCTCCCTTGTCACTCTCTTCTCCCCCCCCTCCCTTGTCACTCTCTTCTCCCCCCCCCTCCCTTGTCACTCTTCTCCCCCCCCTCCCTTGTCACTCTCTTCTCCCCCCCCTCCCTTGTCACTCTCTTCCCCCCCCCTTGTCACTCTCTTCTCCCCCCTTGTCACTCTCTTCCCCCCCCCCTCCCTTGTCACTCTCTTCTCCCCCCCTCCCTTGTCACTCTCTTCTCCCCCCCCTCCCTTGTCACTCTCTTCTCCCCCCCCTCCCTTGTCACTCTCATTCTACTACTCCCCCCCCCCCCTTGTCACTCTCAGTCTACTCCCCCCCCCCTCCTCTCATTTCCTCCCCCTTGTCAATGTCACCTCTAGTGTAGCGTGGCCGAGCTCTGTTCGCTCCGCGGTACAGGAGCTTTTGTTTCCTGTACCCGGCTGACAGGAAGTGCTCACTTAGTGTGCACTTCCTTTCAGTCCGGCCGGGTACAAGAAACAAAAGCTCCTGTACCCCGGGCCGGACCGAACAGAGCTCGGCCACGCTA
The DNA here is from genome assembly GCF_014858855.1 of Bufo gargarizans. Taxonomy (NCBI): domain Eukaryota; kingdom Metazoa; phylum Chordata; class Amphibia; order Anura; family Bufonidae; genus Bufo; species Bufo gargarizans. The sequence continues at coordinate 91,006,736 of NC_058082.1, read as the reverse complement.
CATTAACAACTCAGCAGTCTGCAGCGCAGGCAGGCTGCGCAGGACTGAGCCGGCCGCTCAGGAGGCTCAGCATGAGGGGCGCCGCCGGCCGGCCGCCCGATCCTTTAACAAATTTTTTTTATTTTTATTTTTTTATTTTTTTGTACCTCAACGGGCGCCCCCTGCTTCCGCCCCTAGAAACGGCCCTGGCCTTAAGCAAATAATAAATGATATTATATATTAATCTTTATATATTTTTTTTAATTCTTTATAGTGTTTAAAATGTACTAGATGCTGCATGGCAACTCTCAAGAGTGAATTGGGTCACGTTGCGTCCACCAGGTATGGACTTCCTTTGTCCATGTCGCAGCAACTTACGGGTAGCAATGTAACTCCATTGACTTTAATTTGCTGCAACGTGGGCAGCACTACATTGTGATCCTCAGCCATGCCATGGAGCACCAGCATTAGGCCTCATGCACGTAGCTTTATAAAAAAAAAACAAGTGCACCTGGATTTATGTTGCAGAAACCTTCATGATAGACATGTATTGATCAATGTTGGTTTACAGTCACGTAATGCCTACAGGCTACAACACCTCCCTAGAGAATGCAGGTCTTACATCAAAGAACAGATCAAGTGGCTGATGGAGAAAAGCTGATGAAAACTCAAGAGTTTAGCAATTGAATCCTCCTATCTAAGTAAAACCCGAGAAACTGTTGCTTTCCATGCTGGTAACATTACTCAGTTGCTACTTATGATGTTGCTTAGAAGACCATATCAGTTACTTCTGTTCAAAATATATGTATAGCAGCACAACAAACCTTAGCGTTTACAATGGAAGGGCGCGAGGTGGAGACGAGGTATAAGGACTCGTGCACACAGCCATAAGTGCATGCTGCCATGACCTATCCTGGTCTACAAAACAAGAATAGAACATGTTCTATATTTTTTTTGCGGGGCCACAGAATGGGCTTTCGCATAGCACACGGTGTGCTGTCTGCATCTTTTGCCGCCCCATTGAAATGAACGGATCCTCATTAGTGTTAATCGAGCACCAAAGTGCTCGGGGGGCTCGGGCCGAACACATCGGGATTCTCGGGTGCTCTACCGAGTGAGCACAATGGAAGTCAATGGGAGAGCCCGAGCATTAAACCAGGCACCCCCTGCTCTGAAGAGGGGAGGGTGACTGGTTCATAGGAAAAGGTCAGAAATTGATGGAAACACCACTGAAATGGTTCGGGAACAGCATGGGGAGGATGTCTGGATGCATCTTGGACTCCCAGGTCGCTGCCGGGAACGATGTTGTCCGAGTAGTACGCCACTTTTACAGACTGACAATAATACGCACAAAACCAAAGATAAAATCGATTTTAGAGGAAAAATTGTAAGAAAACATTCTTTGCTGTATATTTACTTGTATATAAAGTGCAAGTGCTGCCAAAAATTACAAGGAAGAGACACTCCGATACAACTTGTATATCACATAAAGGAGGGCCTCATTCACATTGTGGTACAATTGTCCATGTAGTAGGACTCCAACACTCATAAAGCCTATGCACTAACCCTAAGTTCACACCTGAGCGTTTTACAGCGCGTTCAAACGCGCTGTAAAACGCTCAACACATGAAAACCAATGCTTCCCTATGGGAATGGTTCTCACCTGGGCGTTTTACAGCGCGTACGATCGCGTTGTAAAACGCCCGACGCATAATCAAGTACTTGAGCTTCTTTGGGGCGTTTTGACGCGCGTTTGTGGCCATAGGACACTGCAGTCAATCACACAAACGCGCGTCAAACGTGCGTTTACTATTACAAAAAATGCGCATAAAAACACGCGACAAAAACGCGCGTTTGAGAAACGCTCAGGTGTGAAAGCAGGGTAAGTGAAATGGCTGCTAAAAATTACAAGGAACCAGCATTCCAATACACCCTTTATTACACATAAAGGAGGGCATCATACACACCCTTCGAAAAATTATGATTCATGGCCTGCTGGTGACCCTCAAAAACATTTGGAGCAAGGGCCTGCTGGTGACCCTCAAAAACATTTGGAGCAAGGGCCTGCTGATCTGACCATCTAAAACAGGCATGCTCAACCTGCAGCCCTCCAGCTGTTGTAAAACTACAACTCCCACAATGCCCTGCTGTAGGCTGATAGCTGTAGGCTGTTCAGGCATGCTAGGAGTTGTAGATTTGCAACAGCTGGAGGGACGCAAGTTGAGCATGCCTGTTCTAAAACATTATGGGCGAGGGCCTGCTGCCGCTTTGACTCTAGATAACCTGGGCCCGATCGCACGTCCCCGTGCCGGCGACTATCCATTCAGATGTCTGCCCTATCAACTTTCGATTATATTTTCAGCGCCAACCACGGTGACCATGGGTAATTGGAAATCAGGGTTTGATACCATAGAGGGAGCCTGAGAAACAGCTACGGCTACCACCTCTAAGCAAGGCAGAATGTGCGCAAATTACCTATTAGGTATAATTAGGTGAAGGCCTGCAGGTGAGCTGACCCTGTAAAACATTATGGTTGAGAGCCTGCTGCTTAACTGACTATTGAAAAAATTTACAGTGTTCAAACCAGGCCGGGTCGCCTGACTACTTCAGCTAGGAATATTGGAATAGGAGTCCGGTTCTATTTTGTAGGTTTTCGGAACTGGGGCCATGATTAAGAGAGGCGGCAGGGGGCATCCGTATTGCGCTTCTAGAGGTGAAATTCTTGGACCGGCGCAAGACGAACCAAAGCTAAAGCATTTACCAAGAATGTTTTCATTAATCAAAAACGAAAGTCGAAGCTTCAAAGACGATCAGATACCATCATAGCTCCGACTATAAACGATAACATCCGGCGGCGTTATTCCCATGACCCACTGAGCAGCTTCCGGGAAACCAAAGTCTTTGAGTTCCGGGGGGGAATATGGTTGCAAAGCTGATAAAGTACACTGTATGTCACAGATACATTTTTGAAGCGCACATGTTACACTGCAAATGTGGCCCTGGTAATGTCACTGTCAGAAGCGGACACCGTCTATTGACAAAGTATACTGGATGTCACTGATATTTTTGGGATGCTCACACTTTACACAGGAGATGTGGCGCAGCTAATGTCACTGTCCACAGCAGACACCGTCTATTGAAAAAGTACACTGGATGTCACTGATATTTTAGGGATGAGCACATGTTACACAGGAGATGTGGCGCGGATAATTTAACTGTCCGCAGCGGCCTATTAGACGCTAATTAGCGCAGAATGCGCTAAAGATATATATTGCTGCTGTCGCACACAATAGTCCTTAGAAGGACTTTTGGGTCTCTGAAAAGTTTTTCTAATAAAAATCTTCCACTAACACTCCCTACATTCTGTCCCTTCCTATGCACAGCTCTCCCTAAGACTGAGCAATTTAGCGCAGGTTGTGCTACAAACATATATTACTGCTGTCACACACAATAGTCCTTAAAAGGACTTTTGGGTCTCTGAAAAGTTTTTGTAATAAAAATCTTCCAATAATACTCCCTATACTGTCTTTCCCTTCCTATGCTCAGCTCTCCCTGACTAACACTCAGCTGAACACGTGTCATCATGGCTACGGCATTACAGTGCTTGCCAGTACCTCCCTGCACGTTTATTGGCTGAGTAGCAGCCAAGAAACGTGCGGAGAGGAGACTCGAGCATTGCGCTCGAGCACATGCGGTCCTCGGCCGAATACCGCCATGTGCCGAGCATCGAGATTCTCGATCCGAACAGGTGTTCAGTCGAGCATGCTCGATCATCACTAGTCCTCATCCAATCCGCAAAATATGCAGATTAAAAATATGGTCGTGTGCCTAAACCCTAAGAGTGGTGGCAGCAAAGTCCTCACGGTGGATAATCCCTCCTCCAGTACTCCCAGGGCTGTGCGTGCAATGAATTGAAAGAGGAACAACCCTTCTTCCCCTCAGGGCATACCCTGGACCTAGGGGTCTGCTGCCTGATGGTGCCTGGTTGTCACCGCTGGCCCTGGGAGAGATCTTAGAAGTTCAAATAGACTGAAGACTCAGGAGTCTTATCTGACAGATCTCTCGAGTTTTCATTGTTGCTGACAGGTTTCCAGCCCTTCACAGATGCTGCTCATTATCAGTCAGGTGGCCCTTTATATGTTCCGCCTCTCACTTGTTTCCGTGCGGCTGATAGCTCTTCTGTGGAGTGCTCTGCTTGTGTGGTGGTTCTCCTGTTCCAGTTACATCTCAAGCTAAGTCCTTTCCCTTTTATTGGTGTGTCTGTCCTGACTAGACCTCAGAGAGACACTGGCTCCTTCAGTTTGAAAGGAGTCGGTTGCCTCTTTCCCTGTTCCCTAAGCTGAGGGTTTAGTGCAGTGTTTCAGCAGCCTCAGGTTCCTGTGCATGTGCATTTCTACCATTGAGATTTGCACATGTTGTTAGCAGCTTAGGGTGAGTATCAGGGAATGCTAGGAGGTGACCTCTTTACTCCCTAGGTTTGGGGCCTAGTCCGTTGTTGTTTAGTTGTGGTTCCCTTTGGTTGCCTTTCCTTCCCCGTACTTCCCGTGACACTGGGGTGCCCTTGATGTTAGGTGAGCAGCAGGTTTTGTAGGGCAGGAGAACAGTGGACCGGATCCGATGTGGAGGTCAATGACCATGTGCCATCTTTTACTGAATAACTGGTGTCACAGTGAAAACACAAGCAGTAGGCACAGTTTTCAAGTGTTTCACAGAATAGGCTTTTCCCAAAGGCTGTGTATAGGGATGGCTACAATGATGGTTCTCTTTGAGTCTCTTTCCACAGATACATGCAGTCTTCTCAAAGAACCAAAGGCGTGCAATTTCGCTCAATGTTCCTCTGCAATGCTCAGCTCCGGGGTACAGTCCTAGATCAGATGGCTAGTCCATCCTCAAACCATGTGCAGTAAAGTTTACAGCCGTATGCATGCATTGCCTTTACTGTCTTTCCCTTTAATGGTCCTCAAGTTTCTGCAAAAATGTAATGCTTCTTTCCTTCACAGATTAGTTCTCAGCAAAGTTGCTTTTCTGTTTTCTAACTCACTTGGATGGTGTTTCCCTGGAAAAGGATTCTTTTCTTTCTCCTGCTTTAGCATACACGTCCTCTCTCTTGGCTGAATTGCCAGGAACTACCGTATAGCCAGGGAAAAGTGGGGCTAGCCAACCACCTGACAACTATTCCTAAGGACTGTTAGTTAAGTATTTCCTACCCATATTCACGTCAATGGGCCGGAAAATATGCGTACAGCAGGGGCTATATTCGAATTCGCAATATTTCACAAATATTTTGTAGAATATTCGTCATATATTCGCGAATTTGAATTTATTTGAGTGAATGTGAAAAATCGGCAATGTAAAAATCGCGGAATGCGATTTCGCAACGCGAAATACAGGCGTGGGTCACTTTGGCTACATTTTTCAAGCTGCTTGAAAGCAGTAAGCATTGGATTACTTAGGACCATATAGACTTTAGAAAGGGAAGCAATTGCTAATATAGGGTCATACAGAATATAAAAAGGGAGCTAGTGGATAATATGGGGTCATATGTGGGCAGCACGGTGGCTCAGTGGTTAGCACTGGTTTCTTGCAGTGCTGGGCTCCTAGGTTTGAATCCGACCAAGGACAACATCTGCATGGAGTTTGTATGTTCTCTGTGGGTTTCCTCTGGGTTCTTTGGTTTCCTCTCACACTCCAAAGACATACTGATAGGGAACTTAGATTGTGAGCCCCATTGAGGACAGCGTGATGCTAATGTCTGTAAAGCGCTGCTGAATATAGAGGGAAGTAATGGGTCATATAAGGTACTATATCCTATAAAAGTGGGGATTAAGGCTATGATATTTTAATTGCCCATTATGGTAAAGAATACAAAATTTCAAATATAATTTTTCAATATTTAAACATGAAAAGAATTTATTTTCCCCCAAGTTCCACAGATGGAAGTATAACTAAGTATAATTAAGTCAATTATCACAGTCTACTGATTTCTGCAGAAAATGGTCCTAGCAGAATTGGCAGGATCTCATCAGGTCTCACAGTGATTGGTTGTCACACAGATGTCAGGTTTACAAATGGAAAGCCGTAGTCTATAGCATCCTAGCCATCTGCAGCTTTCCCATAACTGACAGGGGCAGCGGGAATGTCTGCAACATGCTGAACCTCAAGATAATTCTTATAGGACAATCTTCCTGATTAGGTGCAATTAGTTGTAGCAGTCCGTGGATTGGATGCAAGTGTAAGTTTCCCAAGGGACCATTCTGTTTGCACAATATGTTTAATCTGTCATCCTCTCCATCCCATACAGACGATCTGTGCCCAGTAACCTTCCCTATCATTGGGGGTACAGTGCAAATTAACATTAAATTTGCAGCAAGCATGCATTAAACCTCTAATTACGGGTGCCCATAGGTGACAGATCCTAACAATCGGGCTGGTAATATAAAATTGGTTGTGTAAACTGGAAAACCTCTTCCAGGGTGGCTGTGCTTCTTTGTAATAGAAAGAACGTTGGTGGACAGGCAAGACAGCTAAAGTGGAGGACTGTGGGGGAGGGGTGTCATTGTGTAAGCTGTGAGGAAGAGTGAATACTGGTGGGCATGATCATATGATCATGGTCATAAATTTGTTTTGGTAGATACTTTGCTCCCTGTGAATTACTGTATAAAAGGTCGAACTTGATGTTCCTGGGCCCCAATGCAAAACCTGTAATGGGGCTCTCTAACCAATCATATTCCATCTATAATACTGGTGGCTTTTTATGGGACGGAGGGACCTTTTGTTCCCCCTCATGACACTCGTGCAACTTCTACCTCTGCAGCCTCTATAACTTCGCCCCTGCTGGTGTTTAGCCAGACCAGGACCCCATCCTATGGTTTTTGCTTTAAAATCTCTTTATAGATTGTGAATTGTATCAGAAAAAGTTGTATCCATGCCAGCACATGACCTCTGCCTGACTTCATTATGACATTTTCTAGGACTCATTTTTGCTTTCCTTCATTTTCAGGAATTCAGGTCATTTTATCAAGGCTTCAGAAATAATAACAAGGTGGAGTCGGACACATGCACCGGCTTCATGGGCTTGAAAGATGACTTTGGCCATAGCTTTGGGCGCCTTTACACAGAGACCGGTGATACACACTTAAGTGCAATTGTACCGTGGACTATTCTGCGGAAGCCAACCATGGATAAAGTCAATTCCAGGAAGGATGATTCAGACAAAGATACCTCGGAAGGAACCTGTAGTTCGAGCTGTGACTCGGAAGAAAGCACAAATTCTGATAACGAGTCTGAGCTGTCAAGTAGACTTGTAGTAGAACCCTGCCGGGTGACCAAGAAGCATAGACAACTCTGTCGTTCTCCTTGCATCGAGCCGTACATACTAAAAAGGAATGAGATTCTAGAAGACCTTAAAAGTCAACACGACCAAACAGAATCTAAGGATATAAAGAAACCACCAGATGAAGTAAAGGAATACCAAACGAAATTGGACTTTGCACTTAAATTGGGTTACTCCGAAGAGCAGGTTCTTCTTGTCCTCAACAAGCTGGGTACAAATGCTTTAATTAATGACATTCTAGGAGAACTTGTCAAGCTTGGCAGCAAGAGTGAAACTGAACAAAATGGTGGAGTGAGTAATGCCGTTCTACGGGAAGCATCTTCCTTCGAGTCTCAACGACCTGAATCTCCTTTTCATCAGGAGGCAATAGATGACAGTGAAAACCTAAGACCAATTGTACTTGACGGGAGCAATGTTGCCATGAGGTGAGTGACTGTGTGACACAAGATGTGCGAAATCGAAAATACTTCAAGTAAATTCCAATGATCTGGACAAAAATATTCCATTACAGATGAGATTCTTTTTCTTGAATTTTTCCAAAAAGTTGGTTTGGATACAAATCAATAGAGAAAGATTTGTTTTTTATAAGTTGGAAAAAAAATGTTAAAACGATTGTTCAGTTTAAAAAAAACAATTACCCTTTTGGGGTGCACTGTTCAGGAGCTTCATTTCTTGGCCAGCTCCAGAGGACCTGTCTTGTCCTGCATAAGTGTACGTTCACATATGTAGCACCGTATCCGACAGGTTGTTCCTTCAGAGAGCAGCCTGCTGGATCTGCCATTGCCAGATTCTACAGTTCACCGCTGTATGCCCATGGGGTCCAATGGTGATCTGGCTACTCTCCAGCATAAATGCCAGGTTTCGGACAAACAAATACCGTTGTATGCAGAGGTTTTTGTCTGGCAGACGGACGTCATTTATGCCGATGCAGGCTACCGGAAGAGCTGTGAACGTACCCTTACACTGACAACCAGTTGGTTGGAATGATCACTGTGTAATGCTTACATTTCCCTTTGGTGGTGCTGTAGGGAAATTGATGGTTTTCTATCAGGTTTACCCATGGAGAACAGCTGGTCACTGGTGGTGATCAGCTCATTATATGAAAGGACATTTCTAAGAAGTAGACATTACAAAAAGCCTAGAACCCCTTTGAGTACAGACCTAAATTACGAATGATACAGGGGACCCACACAGTTTATCTGGATATTGTTATTACATATAAGGTTTCAAAAGCTCTAATTTTTGTTGGTGGGACACTTTAACCACCTCAGCTCCCCTAGCTTAAACACCCTTAATGACCAGACCACTTTTTACATTTCTGCACTACACTACTTTCACCGTTTATTGCTCGGTCATACAACTTACCACCCAAATACATTTTATCTCCTTATCTTATCACTAATAGAGCTTTCATTTGGTGGTATTTCATTGCTGCTCACATTTTTACTTTTTTTGTTATTAATCGAAATGTAACGAAATGTTTGCAAAAAAATGACATTTTTCACTTTCAGTTGTAATTTTTTTTTTTAAAAAGACATCTATATATACATTTTTCTCTAAAATTATTGTTCTACATGTGTTTGATAAAAAAAAATGTTTGGGTAAAAAAAATATGGTTTGGGTAAAAGTTATAGCATTTGCAAACTATGGTACAAAAATGTGAATTTCCGCTTTTTGAAGCAGCTCTGACTTTCTGAGGTTCTACAATGCCCAGACAGTAGAAAAACCCACAAATAACCCCATTTTGGAAAGTAGACACCCTAAGGTATTCGCTGATGGGCATAGTGAGTTCATAGAACTTTTTATTTTTTAGTTAGCGAAAAATGATGAATTTTTTTTTTTTCCTTACAAAGTCTCATATTCCACTAACTTGTGACAAAAAATGTAAAACTTCGATGAACTCACTATGCACATCACGAAATACCTTGGGGTGTCTTCTTTCCAAAATGGGGTCACTTGTGGGGTAGTTATACTGCCCTGGCATTCTAGGGGCCCTAATGTGTGGTAAGTAGTTTGAAATCAAAATCTGTAAAAAATGCCCTGTGAAATCCTAAAGGTGCTCTTTGGAATGTGGGCCCCTTTGCCCACCTAGGCTGCAAAAAAGTGTCACACATGTGGTATCGCCGTACTCAGGAGAAGTTGGGGAATGTGTTTTGGGGTGTAATTTTACATATATATCCATGCTGGGTGAGAGAAATATCTTGGTCAAATACCAACTTTGTATAAAACAATGGGAAAAGTTGTCTTTTACCGAGATATTTATCTCACCCAGCATGGATATATATGTAAAATGACACCCCAAAACACATTCCCCAAATTAGTTTCAAAGTAGACATACCAGCATGTAGGGTAAACGTCCTCTAAAACATATCTTTTGTGTGAAAATCCAGTCCTCTATTCCTGAGAAATCCTTCTTTTTATTGTTATGCAAATAAAGTTTTTGGTGCACTATGGCCGACGCTGCTCCAGTCAGTGCACCTGGCTTCCTTTGCCTCATGGCTACTAGCTTTGAAATCTCTGGGACTGTCAATCAAACAACAGGAGGAGGCAATGGGTCACATTACTGGCAAAGTAATTGTACACCTAAAAGAGCGGCCCCACCCACGGTGCACCAAAACGTTATGGTCATGGTTATGTTTCAGGTCACCAAACTTATATGGAGGCATTCTTACTTTGAAACCAATTTTGGAGGTGACAGACTAATTTTAACTACAGTTGGACTAGTAGGATAGTTGGACCATTAGAGGTAAAGTTGCCGGTGGGATGTTGAGGCGCTGGACGTGTGACCCTCCAGGTCAGAAGGCATATTTATACCGTGTAGTAGTGTCTGGTGGTCTTGTATATAGTACATTTGATCTGACCTTACAGTGTTATATCTTTATATCAGGGGTGGCCAACCTTACAGACACAAAGAGCCAGAAAAAAAAAATTGTATGACTTCCAGGAGCCACAAGCTATCCGTTTACACAAATATGCGTGCACACGACAGTATTACTGCAATTGAGTTATCAAACATTTAAACCACCTCTCCTACCTGTAATGTAGACAGCTTTAGTAAAACTTCTGGCAATCTGTGTTTTTCACAATGTGTTTTAAGATTTCTCAGATGACCGCCCCATGCTCAGATGACCGCCCCATGCTCAGATGACCGCCCCATGCTCAGATGACCGCCCCATGCTCAGATGACCGCCCCATGCTCAGATGACCGCCCCATGCTCAGATGACCGCCCCATGCTCAGATGACCGCCCTATGCTCAGATGACCGCCCTATGCTCAGATGACTGCCCCATGCTGAGATGACTGCCCCATGCTGAGACGACCGCCCCATGCTGAGACGACCGCCCCATGCTGAGATGACCGCCCCATGCTGAGATGACCGCCCCATGCTGAGATGACCGCCCCATGCTGAGATGACCGCCCCATGCTGAGATGACCGCCCCATGCTGAGATGACCGCCCCATGCTGAGATGACCGCCCCATGCTGAGATGACCGCCCCATGCTGAGATGAATGCCCCATGCTGAGATGAATGCCCCATGCTGAGATGACTGCCCCATGCTGAGATGACTGCCCCATGCTGAGATGAATGCCCCATGCTGAGATGACCGCCCCATGCTGAGATGACCGCCCCACCCCCCATTCTGAGATCATGTGGGGGGGGGGGGTGATTTGACAGAGGGGAGATGTGAGCATGGGGTGTCTGATTTTTGGTGTCTTATGTGAGAACTGGGGAGGCTTATTTTGTGGGTCTGATGAGGATTTGGGGGGTCTTATCTGAGCTCATACTACCCCCATATCAGATAAGACCCCCATGATCAGTACTTTAATAAATAAGAAAACACTGTGTAGGAGGCTTATCCTACCTCTGCTGCCGCTGCTCTGAGGACTGTGGCGCCCTCTCCACAGTGACCTGAAGTGCACACCGTCAGGTCAGAGCGCGGGCCTCCGCGTATTAAGGGGGGGGGGGGGGGGTGCACTGCGCCACCAATGACAATTGACCTTTAATACAGATACAGGAGGCGTGTGTCGGCAGAATCACATGACGGTGCTGCGATCCCCGGCAGTTAACCCCTCAGGTGCGGCACCTAAGGGGTTAACTTCCGCGGATCTCAGCTACCTCTCATAGAGGTCAGGAGCCGGCTATATGATTCTGCAGCCAGCACCCGCCTCCTGTATTTGAATAAATGAGTGAGTTAACTTCATTGGTGGCAGTGGCCACAGCCCCTCCCCTCCTCTTCCCCTCTGTGTTCTCATTGGTGGCAGTGGCCACAGCCCCTCCCCTCCTCTTCCCCTCTGTGTTCTCATAGGTGGCAGTGGCAGCGGCAGCAGCACAGGGGGGAGGGGTGGACTGCTTAATTCTCCCCTGTGCTGCTGATATTTCGATACCTGCGAGCGACCTCCCTAGTACAGAAATAGCTGGCCCGCTCCCCTGCAAGCCGCATATGTAGAGGAGAGCCCGTTCCCCCGCAAATAAAGGTGCGAGGAGCCGCAGGTTGGCCACCCCTGCATTATATCATACTACTTTACACACAAGGGTTTTATATGCAAATTTACAGCTCGGAGCAATGAGGGCATCACCGTTGCACCTCATTAAACTGTAAGCCACTCTCCATACTCCTGGCTACTCCACCGGCCACCCAGCTATGGCTACTTTCACACTGGCTTTTTGGCTTTCCGTTTGTGAGAACCGGCTCTCACAATCGGTCCTAAACAGATCAGTTTTGCCCTAATGCATTCTGAATGGAAAAGGTTCCGCTCAGAATGCCTCAGTTTGCCTCTGTTCAGTCTCCATTCCGCTCTGGAGGCGGCCTGCAGCGTTTTGCTGTCCGCTTGACGAAACTGAGCCAAACAGATCTGTCCTGGCACACAAGGTAAGTCAATGGGGAGAGATCCGTTTTCTCTGACACAATCTTGCACAATAGAAAACAGATCTGTCTCCCATTGACTTTTAATGGAGTTCATGACGGATCCGTCTTGGCAATGTTACAGATAATACAAACGGATCCGTTCATGACGGATGCATGCGGTTGTATTATTGTAACGGATCAGTTTTTGCAGATCCATGATGGATCCGCCCAAAAAGCTAGTGTGAAATGCAGGCATTGAGAGACTAAGATTTGAGCTATAATACATAGCCTTTAAGGACTAGCAACCCAGACAGAAGACAGGACATTCTGGAGACTTGAATCCATGCTCACCGCCATATTACAGCTTCATGCAATGTATGGAGCAGTAAGCCACCTATAGAAGTCTGATGGTCCATACTATACCCCCATATGCTTTTGGTTTTGTACCTGCCTGTTGGAATCCGTATGAAAACTAAAACAAAAAATCTGCAGCTTGCCCATCATACTACACATTACTGAGCAAATAACATAATGCAGAGTATATAAGGCACCATATGGCGACATAGAGTGCCTAAGACTCTATAGTGTATAGGAGCAGGAACACTGGGTACCTCCATACAACCCTAATCTTCAGTGATGTTGATCCCTGGGCCAACTAATTGTAATATAGGGTATGTTCACAACCAGATGGTACCTACAGCATTTTCGGTGCATGAAAACCTATCAAGTTCCCAAAACCAGAAGCAAGGACCTAGGGGGAGATATTTTTAATATGACCAGTGCACTAGTCCTTTTTCCCAGTGGAAAGTTAGATCAAAGGGGCGCTTCCTGTACAAAATCATTTGTCGTGTATGTACATAAGTGCAATCATAAGCTGAGCAGAACCATCATTAGATTCATCTAGTCAAGAAACAAGTGCAACACAACACTGCCCCTTGTGGCCACACCAGTGTATGCATTTTCTGAATGCAAGCCTTGATTGAATTAACCAAAAACGAAGCCTCTCTGCGGCGCTGAGGTGTTCCGCTTTGTCTGCAAGTTTATTCTGCCATGTATCCCTTTAATGCTTTGTAGACTGTCCTGTGAAAAGCAAGTGGTGCATTTTTTAAATGTTGAAGACCTTTCGGTGGGGGTTCTTCTCTTAAAGGGGTTACCCTATGACTTTATCATGTAGCCCATGACAATCTCTTTCTAACAAAGCTAGAACCAGCCCTGTACCTCACATGGGTCCAGAGATCTCCACATGCATTTCTCTACTAGATTCATTTCAAGCTGGCAGCTTGGTTTTGGGATGGTAGGGGGATCCTTTCTCAGGGGGCGTGCCCTTTCTGTTGCAGCCGGTGGCAATTAAAGGATAGAGCTGAGCATGTGCTTCCACCTCAGTGAGCAGGACAGAGAACTTATCAAAAAAGCAAACAGCAGGTGGCGCTATACAGATAGATTTCAGTGAATAACTCAGAGGCTATAATAAATTTTTAATGACATGCAATTACAAAAGTATTCAGACATGTCTGAACATCACTAATCATCATCCCATCATTGGTATATGCAAGCCCAGCTGTAGGGTCCATTCACACGTCAGTAATTCTGGCTCCGCATCCATTGCGCAATTTTGCGGCTCGGAGGCAGACCCATTCATTTCAATGGGGCCGCAAAAGATGCGGACCCTCAAAAAAGATAGAGCATGTCTTATTCTCGTCCGCAAGAAGAACAGGCGTTTCTATCACAGGGTCGGCCATGTGCGGTGTGGAGCAAAATGAGGAACGCACACGTCTGGTATCCGTGTTTTGCGGATTCCCAATTTGTGGAACCCGAAACACTTATGAACCTCTGAATGGACCCTTATGTTGGGTACCCTATATGGTTCCTTTTTTTTTACATCTGTCCATATGATGCACTCGGTGTCCAAATAATGCTACCATATAGTGCCAGCAGTGTGGTGCCCACCCAACAGAGTTATATTTCGGCCACAAAACATGGACGCCTACATGAGGGAAGCAACGCTACTCACTGGAAAAAATAATATCCTGTACAGTGCACAAATCGCAATGAAACACAACGCTTAACATAATACCGCCATCCAGTGCTGAAATAATACTAGCATACAGAGGAGAACTAACAGCTCCATGCTTAATCCAACATGGCGGTCCCAAGCCTCAGTGGAAGGCCATCTGTAGCGCCCCCTTCTGCGGGAGCCACTGACGCTCCCTGTTCGACTGCCTAGGCGGCCCTAGCTATGTGTGCACGTGCCGCAGAATACCGGTGGCGATCACTGGGTTCTGCGGGCGATGGGGCTTGGAACTAATTTGGTTCTTCCGCTACAGCATCACGAAACGTTCCAAAATGGCTAATTACACAACTCCTGGCAGAATACTGTTCTCCGTGGAAAGCGCCTATTGTCTGGCATTTAGAAATTCTAGCAATCGGGAAAATGTAGTTAAATTCCGCACGTCGTTCAATTAATTATCTTTCCATTGCGGCAATTCCCGGCGCGGCTCTGAATAGAAACGCATGTGATAAGTAGTCACAGGTATAATTGCTAATGTTCTCCGAGATCCCGCTCTAGACAAAAAAATCATTACATCCAAATTGCTCTTGTAATTTCCTTTTCATCTGTAGGATTCCAAGAGGGGATGTCTGACAAAGGTTCTGCCGAAAGAGAACGGGGGAGAATTTTATAGAAGCTACTGTAGAAGTGACTCCTATGTGTTTCTGACACTGACTGATGGCGCGGTGATTGGTATTCTAAGAGCCGTGGAGCCAAACTGTGCACTGTAAGGGGTTGCATGAGATTTTACTTCCAAAAACTGCGCCACCCTTGTTGATGGACGTATCTGGTATTGCAGCTCAGCCGTGTACAAACCTTTTAAAGATGTCAGCAGATTTGTACCTATGAAACTAGTGGATCTGATTGGCAGCTGAAGGCATCTGTGTTGGTCCCATGTTCATATGTGCCCGCATTGCTGAGAAGAATAATGTCTAATATATGCAAATGAGCCTCTAGGAGCAACGGGGGCGTTGCCATTACACCTTGAGGCTCTGCTCTCTGTGCAATTTGATTGACACAAACATCATCACACCTGGCCCTGTCAATCAAAGTGCATAGGGGGCGGCACCAACAATTCCAGAGAATCTATTCTTATGACTCTATGACGTGTCATTCCTTTATTATTCCTGCTAGAAATGATGAATGATGCAGTGAAGGTCCAGATGGGTAATACCAGTTGGGGGTTTGCAACACACCCAACTGGTAACACCCATCTGGACCTTCAAAGCAAACTGCTAGCGGTTCGTTCATAACTTCTAGCAGGAATTATAGAGGAATGGCACAACATAGTCATAAGAATAGAGGTTCAATGTTGGTCATTACATGGGGACTGCAAGTGGTTATTAAAACAGACATATCAGGAGAGGGGGCTAGTCCTCTTCAAGGGTCCATTCCGACGTCCGTAGTGTTTTGCGGACCACAAAACACTGACGCCGCACATCGCTGGCACTTAATAGAGGATACCTATTCTTGTCTGCAGCTACGGACAAGAATAGGACATGCTCTATTTTTTTGCGGAGCCGCGGACCGGAAGTTCGTGGACGCGGACCAGAAATGAATGGGTCCGCACCTGTTCCGCATAATTGCGGAACGGATCCGGACCCATTCTACGGGCGTCTGAATGGACCCTTACCTAAGGACGGCTATAGATGGAAATATTTAACCTCAGTAAGTCATATCGTAGATTACAAGGCTCATCTACAAACCACGAACATGCAAAAATAGTTTCCCACAATTAGATTTTTCCTTCGTTCCTACCCAAAGCCCTATTTAAATTTCACATTTGCATTGACCTGCATGGAAATTCTCCGCCAAATGCTTTTCACTGCTGCAAGGAAAATAAGTCGTGAATTCCGAATTTTTTCTGATTACTGGAATAGATTTCCCCTGGTCAGAACGCTCTTTGACATTTATACGTTTTTACTGCTCAGCAGTGCAAAGTAGATTTGGCCTCAAGATCTCCCGGAGAGTCTTAGGCCTCATGCACACGACCGTTGTTTGGGTCTGCATCCGAGACACTTTTCTTTGCAGCTCTGACCCATTCACTTCAATGGGGCCGCAAAAGATGTGGACAGCACACAGTGTGTTGTCTGCATCCATACCTCTGTTCCGTGGCCCCACAAAAAATATAGAACATGTCTTATTCTTGTCCTTTTTGCGGACAAGAATAGGCATTTCTATAAATGGGCCGCCCATTCTTGCGGAACGCACACCGGCGGCATCTGTGTTTTGCGGATCCGCAACCTGTAAAGGGAAGGTGACCTAGCTGCTTCCCGGCGTTGGCTCCCGGCTCCATCTCCTCCAGGCCTTCAATGCTTCGCTGGGCTCCCTCGATGTAAACATCCAGTTTGACATTGCCGCAGCCAGTAACTGACCACAGCAGTGACCAGCTCCCCTTACATCATTACGAATGGTAACGTGGCGCAAGGGGATCGGTCTCCGCCGTGACCAGTGATTGGCTGCAGAGATGCCATCGAAGGCTTGGAGGAGAAGGAACAGGGAAAGTTCCCTTACTGGTCCAGCCAAGTAGGCATCCAAAACCCAATGGAGATATATATACATACATATATATATATATATATATATATATATTTAAATGGGATCTCCACTGATCTGGGTTAAATCTTGGAACTAAGTCTTTGAAAAGTGGAATAGCCCCTCATCTCCTATTACCTTCCGACTAGAGGGACAGACTAAACTCAGCCCTCGGCACTTTGAGTCCACAGAAGTAAAAAAACATGGCTGCTTTTCTTCTAAAAACAGCGCCTCCCCTGCCCACAGGTTCTGAGAGGCATCGCAGCTCAGTCTTATGTTCCGTTAATGGGGCAAGGCTGCAGTACCAGACAGAACCCATGGACTGATGTGGCGCTATCTCTGGAAGAATGCAGCCATGATTTTCTAAACCTGTAGAACCTCATGAATTGCCTTGTAAACCATACAGCGTCCATGTAATGGGATATCCATTACATCCCAGGGGTAACTGATTTACGGCACCTTCTGCCTCAGATGGGGTATCCTCTTCTGGACCTCGGTGGCCTTAGTTCTCAACATCTTATCAGAATTTGTCCTCTGGTGGGGCGGTCTCCCCATACCGGATACGCAGAATTCACTAATCCCAACTTCTGTCTGTTTCAGTCATGGAAATAAAGAGGTATTTTCTTGCCGTGGGATCAAGCTTGCTGTCACCTGGTTCCAGGATAGAGGGCATAAGGATATTACAGTATTTGTGCCTGCCTGGCGGAAGGAACAGTCACGGCCTGACGCTCTTATTACTGGTAAGTGATGATATCCAACCCATCCTAAATCTGAAATTGTACCACTGTGTTCCAGGGTGAAGCCAAACTTATTGATGCCTACAAATTCTCTGCATTTATTGCCCTATTTTAAAAAATAATATAATAAAAAAAAAAAATAGAACTGTCCAGGTCTCCTGACATATCTGCTGTGGGTCCTTCCTCTTTTATCCCTTCTGAAAAAATATGAATAAATTGCCACTGGGTGTTCCCGTTGCTCTTGATGATGGGCCATTCTCCTACACACAGACAGTGTCTAATTAGTGCTGACAGTGTGAGATGTTTTTTATAAGTTGCGGGTGCAATGACAGGGAGCTGCTATAGCGCCTCCCCCATCATTGTACCCCTCACATGCCGCATTCATACATGATCGCGGCATCTGAGTGTCAAAACAGTGTAAAATTAACAATAATATTTTTTATTTATTTAAACTTATCGCCTCCATTTGCTCACAACGAGCCGGCCACCATCATCTTGCTTGATAATCTGGAGCGAAATCTCGCGCGGTGCGAGATTACATCATCACGCCGGCCGGTGTGGTGACGTCATACATCACCGCGCACGGGATTTCGGCCGAGATCTTCAATCAAGATGAAGGCTGGCGGCCCGTCGCGAGCAAATGGAGGAGGTAAGTTTGAATTTTTTTGTTTTTTACATTTTCAGGTTAAATCGATTTGCTGACACGAAGCACGAGGAAATTCGGCTTCGACGGGAATCGAATTTATCCTGAAATTCGGATAGAATTGCACTTCATGGGATTCGATTTGCTCATCTCTACTGTATATGTTCCTTTGACGATGGCAACAACACCACCCAGCTGTCACTTTATTTATCCATTTGCAGGAGTAATAACAGCGGAAAGACAAAACTATGAAAAGGTGCTTTTTAAGCCAGGATCCATCTCCCATCAGTCTTAATATTAGGCCTCATGCACACGACCGTATATGTTTTACAATCTGCAAAATACGGATGCGGTCCGTATGCCTTCCACATTTTTTTTTTGCAGACAGCAGGTCAGTGCTTTGCATTTTGCAGACATATTCTATCGTTTTGCAGAACGGACGTGCAGATCCTCTGTGTGCTTTCCGCATCCGTACGTCTGTTCTTCAAAAAGATAGAACGTGTCCTATACTTGGCCGCAAAATGCAGACTATGGACCCGTTGAAGTAAAAAAATGCGGAAGCGACACGCATGGTATCCGAATTTTGCAGATCCACAATTTGCTGACTGCAAAATACATTTTTTGGTCGTGTGCATGAGGCCTTATATCTGAAAAGTGGACCATCTTTAGATAATTTATTTTTCTGATTTTGACCCAAGCAGAATACTAATCATTGCATTGTAATCCCTTGTTTCTTTCCAGATCAAGAAATCCTACGGAAGTTGGAGAAGGACAAGTTCCTGGTATTTACACCGTCACGGCGGGTGCAGGGCAGAAGAGTTGTCTGCTACGATGATCGCTTTATAGTCAAGCTGGCTTTTGAGTCAGATGGCATTATCGTGTCAAATGATAACTATAGGGATCTGGCAAACGAGAAGCCTGAGTGGAAGAAGTTCATTGATGAGAGACTGCTCATGTATTCATTTGTCAATGACAAGTAAGTTCATCATCTATTCATAAATATGTATACGACTGGCACTCACTATGTGGGTCACATCAGCATCATTTAATGAATCGGCACAGTAAAATCAAACAGCAAAAATTCAATACTGATCACGCTTTAAAAAGTACAATAATAATAATCACACTTTTAAAAACCACAGTTCCGGATTACACAATATCTGTGAGAATCATAAATTCAAAGTGATCACATTCAGAACACACCCTAAAATGTAAAAATATCAAATATACAATCCACTAGCAGCAGGTCTCTGCGTATGGGATAAGGTCTTGCAAAATGGGGCCTTATGGGTAAATTCCTTCCAGCGTAATATTATTGCGTTGCCCAGGCCCTCGCTTTCCTAATCCTGTATGGCAGGAAGTTGTTCTTTGACAAGAAAGTTCAATATTGTCACTAGGACACTGTTCATTTAGGTTTTACATGAAACGTGTATCCAGACAGTTTAGCTCCAAAAAGTCTCTCTCTCTAAAGTGCAATGTCCACGTTTAATGAATTGTAGTCCGGTCCGATAGGGAGCAGAAAGCCTTATTAAGAATTTGTAATGTTCCCAATGTTGTTATGGGCAGTATCACATGGTGGTCGATGCTGTAAGAATGTGTAGCTTACCGGTATGTAGTGGTACTCGGCAGTCCCGTTTCTCAGCTCTTTACTCACCACCGTACGGCTGTAGCTGTTCCCTCGGCGTCCTCGCTCTCTGGTGCGTCTCACGTGACTCTTCCAGAGATATCGCGAGGTTTGATGTCTAGATCCGGTTCGTGGGTGAGATTGTACTCGCAGAGTAAAGAGATATGGAGCGCTCCAATCTTAAGATTTGCTTAGATGATCCAAGTCATATCCAGGTTCTTTGTCAATGCAGGGATATAACACCAAACGCGTTTCGGGGACCTCACTCCCCTTCCTCAGTGGCTATATCCCTGCTAAAAGGTCACGTCCTTTTATACCGCCATGAGTCCTCTTCAAAATCTGTACTGGAACATACATTTTACTTGTTGCGGTATTGATGCGTCTTCCATGCGTTTTTTGGGCAACACATGCGTTTTTTCTATATTCTCCTCGTATTGTTGCGATTAATAGAGGTAATAAAGGAAAAGTTGCTGTGGAAGCTCTGAGAAGCTAGGAAACCCTTGACGACTGGGTGTGCAGGCTTGACCGGTGTCCAGAGCTGGCAAAATTTGCCATGGAACTCTTGGCTTGCCCCTCGTCGAGTGTCCTGTCCGAAAGGACATTCAGTGCAGCAGGGGGGATCGTGACCGATAAGCGCACTCGCCTAGCTCACGACAGTGTGTGGACTACCTCACATTTTAAAAAATGAATGAGGCATGGATCTCGGAGGAATTTAATACCTGTGATGACCACATGTATTTGAATTTCCTCATGCCAGCCCATAAATATCCGCCATCACCCAGAACAAAGAATGGTCCTTGTCTTATGTATATACAGCGGCATAAAAGGCCTTTTCTGTCAGGTGAAGGCCTAATTTTTGGGGCCTCTACTGGCTGACAGTTACATTTTATTCATGTACCTCCAGCGCACAGAATACTAAGTTCTTTGCTGTCAGGTGAATGCCTATTGGCAAATTTTTGGGGCCTGTACTGGCCGACAGTTACATATTTATCCTGTGACCGCCTAATATGCCTTCAGCCACAGAATCCAAAGTTCTTTGCTGTCAGGTGAATGCCTATTGCCTAGTTTTTGGGGCCTGTACTGGCTGACAGTTACATATTTATCCTGTGACCGCTTAATGTACCTCCAGCCACAGAATCCAAAGTTCTTTGCTGTCAGGTGAATGCCCATTGGCTAATTTTCGGGGCCTGTACTGGCCGACAGTTACATATTTATCCTGTGACCACCTAATGTACCTCCAGCCACAGAATGCAAAGTTCTTTGCTGTCAGGTGAATGCCTATTGCCTAATTTTTGGGGCCTGTACTGGCTGACAGTTAAATTTTTTATCTCTATCCACATAATCACACCGCTGTCTCACTCCTCTGCCTCTCATTATGGTGGCGTATGAACCACATTCGCCATAAGGACTTTCTAATGTCACAGGGTCATGTGACTGTGCCCCCTTATACCCTGCATTGTGCCCTCTTACCACACCCTGTGCAGTGCCCCTAGTCATTCCCTGTACTGTGTCCTCTTATATCCTTTTATCCGGTCACGGTATGGCGGTGTTATCCGGTTACTGTACAGAGGTTTTATTCGGTCAATGTATTGCGGTAGTTTCCAATAACTGGATGGCCATAACTGTATCCCTTTCCCTGCCCACGCCATCCTTTTTTAGACCTGGCATGAGCGGAAAAAATATGCAGATTGCGGTGCTAAGGACCTTTGCGCCACAGAGCCTAACAGAGCCTAACATAGACATATTTCTATATAATAAATGACCGCCTAATTGTATTATTATTCGTGGGTAGGGATAATATCTTTATATTATATAGATTCTAGTGTATTATACTGTGTCCTGTATTTCCCAGTAGAAAATGATCCTTGAGAAACATAGTCCTCATCCCTGACCACCAGGACCAGGTAGCGCTCTATCAGTACATGGCGGCCTCCCCTCTCCGCCATGCTGCTCCGCTGTGTACTGGTGCTTATTATGACACTAGGGCTGGGTTCACATCCTATTTTTGCCATCTCTTTAATGCATACCAAAAATGTATGCGTTAACAGATGAGTACATCACCGCTTCCACAGGGCCGCCGGCGGCTATTTTTAATTGAGGCCCCGGCTTCTGTGCTCTATCAGGACCCCCCGTGGCTTATTTTTCCCTGGCCAATGTAATTTGGGGGGAGGGGCTTGTGTTTGCCCCACCCACCACGCCAGCAGCAGAGCAGAGGGTGAGTGGGCTCCGCCCACTTTTGGATTCAAAGCACCTGGCGGGACGCTGATGGACTGGCTTGCTGCTTGGAGGGACACAGGCTGGGTAAGTGCTGTTTGTCCCTTCTTACAGGTCCTAACCTTCCCCTCTTCCTCGGTGCCAGGATCATCACTATGTCTGAGCCGAGACCCCAGGTCCCGAAGCAGGCGGTCCCTTTGGTTCGTCATTTTACTTGTGCATTGTGTCACGCAAAATTTCCATCCCCTCAGTCAGACTCCCTCTGCTTTGCGTGTGCTGTGCCGCCATCAAGTGGCTCGGCCCCAGCCCCTTTGCTCCCCGCTGACCAACCTACGGAAGAACCGGAATGGACGCGTTCCCTGTCTAGGGTGGTACAGGATGTCTCCAATACCAACAAAGCTATTGTGGATATATTGGGGCATTTGTCGGCAAGGCAGTCCTCTGACCAGTCCGACTCTGGGGATCATGGGGCGCGTGCCCATTGCGGCCGTCCCACAAAACAAGCCAGAACATCCTCCCCCAAAAGGGTGTCTGTGTCTCCCGTTTCCTCGGCCTCTCCTCCTCCTACTAGAGAGTCTCACTCCGATGTGTCCTCAGTTGAAGAGGCATGTTCTGAGGAGAGAGGGTCAGATGAGGATGTTGTCTCGCCAGAGGGTCAGTCGTCCAACTGTCCTCCATGGTGGACAATCTAATTACGGCGGTTTTTGAGACGTTGTAGGTTGAGGATCCCGCACCGTCAACTGCCGGCTCAGGTTTTTTTCTTTAGAAGGTCCCGTAGCTCGCACAATTGTTTCCCCAACCACCAGGAGTTTGATTTCTCTCTCCAAGGAGTGGAATTTTCCTGATAGACGTTTTATATTGCCAAAACGCTTGAACGTCCTTTATCCTTTTCCGGAGGATTTGACTTGCAAATGGCGGATGGGGCTTCTTTTTCTGATATCAAAGATAAAAAGCTGGAAGCGTTTGCAAAATTTGCCTTTGAAGCAGTGGGCACAGCGCTGCAGCCAGTATTTGCCTCTACGTGGGTGAGCAAGGCTATGGGGGAGTGGGCAAGTAATTTATGTCAGGGTCTTGACTTGGGAGTCCCCTCTGGGGAACTTGCAGATGTGGCCCTGCAGCTCTCGCATGCCAGTGCATATATTTGTGAAGCAACTTTGAACGCGGCCAGGTTTATGGCTCGCTCGTCAGCCCTGTTGGTGGCTATTTGCCGTACCCTATGGCTCTCCTACTGGGCGGCAGATAATGCTTCAAAGTGGACCCTGACGGCCCTCCCCTTTACCGGCAACAGACTTTTTGGTAAGCGCCAGGATGAGATCATTTTGAATGCTACAGGCGGTCTAATAGGTAAAAAAAGCGCAAGCCTTTTTTCGCCCCTTTCTGAGTTTTTCCAGCCCCAAGAGGGCATCTAGCAAGTCAGCCACGGATCAGAAGCGCAAACCTTCGTTCAAACCACGCCCTTCCTGGCGTTCCTGTCAACTGGGCTCCAAGTCCTTTAACCCTAAGAACTCCACTGCATGACGGGCAGCTCCCGGCGCCCTCCGTTCGGTTGGGCGGCCGGCTTCATGTGTTTCGCATGTTTGGCTGTCTCACGTCTCAGATGCGTGGGTGAGGGAGGTCATTACAGAGGGCTACAAGTTGGATTTCAAATCTTCTCCTCCGTCCCATTTTTTTTCGTTCGTCTCCTCCGGCCTCTCCCGCAGCCGCAGATTCTTTTTTTCTGGAAATTTGCACGCTGCTGCAGCAAGGTGTGATTGTTCCGATTTCCTGCGCAAGACCGTTTTCAGGGGTTTTACTCCAATCTCTTTGTGGGCTTTTTGCGGGTTCTGGGGCACATGGTCTCTGCCTTCGAAGCAGTTCCCTATGCTCAATTCCATACCAGAACGCTTCAGTGAGCCATTCTGTCCAGCTGTGATCGCTCCCCAGCCTCTTTGGATTGGCCAATGCGTCTCCTTGCCCAGTGCGCCAGGCCCTCAGATGGTGGATGGTCTCTCTGATGTTGACGTCGGGTCGCTCGTTCCTCCATCTCTGTTGGAAGGTGTTAACAACGTACGCAAGAATAAAGGGTTGGGGGGGGGAGTGTTGGAAAATCTCTGTTCAAGGGGTATGGTCACACGAGGAGCACTCCCTTTCAATCAATGTTCTGGAGTTGATGCCGATTCGGCTCTCTCTGCAACATTTGGCCGACCATCTCAGGGATAGTCCGCCGCGGGTTCAGTCCGACAACTCCATGGCAGTGGCGTACATCAATCACCAGGGTGGCACCCGGAGCCCTGCAGTCATGGCGGAGACAGTGCTGATTCTCAGATGGGCGAAGAAACATGTTCCGGCACCGTCGGCAGTTCATATACCCGGCGTCGACAACTGGATCGCAGACTTCCTCAGCCGAGACCTGCAGGTCTTTCGGGTCATATGCGAGAGGTGGGGTCGGCCGGATGTGGATCTCATGGACTCACTGTTTAACAACAAGGTCGAGGACCTCGTCGCATGGTCCAGGGACCCCATGGGCCTGGCATGCGACGCGCTGGTGATGCCGTGGAGTCAGTTCACATTTCCTTACGTGTTCCTGCTTCTTCCTCTCATTCCGCGTCTTCTCCGCAAGATCAGGTCCGAGGGACTGCGCGTCATTCTCGTGGCCCCAGATTGGCCGCGCAGGGTGTGGCACGCGTCCCTAGTCGCCCTTCTCGCCGACGAACCTTGGCGTCTTCCTCTCCGGGAGGACCTGCTGTCGCAGGGGCCGATCTTCCACCCGAATTTAGGATCACTATATTTAACGGCATGGCTGTTGAAGCCGCCGTACTGAAGGCTCCGGGTTTTTCGGATGCGGTGGTCCAGACTATGATTTGGGCCAGGAAGCCGTCATCTTCCAGAATCTACCACCGGACCTGGAAGTCCTACTTTAGTTGGTGCGAGCGGCGACAGCTGTCTCCCGTTCGTTTTCTTTGCCACGACTCTTGGTTTTCCTGCAGTCGGAAATGGACTGGCTCTCGGCTCCCTCAAAGAGCAAGTGTCGGCTCTCTCCATTCTTTTTCAGCAAAATTTAGCTTCGCTTACGGCGATTCTGACTTTTCTACAGGTAGTGACGCATGCTGCGCCCCCTTTCTATCCTCCATTGGATCCTTGGGATCTTAATCTAGTGCTCAACGCTCTCCAATCTTCTCTGTTTGAGCCTTTGCAGCAGGTGTCGCTGAGCTTCCTGTCTTATACGGTGACTTTTTTGGTTGCAATTACTTCTATCCATAGAATGTCGGAACTCGTGGCTCTGTCATGTCAGTCGCCCTTCCTGATCTTCCATCAGGATAAGGTGGTCCTTCGCCCTGTGCAGTCCTACCTGCCGAAGGTGGTGTCGGAATTCCATCTAAATAAGGAGATTACTCTCCCTTCATTTTGTCTGGACCCATCTCATCCTCAGGAGCAGTTGCTCCATACCCTGGATTTGGTATGAGCCGTTTGAGTCTATCTGTCCCAGACGGCATCTTTCCGATGAACAGATTCCCTGTTCGTGATTCCAGAGGTACTGAGACGAGGGCTGGCAACGTCAAAGACTTCCATTTCCCGAAGGATTTGTTTGGCTATTGTGGAAGCGTACCACATTAGGGACCGGGCCCCCGCCCTTTCGGGTGACTGCTCATTCGGCTTGGGCAGTGGGGGCCTCTTGGGCAGTGCATCACTGGGCTTCGGCCCTCCAGGTGTGCAAGGCGGATACTTGGTCGTCTTTGCATACTTTTTCCAAGTTTTATAGAGTGCACACCTTTGCGTCTGCTGACGCGGCTCTGGGGCGTAGAGTTTTGCATCCAGCGCATGCGCAGATAAAGCCGGGTCAGCACCACTCGGTTCACTGCACATGCGCAGTCACAGGTTCCATTATTGACATGTTCTATGTATAATAAGAATAGAGTTTACAATGCAATTAAAAGTGGACGTCTGCATGTTCTGTAGAGGTAGAAAATGCCTCTCAGGATCACCACCTCTAGTACGGACAAGCCCAGGCTGAAGCTCACACAGGAAGGTAGACTGAAAAAACATGACCTCGATCCTATATACTGTATATAGTTCTGATACTTATTAACTGTGACACATTCTCCTATGGTGTGACACACCGAGGAGGAAATGAACTCTGACCAGAAGCGTCCTCTAATAAGCGATCATGGGAAGCCTAAAATGACTTTTAGTAGAGGTTCTGGACCTTCGTTATTCATACTGTGCGTTAATAAACCCTGTATGTCACATCCTCCATTGCCTCAGTGTGATTCAGAGCAATGTTGACACATCGTAAGTATGGTAATAAAATAAATCTCATTGACGGGGGAAAAATAGAACATAGAAGACATCAGATTACTTTCAAAACTTCTTCTCTAAATAGCAATAACGTAAAAATCTTCCTTGCTCCTACACAGATGAATGCTTGTCAAGCTCTTCTGAGTCAGAGGTTGATGCAGCCTCCCATTATTTTTTGATCATCTTTGAGAGGTTTCCACACCTTGACTGGAGTCCACCTGTGTAAATTCAGTTGATTTTAACTTGATTTGGAAAGTCAGTCCCTGTCTATATAAGGTCTCACAATGGACAATGCGTATCTGAGCAAAAACTAAGCCTTGAGAAGGAAATAACTGCCTGTAGAGCTCATAGACTGGATTGTGTTGAGGCACACGTCTGAAAAAGGGTACAAAAAAATTCTGCTGCACTGAAAGTTTCCAAGAGCACAATGGCCATCATAGCTCTTAAATGGAAGAAGTCTGAAAGAACCAGAACTCTTCCTAGAGCTGTCCATAACACCAAACTTTGAATGGTTACTTTTATTATACATAGGAAGTGCCATATATTAAACAAATATTGAGATAATTGAGACACAAAATGGCTGGTTTAAACGTAGGTATGAAGTAATGTTTTTGTTGTTTTTTTTGTAGATTTATGCCACCTGATGATCCCCTAGGCCGCCATGGACCAAGCTTGGATAATTTTTTAAGAAAGAAGCCTGTAGTGCCTGAGTACAAGAAGCAGCCTTGTCCTTATGGTAAGTTACTGGTTATGTACAGCAATGACTCTGAAAGTATAATAGATCATTATGGTAAGGTACTAAGAAAATGGGGTTCTAAAGTTCCAGCACAAGCCAAATCTCTTCAAACCTAACTTTGGAGATGATCACTTGCCAGTATGGTTGATGGGGTCTATTATTTTTTTTTTTTTAAGAGGTTGGGCTTGATGAACCCCTGTCAGGGTGTCAGAGGCAGGGATATACACAGGTCTCATAGGGTGCCATAGCAAAGCTTAGTAGAGCACCATGTATCCCAGTGTGCATCACACACTCCCTGTCAGTGCAAAACACAAAGTGCAAGCCGCCAGATCTTTTTTTTATTTATTTTTTTAAAGGGATTCTGTCATCAGATTTAACCCCTCTAACCTAAACATATGCTCATGTCCAGACTAATAAGAAGAATCCTAAGCTGACCTTATTAAACCTCACTGTGGCGCTATTTGCCCAAAAAACAGGTTTTTATAACCTGCCAATCACTTACTTAAGGTGCCCAAGGGGAGGTCCGTTAATACAGGGTGCCCAGCCGCACCCCTCGCCGTCCGGTGCCCAGAGCCGCCCTCTACAGCTCAGCGCCGCCTCCGCAATCCTCCCCGTCCCTCTGCCAGATCCCGCGCCTGCGCACTAGGCTCAGCCTGATGCGCCCGTGCGGACTCCTGGCAGCGGCTTCGTTGAGTGAAGTGCGCATGCGCCGGCCTGATGCGCACTTCGCTCAACCCTGATATGACCTGCAGATTGGCTGAGTCTAGTGCGGAGGCACGGGATCTGGCAGAGGAACGGGGAGGATTGCGGAGGCGGCACTGAAGACAGGGAAGGCGGCGCTGAGCACCGGACAGCGAGGGTGTGGCCAGGGACCCTGTATTAATGGATCTCCCCTTGGGCACCTTAAGTAAGTGATTGACAGGTTATAAAACCTGTTTTTTGGGCAAATAGAGCCACAGTGAGATTTAATAAGGTCAGCTTAGGATTCTGCGTATTAGTCTGGACATGAGCATATGTTTAGGTTAGAGGGGTAAAATCTGATGACAGAATCCCTTTAAGTGAAAGAAATTTGTTATAAAAAAAAAATTGTAATAAAAAAAGTCTTGCTCTGCCTCACTCTGACTGTCGTAAAAAGTGTAACAGATGCTTTATGGATATGAAGCTCATGCTGAACACCATATTTCCTAATGTGTTTTACACCAGACAACTGGCCATAAATACACTAATACATTTCCTGCTTCCCTTCACACAGTACTTTATATTAGAAATCTGGCTGCCTGGAACCACCACAGGGGGGAGCTCAGTGCATAGAAATGTATACAGTTACCATTTATATCAATGGGAGCTGGAAATATTCTCTTTACACAGAGTTTCTCCTAGTAGCGGCTGATGGGAAATACAGTGTATCTATGTCAGTAACAGGAGAAGCTGTTCAGCGCTGACTACCCTCCACCCAGGCCTTATAGCAATTGCGTGGTCTGTCTCCATGGTAGATATGCCAATGGTCAGTGATGAAAATCACTAATAAGCATGAAAGTGGTTAGGATGCATTGATGAGCACCAAGGCAAAGACGTTTTGAGGATTGGTGGAGGGCCAAGCTCAGACAGAATAATCCTCTAGAATGACAGCATTCCTATTCAATTTTGCCTCTTTTGTGTTATTAGTAGTATTAATAGTAGTAGAAGTCATAGTAGAGTTAGCAGTAATAGTATTAGTAGCATTATAGGAACTGAAGGTTAAATGGGACCATGTAGACCTTTGTGAAAGTTGGTGTGATCCATGCTTTCAAAGATAACAGACAATTTGTTTTGGGTCAGAATTACTAATTATGTCATATTGGGTGTTTTTAATTTTAGGAAAGAAATGTACCTATGGACATAAGTGCAAGTATTACCATCCAGAAAGAGGAAATCAACCTCAGCGTTCAGTAGCAGATGAACTTCGTGCTATGTCTCGGAGCAACATTACCAAGTCTGCCAATGAAGTTGGGCTAGTCAAGAGCAACAGTGTTCCATCAAACACCAAGATTGACTCCAACTCAGATGGAAAGCGCTCAGCCCCAAAGAGGCAATCAGACCCCAGTATTAGAACTCAGGCTTATGACTTGGAGGAGAAGCTTCCCTCCAAAAACAAGTTGGAAACAAGGTCTGTGCCATCCTTAGTTAGTATGTCAAGTATGAAACCCCAAAGTACAACTCCATCTCGAAATGGCTTACTTACTACTGTGCATTTACCATCTCAGGACCAAATACCACCCGGACTCTACTCTCCAATGCTAATGTCCACAAAAAATCATGGGACGATCTCATGTGAACAGTACCCCAAATGTGAATCTCCAGTGGATATTGGATATTATTCCATGATGAATGCTTACTCAAACCTCGGTATATCTGGAACCCGGAGTCCAGAACGGCGTTTTTCACTAGACACAGATTACAGGATTAGCTCTGTGGCATCTGACTGCAGCAGTGAAGGTAGTTTGAGCTGTGGAAGTAGTGATTCCTATGCAGGATACAATGACCGTTCCTATGTTAGCTCCCCTGATCCACAACTGGAAGATAATATGAAGTGCCAGCACATTCATTCACACAATCGTTCTCAAGCATTCATGCAAGGCTACCATGACTCTTTGACGAGAGTTCAAAGTTTTGGGCATGAACAAGAGGTGAAGCATCACCACAAGACGCTCCCACCTTATATGTCTTTGCCTCTGCAGCATCCTGTCGTTGCAGCAAGGTCAAGCTGTCCAAATGAGTACCACGTTAGCCAAAAATCGCCTGCATCAAAGAATGGAATTATGGGAAGATCTCTGGTTTCTACAAGAATGGAAAGCATCTCAGATTCCAGACTATATGAAAGCCCACCACAGCGTCAACACAAAACCTATTTAAGTCAAGAAAGTCCCAGAAACTGGGATCGAATGAGTTATGGAGATGCTTATGGTTATCGACCAAACTACCCAATGCTGGGTAACCCTTCCCAACCATGTTATGAGCAATTTGCTTTCCAAAGCCCACCAGAAAGCCAAGATCCTTCTTGGAGGGTACCATATTGTGGAATCCCTCAGGAACCCCAAAGATTTTCAAATACCAGAGAAAAGATTTTTGTGAACTTGTGCAACATCTTTCCAGCAGAACTTGTGCGACTAGTGATGAAAAGAAACCCGCATGTCACTGACGCCCAACAGCTTGCGGCAGCCATTTTGGTGGAAAAATCCCAGTGTGGATATTAAAGATGATAACATAGAAACTATACACCTTTTGCGGTGTGAAGTTTATTTCTTTTGTTCAGCTAATGCTGAAGGAGGTTTGCTACAATAGCATTTGTAATCTCCTTCTCAGCAAGGGGGTTATATAGTAAATCATGTATGTTAATTACTGAGCCATCCATCTCCGATGTACACCAGTATGCTGACATTTTAGCAGTGCTCATCTATTGTATTGAGGTGTGATTGCTCAGTTACAGCACAGGGTTATATGGCATTTGTACTACAAGCAAAGGTTGATTTTTTATTTTATTTTTTTTATTATATATTTTTTTCTTTTTTTTAATGTAATTGCCTTGAT
Source organism: Bufo gargarizans (assembly GCF_014858855.1). Taxonomy (NCBI): domain Eukaryota; kingdom Metazoa; phylum Chordata; class Amphibia; order Anura; family Bufonidae; genus Bufo; species Bufo gargarizans. Next base: position 90,976,200 of record NC_058082.1, on the reverse strand, counting down.
ACATTACATAACCGGCAGCCTTTGACTTGGGCCAAACATTAATTTTATAGACATAGATATTTTATTTATATTTTCATATATTTGGTGCATCATCTTATTTCCTAATGAACCAGCTTTAAAGCACCAGTCCCTTTTTTTATTTTATTTTTTTACTTGGGCCTCATTACCATGATTACTCCATGTGGTGCCATATGGGGCTCAGCACTGTGCCATATTACAGACATACTGTATCTTCCCCTAGAAGTAATGCCTTCCATGGTATCCAGAGGCATGCGGAGGTACGACAGAGCTCCATAGGCTTCTAATGGGCCAGATTATGGCTCCATACATATCCCCACGCACATGAGCCCTGATATAAGAAGCAATCATCAGTGGTGACGTGCTTGTGGGTTGTTTTTTTTTCTCGTTTTTTTTTACAATTGACAATGATCTACGTTAATACAGTAAAAATAATTAACCACTTCTTCCACTAACACTATCCTTTAGTTCTTCCGAATTAATTTATTATTATTGTTCTATTTATTAATTATTTTTTTCCCCATTGTTCCACTCTAGATTAGAGTTTTGACTGATATCTATGTATATCCTCAGAAAAGGACTAGTGAAATTAAAAAAGGGACTGATTCTTTTCGTAGTGGGCTATTCATACATGTAGTTTATTACATGAACTAAGCGTTATAACACTGTAGATTCTTTGTATTATATGATTCTTTTTCTATAAAACAAAGACCAAACGAGCACTGATTTTATTTTTTACCTATTTATTTTTATGTTTTTTGTTTTGTATTTTGTTGACTAACATGGGTTACGATATATTGATTGATGTACACGCAATGTGCGGCACTTTTATTGTACTTTTTTTATTGATTTTTTTATTTGCTTTATTGATTTTGTTTTTTAAACAGGAGCTAACATGATCAATTTGAATGGGGTTTTCCAGTTTGCATCAACATCCTTTACAATAATCCTTTATGAAGGTCGCTGTAATTTTGTAATGTATTTCTTATAACTTTATTGCTCCTATCTTTCGTTCTGGGCTGTAGTCACATGACCATGTCCATACAGCTCTTTTTTTATTTCCTGTGATGTCATGTCCATGGGCAGGGCAGTGATAGGGGAGTGTAACTAGCTGGGTGGGAGGAGCTATATACTAGCTGGGCGTTGTTAGGGGTGAGGCTGGAGCTGTGGCAGAGGAAGGAGCAGTGCATCATGGGTTTGGTTGGATACAGGAACAGGAAGTGCTACATACAGGATAGAAACAAACCAGAGGGATTTGTTTACATGGTGAAAACGGGTCAGGAGAGTGTACATGAGGCAAGTAGTTACGTGAACATATTTGTTAAAAACCATAGTAATCCCAGAAGAACCCATTAAGGTAAACTGAACTATAGATTCATGTGTGTCTACTTTACGGAAATCTATGTTTACAATCCAGTTTGTAAAAGGGGCACTAATTGAATCCATTTTTTTGTGAATTTTATCCAGTACAGAGGACTTTGTGTTATACACAGTTTTATTGTATCCCTCTGCATTAAGGAGCATAGCTGGAGCTTATAAAACACTGAAGACAGAATAGATGGTGGGGGTTACAGTAGGTATGGAATATTGAAAATGAACATGAAGGCCGACTTTACCATGAACTTCTTATACAGTCAGAGAACTCTCTGGTTGGCCCACACCTTGTGGCTCATGCAGTTTAGCGGAGTCTACTCCTAATTTAAAGGGACCATGCATTTGTTCTGTATAGGGTTGCTCTCGGTTTTATCTGGCTGATGGTAGTCCAAACCGACCCGAGATAAAGTCATTCCTAACGTGTATGTCATATCTAAAAATCCAGATTTCTTGTCTCTTTTATAGACAGTGACAGAACTTTTTCAAGTATTTTTATTTTGATAAACAATAGTTTTTTAGTTCCTCTCAATATTACAACTGTAAATAATTTCATAATTCAGTTTCTGATGCAAATTGTTAGCTTTATGAATACAATTTTCTTTGACCATAATGGCAGTGTTCACAAACAATTTACTTTAGTGTTTTAAATGTGATGGGTAAACTGAAATTCAGCTATTCCCATAGCAGCTGAAGATCCTTTGTGAATGTGACATTCATTTTTATAGGGTGAAACTTTCTACAAAAATGTCTAAAAACGACTGGAATATAGCAGATCTTTTATTGGTGGTGACTGCTTGACAGTTCCCCCATGGGGTTTCTTATTGGTCTCAAGAGAAGTGTCACCAGAGGAGTCTGACTTCCTCTAGCCTCCTGGCACTCCAGCTGTGGTAAAACTATGACTCTCAAGATGTACACTTGCTTGGCTGTTCTCAGAACTCCATAGAAATGAATAGAGCATGCTGGGAGTCATAGTTTCACCACAGCTGGAGTGTCGGAGGTTAGCCATCACTGGTCTAACCCAACTCATTATAGTAATACCATGCCGACTTGCCTAAACCTAATGTGTATAATAGAGCAATGACTAAAAGATAGCCGTAGGCTGAATGATTATTAAGACAACAGCAATATGAATATATGCTAGGTTTAATTACCTCATGGGCGTGTTATTCATTATTGTTTTCAGGCAAATATCATCGTTTTCTTTGAGTAACTTGGCTTGAAGTGGGCAGAGGAAAAAGTAAACCTTCAATAATTTGATGGCAATGATGACAGCAGCAGGAGGGGAGTGTGTTGATCTTGTGGGAGGTAGTGACTTGACCATTGATGCGGTTATGCTACTAAAGACATGGCTGCATGCTCTTGAAGCTATATCATGAATTCTGATAGGCTAGAACAACCTGTAAACAGTCAAATCATAATATGGATAGTGGCAACAGCAGAATAAGCACAACACTTGTCTATGGCTGTGTATGTGTGATATTGAAGTTCAGCCCCAGTCACTTGAATGGGAATGCCCACAGAATGGACAGATGTTGTACTGTTCCTGGGGGCAAAGTTGACGCTTTTCTCTGATCATGGACAACATCTTCAGAACAAGTGGATGGACATAGACAATTAGTAGATGCAGTAGTTGGACCAAAGCTTTTCCACGGTCTTAATTCCAAAACAGATATTTTCTGAAGTAAGCCATTGTTTCATACATTGTGGGTATCAACTAGATTTCAAAAAGGAACATTAAGAGACGTGGTGAAGATTGATCTCAAATAAAAAAAAATGTGATTTGATCTAAAATGTGATATTAGATACAGGTCGTCATTGAATACAATATATATATTTTTTAATACCCCTATAGGTAAATATGAGGTGTATAAATGTAGTGAACCGTAGGGGAGGCAAGGATGGGAGGAATGGTAGTGACTATGATTTGGTAGTAGTACTCAGTTCACAGTGGCAGTCCTCACCCTGACTCTCCCTGGCTCATGCAATGAATGGAGTCATGCAGTGAATGGAGTGTGCACATGTTATTCCCTCAGGGCACTTTCTGAGCTCTTTAGAGGCTCCTGCCTGGTGTTAGGGGGGGGGGGGGACTTTTATATTAGGTGGCTGGCAGAGTGCAAGGCAAGAGGTTAGGAGCAGGGCCCGGTGAATGGTGGAGACAATAACCAGGCCCAGTTAGGTGATAAGAAGGAACAGTTTCTTTATTGAGGAGGATGAGTTGTAGTGCATATAGCAGCAATAGGCACAGTTCTGAGGTATAACACAGAGCTCACTTTTCCCAAAGGCTGTCTATAGGCAGTGGCAATCAGGAGCGGACTGGAATTTTAGTGCCCTGGAAATCCTAAAAGTAGGTGGGTCCAAATTGACAGAAGGCAGGGGAAACACAGGCAGGCAGGGACAACAGAAGTAGGCAAGGCCAGCAACACTGTAGTGCGGTACAAAATACCACCCCAGCAAAACCATATACCACAGTACAGAATACTGCTACCCCTGCTCCAGTATTCGACTGCAGTTGAATTCAGTAAGGCTCCTGTGGCCAAAAGCCAAGTGCATAAGTACCTGATGTTCCTACATTAATTAATGCTGAGCGCATCAGATAGTTATGTACCTGGCCTGAGGCTCAGATGACCCCCTGGACATTGGCCCACCTGGAAATTTCCCTGTAGGGTCTATGGTCTCTCCGAACACTCTGCAATCTTCTCAAAATGTTCATAGGAACAGCAAACTTTCACAATCAGTACTGCAGTTCCCACTGTGGGGTGCAGATCTTCAAACAGATGGCCAATCCTTTATAAAAGTGTGGTGGGCACTGGAGGCAATATACCCTCTCCACAAGCAGTAAGGTCCATAGCCACAAACGAGCATTACCTTTGCTGTCACTTATAGGTGATCCAAAATATTCTGCAGGTAGCTTTCCCGCTTTCTCTCAGGGTTCTCCTGGCACAATTGCTTTTCTCTGTCAGCTTCTTCCTCCATAAGAATGGTGTGCTCCCTGCAAAAAAATTCTCTTTCCTTGCTATCAGCTTCTGCCAGACTCGCATGTTGTAGCTTCAACCTCTAAAACTAGACAAAACTAACCAGACAGGGGCATGAGCAGCACATCATCCTGGCAACAACATCAAGATGCTGACAGATTAACTATTTCCTCGTCTATATTCAACCATGTGGGATACACAGTGCTTAAAATAAAGGACGTTAAGCCCTTTAGCAATAATTAACCCTTGCAGTGGTCCTTTGGGCTACAGCATATAGACAGCAGCTCCTCCAAACTGTAATGATTGGCATTTGACACTCGATTAAAATGTGAAACATTCAGTGGCCTTAGAAGAGGCCGAGATTGATTTCTAAACAATGAATACATAAATGATAAAAGGTATTTATGTGAATCATGCAAATTCTGATAATTTGCGTCTGAATCATTACAAAATCTAGGTTTTAACTTTTTGACAGGCTTTGTTCAAAAATGAATAATGCGTTCATAATGGGATCTTACAGGTTAGCAGAGGGGTTTCCAGATAAGCTTAGTGAATGTAAAAAGTCAGGGATTTGTAAAGAATAACTGAAAAGGGGGAAATACATTTTTAACAAACATTCCTCTGAGGCCAGGTTCACACAGGGTGTCCAGTGCTTCTCTGGTAGCTTACCACAGTAGGTAGTCGTCTATTCTCATTCTCAGGTCATGTACTGTCTTTTTTGGAGCTGCCCTTGTTGTTTTTGTTCAGTAGCCATATGATACTGGGTGACTTAACCCAGTTGTATAGGAAACTGCATGTTGGATGTACTGCACCACTTACTGGACCAAAAAAAAACAACAACTTTGCACATTTCTGGTTTTGTACACCTGTTTTCTCAATGGGGGACATGTACTCTAATATGTGCCATATACCATATGTACTGTCGCACAAGGGCCCGCCATCACCCTTTCAAGCCACTACCTACTGTCTATTAAATTTCATGTAAGGAACCAGTGACTTGATAGGCTCACAATTACAAGGAGCTGGGATTCCACTTAGATTTCAACTAATAGGAAATCTTAACAGAATTTTTGCTAGAAATTTTTTAAGTATCTGTTCCTTCTATCTAATATAAAGCTTCTTTTGATATAATAAGAAAAGTATTTTTTTTTTGTGAAATATTTTTAGCTACATAAAATGTTGTGGTCAGTTGATAGATATTAGAATGGTCAGAAGGACTCCTCATTTATCTAGGGAAGGATAGAGTGTCTGCCAACATTACTACTGGCTCAGTCTTTGTATACAACTAAGGCATTGTTACCTAGCTGGTTCATTTCACTTGAACCTGAACCTACATTTTTGTGGAACTTCAAAGGAACACAAAGCCCCCTAACTTAACCCCAAGAGAGAGGATGTAGGACTGTAGATTAACGGGGCCGTCCAACCACATAAATGTGCATTAAAATAATAAAAGAATAATGCTCACCTTACGGATCTCCTGACACTCCTTGTTCGATTGCCTCCTGGGTCCCTACCGGTTTCTGTAGTGATTGACTGAGGGGGTCACATTTCCATTTTGACAGGGCCCAGGAAGTACAGCGGCGGATGAGGGAACCAGGAAGCATCAGAAGGGGAGTAGTGAGGGATCGGTAAGATGAGCATTGCACTTTGTATTATTGTAATGCAATATAAGCATTTTATTTTAATTTTTTTATACATATGTGGCAACCCCTTTAAAGCTTGTAACATAGGTCTTCAGTCAGCTGGGCCATTTAAGGTGAACATTTAAAGGGGTTTTTCGGTTTGCATCTGCATCCTTTAAAACAATAACTGAGTCCGTTCACACGTCCGCAAATGGGTCCGCATCACTTCCGCAATATCGGGAACGGGTGCAGACCCATTCATTCTCTATAGGGCCGGAAGAGATGCGGAGAGCACACTATGTGCTCTCCGCATCCAATTTCCGGAGTGCGGCCCCGAACTTCCAGGCTTCGGCCCCGAACTTCCGGGACGCGGCTCCGCAAAAAAAAAAAAAAGAACATGTCCTATTCTTGTTAAAAATAGGCAGTTCTATGGGGGGTGCCAGTCGGGTGTATTGAAGGTCCGCAATTTGCGGATCCGCAATACACTACGGACGTGTGAATAGACCCTTATGAAGATAGTTGTATTTCTTTTACCGTTATGTCCATGGGCGGGGCAGTGATAGGGGAGTGTCTATGTAACTAGCAGGGTGGGAGGAGCTATCAACTAGCTGGGCGTTATTAGGGGCAGTAATAGGGGAGTGTCTATGTAACTAGCTGGGTGGGAGGGGCTATATACTAGCTGGGCGTTGTTAGGGGCATTGCTGGAGATGTGGCAGAGGAAGGAGAAGTGCATCATGGGTTTGGCTGGAAGCAGCGACAGGAAGTGCTACATACAGGATGGAAAGAAACCATAGAGAATGGTTTACATGATGAAAATGGGTCAGGAGAGTCCAAACTGAAACAATAAAAGCATGGAGATGTACACGAGGTAAGCAACTATATAAACATATATCTTTTAAAACCATAGTAATCCCAAGAACACCCCTTTAAATCAGTGAAATTGGGTAGTTCGTTCAATCATATTTACTCCAAAATTAAATCCCTTAATTCTCATGCTCATAGCAATGCCAAATCGGTGCACATTGTATAACGTATGATGCTGCTATAGTGCTACCAGAGCAATATTTTAGTTTTATATGAGCGCTTTCTCCAGGAGTTTGCAGAATTTGCAGACAAAGAGTTGGTCTCTCATGAAAGTCCGGACCGCTTGATGACATTATGCAAAGGTTCAGTGACATCCAACAGAGAACAAAAAAATAGTGAAGACTACTCAATTACCCTGTTAATTAGGTAGGGATTCTCCATGTCTATTATTCACCTTATAGGATTGAATGATCAGTCATCAAATCTTAGGCTTTGTTCACATCAGCATTGTGGTTTCCCTTTATAATTTACAATGTTATAGTAAACTCCTTACATGATGGACACTGCTGGAACCCAATGAACCCCAGCCGCATTGACATAATGGGTTCCATCTGACTCCATCAAGGTGTCCATCGTTTTGACTGGAAAAGTAGCACTGTGTGCTGCACTATACTTCCCATCAAAATGACAGAACCCAAGATGGTTAGGAACAGAACCTCCCATGTCAGTGAGAATAGATCCTTAGATTGCCTCCCTTTACTCTAGCTGTGAAGAATGACTTATACTGGCAAAGATTTAGACCAGTTACAGTCCATCCTTGGAAGCCACAGCGCATCCATGAATGAGTCCAAGGTCGGTTACAAGAAAAATGTCAACTTCTAGAACCAAAGGCAAAGTAGACTGAATACTGTCGACCCATATGTAATGCCTTAAAGTCACATTAAAGGGGTTTTCAAACTAAACATTTATGATTGGAGAAGGTTCAACCACTTGGACTCCATTGAGACTGGGAGAGGCAGAAAAAGCCAAAAAAAGTTCTTACACTCTACTGCCCATCTTGGGCACCACTGTAGAGTATATTTTCTATGTACATTAATTCTAAAAGGAAACAACACTATGACATATGCTTTTATTGGCTAATATTTTTTTAAGTCAAATCAACTATTTCAGAGTAAAATGTTATCGGGAAAATAATATTGACAAACTATTTTTTTTTCAAAAAACATTTTTTAGTGAATACATCAAAAATGATATTTTTGCATCCAGAATAAAGAAATTTTACAAGTATATGACAAAAAAATATATGGCTGTTACATCAAAGATATTTTGTAGAACATTTTTTTACGCCTTCCATTTTTATTTTTTTTATATACCCGAAGGGTAATTTCACTAATAACATGGTTTATGTCCAAGCTAGTAGAGATGCGGATATGAAGACTATAAAAAAATAAATCTTTCTTTATCTATGATCTTGCTCATTAGGGGTAAAACCTACTGTCCTAGTCCAAGACAAGATGCAAAAACATCAAAGTTCAGCAAGTAGTTACTGACACTGCTGGACTATGGCATGGGCAAAAGAGGTAATTGCCCTGAGGCCTCCACCATTTTTGAGACTACATTATCTTATTTCTACCTTCTGTAATCTACTGCAGGGTCATCATGGTTTATATCAAGGTTTTTGTTATATAGAGGACAGGGGATTTGAGAATGTGATGCTAGCTACGATGGACCTCAACCTTTCTTTTTTTCCTGTTAGTGCCCAACATGGCTGACATGCTACATATCCAATAACTGGGTTTACTTGTATAAGGTTAGCTATAGACATTTGATCTTAGGCCTCATGCACACGGGGCCGCGGAACGTCCGCATCTTTTGCGGCCAGCACACTGAGTGCTGTCAGCATCTTTTGCGGGCCCATTGAAGTGAATGAGTCCGCATCCGAGCCGACCCAAACAACGGTCATGTGCATGAGGCCTTACTTTGAGTAAATCCTATAGGGTTGTAGGGATAATAATGCTCTGTCAGAGTATCTGGACATATCATGATACATTTGTCCATATATGATCTCCATAGGACCTACTTTTACTACCTTTTTCTAATGTATTTATCAACTTTGTCGAATCTTAATGTTTTAGCTTCCTGGTGACTAATATCTAACCGTACATTGGTTGACCACCAGTTTTAATGAAGTCATAATAAATGTGCCATTTTACAGATACCTGAGTGTCAACATTTTATAAAGTATTTTGGAATAAACATTTTTATAAAGGTATTTTTTTCCAATTCTCTGTATATTACAATGCACAGTCCTGTACCTTCATCAGCATTATTTGCAGATACCACTGTTATTGATTGGATGAACAATTTATTAAAGTCTTTTAAAATTCACTTTTTGGAAAGTCCCTTTGGTTTCATTGTGCTCCCTATGCATATACAGAGTGGCCATGGATCAGAAATGCATAGAGTAACATCAGGAACAACAAGGGCCGGATGGACACAGTAGTATAGTGCCTACAGGGGTCCTGAGAGAAGAATAAATGCTGAAGTAAAAATGATGTATGAATATGGTGAGCACTGAATGTTTAGATGTAAATGATGTGGCTTTATAAGTCAATCGGCCACTCTAAAGCCTATATTAGACAGGCAGATAGTCTGCCAGATCATCGTTAACAAGCATAGTAACATAGTATATAATGCCCAAAAAATACATTTGTCCATCCAGTTCGGCCTGTTATCCTGCAAGATGATCCAGAGGAAGGCAAAAAAAAAAAACCCTGTGAGGTAGAAGCCAATTTTCCCCACTTAAGGGGGAAAAAAATTCCTTCCCGACTCCAATCAGGCAATCAGAATAACTCCCTAGAACCAGGGCGTAGTAACGCTCGTTAGCGATGATCTGGCAGTGTAATACTGCCGCGAATTACCAAATGAATGAAAAAAACACTCATTTATCGGGCAATCCTGATTTTTTAAACTGGTTTAAAAATCATTGTTTGCCAGCGGCAGATCGTGCTGTGCAATCACGAACTGCTGCCAGCAAACAACTAGACAGCATGGGGATGAGCGATGGCATAATGACTGCTCCTACCCATACTGAGGAGGAGATCGCTGCATGTAATAGCAGTAGTCTCCTTCACTAGCGAGCAGACTATTGCCAGAAAGGAATGCTTCCCTCCTGACAATCGCCTGGCTGATCGGTAAATGTCATACAGCCTTAAGTGCTGTGGGAATGAAAGGAGAACAGCGACAATGAGCACATAATGGCAACCAATGCTTGGATGTGAAACGTTAAAAAAGAAAAATTGCATAGGAGATGATAGAAAGGATGGCAGTGGGATTGGAGGAGTGACAATGAGTTACTAGAGGAGATAGATATCAAAGAAGACAATGAGAGAAGAGATAAAGTAAGGGTCGGTGGCCTACACTAAAATACAGTGGGATAGCAGATGAGACAACGGGACAAGAAAAGAGTTTGGAATTGCACATATAACAGGGCAATGAAGAACATGAGGTTCTAATCCTGAACAGATTGCACTAAACTACTGTGTAAGGCCTCATGCACACGACAGTATTTTTTCACGGTCCGCAAAAACGGGGTCCGTAGGTCCGTGATCCGTGACCGTTTTTTCGTCCGTGGGCCTTCCTTGTTTTTTGGAGGATCCAGGGACATGAAAAAAAAGTCGTTTTGGTGTCCGCCTGGCCGTGCGGAGCCAAACGGATCCGTCCTGAATTACAATGCAAGTCAATGGGGACGGATCCGTTTGACGTTGACACAATATGGTGCCATTTCAAACGGATCCGTCCCCATTGACTTTCAATGTAAAGTTTGGAGTCCCTTTTATACCATCGGATCAGAGTTTTCTCCAATCCGATGGTATATTTTAACTTGAAGCGTCCCCATCACCATGGGAACGCCTCTATGTTAGAATATACTGTCGGATATGAGTTAGATCGTGAAAACTCATTTCCGACAGTATATTCTAACACAGAGGCGTTCCCATGGTGATGGGGACGCTTCTAGTTAGAATATACTACAAACTGTGTACATGACTGCTGCCTGGCAGCACCCGATCTCTTACAGGGGGCCGTAATCAGCACAATTAACCCCTCAGGTGCCGCACCTGCAGGGGTTAATTGTACTATCATATCCCCCTGTAAGAGATCAGGGCTGCCAGGCAGCAGGGGGCAGACCCCCCCCCCTCCCCAGTTTGAATATCATTGGTGGCCAGTGCGGCCCCCCCCTCCCTCCCTCTATTGTAATAATTCGTTGGTGGCACAGTGTGCGCCCCCCCCACCCGCCCCCCCTTCCTCCCTTTATTGTAATAATTCATTGGTGGCACAGTGTGCGCCCCCCATCTCCCCCCCCTTCCTCCCTCTATTGTAATAATTCGTTGGTGGCACAGTGTGCGCCCCCCATCGCCCCCCCTTCCTCCCTCTATTGTAATAATTCGTTGGTGGCACAGTGTGCGCCCCCCATCGCCCCACCCTTCCTCCCTCTATTGTAATAATTCGTTGGTGGCACAGTGTGCGCCCCCCATCGGCCCCCCTCCCTCTATAGCATTAACAACATTGGTGGCCAGTGTGCGGCCTCCCATCTTTCCCCCCCCCCCCGATCATTGGTGGCAGCGGAGTTCCGATCGGAGTCCCAGTTTAATCGCTGGGGCTCCGATCGGTAACCATGTCAACCAGGACGCTACTGCAGTCCTGGTTGCCATGGTTACTTAGCAATAGTACAATAGTAGAAGATTCATAGTTACCTGCTGGCTGCTGCGATGTTCGTGTCCGGCCGGGAGCTCCACCTACTGGTAAGTGACAGGTCTATGCGGCGCATTGCTAAATGAACTGTCACTTACCAGTAGGAGGAGCTCCCGGCCGGACACAGACATCGCAGCAGCCAGCAGGTAAGTATGAATCTTCTACTATTGTACTATTGCTAAGTAACCATGGCAACCAGGGCTGCAGTAGCTTCCTGGTAGCCATGGTTACCGATCGGAGCCCCAGCGATTAAACTGGGACTCCGATCGGAACTCTGCTGCCACTAATGATCGGGGGGGGGGGGAGATGGGAGGCCGCACACTGGCCACCGATGTTGTTAATGCTATAGAGGGGGGGCGATGGGGGGCACACACTGTGCCACCAACGAATTATTACAATAGAGGGAGGAAGGGGGGGCGGGGGGCCGCACACTGTGCCACCAACGAATTATTACAATAGAGGGAGGAAGGGGGGGCCAGGGGGGGGCGCACACTGTGCCACCAACGAATTATTACAATAGAGGGAGGAAGGGGGGGCGGGGGGCCGCACACTGTGCCACCAACAAATTATTACAATAGAGGGAGGAAGGGGGGGGGCGGGGGGCCGCACACTGTGCCACCAACCTATTATTACAATAGAGGGAGGGAGGGGGGGGCCGCACTGGCCACCAATGATATTCAAACTGGGGAGGGGGGGGTCTGCCCCCTGCTGCCTGGCAGCCCTGATCTCTTACAGGGGGATATGATAGTACAATTAACCCCTGCAGGTGCGGCACCTGAGGGGTTAATTGTGCTGATTACGGCCCCCTGTAAGAGATCGGGTGCTGCCAGGCAGCAGTCATGTACACAGTTTGTAGTATATTCTAACTATCACCATGGGAACGCCTCTGTGTTAGAATATACTGTCGGAAATAAGTTTTCACGATCTAACTCATATCCGACAGTATATTCTAACATAGAGGCGTTCCCATGGTGATGGGGACGCTTCAAGTTAAAATATACCATCGGATTGGAGAAAACTCCGATCCGATGGTATAAAAGGGACTCCAAACTTTACATTGAAAGTCAATGGGGACGGATCCGTTTGAAATGGCACCATATTGTGTCAACGTCAAACGGATCCTTCTCCATTGACTTGCATTGTAATTCAGGACGGATCCGTTTGGCTCCACACGGCCAGGCGGACACCAAAACGACTTTTTTTTCATGTCCGTGGATCCTCCAAAAATCAAGGAAGACCCACGGACGAAAAAACGGTCACGGATCACGGACCCCGTTTTTGCGGACCATGAAAAAATAATGTCGTGTGCATGAGGCCTCTTTCTTGTGTTGAGGGACAATCAGGAGACCTGTCTACCCTCTTTAATACACATAGGCAGGGGCCGACTGGCCATAGACCCTACAGGGAAATTTCTTGGTGGGCTGGAGGCCACCTGAAGCTGCCAAATACGTAACAATCTGACAGTCTCAGCATGAATTAACAATGGGAACAGTAGGTACTGTAGATGCCTTCCTCAATTCAATCCCATGGCTTGCTGCCTCACTGTTCACCCTCATAGGAAACAAGACACTAGGTAGGAAGACTATACAGATGACACAGGAACACAGACATCTCAGGCCAAAGGCTGGAAGAAGCCTGTGGCACTGCAGATGGCTGACTCCACCTAATTGTTTGCCCAGCCTACTGGTGTTGCCCCACCTTTTGTAAATTTGGATGGGGCACTTTTAGGTATCTTCTAGGGCCACTTTAAGTTGCCAGTCCACCTCTGCACATAGCTGACACTCTGTCCAGTCTTCACTGTCCCCTTACCTACTGGACTCTTCTGTCTACTCCTTGGGATGTCAGAGGTGAGGTTGAGGGCAGCTGTTAGGGTCCAGGTGATGGCATTGCTGTTCAGGTTATGCCAGCTCGGGAACCTGGTCAGGGGTCTGTGCTGGCACACTACAAGCAGGGAAGGCACTTATGTTCCTGGGTAGGCATAGAAGGTCCATCTTCTCAGGGATACTGAGACCCTGCAGCCATTCTCCCTGGTCAGTGCAGCTTTCATTATACCTGTCTCTCCATGTCCCTTGCTGAAAGTCAAGTGTCCTCTGTGCAGACTACTACTTCTCCTGTGCTGTGGCATTCAGACTGGATGACGACTGACTAGCCAAAAATCAGATTCCAATGCTATTTCCTGCAGCCTTGATTCTGACTCTGTGAACCCCAGCCACCCAGCGCAGGTGTCACTCTCACATGAGGAGAAGTTGTAGGACACCTGGCTAGCAAAGAGGGAGAGCAACCCTAACCCTAACCGGAGCAATGAGTCGCTGAATGACGATTCTCATGACAGATAGTGATGTCACGCAAAATTGAGTTCATTGTATGTCAAAGGAGAAGTGGTGTTCACTCAATGCTGGACAGCACAGGACAGGTCACAGCAGTACTATCTTAGGGGTCTTGAACAACACTGAATGCGGCATGGAGTGCCACGTCATGGTACGTTCACTGGCATATCTATATGGCAGGTTTTATAGATAAATTTAGCATACCTTCCATGGAAGAAAAAAAAAACAGTGCTTTATTAGAACCAGGGTCAGCAACTCTGGAACTCAAGCTGTTGTGAAAATACAACTCTCAGCATGCTCCATTTACTGCTATGGGAATTTTGACAATAGCCAAGCAGCAGGCCTGCTTTGGAGTGCTGGAGGTTGCTGACCCCTGTATTGGAAGGTCATGGACAGTAGCACAGCTATTTACTGCTGAGTTTTCTTTTCTACAAATTTTCTACAAGTTTTTCTTTTTTACTAACTGGAAATGTTTATAGGTGCAATGGGAGCGATGTAGAGAAGCTGCAGCCTAGTCATCAGTGGCTGTTTCTACAAGAAAGAAAAAGTTAAACATCCATTTCCATTGTTTAATACACTCACATAGACACATCGCTCTAGCAATGAAGAAACCTTCCGCATTAAACAGTGCAGAGGCTGCTGCAATCAAAGGACTTGATTAGCTAACAAGTTGTCTGTGGAAAAATACAGCTTTTAGTTACTTCCTCCCAGCTATACAGCAGGGAGGAAGTAAAGTGCTACAGTAATTCAAGTCTGCTATTCCTCTGCCCCATGCTATTATACAGTATATATATATATATATATATATATATATATATATATATTTGCAGCCCATGGAGAGTAGGGATTTAAATGAATAATGTTTGAGCTATTTTGAATCATTTCCCACAAAACTATATATCAACTTGCAGTTGAACATTGTCATACTGAGAACATTAAGCTGCAGCATTTGTAATGTGGGCTGAGGTGTGTCCATAAAAGTGTGTGTTTGGTATCAAATGAATGGAGTGCTAGGCTTAAAGCATGCCTCCCAAGTGTCCATCTTTGATCCTTAAATGTCCCTCTTTTTGACCTGGGGAATTAATGCATAAATGTGCATTAATAAATTTACTATGTTGCTCCTTAATAAAAAAAATTCTATGGTTACTATCTGTATATTTGACCATAACTTCATTATTAGGTGCAATTTGGAAATTCAAATATCTATAATCTGATGATTTATGTCCTAATATTTAAATGGATACTGAAAAGCAAGAAAAAAAATTGTCCCAGGGACTCCTCATACTGTAAAAAAAATAAAATAAAGGAACTTACACTCACCTAATCAATCCCCAGCTGCTGCAGTTGAGTCAGTAATTATGCTTTGGGCGGAGTTAGAGGCGTGGCATATATGAAAAAAATTGCTGCAATGCATATATTGTCCCTCTTTGCGATTTTTCAAAAGTTGGGAGGTATGCTTAAAGGGAATCTGTCACCAGCCATCTCCCTATCCAACTGCTTGCATAGACACATAGCTGTGGTTCACCTGATTAAAGTGCTGTTTTCTTTTGTTGATCCCACGTTCCATTCCCAAGTTATGATACTTTTTCATAATATGCAAATTGATGCCTTTGGTGCAATGGGGGTGTTACCATTGCTCTTATAGCACCCAAATTCCACTCAATTCTGTGGCCAGCCCCTCCCTCACTGCTTTAATTGACAGTGCCAGGCAGCGGCAAAGCAGCAAGAGAAGGGCTGGCAGGAGCGCCTATCTGGGGCGTTTAGCACCCTAGATTGTGCCATCTAATGGTCTCCCATTGGCACCCTGCAAATGAGATTGATGTGGATGTGGTTTGTGCTGCTGGCAGTATTTTGTGATGGACTGTATATTGGCTCTGTTGGGGTGGTATAATATGCCACAATATGGTATTGCTGACTCTGCCTTCCATCAATTTGCACCCAACTACAAAACGGGGCCACTTTAACCACTTGAACCCCGCTAGCTGAAACACCCTTAATGACCAGGCCACTTTTTACACTTCTGCACTACACTACTTTCACCGTTTATTGCTCGGTCATACAACTTACCACTCAAATGAATTTTACCTCCTTTTCTTCTTACTAATAGCACATTTGGTGGTATTTCATTGCTGCTGAAATTTTTACTTTTTTGTTATTAATCGAAATGTAACGAAATTTTTGCAAAAAAATGACATTTTTCACTTTCAGTTGTAAAATATAAAGAAAAAAACAACATCCATATATAAATTTTTCGCAAAATTTATTGCTCTACATGTCTTTGATAAAAAAAAAAAAATGTTTGGGTAAAAAGTTTGGGTAAAAAAACAAAAAACAATGGTTTGGGTAAAAAAAAAAAAATGGTTTGGGTAAAAGTTATAGCATTTACAAACTATGGTCCAAAAATGTGAATTTCCGCTTTTTGAAGCAGCTCTGACTTTCTGAGCACCTGTCATGTTTCATGAGGTTCTACAATGCCCAGACATTAGAAAAACCCCGCAAATGACCCCATTTCGGAAAGTAGAGACCCTAAGGTATTCGCTGATGGGCATAGTGAGTTCATAGAACTTTTTATTTTTTGTCACAAGTTAGCGGAAAATTATGATTTTTTTTTTTTCCTTACAAAGTCTCATATTCCTCTAACTTGTGACCAAAAAATAAAAACTTCCATGAACTCACTATGCCCATCATGAAATACCTTGGGGTGTCTTCTTTCCAAAATGGGGTCACTTGTGGGGTAGTTATACTGCCCTGGAATTTTAGGGGCCCAAATGCGTGCAAAGTAGTTTGAAATCAAAATCTGTAAAAAATGGCCTGTGAAATCCAAAAGGTGCTCTTTGGAATATGTGCCCCTTTGCCCACCTCGGCTGCAAAAAAGTGTCACACATCTGGTATCGCCGTACTCAGGAGAAGTTGGGGAATGTGTTTTGGGGTGTCTTTTTACATATACCCATGCTGGGTGAGATAAATATCTCGGCAAAAGACAACTTTTCCCATTTTTTTATACAAAGTTGGCACTTGACCAAGATATTTTACATATACCCATGCTGGGTGAGAGAAATATCTCGGCAAAAGACAACTTTTCCCATTTTTGTATACAAAGGTGGCATTTGACCAAGATATTTCTCTCACCCAGCATGGGTATATGTAAAATGACACCCCAAAACACATTCCCCAACTTCTCCTGAGTAAGGCGATACCACATGTGTGACACTTTTTTGCAGCCTAGATGCGCAAAGGTGCCCAAATTCCTTTTAGGAGGGCATTTTTAGACATTTGGATCCCAGACTTCTTCTCACGCTTTAGGGCCCCTAAAAAGCTAGGGCAGTATAAATACCCCACATGTGACCCCATTTTGGAAAGAAGACACCCCAAGGTATTCAATGAGGGGCCTGGCGAGTTCATAGAATTTTTTTTTTTTTTGGCATAAGTTAGCGGAAATTGATATATATATTTTTTTTCTCACAAAGTCTCACTTTCCGCTAACTTGGGACAAAAATTTCAATCTTTCATGGACTCAATATGCCCCTAAAGCGAATACCTTGGGGTGTCTTCTTTCCAAAATGGGGTCATTTGTGGGGTGTTTGTACTGCCCTGGCATTTGAGGGTCTCCGCAATCATTACATGTATGGCCAGCATTAGGAGTTTTTGCTATTCTCCTTATATTGAGCATACAGGTAAGGCTACTTTCACACTAGCGTTCGTCGGTCCGCTCGTGAGCTCCGTTTGAAGGGGCTCAAGAGCGGACCCGAACGCAGCCGTCCAGCCCTGATGCAGTCTGAATGGAGCGGATCCGCTCAGACTGCATCAGTCTGGCGGCGTTCAGCCTCCGCTCCGCTCGCCTCCGCACGGACAGGCGGACAGCTGAACGCTGCTTGCAGCGTTCGGGTGTCCGCCTGGCCGTGCGGAGGCGTGCGGATCCGTCCAGACTTACAATGTAAGTCAATGGGGACGGATCCGTTTGAAGATGCCACAATATGGCTCAATCTTCAGGCGGATCCGTCCCCCATTGACTTTACATTGAAAGTCTGGACGGATCCGTACGAGGCTATTTTCACACTTAGCTGTTATATGCTAAAATAATGCAGACGGATCCGTTCTGAACGGAGCCTCCGTCTGCATTATTATGATCGGATCCGTTCAGAACGGATCCGATCGAACGCTAGTGTGAAAGTAGCCTAATGAGATTTTTTTTTTTCCGTTCAGCCTCTGGGCTGAAAGAAAAAAATGAACGGCACAGATTTCTTCATTCGCATCGATCAATGTGGATGAAAAAATCTGTGCCCAAAAAAAAAAGGAGGAGAAAGACGTCTGCCAGGACATAGGAGCTCCGCCCAACATCCATACCGACTTAGCTCGTATGCCCTGGCAAACCCGATTTCTCCATTCACATCAATCGATGTGGATGAATAAATCATTGCCGGGATTTTTTTATTTTTTTATTTTTTATATACAAAGTGTTTGCCAAAGCATATGAACACCGCCGCCTCCTTAGCTCATATGCCTCGGCAAACGTATCTTTTACTGCAGATGAGAAATCTCATCTTGCAGCGCCGCATACACCGACTTGTGTGTAATCTGACAGCAGCGCAATGCTTCTGTCAGAATGCACATCAGTGCTGCAGCTAGTCGATTGGTTGGTCCACCTGGAAGGTAAAAAAAACAAAACAAAAAAGAAAAAACCAGGCCGCAACGCAATAATTTTATTAACTTTATAATAACCTTTGAACAGAACATATAAACTTTATTTAACTTTTGGAACTGAATGTTAACTTTTTTGCTTACTGGTGTTTTTTTTTTTTTTTTTTACCTTTATAGGACAAACCTCTCCTTCCCCATGGGACAATGTGCAAAGCGCAAATCGCCCAAGGATGTGGCGAAGTGCATTATGCACTTTGTCCCAGGTGAAAGGAGAGGTTTGCAGCAGCTGTGTGTGAATGGGCCCTAATGGCCATGTGTACCTGTCCTGTGAGATGTGATCCCTATGCTAATAGTGTACCTGTGTGTGGTAGTTCCGGAAACACTCCCCTAAGCATAAGGCAGGGTGGTCAGGGCGGTCAGGATAGAAATAGCGGGTGTCACGCCTTATTCCACTCCTGCTACAGACACAACATATTTTTCGGAGTGACGGTTGGGTTGAGGTACCAGCAACGACATTGGGGAAATGTCGCTCGTGTAGACGGCTAACTACACTGGTGGATGGGGCCACGGAACCTCCTGGGTACAGGAGGTTCTCGATGATCTCTTCCTGAAATTTGAGGAAGGATCCTGTTCTCCCAGCCTTACTGTAGAGAACAAAACTATTATACAGAGCCAATTGAATTAAATATACAGACACCTTCTTATACCAGCGTATGGTGCATCAGGAAACTAAATACGGAGCCAACATCTGGTCAGTGAAGTCCACCCCTCCCATGTGAAGGTTATAGTCGTGGACTGAGAGGGGCTTTTCAATGACACTGGTTGCTCGCTCAATTTGGATTGTCGTGTCTGCGTGAATGGAGGAGAGCATGTAAACGTCACGCTTGTCTCTCCATTTCACCACGAGCAGTTGTTGGTTACACAAGGCAGCCCTCTCCCCCCTTGCAAGACGGGTGGTAACGAGCCGTTGGGGGAAGCCCGCGCGACTAGTTCGCGCGGTGCCACAGCAGCCAATCTGTTCTAGAAACAAATGCCTGAAGAGGGCCACACTTGTGTAGAAATTGTCCACATAAAGATGGTACCCCTTGCCAAATAAGGGTGACACCTGCTCCCCAGGTAGTCAGGGCAACCGACCGGCTCCAGGGTCTGATCTTTTTCCTCATAGATCCGAAATTTGTGGGTATAGCCTGTGGCCCTTTCACAGAGCTTATACAATTTGACCCCATACCAGGCGCGCTTGCTTGGGATGTATTGTTTGAAGCCAAGGCGCCCAGTAAAATGTATTAGGAACTCGTCTACGCATATGTTTTGCTCAGGGGTATACAACATCTCTGGTTGAAGTGGTCTATGAGGGGCCGAATTTTGTGGAGCCGGTCAAAAGCTGGGTGGCCTCTGGGACGGGAGGTGTTGTTGTCGATAAAGTGCAGGAAACGCAGGATGGCCTCAAATCGTGCCCTGGACATGGCAGCAGAGAACATGGGCATGTGATGAATTGGGTTCGTGGACCAATATGACCGCAATTCATGCTTTTTGGTTAGACCCATGTTGAGGAGAAGGCCCAGAAAAGTTTTAATTTCGGAAACTTGGACTGGTTTCCACCGGAAAGGCTGGGCATAATAGCTTCCCGAGTTGGCGGATATAAATTGTGTGGCATACCGGTTTGTTTCTGCCACGACTATGTCCAAGATCTCCGCAGTCAAGAACAGCTCAAAAAATCCCAGGGCCGAACCGATCTGAGCTGTCTCAACCCGAACTCCAGACTGGGCGGTGAAAGGGGGAACTACTGGTGCGGCTGAAGTTGGGGACTGCCAATCAGGATTTGCCAGCACCTCAGGGATTCTAGGGGGTCTACGGGCCTGTCTGTGCGGTGGCTGCAACGTGGTAACTACTGCACGTGCCACCGTACCAGCTTCAGCTGCCCTTCTGGTGCTCGCCACTTCACCATGTTCTACGGCAGTGCTGGTACTAGGTCCAGGGAGGGCTGCGCTGCTGGTGTATGCCTCACCACGTAATCCGACAGCGCCAGCCCCACTCTGTTGCCCTTGAAGCGGATCCTGCGCAACCTGTGGTCTAGCGACACGGGGCCGGGTACGCATGGTGGTATCAGGGACCTCAACCTCCTCGTCCGAACTTTGGGTCAGACTGCCACTGCTTTCTACAGGTTCATATTCTGACCCGCTAGATTCATCAGATGAGGGTTCCCATTCCTCATCCGACTGGGTCAGAAGCCTGTAGGCCTCTTCAGAAGAATACCCCCTGTTTGACATTTGGGCTACTAAATTTAGGGGTATTCCCTGAGACTACCCAAGAAAAAAAGCAAGTCTGTCTTACAAATGGGAGGCTAGCGAAGTACCGGAAGCCGCTGCGGTTGATAAAAAATATCAAAACAGAGTTTTTTTTATCGCCGCAGCGCTTGTAAAGTGATTGTGCAGTGATCAAAAAAAATAATTTTTTTGTCACTGCGGCGGGGCGGGCGTGGGTGAACGCACGTGTGGGCGACCGATCAGGCCTGATCGGGCAAACACTGCGTTTTGGGTGGAGGGCGAACTAAGGTGACACTAATACTATTATAGATCTGATTGTGATCAGTTTTGATCACTTACAGATACTATAAAAGTACAAATGCTGATTAGCGATACTCTAATCAGCGAATCAGTGACTGCGGTGCGGTGGGCTGGGCGCTAAACGATCGCTAACTACCTAACCAAGGGGCCTAAACTATACCTAAAACCTAACAGTCAATACCAGTGGGGAAAAAAAGTGACAGTTTACACTGATCACTTTTTTCCTTTCACTAGGTGATTGACGGGTGATCAAGGGGTTAATTGGGGTGCAGGGGGGTGATCTGGGGCTAAGTGTGCTGTTTGGTGCTACTCACTGTGATGCCTGCTCCTCTGCTGAGACCAACCGACCAAAAGGACCAGCAGAGGAGCAGGGCAGCCATATAACAGATCATATTTACTAATATAGTGTGTTAGATGGCTTGTGATTGTTTTCTGAAAAAATTTTCAGCTTGCCAGCCACGATCATTGGCTGGCAAGCTGATGACGTGACCCCCCTCGGACTATTGCCGGCCCGCGATCCGCCTCCGGACCGCGATCCTGCGTTAGGCGGTCCGGAGGCGGTTAAAGGATAACTGTCATATTTTCACTCAAAATTCAATTTTCATATATGTTGTTGCTGCTGTGGTGATAATCCATAATCACTAATACCACTTGTTTAATAAGATTCCATCCAATGCAACCGCTCCTCACAAGTCTTCTTTCTGACTATCTTCTCAAAATGGCCACCGATGCCCTTACCCCGAGGTTAAGGCTACTTTCACACTTGCGGCAGGACGGATCCGACAGGCTGTTCACCCTGTCGGATCCGTCCTTCCGCTATTTTGCCGTGCCGCCGCTCCGTCCCCATTGACTATAATGGGGACGGGGCGGAGCTCCGGCGCAATACGGCAGTTCGCGGTGAGAGGCCGCCGGACTAAAAAGTCGGACACGCAGGACTTTTAGTCCGGCGGCCTTTCGCCGTGCACTGCCGTGGTGCGCCGGAGCTCCGCCCCCGTCCCCATTATAGTTAATGGGGACGGAGCGCCGGTCCGACGAAATAGCGGAAGGACGGATCCGACAGGGTGAACAGCCTGTTGGATCCGTCCTGCTGCAGTTGTGAAAGTAGCCTTAACCTCAGGATAAGGGCATCGGCGGCCATTTTGAGAAGATAGTCAGAAAGAAGACTTGTGAGGACCGCAAAACACATACGGTCGTGTGCACGTAGCCTTAAGAGAGGTGTAGCACAAAATGCAAAAGCACTAATATTCCTGAATCATGACCAGGACATGACGTAATCCAGGAGAAATTCATGTATGCTGTCCTCATGCATCCTGAGGCCTATAGGTGTAAAAGGGCCGACACATATACGGTACATAGATAATATAGTACTGTACTGTATAATATAATGACCCACCAATGTCAGATATCCAGGTATTTTCCGGGTATCCGGGCATCGACTCTGGTTGCATACCGGATCATCTTCATATCTGTACAATCTAGTAGCAGATTATTTTAGAATGCTGCTATATTTCACCACAATGCCAGCGTGGGACAAGAAAGGCCAGGTGGTTTTATAAAACAAAAACCAAGGCATTAAACATATATCAATGTTTCCGCAGCATAATCCATGTTCAGAATGCCATCAAAAGATTCTCGTTGACTTTTACTTGTACACATGGTAGTTTTTTTTCAGCAGTTGATTTGAAAAATGCTTGAGAAGTGAAATGTTACTTCTTTGAAGCAGATTATTGATTTCCATAGAAGTCAATGGGGAAGCAGGAAAACCTCACTTGGAAGCCCTTCTAAAACGCTTGTAAAAATTCTATTAAAACCAATACCAAATTACAAAACTACAATAAAAAAAAACAACCCATTTCAGATACTGATCTGGTACGGTTTTGCCGTGTGAACCCAGCTGAATTACAGGAACCTTAATCCCAACTCTGGCAAGAAAGGCCGGGGTTGGACTGATTGGTCAGGACTCATGCACATGACCGTGTTTTTGATCTGTGTCTGTTCAGTATTTTTTGTGGATCGCACAAAAACCCATTAATTTCTATGGGCCTGCAAAAAAAAAACGGACGGCACACAGATGTCACCTGTGTGCTGTCCGCATCCATGCAGACGGGCTACAAGTTATAGAACCTGTCCTATTCTTGTCCATTTTACAGGCTTTTTTGCAGTAGGTCCTACGAAAATTGCGGGATGCACATGGATCGCATCTGTATTTTGCGGATATACAATTTTCAGGCAAAATGGATACGGTCGTATGCAGGAAGCCTAAGGCAGCAGTGAGGAGCCACAGTGGAAGGCTACCTATATGCAAAGCTTCTTCAATACCAGCTGCTATAGAGCACCTTCTGCTGCTCCCAGACAATATGATCCAGCTACAAAGGTTCCAACAATAACTGCCCCTTTGGCAACTGCTGGATAAGGATTCAGTTTCCACTCAGTTTAGTATGGTCAGCTAGCCCGACATTAAGTCACATCACTAGTCCCATGCTGTTATTTTCAATTGTCACAGATAGGTCTGCCATGTGAAAGTGCAAAATCTCACGGATGGTCATGGCAACGAAATATAGAACAAAAGTGGTGCATCAGTATATAGGTCTCTTTCAAATCAAGAAAGGCCAGATTCACATGGGGATAATATGGTGGCTGCATTTCAGCCATACAATAGCTAATCCGTGATTGACAGCTATCTCTCTATACACAGATATGCAGAGAAGGCTGTGAACCACTGATGGGAGTTCACCCTGGAAAGAGTAGGGACTGAGTGACTGAAATGAATAAACGCTATACGGAATCTTTTCCCACAAAAGTATATATCTGCTTAGCTCCTTCTGCCCTATAAGATGCTACCCACAGATAGGACTGCGTGTCTGTGACAGGTTCCCTTTAATGGGGTTCATACAATGCAGAATGAAACGCCCTACACTCTAGCTAATAGATTCAGATCCTGAACATGTCATCTTCTCTATTAAAGGGGGTTATCCTGGTAAAGAGGATAGGTCATCGTTATCACATCTGCAGGGCTCCGAGTCTTGGCACCCCCCCCACCGGTCAGCTGCGGCACTCACTGGACCTGGGCTCCTGCCAGCCTTCCAAGCACAACGCTATACATTGTATAGGGCAGTGCTTGGTATTGCAGCTCAGCGCCATTGACTTGACTGGGACTGAGCTGGAACTAGGCCCTGTGAGCGATGCACGATGACGTCACATGGTCTAGGAATAGGCGGCGGCACTCATGGAGCTCCCGGTCTCTTCTAACAGCTGATCTGCAGGATACGTTACACAGGTTTTGTAAACCAGACCCCTGTAAGCATATACTCTGAAACAAAGTCCTACGTGAATAAATACAGTGCGTGATTGTTGTGGTGGAGCGGATAATGTATCACACTTTATTGGTATAGACGCCTGAGAACAAACGGTCCATTTTAGCACATCGGCTATGACATCAAATATTTGCTTTATTTCAGGCAATAGCGGTTACCTTTAAAAGCAGCAAATTATATCCAAGCCGCTCTCTAATTTCCCCATCATGATATGCCAGTGCTTGATGGGCAGTACAGCTCCGGAGGCAACTGTATAAAAGGATCACGTACGAGAGGTATTCTAATAAATAGGCCCATGCACAATACTCTATGGAAGGTGGATGGTTGCCTCAGCAAATGTACCACCCAGCATACAGCAAGTCCAATGTCAAGATGTTTTTTTTATTTTGTTTTGTTTGTTTGTTTTTGTACAAAGCCCAAGTGCCTTAGGTCATTGTGGACCATGGCGCCCAACTAGATGTGATCAAGTTGGGTCACATCCCATCTTCTGCCGTGCAGTCTGTACACGTAGGGCAGGATCTCGTCATTGATATTCTCCGCACGGCTAATTGCTTGTACTGCAATAATGGTTTTGTTAATTGCTCATTGGACAAGTGTTTGCTCAGTAGTCATTTCCATGTCACCAGCTTTACTGTTCAAGGGAAACTCACAATGATTCTCTTAATCGTCCCACATTGCGAAACCTTGAGAATGTGAAAACAGATTTGCTTCAATAAAGAAATGTTAGATGTTGACTAATGTGTACTGCGGTACTTTCCTAGGTCTATCCTGTGATTTGGGTAAAATGACCTACCTTGAATGCAGTAATGGATCCACGGGGCTGAGATTACTGGTCCCTGTTTTAGCTATATATTTCCTACCACAAACCTTAGCAGTTCCCGACAGAAGGGAAGAAGGAACACACACACAAAAAAAAAAGTTTTAAGGTGGATTCAGTGTTTATTTTTCAGGCATTTTTGCTATATTTTTTCCCCACATTTTATGGTGTAAGGCAGAAGCAATTATTGGGATGGGACAGTTCCCGATAACTGCCTGCTTATCATCGGAGGAGAGAGCTGCTTTTACATGTAGTGATCACCTCCACTGTATGATGATGCGCAATGGCTACTGTCATCGCTCATCCTCATATTGGCATTAATTGTTCCTGGGCAGCAGATCCCTGGTCACACAACACGATCTGCTGCCCAGAGTGTTTGTACGAACGTTCGTTAGCAATAATCTGCCCATGCAAAGGTGCCACCAATTACCTGATGCATGAGTTAATCGCACAAAGGATCACCTCGAACATTGTTTGCAGGCAGCAGATCACACTTTGCTGCCGTCTAGCAATAAGTCTGTATGGGGACGATCGATGGCATTAGTGATCGTTCCTCCCCGTACTTGTAAATGCTGCAATCTCCTCCACTGGTGAGCAAGCAATTGTCGGGAAGGAAGCACAATCACTTGCTGTATTGGGCCATGTAAAGGGGCCTTTACATGGGGATATTGGGAAAAAGTGTTCGTGGTAACTTTAGTTCCCGATAATCTGCCCGACATTTGGCCCATGTAAACCCGCCTTTAGGCTAGGTGTTTCCATATTTAGTGCCCAAAACAATGAAAGATCATATAACTAGGTCTAGTCAGTCTGACCTGTAACTAAGAATGGAAAAGAGGCAGAGCATGTATGGTCAGAGCGCATGTCGGCATATACATTAGGAGGATCTCCCAACATATACCTCTAAGGCTAGTTTTACACTAGCGGCAAGGAACTCCGGCAGGCTGTTCCGGTGGGTGAACAGCCTGTCGGATCCGTACTACCGCTCCGGCCCCATTAACTATAATGGGGGCGGGCCGGAGTGCATGCTGCAGCATGGCAAACATGCCAAGAGGTGGCCGGAATAAAGCTACGACATGTCATAGTTTTATACTGGCCGCCTCTCGCCATTTCTGCCATGCTGCCGCCGGAACTCCGGCCAGCCCCCATCATAGTCAAAGGGGCCGGAGCGGTAGTCCGGGGGCACGCGTGTACTAGCGGCAGCACGGATCAGACAGGCTGTTCACCTGCCGGAACAGCCAGCTGGAGTTCCTTGCCGCTAGTGTGAAAGTACCCCAACATAAGGTTGTGACATATCCCACTGTATACACATACAATGGGACACACTGCTAATTGGCTGCTAAGAAAAGAAAAACCCCTATATACCATTAGGTATACTATGTTTCCTGTATGGAATAGCAAAGTCTACTATACAAAAAAATTTATAATTAAATGTCAAAAATCTGAATTAGTCTTAGGCCTTTTTCCCCGTTTACTTTCCGTTTTTTGCGTTCCGTATAAGGACCGTATACGGAACCATTCATTTCAATAGATCCGTGAGAAAAAAAAAAAAAGGTACTCCGCATGCCTTCCGTTTCCGTATTTCAAAGATAGAACATGTCCGTTATGTGGACAATAATAGGACAAGGATAGTACTGTTCTATCAGGGGCCAGCTGTTCTGATCCGCAAAAAACGGAATGCACAAGGACGTCATCCGTATTTTTTGCGGATCTGTTTTTTGCAGACCACAAAATGCTGAAAAAGCTATACGGTCATGTGCAAGAGGCCTTACCGGTAATTCTGTTTCATTGAAGGCATACTAGGAGATTGACCTTGGATCTTTGTAGGGGCAGAACAGAGAGATTAAATTGTCCCTTTGACCCCCTCCCTCTAATGTTTTCTAAATTACTACAGTAAACTGGATTTAGGGTGAATGAGTATAGACTTCATACCCAAAATAAAATTTGAAGGGAAGGAATATAAGTGCCATCATGGTGGAGTCAAGGAAACAGAATTAGATGTAAGACTAATTATGATTTTCCATTTTATCCCCTATGACGGCATACTAGGAGAACAGATAAATAACTATGGGGTTAACAGTCTGCAGTACCTTACAACCAAAGGCAAGATCTGCAGTAGCCGATAAGTCTTACCTACTGTATAGAGTCTAACAAATGTGTTAATATGGACCAAGGAGCCACTTTGCAAATTTGATTCAATGAAGCACCTGTTTTTTCTGCCCAAGATAAAGCTACTGCCCTGGTTGAATGTGTCTTGATTCTTTTTGGGCAGGAAAGACCCCGACGAGCCTAACAAAAAGCTATAATGGTTTTAATCCACCTAGCAATGGATGCTTTAGATAATTTCTTCCCCTTGTTTTGGCCAGAGAACTGAATTAGATTGTCGACTTTTCTAAAGTCTTTAGTGACTTTCAAATATTGTAGAATAGTTATTCTTAGGGTACTTTCACACTTGCGGCAGAGGATTCCAGCAGGCATCGCTGGAACTGCCTGCCGGATCCGTCAAAACGTATGCAAACTGATGGCATTTGTCAGATGGATCAGGATCATGATCCGTATGACAAATGCATTAAAATGCCGGATCAGTCTCTGGTGTCATCCGGAAAAAACAGATCTGGCATTTCTTTTAATATTTTTTGCGGTCTGAGCATGCGCAGACCGCAATGCCGGATCTGTTTTGCCGGAACACTCAGGGCCGGATCCGGCATTAATGCATTTCAATGGGAAAAAATGCCGGATCCGGCGTTCCGGAATATTGGACTGAGATAAAACCGCAGCACGCTGCAGTATTATCTCTGTCCTGAAAAGTCAAAAAGACTGAACTGATGCATCCTGAACGGATTGCTCTCCATTCAGAATGCATTAGGATAAAACTGATCAGTTCTTTTCTGGTATAGAGCCCCTAGGACGGCACTCAACGCCAGAAAAGAATAACGCTAGTGTGAAAGTACCCTTACTGTACATCTAGAGAATTAAATTCTTCCTTTGCATTTCTTGGATTGTTACAAAAGGAGGGTAAAATGATTTCTATTAAAATCCGTGACCATTTGTGGTAAAAAGCTTGAAACTAGTTTTAGTACTATACTATCACCTGATATACAGTAGAAAGGTAAGGTTCTCTTGAGGAGAGAGCCTGAATCGCTATAAAAAAAAGGACGCTTTGTAATATAGATGTTTAAGTGAGACTTCGGATAGTGGTTCAAATTGATGCTTAGTTTGTCCTTTGAGAACTGTTTAAATTCCTCTAAGGAATACGAGGTTTAATAGAGGTCCTTAGTCTGAATGCTGCCTTCAATCTTTTAACCCATCTGTGATCTGTCAGGTCAGTGTCAAAGAAGGTGCTAAGTGCTGATATCTGGACTTGAGTGATGGGTTTTAGGCCCAAATCCAATATTTATTGTAAATAGTCCAAAATAGTCTATATAAATGGTTTTGACCAATTCGGAAATCTAAGACCAGCTGCAAAGTTTCTTCCAAATTTTGAGGCATATGGCTGATGTAACTTTTTTCCGGCTAGCCTTCTCAACAGCCTTTCAGACAGACCCTGTTTTAGTATTGAACCCCCAGGATCCAAGCCGTCAGTGTGAAAATTTGGATGAAGGATAAGTACTTGAGATAATATGTTCTCCTGGGAAGGAAGGATCCAGGGATCTGACGGGGCTCTCCGTTTTCGAAGGGCAAACCAGCCACTTTTAGGCTTGAGAGTCAAAGGGAAGGAAGTAAATACATAGGTCAGATTCCATGTCCAAATTAGAGAAGGCATCCACTGCCCATGGATTTTCTCTGGGATTTATGGAACAAAATTTCTGCACCTTGGCATTTATTTTGGACGCAAAGAGTTCGATTTGTGAAGGGACCCATTTGTATACAGGTATAATCTGGAAAATCTGCCATTTGCTTTTGCGACCCCTTGAGATGAACTGCTGAGATACAGCAAACGTTTGCCTCTGCCCAGCAAAATATTCTGACAGCTAGCTTTCATAGGGCCTCTGATCTTGTTCCTCATTGGTGTTTAAGTTACTCCACTGTTGTCCGAAAAGATCCTCCGATGCGTTCCTTTTAGATGATGTTCTGTATGTTTTAAAGGTTTCCAAGACCGCTTTGAGTTCTCAATAGTTGGAGGAACTGGGGGTGCGTGGCCTGGCCGGCAATGTAGAAGGACGTGTGCGCTTGTAGTCCCGGGGCAGCGCTAACAGAATCCTCTGTCATCTTGTGGCTGATGCACTAAAACAGCCTGGCACCACTGCTACTTGCTGAGGAACCTCTCTGGACCCCAGGCCAGTATGACCCGCTCAGCCAGAAAAGAAAAGGAAGCGGCGGGACCAACTCAACATGGTGTGGCCACATCGTCTAAAGCGGCGGAGGTCGCGGCGCGCCTGGAACAATACGCCCGACTCCCCCCAACCAAAGAGGACCCTGTACATGAGGGCGCTCTGTCAGAAGCGATGACAGAACATGCAGCAGTTTCGGCCGATTACCTGGTGGAGCGAGGCACCTGCTCCCAAGATGGCGGATCCACGTGTAGGAGCTGGAGGCAAGTGGAGGGGGGGCCCTGCTGCTGAGTCTGGCTCACTGCAAAATGTCAGTGTACAACCCTCTACCTCCTTTATTCCCACATTGCCACTACTGGCCGATCCTACTATCAAAGACATATATGCGGCCGTGCACCAATGTAGTGCAGCTCTGATGACCCTCAACACATCCATTGGGTCCCTCAAACAAAATGTGTCTTTTATTAGACAGGATATAAGAAAGGCTAATTAAAGAATTACTGTAGCGGAGGGGCAAGTAAGCCAACTGGAAGACCAAGTCTCCCCTATGAAACGTGATCTGGCTAAAGTAATACACAACGTCACTCTCCTGATAAGTAAAACAGAGGACTTGGAAAACAGATCGCGACAAAATAACCTTTGCATTTTGGGGGTCCCTGAAAAACCCGAAGGACCCCATGCTGCCCAATTCTTTGAGGATTGGTTTAGAAAGATATCTGGAAAAGACTCTGTATCCCTTCTTTGCCATAGAGAGGGTGCACAGAGTGCAGTATCGCCCACCACCACTGGGCGGCCCTCGTAGACCAAAGCTAATGAGGATTTTACATTTTCAAGATAGAGATACCATTCTCCACAAAGCAAGAGAGCACCAGAATTTATCTATGGCTGGATATAAAGTTTCTATCTTTCCTGACTTTTCAGCGGAGGTGCAGAGACGACATGCACGATTTCTGGATGTTAAAAAGCGACTACGATCGCAGAATATACAGTACACCATGCTATATCCCTCAAAGCTCTGAGTACTGTTTAAAGGGAAAACCCAGTTCTTCGAATCCCCGGAGGACGCCAACCGGTGGATTGAACAAATGGAATCCTATCCATCCGAAAGTTATGACAACGACTGATAGAAAAGTGAAAATTGCTGTACCTGGGTCTTCACTGAGGACAATCTAGAGGACTCTGGGGATGGGCAGATAAGTATAATGTTCCATATTTGTTGAGCGTTCATGTTTATACTACCGCCACAATGCTCCAGCGAAGTAATTTGGTGCCATCTTCTGGCAATGACTTTAATAGCCATATTTGTGCTGTTCATTTGTTTAGGTGAAATGCCAAGCGTTAACTGTACCAAAATGCCATCTGTCATATTGTTTTATTGCTGCCCGGGTCGCTACTACTGAGACCTGTTCCGTGAATGCGGATATGTTGTTGCCTTCTATGCGGAAGGTCACAGGAACCTTTCCTGTGCCTCAAGTCCTGTTCTGGGACCATCACAAGTTCTTTTTGTTGGGGATATTATGTTTATTGTTCACTTAGGCTCAGAGCCTGCAGAGAGATGATACACGCAATTATTCTTTCATTGCCTGGTGAATATCTTATCTTGTTGCCTAGATCTTCCTTCCTTTTATGTCTCCCATGGGACGATGGTCGGATAAAAATCACACTATACAGGTCCTTCTCAAAAAATTTGCATATTGTGATAAAGTTCATTATTTTCTGTAATGTACTGATAAACATTAGACTTTCATATATTTTAGATTCATTACACACCAACTGAAGTAGTTCAAGCCTTTTATTGTTTTAATATTGATGATTTTGGCATACAGCTCATGAAAACCCAAAATTCCTATCTCAAAAAATTAGCATATCATGAAAAGGTTCTCTAAACGAGCTATTAACCTAATCATCTGAATCAACTAATTAACTCTAAACACCTGCAAAAGATTCCTGAGGCTTTTAAAAACTCCCAGCCTGGTTCATTACTCAAAACCACAATCATGGGTAAGACTGCCGACCTGACTGCTGTCCAGAAGGCCATCATTGACACCCTCAAGCAAGAGGGTAAGACACAGAAAGAAATTTCTGAACGAATAGGCTGTTCCCAGAGTGCTGTATCAAGGCACCTCAGTGGGAAGTCTGTGGGAAGGAAAAAGTGTGGCAGAAAACGCTGCACAACGAGAAGAGGTGACCGGACCCTGAGGAAGATTGTGGAGAAGGACCGATTCCAGACCTTGGGGGACCTGCGGAAGCAGTTGACTGAGTCTGGAGTAGGAACATCCAGAGCCACCGTGTACAGGCGTGTGCAGGAAATGGGCTACAGGTGCCGCATTCCCCAGGTCAAGCCACTTTTGAACCAGAAACAGCGGCAGAAGCGCCTGACCTGGGCTACAGAGAAGCAGCACTGGACTGTTGCTCAGTGGTCCAAAGAACTTTTTTCGGATGAAAGCAAATTTTGCATGTCATTCGGAAATCAAGGTGCCAGAGTCTGGAGGAAGACTGGGGAGAGGGAAATGCCAAAATGCCTGAAGTCCAGTGTCAAGTACCCACAGTCAGTGATGGTCTGGGGTGCCATGTCAGCTGCTGGTGTTGGTCCACTGTGTTTTATCAAGGGCAGGGTCAATGCAGCTAGCTATCAGGAGATTTTGGAGCACTTCATGCTTCCATCTGCTGAAAAGCTTTATGGAGATGAAGATGTCATTTTTCAGCAAGACCTGGCACCTGCTCACAGTGCCAAAACCACTGGTAAATGGTTTACTGACCATGGTATTACTGTTAGGGCTGCAACGATTAATCGATGTAATCGATTATATTCGATAACTGGATTCGTTGTCGACGAATCCAGTTATCGAATAATCGCCGATTCGTTGCTATGCGGGCGGTCGCTGCATCTTTATTTTACCTTTTTACAATGACGCTCCTGTAACAGCCAGGCAGAGCGGACGGCGGCGTAACGTCACTCACTCACGTGACACGCCTGCTCCGCCTCCTTCATTCATGAGGTGGGCGGAGCAGGTGCGTCACGTGAATGAGTGACGTTGCGCCGCCGTCCGCTCTGCCTGGCTGTTACAGGAGCGTCATTGTAAAAAGGTAAAATAAAGATGCAGTGATTAGTCCGACTTATAAGCATCGGGGCCGGGGCTGTTATGGGGAGGGGGGAGGATCTGTCTATGGCACTGCTATGGGGAGGGGGGAGGATCTGTCTATGGCACTGCTATGGGGAGGGGGGTCTGTGTATAGCACTGCTATGGGGAGGAGGGGGGGTCTGTGTATGGCACTGCTATGGGAAGGGGGATCTGTGCACTGTTATGAGGAAAGGGATCTGTGCACTGTTCCCATAGCAGTGCCACCCACAGATCCCCCTCCATAACTACGCCACCCACAGATCCCCCTCTCCATAACTGCGCCACCCACAGATCCCCCTCTCCATAACTACGCCACCCACAGATCCCCCTCTCCATAACTACGCCACCCACAGATCCCCCTCTCCATAACTACGCCACCCACAGATCCCCCTCTCCATAACTACGCCACCCACAGATCCCCCTCTCCATAACTGCGCCACCCACAGATCCCACTCTCCATAACTACGCCGTCCACAGATCCCCCTCTCCATAACTACGCCGTCCACAGATCCCCCATAATAGTGTCGTCCACAGATCCCCCATAATAGTGTCGTCCACAGATCCCCCATAATAGTGTCGTCCACAGATCCCCCATAATAGTGTCGTCCACAGATCCCCCATAATAGTGTCGTCCACAGATCCCCCATAATAGTCTCGTCCACAGATCCCCCATAATAGTGTCGTCCACAGATCCCCCATAATAGTGTCGTCCACAATTTGTTTTAATATGGCCTTTGAACATAATTTTTCAAGTAAGATCATATAAACCTCTCTGTTTTGTAATTTTGTCGTTTTTCCCGATTAATCGTAGAAATTAATCGGCAACTAATCGATTATTCAAATAATCGTTAGTTGCAGCCCTAATTACTGTGCTCAATTGGCCTGCCAACTCTCCTGACCTGAACCCCATAGAGAATCTGTGGGATATTGGGAAGAGAAAGTTGAGACGCAAGACCCAACACTCTGGATGAGCTTAAGGCCGCTATCGAAGCATCCTGGGCCTCCATAACACCTCAGCAGTGCCACAGGCTGATTGCCTCCATGCCACGCCGCATTTAGGCAGTCATTTCTGCAAAAGGATTCCCCACCAAGTATTGAGTGCATAACTGAACATAATTATTTGAAGGTTGACTTTTTTTGTATTAAAAACACTTTTCTTTTATTGGTCGGATGAAATATGCTAATTTTTTGAGATAGGAAATTGGGGTTTTCATGAGCTGTATGCCAAAATCATCAATATTAAAACAATAAAAGGCTTGAACTACTTCAGTTGGTGTGTAATCTAAAATATATGAAAGTCTAATGTTTATCAGTACATTACAGAAAATAATGAACTTTATCACAATATGCTAATTTTTTTAGAAGGACCTGTAGTATGGAATGTTAGAGACCTGGGAGATCCTACTAAACGCCAAGCATTTTTTATGGCCGTTCAAAAGTATCAGCCAGCCATAATATGCCTCACTGAGACTTACTTGACTAAACAATCCCATGGGTTGCTTCATAAGCCATGGATCTCACAGGCCCTTTTCTACACACGCTAGGGTAGTTAGTGTCCTAATTCACAGAGCTATCCCCTTTGAATGCCACTCAAGCAAAATTGACACGGAAGGTCGATATGTATGCCTGCAATGCTCTATATTTGGGGTACAATTTTTCCTAATTGCCATGTATATCCCACCACCATATTCCTGCGGCGCCATAAGGGAGGTAATGTCATGGGTATCTCAGGGGCCACAGGTGCCAATCCTAATGTTGAGTTATTTTAACAAATATTTAGATCCTTCTATGGATAAATTTCCGCTGCCTCCTAACCTAACAAATTCTGGTGAGACTTCATTGGCAAAGCTACTCAGAGAACTGGATCTGCATGAGAATTAGATACCCCCAGGAACGGAGTACTGCTGTTTTTCTGCGTCTCATGGGTCCCTATCCAGAATAGATTTGCCCATTGGGTCTCTAGAAGCACTGTCCTATACCTCTGTTATAGAATACCTACCGCGCTGCCTCTCTGATCATTCACCTATCCATATAGAATTGAGGTTTGGAAATGATAGGGGGCGCTGTGGTTCAGTGCTCTGGAAGCTCAATCCCTTCTGGATACAACTATTAGACAAAAAAGATCCTCTAACGAACCAAATAAATGAATTTTTCAATCTCAATAAAGGATCAGCAGCTATAGGGAATATATGGGACGCTATGAAAGCATATGTAAGAGGCCTCTATATCCAGAAAATTAATAGACGCAAAATTAAAACGAGGGAACTCACTAAAGCTTTACAGCAGGAAGTGACCAGAAGTGAGCAATTGTATATTAGTACACCCTCCCAGCAATCTGAAACAGTATGGAAAAAATGCACAATCTAAACTTACTGACCATTTATTGCATATAGCAGACAAACGTTTTTTTCATGAAAAAAAAAAAATATTTTGAGGCAGGGGAGAGTGAGTACGGGTAGTCTACTGGCCAGAGTAGTCCGGTCACAAGAGGGTGCGTTCAAAATAGCAGCAATTAGAACCATGGATGGGGCACTCTTGGTGGAAAATTCAGTAATCCTTGATACATTCCATAAATATTATAAGGAATTATATTCTTCTAAAATGACCATGGGAGGAGATGATATAAAGGAGTATCTTGGGCGAATATCAATCCCTAAATTGTCCCTAGAATCTGCTGCATACCTGGATGAACCCCTTACTTTGGAGGAACTGGAAGTAGCCTTGAGCGCCTTCCCTAATAAAAAGGCCCAGGTCCGTGGAATTTTTTAAACGGCATCGAGACTGTCTCCTCCCACATCTTTTAGAGACCTTTAATGATGCGCTGAGAACTGGGATATTACCTACATCTATGAGGGAAGCGATCATGGTGGTTATTCCAAAACCCAATAAGGACCCAATAAGACCTGACTCCTATAGACCCATTTCTCTCCTATCAAAATGATGTAAAACTTTTAGCCAAAGTATTGGCCAATCGGCTTAATAAAGTAATTACTCAATTAATACATAAGGATCAGACGGGCTTCATGCCAGATAGGAGCACGGCCAGTAATCTTTGTCGATTATTCCTGAATATCCAGAGGCCATTAAATACCGGGGGTTGCCATGCAATAATTTCCTTAGACGCTGCCAAGGCTTTTGACAGCGTAGAATGGGAATACCTATGGGAAGATTTGGAGGTCATGGGCTTTGGCCCGGGATTTGTCTCTTGGGTCAAATTGCTGTACAACTCCCCGCTAGTAAGGATTAGAGCAGATGGGGTACTTTCTAATCAATTTCCATTACATAGGGGCACACGGCAGCATTGCCCCTTATCTCCCCTATTATTTGCAATAGCAATTGAACCCCTAGCTTATCTTTTACGTACCTCCCCAGACTGGTAGTGATTTTCATATAGGGCCCCAGGAAGAAAGAGTCTCGTTATACGCAGACGATTTATTATTGTACAGGTCCTTCTCAAAAAATTAGCATATTGTGATAAAGTTCATTATTTTCTGTAATGTACTGATAAACATTAGACTTTCATATATTTTAGATTCATTACACACCAACTGAAGTAGTTCAAGCCTTTTATTGTTTTAATATTGATGATTTTGGCATACAGCTCATGAAAACCCCAATTTCCTATCTAAAAAAATTAGCATATTTCATCCGACCAATAAAAGAAAAGTGTTTTTAATACAAAAAAAGTCAACCTTCAAATAATTATGTTCAGTTATGCACTCAATACTTGGTGGGGAATCCTTTTGCAGAAATGACTGCTTCAATGCGGCGTGGCATGGAGGCAATCAGCCTGTGGCACTGCTGAGGTGTTATGGAGGCCCAGGATGCTTCGATAGCGGCCTTAAGCTCATCCAGAGTGTTGGGTCTTGCGTCTCTCAACTTTCTCTTCCCAATATCCCACAGATTCTCTATGGGGTTCAGGTCAGGAGAGTTGGCAGGCCAATTGAGCACAGTAATACCATGGTCAGTAAACCATTTACCAGTGGTTTTGGCACTGTGAGCAGGTGCCAGGTCGTGCTGAAAAATGAAATCTTCATCTCCATAAAGCTTTTCAGCAGATGGAAGAATGAAGTGCTCCAAAATCTCCTGATAGCTAGCTGCATTGACCCTGCCCTTGATAAAACACAGTGGACCAACACCAGCAGCTGACATGGCACCCCAGACCATCACTGACTGTGGGTACTTGACACTGGACTTCAGGCATTTTGGCATTTCCCTCTCCCCAGTCTTCCTCCAGACTCTGGCACCTTGATTTCCAAATGACATGCAACAGTCCAGTGCTGCTTCTCTGTAGCCCAGGTCAGGCGCTTCTGCCGCTGTTTCTGGTTCAAAAGTGGCTTGACCTGGGGAATGCGGCACCTGTAGCCCATTTCCTGCACACGCCTGTACACGGTGGCTCAGGATGTTTCTACTCCAGACTCAGTCCACTGCTTCCGCAGGTCCCCCAAGGTCTGGAATCGGTCCTTCTCCACAATCTTCCTCAGGGTCCGGTCACCTCTTCTCGTTGTGCAGCGTTTTCTGCCACACTTTTTCCTTCCCACAGACTTCCCACTGAGGTGCCTTGATACAGCACTCTGGGAACAGCCTATTCGTTCAGAAATTTCTTTCTGTGTCTTACCCTCTTGCTGGAGGGTGTCAATGATGGCCTTCTGGACAGCAGTCAGGTCGGCAGTCTTACCCATGATTGCGGTTTTGAGTAATGAACCAGGCTGGGAGTTTTTAAAAGCCTCAGGAATCTTTTGCAGGTGTTTAGAGTTAATTAGTTGATTCAGATGATTAGGTTAATAGCTCGTTTAGAGAACCTTTTCATGATATGCTAATTTTTTTTAGATATTGGGAAGAGAAAGTTGAGACGCAAGACCCAACACTCTGGATGAGCTTAAGGCCGCTATCGAAGCATCCTGGGCCTCCATAACACCTCAGCAGTGCCACAGGCTGATTGCCTCCATGCCACGCCGCATTTAGGCAGTCATTTCTGCAAAAGGATTCCCCACCAAGTATTGAGTGCATAACTGAACATAATTATTTGAAGGTTGACTTTTTTTGTATTAAAAACACTTTTCTTTTATTGGTCGGATGAAATATGCTAATTTTTTGAGATAGGAATTTTGGGTTTTCATGAGCTGTATGCCAAAATCATCAATATTAAAACAATAAAAGGCTTGAACTACTTCAGTTGGTGTGTAATGAATCTAAAATATATGAGTCTAATGTTTATCAGTACATTACAGAAAATAATGAACTTTATCACAATATGCTAATTTTTTTAGAAGGACCTGTATGTGGGAGATCTACAGGAGCCTATAGACCCCATAATGCACGAAATTACCGATTTTGGGAAATACTCTGGACTAAGAATAAACTGGGACAAAGCCACAATTCTCCCATTGGATCCTACCCCACCACTCAATTCAAATACTTAGGGGTGATGATAACACCGATACCAGCTGAATATATAAAACTGAATCTAGAGCCATTAATTACTAAATTTGTAGTCAAAATGAATATTTGGTGCAAACTACCCCTTACTGTAATTGGCCATTGTAACTTAAAATTATATTCATGCCACAGCTATTATATACAGTACAGACCAAAAGTTTGAACACCTTCTCATTCAAAGAGTTTTCTTTATTTTCATGACTATGAAAATTGTAGATTCACACTGAAGGCATCAAAACTATGAATTAACACATGTGGAATTATATACATAACCAAAAAGTGTGAAACTGAAAATGTCATATTCTAGGTTCTTCAAAGTAGCCAGCTTTTGCTTTGATTACTGCTTTGCGCACACTTGGCATTCTCTTGATGAGCTTTAAGAGGTAGTCACTTGAAATGGTCTTCCAACAGTCTTGAAGGAGTTCCCAGAGATGCTTAGCACTTGTTAGCCCTTTTGCCTTCACTCTGCGGTTCAGCTCACCCCAAACCATTTCGATTGGGTTCAGGTTCGGTGACTGTGGAGGCCAGGTCATCTGGCGCAGCACCCCATCACTCTCCTTCATGGTCAAATAGCCCTTACACAGCCTGGAGGTGTGTTTGGGGTCATTGTCCTGTTGAAAAATAAATGATGGTCCAACTAAACGCAAACCGGATGGAATAGCATACCGCTGCAAGATGCTGTGGTAGCCATGCTGGTTCAGTATGCCTTCAATTTTGAGTAAATCCCCAACAGTGTCACCAGCAAAGCACCCCCACACCATCACACCTCCTCCATGCTTTACGGTGGGAACCAGGCATGTAGAGTCCATCCGTTCACCTTTTCTGCGTCGCACAAAGAC
This sequence comes from Bufo gargarizans, assembly GCF_014858855.1. NCBI lineage: Eukaryota > Metazoa > Chordata > Amphibia > Anura > Bufonidae > Bufo > Bufo gargarizans. Next base: position 90,937,330 of record NC_058082.1, on the reverse strand, counting down.
ACGGTGGTTGGAACCAAAGATCTCAAATTTGGACTCATCAGACCAAAGCACAGATTTCCACTGGTCTAATGTCCATTCCTTGTGTTCTTTAACCCAAACAAGTCTCTTCTGCTTGTTGCCTGTCCTTAGCAGTGGTTTCCTAGCAGATATTCTACCATGAAGTCCTGATTCACACAGTCTCCTCTTAACAGTTGTTCTAGAGATGTGTCTGCTGCTAGAACTCTGTGTGGCACAGTGGCATTGACCTGGTCTCTAATCTGAGCTGCTGTTAACCTGCGATTTCTGAGGCTGGTGACTCGGATGAACTTATCCTCCGCAGCAGAGGTGACTCTTGGTCTTCCTTTCCTGGGGCGGTCCGCATGTAAGCCAGTTTCTTTGTAGCGCTTGATGGTTTTTGTGACTGCACTTGGGGACACTTTCAAAGTTTTCCCAATTTTTCGGACTGACTGACCTTCATTTCTTAACCACTTCAGCCCCGCTAGCTGAAACCCCCTTCATGACCAGAGCACTTTTTACACTTCGGCACTACACTACTTTCACCGTTTATCGCTCGGTCATGCAACTTACCACCCAAATGAATTTTACCTCCTTTTCTTCTCACTAATGGAGCTTTCATTTGGTGGTATTTTATTGCTGCTGACATTTTTACTTTTTTTGTTATTAATCAAAATGTAACGATTTTTTTGCAAAAAAATGACATTTTTCACTTTCAGCTGTAAAATTTTGCAAAAAAAACGACATCGATATATAAATTTTTCGCCAAATTTATTGTTCTACATGTCTTTGATAAAAAAAAAAAATGTTTGGGCAAAAAAAAAATGGTTTGGGTAAAAGTTATAGCGTTTACACACTATGGTACAAAAATGTGAATTTCCGCTTTTTGAAACGGCTCTGATTTTCTGAGCACCTGTCATGATTCCTGAGGATCTACAATGCCCAAACAGTAGAAAAACCCCACAAATGACCCCATTTCGGAAAGTAGACACCCTAAGGTATTCGCTGATGGGCATAGTGAGTTCATAGAACTTTTTATTTTTTGTCACAAGTTAGCGGAAAATGATGATGATTTTTTCTTTTTTTTTTTTTTCTTACAAAGTCTCATATTCCACTAACTTGCGACAAAAAATAAAAAGTTCTATGAACTCGCCGTGCCCCTCACAGAATACCTTGGGGTGTCTTCTTTCCAAAATGGGGTCACTTGTGGGGTAGTTATACTGCCCTTGCAATTTAGGGGCCCAAATGTGTGAGAAGAACTTTGCAATCAAAATGTGTAAAAAATGACCGGTGAAATCCGAAAGGTGCACTTTGGAATATGTGCCCCTTTGCCCACCTTGGCAGCAAAAAAGTGTCACACATCTGGTATCGCCGTACTCAGGAGAAGTTGGGAAATGTGTTTTGGGGGGTCATTTTACATATACCCATGCTGGGTGAGAGAAATATCTTGGCAAAAGACAACTTTGCTCATTTTTTTATACAAAGTTGGCATTTGACCAAGATATTTTTCTCACCCAGCATGGGTATATGTAAAATGACACCCCAAAACACATTCCCCAACTTCTCCTGAGTACGGCGATACCAGATGTGTGACACTTTTTTGCAGCCTAGATGCGCAAAGGGGCCAAAATTCCTTTTAGGAGGGCATTTTTAGACATTTGGATCCCAGACTTCTTCTCACACTTTCGGGCCCCTAAAAAGCCAGGGCAGTATAAATACCCCATATGTGACCCCACTTTGGAAAGAAGACACCCCAAGGTATTCAATGAGGGGCCTGGCGAGTTCATAGAAATTTTTTTTTTTTTGCATAAGTTAGCGGAAATTGTTTTTTTTTGTTTTTTTCTCACAAAGTCTCACTTTCCGCTAACTTAGGACAAAAATTTCAATCTTTCATGGACTCAATATGCCCCTCAGCGAATACCTTGGGGTGTCTTCTTTCCGAAATGGGGTCACATGTGGGGTATTTATACTGCCCTGGCTTTTTAGGGGCCCTAAAGCGTGAGAAGAAGTCTGGAATATAAATGTCTAAAAATGTTTACGCATTTGGATTCCGTGAGGGGTATGGCGAGTTCATGTGAGATTTTATTTTTTGACACAAGTTAGTGGAATATGAGACTTTGTAAGAAAAAACAAAAACAAAAACAAACAAAAAATTTCCGCTAACTTGGGCCAAAAAAATGTCTGAATGGAGCCTTACAGGGGTGGGGGGGGGGGTGATCAATGACAGCAGGTGATCACCCATATAGACTCCCGGATCACCCCCCTGTCACTGATCACCCCCCTGGTAAGGCTCCATTCAGACGTCCGTATGATTTTTACGGATCCATGGATCGGATCCGCAAAACACATGCGGACGTCTGAATGGAGCCTTACAGGGGGGGGGGGGGGGGGGGGGGTGATCAATGACAGAGGGGTGATCACCCATATAGACTCCCTGATCACCCCCCTGTAAGGCTCCATTCAGACGTCCGTATGATTTTTTTACGGATCCACGGATACATGGATCGGATCCGCAAAACACATGCGGACGTCTGAATGGAGCCTTACAGGGGGGGTGATCAATGACAGGGGGGTGATCAGGGAGTCTATATGGGGTGATCAACCCCCTGTCATTGATCACCCCCCTGTAAGGCTCCATTCAGACGTCCGCATGTGTTTTGCGGATCCGATCCATGTATCAGTGGATCCGTAAAAATCATGCGGACGTCTGAATGGAGCCTTACAGGGGTGATCAATGCAGGGGGTGATCAGGGAATCTATATGGGTGATCACCCGCCTGTCATTGATCACCCCCCTGTAAGGCTCCATTCAGACGTCCGTATGTGTTTTGCGGATCCGATCCATGTATCAGTGGATCCGTAAAAATCATGCGGATGTCTGAATGGAGCCTTACGGGGGGGTGATCAATGACAGAGGGGTGATCAATGACAGGGAAGTGATCAGGAAGTCTATATGCGTGATCACCCACTTGTCATTGATCACCCCCCTGTAAGGCTCCATTCAGACGTCCGTATGCGTTTTGCAGATCCGATCCATGTATCCGTGGATCCGTAAAAATCATACGGACGTCTGAACGGAGCCTGACAGGGGGGTGATCAATGACAGGGGGGTGATCAGGGAGTTTATATGGGGTGATCATGGGTTTATAAGGGGTTAATAAGGGGTTAATAAGTGACGGGGGGGTGTAGTGTAGTGTGGTGTTTGGTGCGACTGTACTGAGCTACCCGAGTCCTCTGGTGGTCGATCCTAACAAAAGGGACCACCAGAGGACCAGGTAGCAGGTATATTAGACGCTGTTATCAAAACAGCGTCTAATATACCTGTTAGGGGTTAAAAAAAATCAGATCTCCAGCCTGCCAGCGAGCGATCGCTGCTGGCAGGCTGGAGATCCACTCGCTTACCTTCCGTTCCTGTGAGCGCGCGCGCCTGTGTGCGCGCGTTCACAGGAAATCCCGGCCCTCGCGAGATGACGCATATATGCGTGACTCTGCGCAGGGCCGCCACCTCCGGACCGCACATCTGCGTTAGGCGGTCCGGAGGTGGTTAAAGTAATCATGGCCACTCGTTTTTTTTGCCATAATACAAATTCTAACAGTCTATTCAGTAGGACTATCAGCTGTGTATCCACCTGACTTCTCCACAACGCAACCGATGGTCCCAACCCCATTTATAAAGGCAAGAAATCCCACTTATTAAACCTGACAGGGCACACCTGTGAAGTGAAAACCATTTCAGGTGACTACCTCTTGAAGCTCATCAAGAGAATGCCAAGAGTGTGCAAAGCAGTAATCAAAGCAAAAGGTGGCTACTTTGAAGAACCTAGAATATGACATATTTTCAGTTGTTTCACACTTTTCTGTTATGTATATAATTCCACATGTGTTAATTCATAGTTTTGATGCCTTCAGTGTAAATCTACAATTTTCATAGTCATGAAAATAAAGAAAACTCTTTGAATGAGAAGGGGTGTCCAAACCTTTGGTCTGTACTGTATATTACACAATTCACCGGTATGGATCCCACAAAGGATTTTCTATAAGATTCAGGGGATTTTTAGATCACTGATATGGAAAAAGAAACAGAGAATCCGCATAAAAACACTCCAAAAAAGTAAGGAAGAGGGTGGATTTTCTCTCCCGAACCCATGGTCCTATTACATAGCTGCACAATGACAACACGTCAGGGGATGGATTAATACAACTAATTTAGACCCTTCAGCTGATATTGTTGCCCACACTGAAACAAAAAGCGCCTATTGCCTCGTTGGAAATAAGTAGGCATCAACCCCATGGTAAAAAACTTCCCACATTTTCCCTTTTGGCCAAGGTCTGGGCAAAATTTTAAGAATGAACAAATCTGACACAATTTAATGACATTACAAAACCCCCAACTGCCAGAGATATTCAGGCTGGAAGGCTTTTCCACATGGGAGGAGAGGGGCATACTCTTTTTGGACCAAATTCAATTGCATGGAGTGTTTAAATCTTTTACTCAACTACTGGAAGAGTTTGGACTACCCAAAACGGCATTCTTCCAATTCCTTCAATTAAGACATACCAAACGCAGTTTCCAAGAAACATAGTATTTGCCGCCTCTCCTCCTGTGGTAAAACAATTACTGGAAGCTGGGGTTACCAAAGGCCTGATATCCCAACTATATAAATATATTCTTGACGCTAGTACCCCCTCAACCCCCCTGGTGGTAAAGGGGAAGTGGGAAGAGGATGATGGAGCAATATCTCCAGACCAATGGAATGACATCCTGGCTTTAACTCCTAGTCTTACATTGAATGAATCTCAGAGACTATCTCAGCTGTATCTGCTACACAGAGTGTATAGAACCCCCAAACTCCTATTCAAAATAGGTGTGCGACCAGACTCCACATGCCCTAGATGTGGTGCAATGGAAGTGACACTGCTTCATATGGTATGGAACTGCCAAGAGTTAGGAAAATACTGGGAAGAGATACGAGAAATCATAGCCGTAACAACTCAGATACGATTGCCCAATGATCCCAGAATCTGTGTGTTGGGTATACCAGACTCTATAGGATTAAATGATAAATTATCCTTATGTATTCACAGAATGTTGTTCCAGGCGAGGGTTTTAATCACTAAGCATTGGATAAGAAATAGGCCTCCTAGCAAGCAGGAATATATAAATAGGATGAATACGATTCTACGTCTTGAAAGAGGGGTATATGTCAAAAGAAAACGTCCAAACAAATTCTGGTCAATATGGCAAGGCTGGATTGAATCCCGAAGTGTAGTTGACTCCAGGCTACTGAAGTGATGCATGAGGTCAGAAGACTCAGAATTCTCATGGCTTCTGATTGTGCACGATTTGTGTAACTTCTGATTGTGCACGATTTGTGTAACTGAAATTCTCATTTTCTTTAAAGGATATTCTTTTCTCCTCCAGAGGGACGAGAAGAGGTTTATGATCTGGAGTCTAACAGGATCCCTAGAAATCTTCAGTGTTAGTGGTTACAGACAGGATTTCTTCAGGTGTACTATACACCCTATATCTGTCAGGAGCTCTGGGAAGTAATCCATATCCCAGAGGATTTGGTCTTTGGTCTAGGTACGGGAAGATTATTATGCTCTTCTACCATTTCCACCAGTAGCTCGGTGAAGATCCTTGGGGCCCAACTAGATACCAAATGGAAGAGCTACAAATTGAAAATGTTTTTTGATGGCAAATCTCAGATGTTTTGGGGAATTTATGTGTATTGGCACATGATCGTAAGAGTCTTTTAGATCTACTGAGCACAAGAATGCCTCCTTCCCTATTAATGGGGCTGTAGAAGCTACAGATTCCATTTTGATCCACTTGTTCAGAATTGTTGTTTATTATAGTATGAAAAGAACCAGTTTTTTTTTTTATAAGAAAAGTCTGGAGTAATAACCTTAACCTTGCAGGGCTACAGGAACCAGAACTGCTACTCCTAACCTTACCAAATCCTGAACTTCATGCCAGGTTTTTTTCTGAAAAATTTCTGAGATGCGAGTGGTAATCTGGAATCCGGGGCAGACTGGGAACTTAAAGTGGCACTGGAAAAAAAAAAAAAAAACTAAGAGGGGGTTAAGTAGGAAACCTTTCCCTCTTCCCCACTTTGGGTAACTCCAACGACCTGATTTATCTTTCTGTCTAAATATTCTGCTTCGGGTATTATAGGAGCGAAAGGGCCATTTCCTTTTTCCCCAGGAAACCACTGCTTTTTATCGGCTGCATTCATATGGATTTTTATCAAGACCGGGTCCAAATACATATTTCACCGGAAAATGCAATAGAGCATAATTTAGCTTTCGAGGTTTTATACCCTGACCAGGATTTCATCCATAAAACCCTCCTAGCCGAATTAGATAAAGCTGCATCTCTAGCAGCAAATCTTACAGATCATGCCGAACAGTCTACTAGAAAGGCTGTCGCTGATATTAAGAGGGAAATGGACTAAATTATGTTCTCCCTTGGAGTTTTATTTTTAAGGTGATTCTCCAGTTTACTGAGCCAACGATACATGGCCCTCCAACAAGTTGCTGCTATATTGGTTTTTAACCCGTACATCACCGCTTCCCAAAATTTCCTCAATAAACAAACAATCTTCCTTTCTATAGGATTGCGTAATTGAGAGGAGTCATCGAATGGTACGGAGGTTTTCTTCACTACCTTTGCCACCTGCACATCAATTTTTGGGACCTCATAAAAAACTTTTTAATTCAGCAAGGTCAAATTCTGTAGAGACGCTCTGGGTTTAACCACTCATCTAAAACCATGTCTTGCACATTTTTTGAGACTCTGGACCTTTAAACTCTTAAATCTCCGAACATTCAGTCCTAGCCCGTACATGGTTTCTGTATGTCCTCAATACCTATAAAGGTTCTTAATGTTTTTAATAAATTGTCCATTTCCTCAAAAGAAAATATTTTTTCTTTCCCTCAATTATTTCACCTTCTAAAAACTGATTTTCTTCCATATAATCTCTGGAAGTGGATGCTTCCTCATCCAGATCAGAGCCAGGGAAGACTTTACCTCTTCATGTATCACAGATTTTAATTATTCTACGCTAGATGGTTGCTTCTCTCATAAGGTTAGATATGCAGACTTTACATAATTTCTTCCTGTAATTTTCTAGTATGTTTTGAAACAAGTTGCACACTTTCTGGTTCTGGATTTCACCCAGGTCTCTTTGCACCCCTACCAAAAGAGACAGCAACCAAATATATATGTATTATGTATAATACTCTCCTGCCCATATATACAACTGCCATTATTTCTCCCACTTGGGGAACTGACAGACTGTTGCAGAGGGAAGGTCTGGGACATCCATACGAGCCACCAGAGTCAGATCCTGGACCTGAAATGGTGCAGGAGTTCAGACCTCAGATCAGCCACATACCCTGTGGCTGCCCCTCTCATATGTGATCCTGGGACAGCATCTGTTGTCACTTCCAGAGCGTGACCAAGTACTTCCGGTGTGACACATATGGTGCAACCGAATCTGATGTCAAACGCTAGTAAAGTGCCCAATCCTGTAGGCCGACACTGATGCAACAGAGCCCCCAGCTCTGAGTGGGAACAGGCGCCCAAACAGAAGCACCTAATCCTTCTGCCAAACATTGGTATGGAACCAAAGGCAAGCAGAGGAGTCCAAGTGTAAAGGGTAAAGTGCAAGGAAAGCCCAACGCCCCCGATGTCACTAACCTGGACAAGAAAAAAAAATATATATAAAGGGGGACCATTTATTCTCTGTTCCTGCCCCTACATAGGTCAAGGGTCATTCTCCTAGCATGCCATCATGGGGGAAAAGGATAAAAATATACTGACTTATACTGCCCAAATAGAAGCCAAAAGGACACTATTGGCCTCCACTGGGTGAATGAAGCCCTATGGATACATTTGGAGAATATGCTGGGAGCTTTTTCCAAGCGTATATACCAAACATCGGCTCCAAATGTGACATGAACAGAGTCTATTCTATCCATTTCAAATGATAATTACAGTGCATGTCTGGTTACATCATTGGTAGTTGAAAATTGATTGACCATTATGTGCCTCCACCAAAAAGCTCTTTTGACACTTAAAGAGAAATCATAAAAAAAATAAAAATTGGGGGCAAACCCTTTAAATCTACAGTTTCATCAACATCAGATTATTCTTTCGACTGCAATCCAGTGGAATACAAAAAATAATGAATGCAAGCACAAAACCAGAAGAAACGTCCATTATATCTTTATTGTTAAACAACCTGGTTGAAAATAATTGCAACTGCAGCTTTCATGTACAACAAAAGATTTTCGTAAAAGGGAAAAATAATCCTAAATTTACTGTCATGAAATGATCAATACCTGATGTTCAGAGCGTCTGACCCAAACTCTTCAAGAAAGTAAAGAACTCTTTGAAGCCATGTTCATGCTCTTGTGGTATTACCTATGCTCTGTATATAAACCCTTACCTCAATATATTGACTGCTGCTTGGTCAGCTCATTAGTTCCTTAGCAGGATTAATTATAAGGATATTATATCCGGAAAAAACAAACAAAAAACAAAAAAAAACAGACTAAGTGCCTGATAAATTCCCTTTTTAGATCATGGCCATATATACCTGGGGCCATTCACTTGAATCAAAACCTCAAGTGCGTTATCAAACTTGTCCATAATTCCAACATCCTATACCCTGCACTACAAATCTAGACGTTTGCTCGCCATGAACTACTCACCAGTAAGCGACTGGAATTCCAACACTGATAATGATATGGTAGAGTTAAAGCCTGTCGCATATGCTCGTCCATTCAGGAGCGGCTATAATATAAAGTAACTATAGGAAGGACCATACGCCTGGAAACACTACCTAAATTCTCTGTGCAATGCAAACAAATGCCAGCTGATACTGCTGTGCCTTAAGGCCTGTGCTATATCTGCGTACATATATATACACTTATGAAATGTAATGACAGCAGCTGCATTTTGCACTAGAACCCATGGAGGATACCCATGGCGGGCTGGTGGATACTTTGGCTATGTTCTGCCTCCAATCCGACAGCCGATGCTGTAGGACGTCCAGGGGTTTGGCAGCAGATTTAGTTTTTTACACATTAAGCCTCTAAAATAATGAAGTTGAAATAGCAATGTTGCAGACCAACGTGGATGTCCGCTCTATGTGCTTGACTTATGTGGGGCAAGGGAGTCCAAAATGAACACCTTAAAAGGAGCCATACACGTCCACAGGATGTGTCTGTAGACTGCATTTAATATTGCTCGACCCCAGTGGGTACCAAGAGTTCAAATGGCACCTGCCGGGGTTGATGAAGGTTGTACTATCCAAAGTAGTGGAAACTGAATGCCGTACAATTACACTGAAGGCTGCTTACATAGATGTTAATACCGCTAACGTTTAGTTAAATCGGACAATACAATGCAATGGCGGACACTTATAAAGCATTTCTTGAGAATCGCTTCTCACTAGTAATTTCACATTTATCAAACTGAAAAAAAATAAAAAAATTCACATATCGACTCAAGGACTGAGCAGCCTGCAACTACCATAGCATGATGGGAGAAGTAGTTTAGAGGCTGCTCAGTCCTTAGACACAATCACCTTTCTGGACTGGAGGGCGGGCCCTAACAGAAAAGGCGCATTATATGAATAACGGATTGTATATAGCGTTTGTCATGCCTAGGATGTTAGTATTTGTATGGTTACCGGTCTCCTATAAAATAATATGCTTGTTACTACTTTACAAACTAATACAGACAGTGAAAGCAATCAAATAAAGTTAAAGAAAAAAAAAAGAAAAATATGTCAAACTAGGGTAAATCTTAGTAAATAAAACATGTTGTTGGTTTTACGAGGACCAGTCATCCTGTGTACGTGAGGTAGTATTATAAAGCTCACTCCCTAACACTAACCTCTTATTATAAAAGAAAAAAAATAATATATATATATATTTATATATAATGTCATGTTATTGCCAATATGCTAAACCAATTGTCAGGACATGGACCTTACTCTGTTCCAGAACATTTTAAGCATCATCATGATGGGACATAAAATTACAAATAATCCCAAATAAAAAATAAAAAAAAACACTCGCTAAACTCTGTCAGTTCTGGACTCATACTTCAGCTGTCCTTTCAAATCTCAAATCTTTATTAGCAGCTAACGACTAACTTTCAGGAAACACTAACTGTGACAATATGAATTGGTAACATTGATATGCTGGTGTTATGAACTGAAATGAGATGCGATATCTTCAGCCCTGCAGATAAAACCCATTTGTGATAGTCTATCCTCCACAGTCAGACTGGTACAGGTGCTTTGGCAAGGGGTGGGGCACGCTTTGTCATCGATTCTTCAAAGGCCTACTTCTATGTTGATTATTCAGCATAGTGTAGAACGGCGTTCGGGGCGAGGCCTCTTCACATGGATTCAAACTCATCGATACGCTGTTTCGTGTTTCCTTGTCGTATCTGGCGGAGTGTCTTGTACTTGTCGCGGCCTGCTTTTACGTTTTCAGCGTGAAGAACGTCATTCTGAGTTTTCTTGGTTTCATCTCTTGCTTGTGCCAATTCAGAACTTAGAGCCTGGGAATCAAATCAAATGGATTTAAAATTCACATGCCTTAGAGGTTATGTTGCCACTTGCAACCATTTTTTGTTCCAATGCATCTGGAATGAAAACTGAATTAAAGGGTTGTCTAGGATTAGAAAAACATGGCTTCTTTCTTCTAGAAACACCACTACCCCATCCATAGGTTGTGTGTGGTATTGCAGCTCTGCCCCATCAAATCCAATGGAGCTGAGCTGCCTAAGCCGACAACCCATGGACAGGGTTGGTGCAGTTTTTAAAAGAAAGCAGCCATGTTTTTCAAATCCTGGACAAACCCTTTTACTATTCCAAGTTTTACAGTTTCTACAAACCTTAAACAGATTTACTGCGTGTGTTGCCATAGTTAGACTACAAAAACAGTGTGTAGTCTGATCCTGCAGCCATGCTCCCTTCTCTGTTCCCTATACCAAATGTATTTTAGCAAAAAGTAGGGACAATGAAATTAGCAGCATACATTTGATGGATGCCAAGTCACAGGCAGCCAAATGGTAAGGCTACATTTAAACTGTGTGTAGTGTCCATTTGCAGTATGCACGAGGAATGTCCCTGGCATGTATGTCAAATGTATCCATAGGCCCCACTGACCCAACACGGGTCAAAAGAGTGTCCTTTTGGCATCTGGTATTTAGTTTTTTTTTGCATTAACATGGCAACCCAAGGATACATATTGGCAGCATCAGGAATGTACACGGTGTGAGCTGACTGTAAGTAGCCATTTTGCAATGCATATCAGTGGTTACCTGAAGCTGCTTCTTTACACGCTCGTTCTTTTGCGTTTCGGTCAGTCTCTCCTCCTCACTCCGATGATTCATCACCCCCTCAGAGGACAGTTCTGCACTGGCCTCTGCGCTGTTCTCATCATGCTCATCATGTTCATTTTCTGCGGGTGCGGCAGGTGGTGGAGGAAGAGGTGGTGGAGGGGGTGGTGGAGCAGACATCACGGTTTTTAGCTCTTCTTTGGTTTTTTCCAAATCTTCTTGTGCAGAAAATGCCTGGCCAGGACAAAAAAGTTGTCACATTCTATGTATAAATGTTGTGTATTTGCAGCAATGTAATGTTTACGGACAAGGCTGAAGCACAGCTGCGGACATATCAGCTCAAGGTCCACCGTAAAATGTTATCCATACTGTACAGACCAATGATTTCACTGTTCATTTTAAATCACGTTACATGTCCTTTAAATATGGAAGATGAAGAACAAGTCACTGCAGTCAAAGGGTAAAAAAAAAAGATGCAACTCCCAGAGACAAGGAAACGCAAGCGCCAACATAATAACGAGATCTCATCTTCACCATCAGCGACAACATGGAGCCAGAACCTGGAATGAAGCCAAGTGACTGACAGTTTGGAAAGCTGATTTTCTCAAAACTGCGCATATTTCTGACAGTGAACTATGGTGAAAAGAACAAAGATGGATACAGATTTGACCAAGGCCGAAAGCATCAAAGGGTAAAGCGGTGACTAATTTCTTGAGGGTTTGTTATCACTATTAAAAAAAAATTATAAAACTAATTCCTAATCTGACATCCAATGGAATGGAATTTATTTTATTAACACGAGGAAGCCAGATAGTCAAAACTCCACCAATAGTAAAACCAAAAAGCTACGGGTGTGTCCTTCATGGGCAATAGACACAATGGACAGGAGAGGACCGCCAGTGACTTCTATGAGAATTATTTTAGGCATGCTCTGACCTGTGCGCGAGGTCAGGAGGGAGTGGAGAAGCTGAGAATCGTGGACACAGTCATCTATGGTAATCCTGCCTGTGATGAGAATACTACAGCTACTGAAAAGTTACATTGGCATATTATTAGGCTTACTGGTCAGTGCAAAAACTGCATGACTTCGTATTTGTAAAAAGGAAAATGTTTAACATAAAAATATGATTTTAACAATAGGACACATTCCCTTTAAGGAGTTAACTCCTTAAGGACACAGCCTTATTTCACCTTTAGGACCAGGTCATTTTTTGGCAAATCTGACCAGTGTCACTTTAAGTGGTGATAACTTTAAAACGCTTTGACTTATCCAGGCCATTCTGAGATTGTTTTATCGTCACATATTGTACTTCATGACACTGGTAAAATGAAGTAAAAAATAAATCATTTTTAATTTATAAAAAATACCAAATTTACCAAAACTTTAAAAATTGCACATTTCCAAGTTTCAATTTCTCTACTTCTGTAATACCTCCAAAAATAGTTATTACTTTACATCCCCCATATGTCTACTTCACGTTTGGATCATTTTGGGAATATTTTATTTTTTGGGGATGTTACAAGGCTTAGAAGTTTAGAAGGAAATCTTGAAATTTTTCAAAAATTTTCAAAAACCCAATTTTTAGGGACCAGTTCAGGTCTGAAGTCACTTTAAGGTCATTTTTGGGTGGTTTCTATAAAGTACACCCCTCAAGGTATTCAAAACTGATTTTACAAACGTTGTTAACCCTTTAGGTGTTGCACAAGAGTTATTAGCAAATAGGAATGAAATTTGAGAATTTAAATTTTTGGGCAAATTTCCCATTTTAATCTTTTTTTTTTCCAGTAACAAAGCAAGGGTTAACAGCCAAACAAAATGCTATATTTATTGCCCCGATTCTGTAGTTTGCAGAAACACCCCATATGTGGCCGTAAACTACTGTACGGGCACACAGTAGGGCGTAGAGGGAAAGGTGCGCCGTGTGGTTTTTGGAAGGCAGATTTTGCTGGACTGGTTTATTTACACCATGTCCCATTTGAAGCCCCCCTGATGCACCCCTAGAGTACAAACTCCATAAGAGTGACCCCATTTTGGAAACTACGGGATAAGGTGGCAGTTTTGTTGGGACTATTTTTAGGGTACATATGATTTTTGGTTTATCTATATCTCATTTTTGTGAGGCAAGGTTACCAGAAATAGAAATGTTATCTACATTTGCCAATAACTCTTGTGGAACACCTAAAGGGTTAACGACGTTTGTAAAATCAGTTTGGGATACTTTGAGGGGGTGTAGTTTCTTAGATGGGGTTGCTTTTATGGAGTTTTTACTCTAGGGGTGCATCAGGGGGGCTTCAAATGGGTCATGGTGTCAAAAAAAAAAAGGCCATCAAAATCTGCCTTCTAGAAACCATACAGCGTTCCTTTCCTGCTGCGCCCTGCCGTTTGGTCATACAGCAGTTTACAACCACATAAGGGGTGTTTCTGTAAACTGCAGTGTGAGGGTAATAAGTTTTGTTTGGTTGTTAACCCTTACTTGTTAATGGAAAAAAACGGATTACAATCGAAAATTTGCCCCAAAAAAAAAGCTTTTTTTGGCACAGTTTTTATTTTTTACCGTGTTCATCTGAGGGGTTAGGGGGGTGGGGGTGGGGGGGTGGGGGATTTTTATAGAGCAGATTCTTACGGACGCGGCGATACCTACCAAAAAAATGCATCTCCAGAGTAATTTAGTTTTTAGCCCATTATCTTAGGTAGGGGCTCATTTTTTGCGGTATGAGAGGACGGCTTTATTGGCACTATTTGGGGGGGGAGGGGGCATATGACTTTTTGATCGCTTGCCATTACAATTTTTGTGATGTAAGGTGACCAAAAAAAAATCTTTTTGGCACAGTTTTTATTTTATTTTTTGACTATGTTCATCTGAGGGGTTGGGGGAGGCGTATTTTTATACAGCAGATTACGGACGCGGCAATACCATATGTCTACTTTTTTTATTTTAGTTTTATTAAATAATATTTTTGACTTTTTTTTTTTCGTTTTAGTGTCTCAAGTCTGAGAACATCCGATTGTCAGTGGCTAAATTGGGATATAAATTTAGTACTCCATGGAAGTGTGGTACTCCCTGAAGCAACCGTCAAAGCAGAGGCCCGGATGATCGGGGCATGTGTCACACTGAGTGGTGGCGTCCTTCCGTATCCCCCTCCTGTGACACTGCACCTTTTTTGGGTCCGTCCCTTCTTTCCAGTATGAGGGGACACACCTGGAAAGTGTTGGCCAGGGACGATCCGGGCGCCTCCAGTTCCCGAGGTACTCCGGCCTGCTCTTTCCCGGTCAGAAAAGATCAGGGCCTTGAGGACTGCCTCATAGAACTGAAGGAATGTCCCTGTGTTGCCAGCGCTGCGGGACAGCACAAAAAGAGTTGCACAAGGCAACCTGCACCAAGCAGACCGCAACTTTTTTGTACCATGCCCGGGTTTTGCGCATAAAGTTATATGGCTTGAGGACTTGATCAGAGAGATCAACTCCTCCCATATACCGATTGTAGTCGACGATGCAATCGGGCTTGAGGACCGTTGCTGTGGTACCTCGCACAGGGACAGGGGTAATGCCGTTACCATGAATTGTGGACAACATAAGGACATCCCTCTTGTCCTTATAGCTGACCAGCAACAGGTTTCCAGTGGTAAGGGCACGGGTCTCGCCTAGGGCTGCACGATAAATCGAAAAAATAATCAAATCGCGATAATCGGCAAATGCGATATGGCGATTTGGCCGACCCGAAAATGCCGCGATTATATATAAAGGGGCCCTGCGCACATAACTGCCTTTGCGTGTAAAGTGTTTTACTAGTGTGTGTGTGGGTGAAACAATCTCTCTCCTAACAGGTCCGGCCTCTGTACTCACTATGAATGCAATGCACTGCAGCGAGGTGGCCGGCCGGCGCGTGACTGACGTCACTTAGTAACGCTCCTGCTTCCTGAAGTGGGAGGAGCGTTACTAAGTGACGTCAGTCACGCGCCGGCCGGCCACCTCGCTGCCGCTCGCTGCAGAGCATTGCATTCATAGTGAGTACAGAGGCCGGACCTGTTAGGAGAGAGATTGTTTCACCCACACACACACTAGTAAAACACTTTACACGCAAAAGGCAGTTATGTGCCCAGTTTAGGACACATGAGGGGGACCAGCATAAGATGCTATATGTCTTAAGCTGGCCCTCCCCAGGTCCCCCATATAACAGCGCCCTCCCCAGGTCCCCCACAACACAGCGTCATCCACAGATCCCCCACAACACAGCGTCATCCACAGATCCCCCATAACTATGTCATACCCAGCCGCGTCAGCGGCTTATATGGGAAAATCCAAGCAAATAGACCTCTAGCACAATTCCTTTAAAATATTGCATCGCATATTGTTATCGCAATTTTTAGGGCCCTAATCGCAATCGCACAAAATTCCCATATCGTGCAGCCCTAGTCTCGCCCCTGGGGATAGGTACCTGGAGGCGGTGGGCAGGGAGGCCGCGTTGATTTGTCCGCACGGTCCCACAAGTGGACGTGAATCTGGCGGCGAGGGACTGGAACAAGGGGATACTAGTATAAAAGTTATCCACGTACAGGTGGTAACCCTTATCTAGCAGTGGGTGCATAAGGTCCCACACAAGTTTCCCGTTAACACCCAGAGTGGAGGGACATTCTGGGGGTTGAATACGGGAATATCGCCCCTCGTACACAAAACTACAAGTGTACCTTGTGAGAGTACCTCAAAGTTTGTACAGCTTCACACCATACCTCACCCGCTTAGAGGGAACATACTGGCGGAAAAGGAGTCTCCCTTTGAAAGCAATGAGAGACTCATCAACCGTGACCCCCCTTC
Organism: Bufo gargarizans; assembly: GCF_014858855.1. NCBI lineage: Eukaryota > Metazoa > Chordata > Amphibia > Anura > Bufonidae > Bufo > Bufo gargarizans. The sequence continues at coordinate 90,921,156 of NC_058082.1, read as the reverse complement.
CAGGCCTGTACAAATTTGGCCCCAAAGTAATCGATGACCGGCAGTCATAGGCAGGATCAACCTGGGGGGGCGGGAAATGCTGCATTATCTAAATAATGCAGGCATTTCCAGATGGCCTCAAACTGGGAGTGTGTCATGGCCGTACTGTAAAGTGGGGTCTGGTAGAGGACATCCCCACTCCAGTAATGCCTGACACTAGGTTTCTTGACTGGGCCCATGTGCAGCACAAGGCCCCAAAACGTCCTCATCTCGGCTGCACTGACCGGGGTCCAGCCACCGGGCCTAGTCAAAAAGGAGCCCGGGTGTTGAGCAACAAACTGTTGGGCGTACAGGTTCGTTTACTCCTTCATCAGGTTTACAAAGTGGTCACTGAAAAAAAGACCAAGAAGTAGTCTTATTCAGTGAAGCCCACTGTGGAAATCTGGATTCCTGGTTGGCCTACAAAATCAGGAATCACTGTCTCAAAACGTTCTGGGGTACACCAGACAAGTTCACCGGCAGGGGGCTCCGGTGGATTTAACTGGTGGGCCGGAAAACTAGTACGAGCCCCAGAGCTGCAGCACCCGTTGGGGGCTCTAGGGTCACACAGCTGTGCTGTGGACCCCAGACACCCAACTTAGGGTGATGCAATCACAAATTTTTTATTTTTTTTTACTTTCACTAACTTTCCCCTTTATATCCCTGCCTAACCCAACCTTTCACCAAGTACCTGATTGAACAGATGGGGGGTGCTGGGCACAGATGGGGTGTGCTGAGATCCGACGACGTGCAGCGCTCCTCTCTCCTGTGCTCACCTGACACAGGAGGAGAGGAGCGCTGCTATGATCCCATGATGGTGATTGGTGGTGTATTATCACACCACCGATCACCATCCTGTTCCGGATTATCGGGTCCTCAGAGACCCGAATAACCCGGAAACGCAGCAAACCGCAGGTCTGAATTGACCTGCGGTTTGCTGCGATCGTCTACACAGGGGGGGTCACAGGACCACCCGGCGCATTGTCCCCAGGTGCCTGCTCAATGATTTGAGCAGGCACTGGGTTCTGGCGGGCGGTGATCGAAAATACACAGGGTGTACAGGTACGCCCTGTGTCCTTAAGTACCAGGACATCAGGGCGTACCTGTACACCCTGTGTCCGGAAGAGGTTAAAGAGTCTTTAGGATAACCCATTGCTTATTTCTATCAGACTCCTAATCACTAATGAAGTGGATTTAAAAAACAAACAAAAAAAAAACAAAAAAAAAAACACACAATTCACTGGAAGACCCCTTTAATGACCATGATTTCCTTTGCTACACTTAGGATTATGGAAGTATGTGATGAACATTTCATACTTAATCCTAACGGCTCTCCCCCAGAGGGAGATGGACTGTGAAGAAAATTGCACTCTGTGCTGCACAATCAGACTGCTGCAGAGAGGGCTGATTGGTAATTACACTTCTAGAGGAGATAAAATTAGTTGCAATTCTGAATCATATCTCCGGAGAAGACGGATCTGTGCCCTGTATGGTTAGATCACTGGAGGCATTATCTTTAACAAGATGCAGTAAGGTACTATACAACAACCAGGTACTGAAAAATCCTGTCAGCATGATCAACCCTATTTAAACATGCATATTACCTGGTAGGGTTGATCATGCAGATTAAAATGGTACCTTATTTACCTTTGTAGGTTGCAACTAGACATGAGCAAATTTCCAGTTATAAAATTCGTTCACACTTCTATAACTGGTAAAAGGTGAATTGCGCTATGGATTCCGTTACCACAGACCATAACTCAATTCTATGACGGAATGCCTTCAAAGGCATACAGTTATTCATTCTGTCAAAATAGAAGTCTATGGCCTAAAAAATGGATCTGTCCCGTTTCAGTTATGCAGGAGAAAACTCCCCTGCATAACGGAAACTGGGTGGATCCATTATGCAGGCCATAGACTTCTATTTTGCGGAATGAATAACGGAATGCCTTCAAAGGCATTCCGAAATAGAATTGCATTATGGCCACTCATCTCTAGTTGCAACGTTATGGAGATATGAGGATTTTTATCTTTATTCATTTCAATGGGATGGCTTGGGTGTAATTACACCTGCTCACCACTGCAGATGCAACGGCGAGAAGGTGAACAGTAAAGAGGAGGCAGCGCTGGCATGGCGCGCACCTCCTCTTCAAACAGCTGATCGGCGGGGGTGCCGGACCCTCGCCGATCTGATATTGATGACCTATCCTGAGGATAGGTCATCAATTAATATAACTCGGACAACCCCCAGGCTGTGGAGCTTCGAGCACTGCTACAGCTACGCCCGTAGTGCTCATTACACCCCCCCCCCCCTCCTCTCTACTGGTGCGTTGTGACTCATTAATAATCATTGGTGGTCCAGCAATCAATCTGCTATATGGAAAAATTGCCGGGGAGGGGGTTGGACATAGGATTCCCAGGAGCGCTGTTCTTTAAAAAGTATAAAAAGAAGCTTTATTGATAAAAGAATAAGGCTAAAACACTTGTGTAACACTTTTTGATGGGGGGCCACCTTTATTCCTCAGACACATGGCAGATTTACTATTTTCTAAGCAAAGAAGAAAAAAAAAAAAAAGGGATCGGAAATGTGGACCCGGAAGTGCGGGTCCGCATTTCCGGATCCGGCCCGCACGTCCCCATAGAAATGAACGGGTCCGCAATTTCGTTCTGCAAAATGCGGAACAGAATTGCGGACATGTGAATGGACCCTAAGGATTCTTTCACATTGTGTTTTCCTTTCCAATATTGAGATCCGGCACATTAATTGTCACTGGGGAAAAAACTAAACTTAAAGGGAGTGCACCAGAATGCATTCCATTTGGTTGTCTTCCCACGCCGGACACTAAACCGCTGCAAGCAGCGTTTTTGAGTGCGTTATTGGATGTGAAACAAGATGGATCCATCATGAAACACAATGTAAGTCAATGGTGCTGGATTTGCTTTCTCAGACACAAGAGAACGGATCAGACGCCCATTGACTAGCAATGGTTTTATTGCTGATCAGTCATGGCTATTTCAGAGATAATACAGCCGGTAGAAACTGTCTTAGTTGCCCATAGCAATCAATTCCTGCTTTAATTTTCCAAAATAAAAGGTGGAATCTGACTGGTTGCTATGGGCATCTAAGCCAGTTCTACTTTACAACAATTTGACAAATGATCCCCAAAATTCATTTAAAAATTTTTAATAAATCAGAATCCCCTCCCCCCCCTCCTATTTTCCAATTCCAGCTTCAAAATTATCCATGATGCTTTGTGTTCCTTCCTGACTGCGGGTCTACTGTGCTCACATAATGCAGTGAATACAGTACAGTACTCTCTAATACAATCTCTAATACTCCTGTACCCCATGACGACAGGCATGAACATACTTAAACTCATTTGTACGCTAGCCTAAAGGCAAAGCTCGAGAACTGGGACCTTTGTGTTGTTGTAGGTGTCAGACATACGGCAAGTCTATTAAGTTCAACCACGGGATAGGCGAGGATGTGAATCTCTCTGCCATCAGGTTGCAGCATGGCTCACTTATTACAAAGTGCTATGTTTTAGAGAAAATCTAGCTGTAAAACAAGCTGGGAACAGAGTTTGGGATACAGGGAATACTGTGCAGCTTCTCCTCACCCTGCAAGGCTCGATTTACCGGTCTCTCCCTATATGCAAAAGGAAATAGATTTGTCAATAAAGTCAAGCACGGAAGACAGAAGCCGCACATCGGACTCATCCCTCGCTTCCAGCTCCTTTTGATTTGCCTGGAATGTAGCAGCATTTGAGTTAAGATGGCTCTCTGTCATTAAGGATCCCTGTTCAGGATTTCATGTTGCCCTTGGTTCGGGTAGCATGAACCCAATGACAGGTTCCCTTTAAATCATACATAGTTTGCTAATTATAAGTTTACACATTAACAAGTTACAACCCTGGCATCGGACGGGCACTTCTAATATGGCCAGAGCTGTAATCTGATTTTACTTCTTGCATTATTGCGAGGCATTTTAAGCAAGCCGCTCCACTGGCTATACACAATGACTCGCTGTGTATTCGGATTTTTGTTTTATGTGCTGGTCTTTTCATTTTCAATGCTGGACTTGAGGTAAGCAATCCATTTCTATAACCAGTAGACACACAATGTGACAACACTCTGATTACCTTTTGCTGCCACTCTGACGCTTCATCCTCCTTTTTCTTCTTCGCCTCTTCAAGTAAAGAAATCTTAGCAGTAAATTCGGCAAGTTCAGCTGCCTGCGATGAGAGAATAATTCAAAGTAAGAAACCACCACATTTCCAGCCTGATCACATTGGGCCCAGCTTCTGTGGTCTGACCTGCACACAGCACATTATAGAGCAGGAGGAGGTGAGCAGATTGATGTATAGTTTTATGAGAGAAGATTTAGTACAACTTGTATTTGTTTCAATCTCTGTTTCCTTGAAAAGGAATCTGTCACCACTATTCTAAACTGGACTGCGCCCCGAAACATGTAAGGATTTGAAGTGATGCGCATTTTATTTCTAACATGTTTCAATAAAGTATTTTTTATATTTTTGACTGCAGGAGCGCTGGAGAGTTTTCTGGATTGCAATCACCAGTGGCTGATCTGGGGTTTCTCCCTGACCGGAGTCCTGTGCTCATAAGCATTATGTGGTGAGCTGAAACATAACATTTTTTTCTCTCTAGTAATACACTAATACTACTGCGCAAGGTCACCATTTTATAATTTTCCTACTGCCCCTGGTTTCCCCGCTGTCAGCACTGAAATACATTCTGGACTTATGTGAAATGCTAACATATAAAGGACTCAACAGTCCTAACAATGTGTTTCAGCATAGCTTTAAAATCGCTGACAGTGGGGGAAGAGTAGACAAAATAAAAAATTGTGATCTGGACTCCTTATCTGCAGTGCTACTCACATATTACAGATAATAGCTCAAGATTGAAGGGAAGCCATCGCCACAAAGACTGGGTGTTATCCAACTCACCCTCACGTGATACATAGATGGGCCGGGCACACCAGAGGTGCTGACTGCGAGTGGCACTCTGCTGACTGAAGGACTTGTCTTCTATGACGTTTATATAGGGCATATGGAAATTGGCTGTCCCAGTGAAAATTTTTGTTTAAATAAAATAACAGTAAAAAATGCTATAAATGGCAATTCCCCAAGTGTTCTGATAACATGCAGGGAATCCTTGACCCATCCTTGATCCAGTAGCACAGGACAGCTTTTTGCCTTCACTGACCACGTCTTACCAGCTGTTCTTGGTTTTTCATCTGGTCTGCAGCTTGTTTGGCCAGTGCAGCCTTCGCTTCTTCTGCAGACCGTCGCTCTTTCTCCAGTCGCTCTGCCTCTTCTTTTGACTTTTTCCTCTCTTGCTCCAACTCTAAAGCTCTGCGAGTCTGCTCTTCTAATTCTATTAACACAAGAACACAAAGCAAGACAATTCATATAATGCAGGTTAAGGCCATGTTCATACAAGGCACAATTGTCACACATTTCAGATGCAGGATCTGCACCAATCATATGCAATCATTTATAGTATGATACGAGTATATGTGGACAGGGGCAGATTGGGAATTGAAAGTGGCCCTGGAAAAAATCGTAAAAGTGGCCCCATGTTTTAGGCGGGTCCAAACTAACAGAAGACGGGGCAAAAAAAAAAAGTAGGCATGGCCCACAATACCAGAGTGCAGCACAAAATACTGCTTCAGCCCAACCAAATACCACAGTGCAGCACTAAATAGTGCCGCAATCATCGCAGTATTCAACTATATCACTGTCCTGGGGGGCAGGTGCATAATTACCTGATGCTCCCAGCTTTAACTCCTGAAGTATCAGACCCATTTTATGTTTTTCCTCCCCTTGTTCCAATAGCAATAACAAAAATTTTTTCGTTCAGTGTCATGATGGCTTGCAGGACAAGATGCATTTTTTAATTGCACCATTTATTTTATCATTTCTGTTATTGGAAAGCAGGGGAAAATAAAACATTCTTTGTGCAGTTAAATTGAAAAAAATAAAATATTCCACCAAGATATTTAGGGTTTTGACATCACAGCGTTCACAGTACGCCAAAAATGACATTATGCTCTTATTTTGCAGCTCAATACGAATCCAGCGATACCAAAACTTGTGTAGGTTTTTTATTATTTTAAAAAAACCTTTGAAAAAAAGAAAACTTCTTTGCATCACCCTTTTCTGACAGAAATAACTTTTATATTTCGGTTTACCGTAGCTGTATGAGGGCTTGTTTTTGGTGTAACGAATCGTAGTTTTTATTGGTACCATTTCTGTGGTACAGACAACCTTTTGATCACCGCTATAAAAAAAAAATTGGGGGAAAAGGTGACTAAAAATGGCGAATTGTGAGTTTTTCCTTTTTTTCCCCCGTTACGCCATTTACCGGACAGGGATTATTTTTTTATATTTTAATAGTTCAGACATAGCGATACCCAATATGTTTTTTTTTTTTTCGTATGTAAAATTGAGAAAAAAAAAGGAGGGGGCAATTTTTTTTTTTTTTTACAATTACAACTTTTTTTCACTTTTTATTTATTAACTAACTATTAACCCCTTTAAGGGCTAGAACCTGGGATTATTTGATAACTTTTCAGTGTCTCCATGCTGCCCTGTGCATTCTGCACACGGCAGCAGAGAGCTTACCATGGCAGTCATGGATCGCTTAAGCAGCATCCAGGCTGCCATGACAACCGATTGGAGCCTCGCAATTTAACTGCCCTCACTCACAGGGGCGGATATCGGCGTTGATTGCAGCACCTGAGGGGTTAAACGACAGGGGCGGCACAATTGCCGTTTCCTGTCAGTGCAGCTGGGAGCTAGCCGTATGATACAGCCGGCACCCGCCGTGTATGGTGTGGGCCCGCTTCATACATCCACTGCAGAACCGTGATGTACCAGTACGTCACGGTGGCTTAAAGGGAGTCGGTCACCAAAATTTGGCACTCTAGCACAACTACACAAGATTCCAATGGTACCCTTGTTCTATTCTTCTGACTTTCACCAGCTGAAAAAAAAAACATAGGTTTTATCTATATGCAAATGAGGGCTCGCAAGTGCCCAGGTGGCGGGGTTCTTGTTGTAGGTGCCCAGGCTGCTCTGTATTCTTTTCATATTACCCCTCCCCAGCCTCTTGCTGGTCTCGCCCTACAAGGCTGTTTAATCATCCCAAGTACCGGCCGAGATCCGGCATGTGCGCAGTTCACCGCCGGCCCGGGCATGTGCACTACGGTGCCCATTGTGGGGAGCGGCATCGCTTCATGTTGTGCGCATGCGCCGGAGGACCGGAAGCAAGCAGGGAGACTGGAGGCAAGCCGAGCAAGAGAAATGTAAGTATATCCACATTGCAGTGCGCATGCCCGGGCTGGCTGCGAACTGCGCACACGCCGGATCTCAGCCGGTACTTGGATTGATGAAACAGCCTTATAGGGCGGGACCAGCAAGAGGCTGGGGAGGGGTAATATGAAAAGAAGGCAGAGCAGCCTGGGCACCTACAACAAGAACCCTGCCCCTGGGCACTTGTGAGCCCTCATTTGCATATAGAAAAAACTTTTTTTCAGCTGGTGAAAGTCAGAAGAATACAACAAAGGTACCATTGGAATTTTGTGTAGTTATGCAAGAGTTCCAAATTTTGGTGACAGACTCCCTTTAACCACTTCAGCCCCGCTAGCTGAAACCCCCTTCATGACCAGGCCACTTTTTACACTTCGGCACTACACTACTTTCATCGTATATCGCTCGGTCATGCAACTTACCACCCAAATGAATTTTACCTCCTTTTCTTCTCACTAATGGAGCTTTCATTTGGTGGTATTTTATTGCTGCTGACATTTTTACTTTTTTTGTTATTAATCAAAATGTAACAATTTTTTTGCAAAAAAATGACATTTTTCACTTTCAGCTGTAAAATTTAGCAAAAAAAAACGACATCCATATATAAATTTTTCGCCAAATTTATTGTTCTACATGTCTTTGATAAAAAAAAAAATGTTTGGGCAAAAAAAAAAGGTTTGGGTAAAAGTTATAGCGTTTACAAACTATGGTACAAAAATGTGAATTTCCGCTTTTTGAAACAGCTCTGATTTTCTGAGCACCTGTCATGTTTCCTGAGGTTCTACAATGCCCAGACAGTAGAAAAACCCCACAAATGACCCCATTTCGGAAAGTAGACACCCTAAGGTATTCGCTGATGGGCATAGTGAGTTCATAGAACTTTTTATTTTTTGTCACAAGTTAGCGGAAAATGATGATGATTTTTTATTATTTTTTTTTTTCTTACAATGTCTCATATTCCACTAACTTGCGACAAAAAATAAAAAATTCTAGGAACTCACCATGCCCCTCACGGAATACCTTGGGGTGTCTTCTTTCCAAAATGGGGTCACTTGTGGGGTAGTTATACTGCCCTGGCAATTTAGGGGTCCAAATGTGTGAGAAGAACTTTGCAATCAAAATGTGTAAAAAATGACCGGTGAAATCCGAAAGGTGCACTTTGGAATATGTGCCCCTTTGCCCACCTTGGCAGCAAAAAGTGTGACACATCTGGTATCGCCGTACTCAGGAGAAGTTGGGGAATGTGTTTTGGGGTGTCATTTTACATATACCCATGCTGGGTGAGAAATATCTTGGCAAAAGACAACTTTTCCCATTTTTTTATACAAAGTTGGCATTTGACCAAGATGTTTATCTCACCCAGCATGGGTATATGTAAAATGACACCCCAAAACACATTCCCCAACTTCTCCTGAGTACGGCGATACCAGATGTGTCTCACTTTTTTGCAGCCTAGATGCGCAAAGGTGCCCAAATTCCTTTTAGGAGGGCATTTTTAGACATTTGGATCCCAGACTTCTTCTCACGCTTTAGGGCCCCTAAAAAGCCAGGGCAGTATAAATACCCCACATGTGACCCCACTTTGGAAAGAAGACACCCCAAGGTATCCAATGAGGGGCCTGGCAAGTTCATAGAAATTTTTTTTTTTTTTCGCAAAAGTTAGCGGATATTGATTTTTTTTTTTTTTTTTTTTTTTCTCACAAAGTCTCACTTTCCGCTAACTTAGGACAAAAATTTCAATCTTTCATGGACTCAATATGCCCCTCAGCAAATACCTTGGGGTGTCTTCTTTCCAAAATGGGGTCAGTTGTGGGGTGTTTGTACTGCCCTGGCATTTGAGGGTCTCCGCAATCATTACATGTATGGCCAGCATTAGGAGTTTCTGCTATTCTCCTTATATTGAGCATACAGGTAATGAGATTTTTTTTTCCGTTCAGCCTCTGGGCTGAAAGAAAAAAATGAAAGGCACAGATTTCTTCATTCGCATTGATCAATGTGGATGAAAAAATCTCTGCCAAAAAAAAAAAATGGAGGGGAAAGGCGTCTGCCAGGACATAGGAGCTCCGCCCAACATCCATACCCACTTAGCTCGTATGCCCTGGCAAACCAGATTTCTCCATTCACATCAATCGATGTGGATGAATAAATCATTGCCGGGATTTAAATTTTTTATTTTATTTTTTTTATTTTATATATATACAAAGTGTTTGCCAAAGCATAGGAACGCCGCCTCCTCCTCAGCTCGTATGCCTTGGCAAACATATCTGTTACTGCAGAGGAGAAAATCCCGTCTTGCAGCGCCGCATACACCGACTTGCGTGTAATCTGACAGCAGCGCAATGCTTCTGTCAGAATGCACATCGGTGCTGCAGCTGGTCGATCGGTTGGTCCACCTGGAAGGTAAAAAGACAAAAAAAAAAAAAAAAAAAAAAACCAGGCCACAACGCAATAATTTTATTAACTTTGCAACAGAACATGTAACTAACTTTAACTGAACATTAACTTTTTTGCTTACTGGTGTGTTTTTTTTTTTTTTTTTTTACCTTTATAGAACAAACCTCTCCTTCCCCATGGGTGAATGTGCAAAGCGCAAATCGCCCAAAGATGTGGCGAAGTGCGTTATGCACTTTGTCCCAGGTGAAAGGAGACGTTTGCAGCAGCAGTGAGTGAATGGGCCCTAATAGCCCTGTGTGCCTGTCCTGGTGAGATGATCCCTATGCTCATAGTGTACCTGTGAGTGGTACTTCCGGAAACACTCTCCAAAGCATAGGGCAGGGTGGTCAGGACAGTCAGGACAGAAATAGCGGGTGTCACGCCTTATTCCACTCCTGCTACAGACACGACATCTTTTTCGGGGTGACGGTTGGGTTGAGGTACCAGAAACGACATTGGGGAAATGTCGCTCGTGTAGACGGCTAACTACACTGGTGGATGGGGCCACGGAACCTCCTGGGTACAGGAGGTTCTCGATGATCTCTTCCTGAAATTTGAGGAAGGATCCAGTTCTCCCAGCCTTACTGTAGAGAACAAAACTATTGTACAGAGCCAATTGAATTAAATATACAGACACCTTCTTATACCAGCGTCTGGTTCTGCGGGAAACTAAATACGGAGACAACATCTGGTCATTGAAGTCCACCCCTCCCATGTGGAGGTTATAGTCGTGGACTGAGAGGGGCTTTTCAATGACACGGGTTGCTCGCTCAATTTGTATTGTCGTGTCTGCGTGAATGGAGGAGAGCATGTAAACGTCACGCTTGTCTCTCCATTTCACCGCGAGCAGTTCTTCGTTACACAGTGCGGCCCTCTGCCCCCTTGCAAGACGGGTGCTAACGAGCCGTTGGGGGAAGCCCGCGCGACTAGTTCGCGCGGTACCACAGGCGCCAATCCGTTCTAGAAACAAATGCCTAAAGAGGGCCACACTTGTGTAAAAATTGTCCACATAAAGATGGTACCCCTTGCCGAATAAGGGTGACACCAAGTCCCAAACTGTCTTCCCACTGCTCCCCAGGTAGTCAGGGCAACCGACCGGCTCCAGGGTCTGATCTTTTCCCTCATAGACACGAAATTTGTGGGTATAGCCTGTGGCCCTTTCACAGAGCTTATACAATTTGACCCCATACCGGGCGTGCTTGCTTGGGATGTATTGTTTGAAGCCAAGGCGCCCGGTAAAATGTATCAGGGACTCGTCTATGCAGATGTTTTGCTCTGGGGTATAAATATCTGCAAATTTCAGGTTGAAATGGTCTATGAGGGGCCGAATTTTGTGGAGCCGGTCAAAAGCAGGGTGGCCCCTGGGACGGGAGGCGGTGTTGTCACTAAAGTGCAGGAAACGCAGGATGACCTCAAATCGTGTCCTGGACATAGCAGCAGAGAACATGGGCATGTGATGAATCGGGTTCGTGGACAAATATGACCGCAATTCATGCTTTTTTGTCAGGCCCATGTTGAGGAGGAGGCCCAGAAAAGTTTTAATTTCGGAAACTTGGACTGGTTTCCACCGGAAAGGCTGGGCATAATAGCTTCCCGGGTTAGCGGTTATAAATTGTGTGGCATACCGATTTGTTTCTGCCACAACTAAGTCTAAAAGCTCCGCAGTCAAGAACAGCTCAAAAAATCCCAGGGCCGAACCGATCTGAGCCGTCTCAACCCGAACTCCAGACTGGGCGGTGAAAGGGAAAACTACAGGTGCGGCTGAAGTTGGGGACTGCCAATCAGGGTTTGCCAGCACCTCTGGGATTCTAGGGGCTCTACAGGCACGTCTTTGCGGTGGCTGCGACGGGGTCACTACTGCACATGCCACCGTACCAGCTTCAACTGCCCTTCTGGTGCTCGCTACTTCACCAGGTTGTACGGCAGTGCTGGTACTCGGTCCAGGAAGGGCTGGGCTGCTGGTGTATGCCTCACCACGTAATCCGACAGCACCAGCCCCACTCTGCTGCTCTTGAAGCGGATCCTGCGCAACCTGTGGTCTAGCGACACGGGGCCGGGTACGCCTGGTGGTATCAGGGACCTCAGCCTCCTCGTCCGAACTTTGGGTCAGAGAGCCACTGCTTTCTACAGGTTCGTATTCTGACCCGCTGGATTCATCAGATGAGGGTTCCCACTCCTCATCCGACTGGGTCAGAAGCCTGTAGGCCTCTTCAGAGGAATACCCCCTGTTAGACATGTGGGCAACTAAATTTAGGGGTATTCCCTGAGACTACCCAAGAAAAAAAAGCAAGCCTGTCTTACAAAAGGGGAGGCTAGCGAAGTACCGGAGGCCGCTGCGGTTGATAAATATCAAAACTGATTTTTTTATCGCCGCAGTGCGTGTAAATCGAATGTGCAGCGATCAAAAAAAATTTTTTTTTTTTGTCACTGCGGTGGGGCGGGTGTGGGCGAACGCACGTGTGGGCGAGCGATCAGGCCTGATCGGGCAAACACTGCGTTTTGGGTGGAGGGAGAACTAAAGTGACACTAATACAATTATAGATCTGACCGTGATCAGTTTTGATCACTTCCAGATACTATAAAAGTACAAATGCTGATTAGCGATACGCTAATCAGCGAATAACGGACTGTGGTGCGGTGGGCTGGGCGCTAACCGATCCCTAAACTACCTAACCAAGGGGCCTAAACTATACTGAAACCTAACGGTCAATACCAGTGAAAAAAAAAAGTGACAGTTTGCACTGATCACTTTTTTCTTTTCACTTGTGATTGACAGGGGCGATCAAAGGGGTGATCAAAGGGTTAATTGGGGTTCAGGGGGGTGATCTGGGGCTAAGTGTGTAGTGTTGGTGTACTCACTGTGAAGCCTGCTCCTCTGCTGGATCCAACCGACGAAAAGAACCAGCAGAGGAGCAGGCAGCCATATAACAGATCATATTTACAAATATGATCTGTTATTCGGCTCTCTGATTGGATTTTTAAAAAATCAGCAACCTGCCAGCCAATGATCACGGCTGGCAGGTTGCTGACGAAATAGTCCTGAACGAAATGCCGGCGCGAACTGCGCATGCGCGGGCGCATATTCGCGTCATCTCGCGTCTCGCGAGATAACGCGTATATGCGTGACTCTGCGCAGCGCTGCCACCTCCGGACCGCACATCTGCGTTAGGCGGTCCGGAGGTGGTTAAGGGGTTAATTCTTAGAGCACCAGATCATTGTGTACCTAGCTAGCGGCTGTGAGGAGGGCTCAGACAGCGCCATAGGCATTGGCCCACCTGGAAATTTCCCTGTAGGGTCTATGGCCAGTCTGCCCCTGTTTGTGGCTGGGGGTTACAAAACTCCACATGCAGCACAAAAAAAAATCTGAGTGGAGATTAGATCCGTTACAGATACCTGCTACAGACTTTATCCGAGCGCTGTGCTCCGTTATCTCCAGCAGTCTCACAGATGAATGGAGCAGCAGTGCACATGCTTGACCTACAGCTTCATTCATTTCAAAAAGCCCTGAGGCAGACAAGGCCCCCCCATTCACGTGATCGTGGTGTTCCCAGCATTAGGACCCCCACGATTTAACAGTTCGCCCCCATCGATAGAATAGGGGCTAACTTCAAATTACTGAAATACCCTTTAACAGTTTTGCGCAAGCTCTGTTTGGCCTTTGCGAAAAGGACTCAATGGTTCAGCCTGCGCAGAGCTTGGGCAGCAGGGTTAGGGGGTGGCTGCTTTAGCTGCTCATATCTTTGGATTGGTAGCAGCTAGACAAATGGCCCGTGCGTAATCACTGAATCAGAAGCAGCCAGAATCCCAGAATTATCTCCACTACTTCAGCAGATTTCTAACAGGGATATCTTTCAAACAAGTCCATATCACTAGCTGCTACCATTCCCCAGATATGTGCAGCCAAAGCAGCCCTCCTGTCTTTAAGCTGGATGAGGGGGGCAGTTGGGTTGGTATATCATTGTACTGACCCACAGAATAAAGTTATGTTGTTACTTATACCATAAGGGAGCACTGTAAAAAAAATTCCATAAAACTGCTGTTTTTTTTTTTACCTTTCCTAAAAACAAATAAATAAAAGGTTCTTTAATATACTATATGTATCCCAAAATGGTTCCTAAAAAAACTACCGAACAATCAAGAAACATTTGTATAAAACAAAATGTAAAATGTATGCCCACTGGAACATGGGGGGGGGGGGTGTATGTTACTGGTCCTTAAAGAGGACCTTTCACTACTCTACAAACTAAAAACTAACTATACCTGTGGGCAGAGCAGCGCCCAGGGGTCCCCCTGCACTTACTAGTATGCCTGGGCGCCGGTCCGTTTGCCCGGTATAGGCTCCGGTGTCTGCGCTCCCTCTGACTGATTTCTTGTAGGAGGCGTGTCCCTTGCTGCACTGCTGGCCAATCGCAGCGCACAGCTCATAGCCAGGCTATGAGCTGTGCGCTGCGATTGGCCAGCAGTGCAGCAAGGGACACGCCTCATACAAGAAATCAGTCAGAGGGAGCGCAGACACCGGAGCCTATACCGGGCAAACGGAGCGGCGCCCAGGCATACTAGTAAGTGCAGGGGGACCCCTGGGCGCCGCTCTGCCCACAGGTATAGTTAGTTAGTTTTTAGTTTGTAGAGTAGTGAAAGGTCCTCTTTAAAGGGGTTGTCTCATCTCGCCTATACTAAGGAAAGATGTTGTGCTATGCTGTTTCAGTAGTTCTCATGCACGGCAATGAGAGCTACTAAAAGAGCAAAGCACCGGAACGCCCTGCTGTTTCCTGGGGGGGGGATGGGTTTCATCTTGCCTTTGTAACGGAGAGATGTAATGCCACCAAGAGGTTCAAAATGCAATTATGTCACCGGGGTTGTGCGCCAACAATATTTACAAGACAAACTGTATGGGGGTCTTTAGTTATTTTTTCTGCTAAACCTAACAATCTCAGTCTCACCCCCTTTCGCCAATTCATATGCACTAAGAGTAGAAACAAAATGAATGTCAAACAGAAGACTTTTTTTTACCTTTCAATAAGGGGAAGAAGGTGGTTAAAGGGGGATCTCATGGGAAGTGTTACCTTTTCTTATTAGTATTAGATTTTTTTGTAGCTTTTAAGTAGTGGTGGTGACATTTAGGATCTATTCACACGTCCGTAGAATGGGTCCGCATCCGTTCTGCTAATTGTGGAACGGGTGCAGACCCATTCATTCTCTATGGGGCAGGAATGGATGTGGACAGCACACAGTGTGCTGTCCGCATCCGCATTTCCGGAGCGCAGACCTGATCTTCCAGTCCACAGCTGAGGAAAAAAATAAAATAACATGTCCTATTCTTGTCTGCAATTGTGGACAAGAAAAGGCCGTTCTATGGGGGTGCCGGCCGGGTGTATTGCAGATCACCAAGACACTACAGACGTGTGAATGGACCCTTAGATTTGAGTCATGACTGCCGGAGCAGTTCGATACCCTTTTTCTAAGGACTGTCATTTAGACTATGATTCTGTAGGTGAATACTTTCCTCTTTGTTTATTTACCTAATGCTATTTACTGATCGTGTCTACAGTAAACCACAGAGTGGAAAGTAACTCCATTACTGATCTACAGGCAGAGCAGCCGACAGGTGGAAAAGCAGCCAGCGTACGATCCTCAACTGCAGTAATCAGAAGTGGCTGAAATAAGCACACCAATATACAGAAATTACTACCATCTGGGTCAATGCTGTGTATATTAGAGTAAATCTACCACATCAAAGGAATATATAGACAGCCAAACAAGTACTTAACAATGAATCCTTTATTATTATTCTTAATAACATTATAATAAAATAGCAGCAGCAGTCATGTATACAGGTTATTGAGAATAATAATAAAAGTTTATTGTTAAGTACTTGATGTGCTGTGAATATATTCCTTTGGTGAAGTAGATGGAATAGTAATGCTTCAACGATCTATCGCCATAGGATTCATCATCCCCTTCAGTAGTATTGTTCTTTTATTATATACTAGTGAACATGAAGCACACAAATGTCATTACAGACTGGCATTCTAATGTGAGGCAATTAGCCAAAAGGCCACATGCTCACGACAGTATGCATTCCACGGTCCACAAAATATAGATACTGGCCTGCGCAGGCTGCATTTTTCTAAGGCTACTTTCACACTAGCATTAATATTTTCCAGTACTGAGATCAGTCATAGGGTCTCCATACCGAAAAGAAAAGAAAAAAAAAAAAAAACGCTTCCGATTTGTCCCCATTCATTGTCAATCGGGACAAAACGTAACTGAACAGAAAGGAGTGCTCCAAAATGCATTCTGTTCTGTTCTCATACCGGAAAGCAAACCGCAGCATGCTGCAGTTTGCGGAGCAAGACGGATCAGTCATGACCCACAAATGCAAGTCAATGGGGACAGATCCGTTTTCTCTGACAATAGAAAACTGATCCGTCCCCGATTCACTTTTAATGGAGTTCATGACTGATCTGTATTGGCAATGTTAAAGATACTACAACTGGATCCGTTCATAACAGATGCAGATAGTTGTATTATCAGTAACTGAAGTGCATTTGCTGAAGCCTGCCGGATCCAGCAAAAACACAAGTGTGACAGTAGCCTAACAGAAGTGCCTGCTTTTGTCCGCAAAACATGACTGATACACAGTGCATTTTATTTCTTTTATACCTTTCTGTGCCTTTAGTGTCTGTTCCTCAATTTGCCGTAGGCGTTCGATCAGTTCGTCCTTTTCCCGTTCTATTCTTTCTTTTTCTTTCTCTGCTATCTCCCTTTTCTTCTTTTCATTTTCTAGCTGAGCTCTAGACGAGAAGAAACATGTTGTGAATAATGGTAAGAACCAACATTAATGATGCACAGGAGAATTTGCTGAGCAGTCACGTCCGAGGACAGCTCCTCATGTAGGTGCTAAGAGAAACACTCAAATATACAATAATTACTTTGTGCACTGGGTTTGCACAATAAAAAGCTCATCATGCACTCTTCTACACATTGCAGCATTTAAAGCGGTTATCCCTTGAGTCAGTCATTTTCATATGAAAAGTACTGGAAGGCTAGTGATGGGAGTTTTAAAGTAACTTACAGTTTCTAGAATAAAAAATACATTCCAGAATTTTTTGTTTACATGTGTCCCCTACTTTGTGCTGCTGTTAAACTCTGGAGAGAATCAATCTCTGTCTCCTTCCCCTTCTGGCAGCTGACACTATAGTCCCTTCATACTTCCCCTGCAGAAGCAGTCTTGCAGGGGCTCTGCTCTTTTCCTAACAAGCAGGGCTGGATGCTACTTCTATTGCCTGGAGAGACCTGGCTATGGAGAGAGTGACTGAACATGTGTGACCACTAGGAACCAGCTGGTGCCATGCTAAGCCAGTTAATCAAATACACTATTGGGCTCAATTATAAATCCTATGCCAGTTTTTTGTGTAAAAAAAAAAATAATTTGCATGACCCAGTATTGCGATGTTTTAAACATCCATGAAACAAAATTTAGACACGCAGGCATTTTCGCACCCTTCGACACTTGGGAATGGCTGGTGCCAGGCCATCAGTGGCAAATTTACAGGCGTAAAATAAAAGTGAAAACTACTACAGTCAGGGGCTTGAATAGTTTTCACTCCAGACGCACGGACTGCCAGATATGCACCCAATTTAGGACTAGAGCTGCACATCATTAAATAGGCGCTTCCTCCAGCAGCAGCCATGAAAGACCGGCGTAAAAAGCCAGTCTATAATAAATGACCCCAATATGCACCAGATAAACAGATAAATAATTTTCCATTGGGGCTATATGTATTATTGTAGGCAATATCTATTGGTGTCTGCCCACAATGGGTGCTGGTTCTCTCACCGGCGATACAGCTGCAGAATACCTTCCAATGGATCAGAACACTCAGCCACACAATAGACTTGTATGGATGCAGTATTACAGTCCCATATAACCTGGAGGGTGTATGGAGCAGTCATTGGATTGTGTGCATAAGCCTATGGACTTTTTGGTTACTGTGTGACACAAGCACCAACCATTCTACTAAATTTACACAAACTGCAAAGTGTCTGAAACAAGTATATGCTGTAAGTGGCATCATATATAGGACGTTCCTCACATATGAGCTTATGCAGTATGCCAGAGATTAACGTACTCCACAACAATTTATGTATGACCAGCACACAACGATAGAAATACCTTCAGTTACATTCAGTTAGTCTTTGCTAGAAAATCATTTCACAGTCAATATACCTCTACACCAAAGGTCTGCAACCTGTGGCACCTGTTTTGACACTACATCTTCCAGCATGCCACAAGCTGCAGAACACTGATCTAACTACCTCACAATACACAAGCAATAATGAAAGCAGCTGTACGCAGGATGGTGAATACTACGTGCAGGATAAAGCCTGCCTGCCCGCACTACACAGAAGTCCAGCACATAACCTGGCAGATTACTAAAAGCAGTCAATGTAAATCTGTATAACATAATCTAGTCTAATCTTCTCATCAACTGACATGGTAGCTATCTACATGGTGCTAAAAAGTAGTCGTACAGCTACATTCAGCTGCGGCTGGCAGACAAAGCATCGGCAGAACAAGCTAGGACAAATGAAAGCCATTTTATACCAGTCTTCATCCTTTAGAAGAGAAAGGACTTCGAGGTCTTCGGTATATGGACTGCAAGCTTGACCTGTGTCTCCACCCCTGCCCTAATTCAATAAATCCTGTCATCTCACACGTGCCGTGTGCGCCCCCCCCCCCCCCTCCTCCCCTCGTATTTCAGCTGCACAGGACCAGGATGAGAGTGACTAGGACAGTCAAGACAGGGCGTTCTAATGCAAAGGATGGTAAAGACTGTACGAGTGATAACTGGTCAGGTAATAAAAAGAACAGCGGCAGATCTATCCCTTCTATTCATTGCACTGGGGGGGGGGGGGGGGAATAATCTGAACGTGCAACACATTAATGTTAAGATTTAAATATTTAAGAGTTTACTGGAACTAAAAGGGTTAAAATATTCAGGGAGTCAAAGGACACAGAGAGATACATGTCCCATCTCTGGGTTATAACTTCTCTCCAAAATGGGGTCCCCCAATCTCAATTCTGTCTGGTGAAGAGTCTCTTGGCGCCACATCTGAGATGAGAAGGAACGGAGTGGTGGTCATGCATGTGCGGATATCTCTCTATTCACTGGTAACAGTCACTGATTCAGCCGAGCCACGGCTTCCATGGAAGTGAATGGTGAGAGCCACGGCCACCGCTCCATTCACTCTCTGCCACCTAACCAGGCAGGTCAGGGGTTCGGGAGATGGATGGGGTGCACAGATCCCAAAGGTACATTCAATGAAGGCTACTGAAGCTTATTACAGCCCTTAGCAGTTACACGCGTACATACTGGAATAACTAAGGTCAATGACTGCCTGTAGTGGCTGGATGGCAGGGTATAACAGGTGCCAAGGGGCCATTCACATCATAGCGTCTTAGTACTTTGCTGAGCCTTCTGCTGGGATTGGGGTGGAGCACAGTGGATACGCTTGAATATCTGAATGTATCCATCAGCAGATCTATTGTGTTTTCAGTTTTTTTTTTTATGCAATAGTGTACACACACTATTGTATCCTGCAAAACAAAAAACACACAGATCAAAAACAGGTCAAACTCCAAAGATTACTCTTGGAATCCATTTTTTTCTCATTAAAGTGAACAGATCTGCTGAGAGGTACATCTGAATTACGTTTCTGGTTATAAAAATTATTAGTCCTGCTGGATAGCTCAATGGAGAGTGGAAACATGATGTGAACGGCCCCTAACAAGAGGGATTCTCATGTTACAAATAATGAAGGTTTGTTTATTTTTTCCAAAGTAGCAAAAAAGTGAAGTTATATTTTATACTGTTCTGTTACTTTTCATATTAGAAAGCACAAACCCAATCGTACCTCTCCAGCTGCTTCTGATGCTTCTCTTCTCTGGCCTGAGCCTTCATTTGCTGAACTTCAATTGTGTCTGGCTTCCTTCGCCTCATATAGAGCTCGTGGTTGCCCATACACAAGGCCAAGATCCGTTTATTTATTCTTAATCGGGGAGCATAAAATACAAAATCCTGCAACAAAATATTCAGAGCAATAAGTTACTGTCACTTTGACCATATACAAAGGAGCAATCATTTGCAAGAAGCATCTGGCAACTCATTTTCAAATATCCTATTAATAGAGGAAGGTCCCCTATTTAGGAATCTCCTCCCATTGCAAAAATGGATAGAAAGTGCACCCAATGGTGCGCCGATGGTTATTCTAAGCTGAATGTACCTGCACTCATCCGATCGCAGAAAATAAACAGCTTAAAGGGGTTGTCTCATCACAGACAATGAAGGCATATCGCAAGGTTATGTACCCATTGTCTTATAGGTGCGGGTCCCACCGCACCTATATCAAGAACAGAGCCCTGCAAGGTCGTGGCTGGAGGACTCTGGTTCAGCCACCACCAAGCGTGCTCCCCGCAGAAGTGAATGGCAGCGCAACACGCATGGCCAGCCACTGCTACCACTCACTTCTATTGGCTCGACGGAAATAACCAAGCCAGCATTCAGCTATTTTCGGCGGCCCCATGGAAAATGAATGGAGGGTGGCTGCGCATGCGGAGTGCACCATTCACCACTTTCGGGGATCTGTTCTCATAGTTACATAGTTAATACGGTTGAAAAAAAAATTATAATAATACATACATAAGTCCGTCAAGTTCAGCCAAGGGATGGGTGGGGACGTGAATCCCAGAAGGAATTGAGACTCAGATTTCTAAACGTTTTCATAAGCATTAATGTCATTTACTTTTAAGAATTCATCTAAACCCTTTTTAAATCTGTCCACTGTTCCTGCTGTGACCACGTCCTGAGGAAGTCTATTCCACAGATTCACAGTTCTTACAGTAAAGAAGTTTTGACGCTTCCGGAGACTGAACTTTTTCTTCTCCAGTCGGAGGCAGTGCCCCCTTGTCTTTTGAGGGCATTTTACATGGAACATTTTTTCTGCGTATTTTTGTGTGGTCCATTTATATATTTGTATAGGTTAATAATGTCCCCCCATAGATGTCTCTTAAGACTAAAATTCTATTCTTTTAATCTTTCCTCATAACTAAGACCCTCCATGCCCCTTATCAGTTTAGTCGCTCTCCTCTGTACTTTTTTCAGCTGCAGAGCGTCCCTTCTATGGACTGGTGCCCAGAACTGAACTGCATATTCCAGATGAGGCCGCACAAACGCTTTGTAAAGTGGTAATATTACATCCCTGCCCCGCGAGTCCATGCCTTGTTTAATGCATGACAATATCCTGGTGGCCTTAGAAGCAGCTGATTGACATTGTATGCTGTTATTCACTCTATGATCTATAAGGACTCCCCCAGCGTTACATCACCTAGGACATATGAAGCACAGAGATTATTACTACCAAGATGCATAACTTTACATTTATCCACATTGAACCTCATTTGCCAAGTTGATGCCCAATCAGTGTTTAAAGTCAGCTTGTAGTTTATGGACATCTTCCATAGACTGTACAGTACTACATAGCTTAGTGTCATCTGCAAAAATAGATATGGTGCTATTAATCCCATCCTCAATATCATTAATAAATTAAAAAGAGGACCCAACACTGAACCTTGGGGTACGCCACTTATAACCTGGGACCATTCTGAATAGGAATCATTGACCACAACTCTCTAGACACGGTCCTTCAGCTAGTTTTCAATCCAATTACAAACTATACTTTCTAGGCCAATAGACCTTACTTTACTTATTAAACGTCTATGAGGGACAGTATCAAACGCCTTTGCAAAATCCAGAAACACTACATCCACAGCCACCCGTCTGTCCAGGCTTCTACTCACCTCCTCATAAAAACAAAATCAGGTTAGTCTGACAACTTCTGTCCTTGGTAAACCCATGCTGGTTATCACTTATATTATTTACAGTAACATACTCCTGTATATAGTCCCTTAAGAGTCCTTCAAACATTTTTACCACAACAGAAGTTGAACTAACTGGTCTATAATTGCCTGTGGAGGACCTTGATCCTTTTCTGAATATGGGCACCAGGTTTGCCTTGCACCAATCACTTGGCACTGTACCTAGAGAATCTTTAAAAATGATAAACAGGGGCACAGCAATGACTGAACTGAGCTGTTTAAGCACTCTTTGGTGTAATCCAGCCTTGTTCACATTTATCCTATTTAACTTCTCTTGAACCATATCTACAGTTAGCCAACTGAGTATATTACTGGATGTACTAACAGCCCCAGCACCTCTCTCTTTATTTGTATATACAGAGCTAAAAAACTAATTTAGTAACTCTGCCTTTTCCTCATCTTCACTGACTAACCCCCCCCCCTTACCATTATTTAGGGACCCTACCTGCTCAGACTTTTTTTTTTTACCATTTATATATTTAAATAATTTTGGGGGGTTTGTTTTGCTCCCTTTTGCCACCTGCTGATCGTTTTGTATTTTTGCCAATTTTATCTCCTTTTTACAGATTTTAAGCAGTTTGTAACCTTCAAACGCTACAGCTGAGCCTTCAGATTTGTATTTTATTGCCCTTTTTACAGTAGCTGTAAGCCATGGGGCGTTTAATTTTAGCAGTTTATACTTGTTACCTAAAGTGGAGACCGATCTAGTACGGTGAGCCCCAAATCCCGAGGGCGGAACAACCCCCCTAGAATAGTAAGCTAAGGAGATAGTCTGAGAAGAAACTGCAGATCCTCTCTTTTCTCCCTGAAACAAAAGGCAGCAGACGTGAGGACCTCCAAGGAGTGACCTGTAGATATTGCATAATACACCTCCTAACATCTAAACAATGGAATACCGATTCCTTCTTATTTTTAGGAGAGGCAAAGAAGGAAGATAACACTATCTCTTGGGAACAGTGAAAATGGTAAGAGACCTTTGGAAAAAAAAGAAGGATCAGGAGAAATCACCACCCGATCCTCCAAGATTACCAAGTAGGAGTAGGGAGGGTCAACGTAGAGTGCAGCAACCTCACCCGCCTAGCAGAGGTAATGGTCAGAAGGAACGCAAGTTTAAAGGGAGAGCATCTTTGGGGAGATCTTATCAATAGGCTCAAAAGGATCAGAAGGGAGAGCTGAGATGACCAAATTTAAATCCCAGGGAGAAAGAGGAACCCTACTTTTACAGAGCAGGGACAACTTGGATACTGCCGTCACAAACCCCTTAACCCAAGGATGTTCTGCTAACCTAAACTCAAAGCGCTTAAAGCTGAAATCTGAACTTTTAAAGTACTAGGTCTAAGCTTTTTCTTCCATCTCTCTAAAAAAAATCTAAAACAAGCGGAATGTCAGGAACATCTAACACATCTACAGGTCTATTGGTGAATCTGAGAAAAAAGACTTCCAAACTCTCAGATATCAGAAGTGACCTTCTTACGACTGGCCAACAGAGTGTTAACCACATCCTCAGAGATACCTCTTCATTAAAATCTCCCTTTCAACAACCAGGCAGTCAGGTGCAGATTCTTCAACTCTGGGTGAAAGATAGGACCCCGAGACAGAAGCTTCTGAGATTCTGGAAGCACCCAGCGGGTTGCCATTGACATCCTGCGGAGCTAGGAAAACCTTTACCCAACACCTTTTTCTCCAATAGGGAAAAAACATCTGAGATGATGGCTGACTGCTTTGTGTGATCTGAATGGTAATCTTATCACAAATCTCTCTCCTGGAATACATTGAAACTTTTTAAGCCATCCCTTTTTACAGAATTTATCCAAGGGTTGATGGAGATCTTCTGCCACTGATGAGAAAAGAGAGAGACAGACTACCTCCAACTGGGGGCCCAGCATCATTGGGACTGCTTTTTTGAGGCTTCAGACCCGGAAAAATGAAACCCCTTAGACTTCCTAGCAGCTCCTGTAAACTGCCTCTCTCTCCTCTTCCCTTTAAAGCGCTCTCTATTAAATCTGGGACGGAAAGACCTCCTAGGGGGCTGACTAACGGAGGGAAAGCCTTTTTTCTTGTCTGAGGTTTTTTTTCTAGTAAATTGTCAAGGACCGGCCCAAATAAAAATTCACCTTGACAAGGAATAGAACAAAGCTTAGCCTTGGAACTAGCATCCCCATTCCAGCCCTTTAACCAAATTGCTGTACGGGCAGAGTTAGATAAGGCAGAAGCCCCAGCGGAAAACCTTAAAGTCTGCAGAAGCATTGGCTAAAAAATATAAAGCATTATTTATAGTAGGGAAAGAATTAAGTAACTGCTCCCTAGGGGTACCTCGCGTAATGTGAGCCTCTAACTCCCCCATCCACACTTTTAGGGACCTAGCAACTGAAGTAGCGGCAATAGCGTGTTTAAAAGTCGCTGCAGAGGCTTCCCAATTCTTTTTTTAAATAAACCTCTGCTCTTTTGTCCATCGGTTCCTTAAGCGAACCCATATCTTCAAAAGGAAGTGCTGTTTTTCTGGACATCTTTCCCATCGGAGCATCAAGCTTTGGGGGAACTATCCCAAGGAGTGGATATCTCCTCATCAAAAGGATATTTCCGCTTCACAGAAGGAACAAAAAACATCCTATCAGGTTTATGCCACTCTGGCAATAACCTCTTGAATCTTTTTATGCTCAAACACCTTTCTTCTGGGACCTAAACCTTCAAACAAACAGAGTCCTGGACTGACTGCGGTGGCTTTTGATCATCCAACCCCATGGTAGCTCTTGACTAGGGAGCTAGTGTTCTCAACATGAAACAGTGGCTTCCCTGCAGACTCATCCTCAGAGGACTCATTTGATGACAACCATTCTCCTTCTTCCAAAACCAGAAAGTACATCACTGTCACTGAAGGGGGAATCTTTAGTCGCAGAAGTACTGGGGCGGCTTTTAATCAAACCTCTGACTTCTTCACGGATCATCTGTTTAATGCTGCTCATCAGAGACAGAGCCTAATCCTCCTCCATTAACTTGCTTTAACACATACTGGCATAGGGGTTTTGCCCAGGCAGAATGTAGCTTCTTTTTACACACCGCACATCCCCTTTCTTTTGTTCTGGAGGTCTTGCTGGAAGACCCCTTAGACACCCAAGCACAAAACATGACGCCATGAGCATACACTATAAAAAACATGCCGGGGTACGACCCCTCTTTCCCCACCGTGGTACCGGTGTATTATTGGTGGTTTCAGTGCGCTGAGCCTGCTCCATGTTGATAAAGCCAAACCAGCCTTTTCTCCTCGGTGCGCGCACACCTCGGCACCGCCCCCCCTTCCTCCCAACAACGCAACCCGGAAGTTAAGGATTCTAGAAAGCGGGCTGGCGGCCGAACATGGCCGCAGAAGTCGAGAAAGGGCAACCCCCCAGGCCATGGGAAGGAGAACAGAAAGGGGAAGGAGAGAGAAGGGAACCCAGTCTTCTGCAGCAGCTCCTAAAGGAGGCTTATGCAGCACAGCGTAACCCTCCTCACACCATTACATAGCGGGGGCCCCCGCAGCTCCATGTTAACTCTTAAACAGCAGATCCGATTCTTACCAGTCCCTTAGGAAAGGAAACTGAACTGGAGGGAGAGGGATGGTCCCTCTTTTAAAAGGCAGTTCTGATTCTGGTTTTCTGTCCTGAGGAGGTGGAGGCAGTCTCTCCAGGGGTGCCGTCATAGGCGAAAGAGAAATAAATTATACCTGGATAAGCCCTTCAATTTTATTGTATGTGAAGCATTTTTTTTACTACCATGAAGTGTCTCTATAGTTTGCCTTGAAATCCTTTATTGAAAAGGTGCCTTCCAGTCACAACATTTTCTATAAACAACTTTAAATACTACAAAATAATAAAAGTAGTAATACTCACCTTACCAAGTCATGCAGCCCTTCAACAGCCCCCCCCCCCTTCAGTCTCTGTTCACCCAATTTCAGCGATTATGAATTGACCCGATATACGACCACTTCAGTCAATCGCCAGCTGTAGCGGTTTTATGTTGTGTCAAATATTATTAAAAAAATAAAACTCTGGCTATAAATTTTTTTATTTTTTCTTTAAAATGCAGTTTGGGACTTTTCTGGTTATGAAGCAGATGAATCACTGAATTAGGGTACATTCACATGACCGCATGTATTTTGCGGTCTGCAAAACATATGGATGACGTCAGTGCTGCATCCTTTTTCCCCCGGATCCATTGCAACAATGCCTGTCCTTGTCCGCAAAACAGATAAGAATAGGACATGTTCTATCTTTTTTGCAGGCTACAGAACGGACACAATGTGCTGTCTGCATTTTTTTTTTGTGGCCCTATTAAAATGAATAGGTAGTGTGAATAAGGTCTTATTCTGCATTTAACATCTCTCTTCCTTATGTTATATCTAGACAGGCTAAAGAATACAATTTCGCATACATTTTTTATGTGACAGTCATTCAATGCACCACAGCACACTTAATAAGCAGAGGATGAAAAGGGAACAAGATGTCCTGAAACACCCAGCGCTAGTAGATTAATCACCGCCGCGCTGTGTAACAAAAGCGTTAGCAATGATAAAAGTTCCACAACAGCGGCTCTTACCGGAGCCTTTTTGTCGATTGGTTTTATAACAAACTTTTTGTCGTTAAATGAGATGTTTCTGATTTCGCTCCAAGGAAATCCAATTTTCGGTGTCAACCTAAGAAAAAAGGAAAGAAAAGGAGATATTTACTGCAATATGACATAACATTTGTGTGGCTGCCCAGAAAAATAACAGGGAACATGAGGCAAAGTAAATTACACAGAGAAACAGGTGGGTAACATGTCAACAGCTGACATGTCAAGTATTTCAATTTAAAAAACAAACAAAAAAACTAACTAACAGGGGAGTTAAATTAACCACTTCAGCCCCGCTAGCTGAAACCCCCTTAATGACCAGGCCACTTTTTACACTTCGGCACTACACTACTTTCACCGTTTATCGCTCGGTCATGCAACTTACCACCCAAATGAATTTTACCTCCTTTTCTTCTCACTAATAGAGCTTTCATTTGGTGGTATTTCATTGCTGCTGACATTTATACTTTTTTGTTATCAATCGAAATTTAACGATTTTTTTGCAAAAAAATAAATGACATTTTTCACTTTCAGTTGTAAAATTATGCAAAAAAAACGACATCCATATATAAATTTTTCGCTAAATTTATTGTTCTACATGTCTTTGATAAAAAAAAAAAAATGGTTTGGGTAAAAGTTATAGCGTTTACAAACTATGGTACAAAAATGTGAATTTCCGCTTTTTGAAGCAGCTCTGACTTTCTGAGCACCTGTCATGTTTCCTGAGGTTCTACAATGCCCAGACAGTAGAAAAACCCCACAAATGACCCCATTTCGGAAAGTAGACACCCTAAGGCATTCGCTGATGGGCATAGTGAGTTCATAGAACTTTTTATTTGTGTCACAAGTTAGCGGAAAATGATGATTTTTTTTTTCCTTACAAAGGCCTCATGCACACGACCGTTTTTTTTCACGGTCCGCAAAAACGGGGTCCGTGATCCGTGACCGTTTTTTCGTCCGTGGGTCTTCCTTGATTTTTGGAGGATCCACGGACATGAAAAAAAAGTCGTTTTGGTGTCCGCCTGGCCGTGCGGAGCCAAACGGATCCGTCCTGAATTACAATGCAAGTCAATGGGGACGGATCCGTTTGATGTTGACACAATATGGTGCCATTTCAAACGGATCCGTCCCCATTGACTTTCAATGTAAAGTCTGGAGTTCTTTTATACCATCGGATTGGAGTTTTCTCCAATCCGATGGTATATTTTAACTTGAAGCGTCCCCATCACCATGGGAACGCCTCTATGTTAGAATATACTGTCGGATATGAGCTACTTCGTGAACCTCAGATCCGACAGTATATTCTAATACAGAGGCGTTCCCATGGTGATGGGGACGCTTCAGGTTAGAATACACTACAAACTTTGTACAAGACTGCCCCCTGCTGCCTGGCAGCACCCGATCTCTTACAGGGGAATATGATAGCACAATTAACCCCTTCAGGTGCGGCACCTAAAGGGGTTAATTGTACTATCATATTCCCCTGTAAGAGATCAGGGCTGCCAGGCAGCAGGGGGCAGCCCCCCCCCCTCCCCAGTTTGAATATCGTTGGTGGCACAGTGTGCGCCCCCCATCGGGCCCCCCCTCCCTCCCTCTATTGTAATAAATCGTTGGTGGCACAGTGTGCCAACCACCATCGGCCCCCCTCCCTCCCTCTATAGCAGTAACATTGGTGGCAGTGTGCGGTCTCCCATTCTCCCCCCCCCCCCCCCCCATCATTGGTGGCAGCGGAGTACAACAGTAGAAGACTCATAGTTACCTGCTTGCTGCTGCGATGTCTGTGTCCGGCCGGGAGCTCCTCCTACTGGTAAGTGAAAGGTCTGTGCGGCGCATTGCTAAAGAACTGTCACTTACCAGTAGGAGGAGCTCCCGGCCGTTCACAGACATCGCAGCAGCAAGCAGGTAAGTATGAATCTTCTACTGTTGTACTATTGCTAAGTAACCATGGCAACCAGGGCTGCAGTAGCTTCCTGGTTGCCATGGTTACCGATCGGAGCCCCAGCTATTAAACTGGGACTCCGATCGGAACTCCGCTGCCACCACTGATGGGGGGGGGGGGAATGGGAGACCGCACACTGCCACCAATGTTACTGCTATAGAGGGAGGGGGGGGGGGGCGATGGTGGTTGGCACACTGTGCCACCAACGATTTAATACAATAGAGGGAGGGAGGGGGGCCGATGGTGGTTGGCACACTGTGCCACCAACGATTTAATACAATAGAGGGAGGGAGGGGGGGGCGATGGTGGGGGCACACTGTGCCACCAACGATATTCAAACTGGGGAGGGGGGGGGGGGGTCTGCCCCCTGCTGCCTGGCAGCCCTGATCTCTTACAGGGGGATATGATAGCACAATTAACCCCTTTAGGTGCCGCACCTGAAGGGGTTAATTGTGCTATCATATCCCCCTGTAAGAGATCGGGTGCTGCCAGGCAGCAGGGGGCAGTCTTGTACAAAGTTTGCAGTGTATTCTAACTAGAAGCGTCCCCATCACCATAGGAACGCTTCTGTGTTAGAATATACTGTCGGAAATGAGTTTTCACGAAGTGAAAACTTAGATCAGAAAAAGCTTTTATGCAGACGGATCTTCGGATCCGTCTGTATGAAAGCAACCTACGGCCATGGATCACGGACACGGATGCCAATCTTGTAGGACAGGTCATATTTTTTTGACGGACAGGATACACGGATCACGGCCTCGGCTGCAAAACTGTGCATTTTCCGATTTTTCCACGGACCCATTGAAAGTCAATGGGTCCGCGAAAAAAAACGGAAAACGGCACAACGGCCACGGATGCACACAACGGTCGTGTGCATGAGGCCAAAGTCTCATATTCCACTAACTTGTGACAAAAAATAAAAAAACTTCCATGAACTCACTATGCCCATCACAAAATACCTTGGGGTGTCTTCTTTCCAAAATGGGGTCACTTGTGGCGTAGTTATACTGCCCTGGCAATTTAGGGGCCCAAATGTGTGAGAAGTAGTTTGCAATCAAAATCTGTAAAAAATGACCGGTGAAATCCGAAAGGTGCACTTTGGAACGTGGGTCTATTTGCCCACCTAGGCTGCAAAAAAAAGTGTCACACATCTGGTATCGCCGTACTCAGGAGAAGTTGGGGAATGTGTTTTGGGGTGTCTTTTTACATATACCCATGCTGGGTGAGAGAAATATCTTGGCAAAAGACAACTTTTCCAATTTTTTTATACAAAGTTGGCATTTGACCAAGATATTTATCTCACCCAGCATGGGTTTATGTAAAATGACACCCCAAAACACATTCCCCAACTTCTCCTGAGTACGGCGATACCACATGTGTGACACTTTTTTGCAGCCAAGGTGGGCAAAGGGGCACATATTCCAAAGTGCACCTTTCGGATTTCGCAGGCCATTTTTTACACATTTTGATTGCAAACTACTTACCACACATTAGGGCCCCTAAATTGCCAGGGCAGTATAACTACGCCACAAGTGACCCCATTTTGGAAAGAAGACACCCCAAGGTATTCCGTGAGGGGCATGAGGAGTTCCTAGAATTTTTTATTTTTTGTCACAAGTTAGTGGAATATGAGACTTTGTAAGAAAATTTTTTTTTTTTTTTTTTAAATCATAATTTTCCGCTATTTTGTGACAGAAAATAAAAAATTCTAGGAACTCGCCATGCCCCTCACGGAATACCTTGGGGTGTCTTCTTTCCAAAATGGGGTCACTTGTGGGGTAGTTATACTGCCCTGGCATTCTAGGGGCCCTAATGTGTGGTAAGTAGTTTGAAATCAAAATGTGTAAAAAATGACCTGTGAAATCCTAAAGGTGCTCTTTGGAATGTGTGCCCCTTTGCCCACCTTGGCTGCAAAAAAGTGTGACACATCTGGTATCGCCGTACTCACGAGAAGTTGGGGAATATGTTTTGGGGTGTCATTTTACATATACCCATGCTGGGTGAGAGAAATATCTTGGCAAAAGACAACTTTTCCAATTTTTTTATACAAAGTTGGCATTTGACCAAGATATTATCTCACCCAGCATGGGTATATGTAAAATGACACCCCAAAACACATTGACCAACTTCTCCTGAGTACGGCGATACCACGTGTGACACTTTTTTGCAGCCTAGATGCGCAAAGCAACCCAAATTCCTTTTAGGAGGGCATTTTTAGACATTTGGATCCCAGACTTCTTCTCACGCTTTAGGGCCCCTAAAGAGCCAGGGCAGTATAAATACCCCATATGTGACCCCATTTTGGAAAGACACCCCAAGGTATTCAATGAGGGGCATGGCGAGTTCATAGAAATTTTTTTTTTTTTGCACAAGTTAGCGGAGTGTTTTGTGGTACTTTACACAGCTACCTGTGTCCTCTGGTGGTCGATCCAAACAAAAGGGACCACCAGAGGACCAGGTAGCAGGTATATTAGACGCTGTTATCAAAACAGCGTCTAATATACCTGTTAGGGGTTAAAAAAAAATCACA
Source organism: Bufo gargarizans (assembly GCF_014858855.1). Lineage (NCBI taxonomy): Eukaryota > Metazoa > Chordata > Amphibia > Anura > Bufonidae > Bufo > Bufo gargarizans. The sequence goes on along the minus strand of NC_058082.1, from coordinate 90,890,371 downwards.
TCTCCAGCCTGCCAGCGAGCGATCGCCGCTGGCAGGCTGGAGATCCACTCGCTTACCTTCAGTGCCTGTGTGCGCGCGTTCACAGGAAATCACGGCTCTCGCGAGATGACGCATATATGCGTGACTCTGCGCAGAGCTGCCGCCTCCGGACCGCAGATCTGCGTTAGGCGGTCCGGAGGCGGTTAAAGGCCAAAATCTGTGAATGTGTCTTTTGGACACTTTCATTCCAGCAGAGAAAGTCTGTGAAAATACAGGTTTCTGTGAAACTTGCTAGAGGTCAAATGTATAAGATCCCACACTAATTATCATGAGACATACATACATACATACATACACTTGCATCTTATGAAGTAGTGGCATATCGCTAAGAAGCAGATATACAAACTGTAAAAGGGAACTGTAAGGAATTGCTAACACATTTCCAGTCATAAGGCTGTTTAATATGAACAAGTCGTATTCTCTGCGAGTTCCTAAGTTCTACATGCTGGGAGATTAATTTTTTTCCATTTTTTAAAAGGTTTAGATATTTATGACCTATTCTCAGAATAGATAATTATCCGACACCTCCGCCAATCAGGCATCCATCAGAAACTATACAGTGGATGGAGCCAGATAAAGAAGCCTCTGTTTACTGTGTAGCTTCTCACAGCAGCATACTGCTATTTACTTGAATGGGAGCTGAGCTGCAATATGGTGGATTGGACACTACAGTCGACTGAGCCCTTTTCTTCTAGCGCCGTGCACTTTCTAGGTTTCCTCCACCTGCCCAAACAGCTGATCGGTGGGAGTGCCAGGTGTCAGACCCTTACTGATCTGATGTGGATGACTTCTGGTTACAATAGGTCATCAATATCTAAAATCCTGGAAAACCGTTTAACATCAGATTCTATAAAAGGTTACATTTTTTTCTTTCCATAATGCAAATCATCATAGCAAATTGTGAGCAGACACTGAGGCAGTAGGGAACCCAGGAGAGTTGAGATCAGAGTCCAGAGGAATGATGACTGTGGCTCTGCAATAAAATATACACAGCAATGCTGGCCATATTAGATGTCGGCCAAACAGCTCCCTCTCCTAACCCCCCTTCCAAACTCATGCAAGTTAAGTCCCCTTGAGAAAACAAGAGAGATAGCAGAAAGCTGCCCCTAAAACAAAAGGATTGGGCTGTTGAACCCCATCTGCCTGAGCCTCATCTCCCCCAAAACCTGTCAGGAGGACCCATACTGTTCATGTAGATTATTTCAATAGGCACATGTACTCAAAAGGTGTCCCTAGGCCTCACATGTAAAGACTTGCATGCCAGAAGCAAAGTAAAAACACCACACTTACTTGTCATCATGTTCATAAATATTAAGACCTAATGCGTCCACACCAAGCCATAGTTCAGTTCCTTTTTTATTTTTTATTTCAAAGTAATTGACACCGTACATCTCCAGATCCTGGGCAATCTTCAGGTATTCCATCATAGAGTCTTCCCTGCAGAGACAAAGATTAGATTCCATTTAGGCCTCATGCACACGACAGTTTTTTTTCACGGTCCGCAAAAACGGGGTCCGTGGGTCCGTGATCCGTGACCGTTTTTTCGTCCGTGGGTCTTCCTTGATTTTTGGAGGATCCACGGACATTGAAAAAAAGTCGTTTTGGTGTCCGCCTGGCCGTGCGGAGCCAAACGGATCCGTCCTGAATTACAATGCAAGTCAATGGGGACGGATCCGTTTGATGTTGACACAATATGGTGCCATTTCAAACGGATCCGTCCCCATTGACTTTCAATGTAAAGTCTGGAGTTCTTTTATACCATCGGATTGGAGTTTTCTCCAATCCGATGGTATATTTTAACTTGAAGCGTCCCCATCACCATGGGAACGCCTCTATGTTAGAATATACTGTCGGATATGAGCTACTTCGTGAAACTCAGATCCGACAGTATATTCTAACACAGAGGCGTTCCCATGGTGATGGGGACGCTTCTAGTTAGAATACACTACAAACTTTGTACAAGACTGCCCCCTGCTGCCTGGCAGCACCCGATCTCTTAAAGGGGGCCGTGATCAGCACAATTAACCCCTTCAGGTGCGGCACCTAAAGGGGTTAATTGTACTATCATATTCCCCTGTAAGAGATCAGGGCTACCAGGGAGCAGGGGGCTGACCCCCCCCCCCCTCCCCAGTTTGAATATCGTTGGTGGCACAGTGTGCGCCCCCCATCGGGCCCCCCTTCCTCCCTCTAGTGTAATAAATCGTTGGTGGCACAGTGTGCGCCCACCATCGCCCCCCCCTCCCTCCCTCTATTGTAATAAATCGTTGGTGGCACAGTGTGCGCCCACCATCGCCCCCCCCCTTCCCTCTATTGTAATAAATCGTTGGTGGCACAGTGTGCGCCCACCATCGGCCCCCCCCCTCCCTCTATAGCAGTAACAACATTGGTGGCAGTGTGCGGCCTCCCATTCCCCCCCCCCCCCCCCGAAACTCATATCCGACAGTATATTCTAACACAGAAGCGTTCCCATGGTGATGGGGACGCTTCTAGTTAGAATACACTACAAACTTTGTACAAGACTGCCCCCTGCTGCCTGGCAGCACCCGATCTCTTACAGGTGGATATGATAGTACAATTAACCCCTTTAGGTGCCGCACCTGAAGGGGTTAATTGTGCTATCATATTCCCCTGTAAGAGATCAGGGCTGCCAGGCAGCAGGGGGCAGACCCCCCCCCCCCCCCCTCCCCAGTTTAAATATCGTTGGTGGCACAGTGTGCGCCCCCCATCGGGACCCCCTTCCTCCCTCTAATGTTAGAAATCGTTGGTGGCACAGTGTGCGCCCACCATCGCCCCCCCCCCTCCGCACACTGCCACCAATGTTGTTACTGCTATAGAGGGAGGGGGGCCGATGGTGGGCGCACACTGTGCCACCAACGATTTATTACAATAGAGGGAGGGAGGGGGGGGGCGATGGTGGGCGCACACTGTGCCACCAACGATTTCTAACATTAGAGGGAGGAAGGGGGGGCCCGATGGGGGCGCACACTGTGCCACCAACGATATTTAAACTGGGTAGGGGGGGGGGGTCTGCCCCCTGCTGCCTGGCAGCCCTGATCTCTTACAGGGGAATATGATAGTACAATTAACCCCTTTAGGTGCCGCACCTGAAGGGGTTAATTGTGCTATCATATCCCCCTGTAAGAGATCGGGTGCTGCCAGGCAGCAGGGGGCAGTCTTGTACAAAGTTTGTAGTGTATTCTAACTAGAAGCGTCCCCATCACCATGGGAACGCTTCTGTGTTAGAATATACTGTCGGATATGAGTTTTCACAAAGTGAAAACTTAGATCTGAAAAAGCTTTTATGCAGACGGATCTTCGGATCCGTCTGTATGAAAGCAACCTACGGCCACGGATCACGGACACGGATGCCAATCTTGTGTGCATCCGTGTTCTTTCACGGACCCATTGACTTGAATGGGTCCGTGAACCGTTGTCCGTCATAAAAAAATAGGACAGGTCATATTTTTTGGACGGACAGGATACACTGATCACGGCCTCGGCTGCAAAACGGTGCATTTTCCGATTTTTCCACTAACCCATTGAAAGTCAATGGGTCCGCGAAAAAAAACCAGAAAACGGCACAACGGCCACGGATGCACACAACGGTCGTGTGCATGAGGCCTTATACAAACTTCTGAAACTCAATGGGAATCTGTCAAGTCCCTACAAGCACTACATAGAAAGGTTCTGCTGCCGCTGGCCTCAGATTGCGGTGCAATATATTAAGAGGACTGTTGAGAGTGCACTCATAATGGAGAGGAACCCAGGATAAGGAAAGACAAATTAGAAAACTGAGAGCTCGGAGTTGCTGGCGTAAAAGACAACAAATGTGCCTGGCCTGCCCCTCCCCCACCACACCCCTTTTTTGGTAAGTGGGGACGCCTTTTGTGACAAGATGTTGTTGCAGTGGCGTTTAAAAAAGTTACAAACACGTTGATTGGTATAAAAAAAATAAAACAACGTTGTTGCAAACATAAGGATTAGGAAGATAATGAATCTCCCCCACTAGGCATTACTTATCAGAACTGACTAAAAGTAAAATGGTCTGTTTCCTATAGCAACTAGTAATCACAGCTCAGCTTTCATTTCTTCAACTGCTCAAGAAAAAGGATTGGTTGCTGAGGGCATCAAAGACTTGCTGCAAGACAGTTTTCATAAGTAAGGCTAATCTTGGGGAAATTTATCAAAACTGGTTCAAAGTATAGTATTGCATGTAGCAGAGCTGTGTGTGTACAGGGTGCTTGCAGCAATGTAGCAGAGCTGTGTGTGTGTGTACAGGGTGCTTGCAGCAATGTAGCAGAGCTGTGTGTGTGTGTGTACAGGGTGCTTGCAGCAATGTAGCAGAGCTGTGTGTGTGTACAGGGTGCTTGCAGCAATGTAGCAGAGCTGTGTGTGTGTGTACAGGGTGCTTTCAGCAATGTAGCAGAGCTGTGTGTGTGTACAGGGTGCTTGCAGCAATGTAGCAGAGCTGTGTGTGTGTACAGGGTGCTTGCAGCAATGTAGCAGAGCTGTGTGTGTGTACAGGGTGCTTGCAGCAATGTAGCAGAGCTGTGTGTGTGTACAGGGTGCTTGCAGCAATGTAGCAGAGCTGTGTGTGTGTACAGGGTGCTTGCAGCAATGTAGCAGAGCTGTGTGGTGTGTACAGGGTGCTTGCAGCAATGTAGCAGAGCTGTGTGTGTGTGTACAGGGTGCTTGCAGCAATGTAGCAGAGCTGTGTGTGTGTGTACAGGGTGCTTGCAGCAATGTAGCAGAGCTGTGTGTGTGTGTACAGGGTGCTTGCAGCAATGTAGCAGAGCTGTGTGTGTGTGTACAGGGTGCTTGCAGCAATGTAGCAGTGCTGTGTGTGTGTGTACAGGGTGCTTGCAGCAATGTAGCAGAGCTGTGTGTGTGTGTACAGGGTGCTTGCAGCAATGTAGCAGAGCTGTGTGTGTGTGTACAGGGTGCTTGCAGCAATGTAGCAGAGCTGTGTGTGTGTGTACAGGGTGCTTGCAGCAATGTAGCAGAGCTGTGTGTGTGTACAGGGTGCTTGCAGCAATGTAGCAGAGCTGTGTGTGTGTGTACAGGGTGCTTGCAGCAATGTAGCAGAGCTGTGTGTGTGTTACAGGGTGCTTGCAGCAATGTAGCAGAGCTGTGTGTGTGTACAGGGTGCTTGCAGCAATGTAGCAGAGCTGTGTGTGTGTACAGGGTGCTTGCAGCAATGTAGCAGAGCTGTGTGTGTGTACAGGGTGCTTGCAGCAATGTAGCAGAGCTGTGTGTGTACAGGGTGCTTGCAGCAATGTAGCAGAGCTGTGTGTGTACAGGGTGCTTGCAGCAATGTAGCAGAGCTGTGTGTGTACAGGGTGCTTGCAGCAATGTAGCAGAGCTGTGTGTGTACAGGGTGCTTGCAGCAATGTAGCAGAGCTGTGTGTGTACAGGGGCTGCAGCAATGTAGCAGAGCTACGTGTGTGTACAGGGTGCTTGCAGCAATGTAGCAGAGCTGTGTGTGTACAGGGTGCTTGCAGCAATGTAGCAGAGCTGTGTGTGTACAGGGTGCTTGCAGCAATGTAGCAGAGCTGTGTGTGTACAGGGTGCTTGCAGCAATGTAGCAGAGCTGTGTGTGTACAGGGTGCTTGCAGCAATGTAGCAGAGCTGTGTGTGTACAGGGTGCTTGCAGCAATGTAGCAGAGCTGTGGTGTGTACAGGGTGCTTGCAGCAATGTAGCAGAGCTGTGTGTGTACAGGGTGCTTGCAGCAATGTAGCAGAGCTGTGTGTGTACAGGGTGCTTGCAGCAATGTAGCAGAGCTGTGTGTGTACAGGGTGCTTGCAGCAATGTAGCAGAGCTGTGTGTGTACAGGGTGCTTGCAGCAATGTAGCAGAGCTGTGTGTGTACAGGGTGCTTGCAGCAATGTAGCAGAGCTGTGTGTGTACAGGGTGCTTGCAGCAATGTAGCAGAGCTGTGTGTGTACAGGGTGCTTGCAGCAATGTAGCAGAGCTGTGTGTGTACAGGGTGCTTGCAGCAATGTAGCAGAGCTGTGTGTGTACAGGGTGCTTGCAGCAATGTAGCAGAGCAGGAAGCCTGGCAGGGACTCAGTGACAGGATTATTTTAACTCAAAGAATCAAATGAGTCTCTGACTCATTTGATTCTTTTAACTAATAAACTCTTAGACCATTATCTAAATCCCTGCAATAACTATACAGTGTAATTACATCAGTCTGCTCCACTGCAGCAGAGCTGTGTTTGCCAGGAGCGAGTCTCTCCAGACCTTCGGTTCACTTAAGAGCTGACTCAGCAAGTGAACCGAAGATTCGATGAACTCAGCATGCGCATTGATCTTCAGTTCACTTGCTTCTGCCGGCTCAGGAAGTGAACCGAAGATCCGATTCATGAATCTGTTCTTTTGAATGAACTGACTCAAATGAATCGATTCATGAAAAAGATCCGAACTTCCCATCTCAAACTCAGTAGCAGGCCGGGCGGCAGCGCAACTCACTGACGTCACGCGCCTGCTCCTCCTACTTCATTCATAAAGTGGGAGGAGAAGGCGCGTGAGCGGGGCCGGTGTAATAGAATACAGTGACTGCACCGGGCCCCGCTGCCATTACAACACCAGATGCCGGTGTTCCGTTTACTTGACAGTATTATGTCTATATCGTGGGAGATAGTTTTACATTACGTCTAGCTTGAAGTGCTGACTAATACAAAATTTTAAATCTTTATTTCCTTAAAACTATTTTCCACGATATAGACATAATACTGTCAATTAAACGTCACAGAGGTGCTGAAGAGGTCTAGATATTTGCATTTTGTTAACCTTTATTTTGTTTGCATTTTGTCAACCTCTACTGCGCCTGCGCCAAGTCGTCTTTTTCGCGCATGCGCAGTGTATTGGGGATCATTCACTCACAGGGACACTTATGGGGGGGGGGGGGGGATCTGTGGATGACACATATATAGCATAAGGTGCTATATATGTGCCATCCACAGATCCCCCCCATAACAGTGTGCCATCCACAGATCCCCCCCATAACAGTGTGCCATCCACAGATCCCCCCCATAACAGTGTGCCATCCACAGATCCCCCCCCATAACAGTGTGCCATCCACAGATCCCCCCCCATAACAGTGTGCCATCCACAGATCCCCCCCCATAACAGTGTGCCATCCACAGATCCCCCCCCATAACAGTGTGCCATCCACAGATCCCCCCCCATAACAGTGTGCCATCCACAGATCCCCCCCCATAACAGTGTGCCATCCACAGATCCCCCCCCATAACAGTGTGCCATCCACAGATCCCCCCCCATAACAGTGTGCCATCCACAGATCCCCCCCCATAACAGTGTGCCATCCACAGATCCCCCCCCCATAACAGTGTGCCATCCACAGATCCCCCCCCCCATAACAGTGTGCCATCCACAGATCCCCCCCCCCATAACAGTGTGCCATCCACAGATCCCCCCCCCATAACAGTGTGCCATCCACAGATCCCCCCCATAACAGTGTGCCATCCACAGATCCCCCCCATAACAGTGTGCCATCCACAGATCCCCCCATAACAGTGTGCCATCCACAGATCCCCCCCTAACAGTGTGCCATCCACAGATCCCCCCCCATAACAGTGTGCCATCCACAGATCCCCCCCATAACAGTGTGCCATCCACAGATCCCCCCCATAACAGTGTGCCATCCACAGATCCCCCCCATAACAGTGTGCCATCCACAGATCCCCCCCCATAACAGTGTGCCATCCACAGATCCCCCCCATAACAGTGTGCCATCCACAGATCCCCCCATAACAGTGTGCCATCCACAGATCCCCCCCCATAACAGTGTGCCATCCACAGATCCCCCCCATAACAGTGTGCCATCCAAAGATCCCCCCCATAACAGTGTGCCATCCACTGATCCACCCATAACAGTGTGCCATCCACTGATCCACCCATAACAGTGTGCCATCCACAGATACCCCCATAACACCTTCTGTTTCAAAATATTTTTTTATTTGGCCATTCCCCACCCCTCTTGTAATTATTCCGCTACTTGGCGCGCGGGAATGAGTCGAGTCACTTCAGTGGGCAATCCCGTCCTGCAGAGCGTGATCCCGCAAGACCTGTCGCTGTAGGTCACGGGTCTCGCGGGATCACGCGCCACAGGATGGGATTGCGCACCGAAGTGACTCATGCCCATGTAGCGCGCAAGTAGCGGATCAGTGGAACAAGTACAAGGTGGGTGGGGGGATGATCTGTGGGGTTGCCCAGACGGCTAGGCCCTTCACAGTAGTTATTAATCCCTTTCAGCAGTCCCCCATTCACTGAAGGGGAGACTGCTGAAAGGGATTAATAACTACTGTGAACGGCCTCCCCCCCTTTCACAGTAGTTATGCCCAGATATGTGCCCCCTTCACAGTAGTTATGCCCAGATGTGCCCCCTTCACAGTAGTTATGCCCAGATGTGCCCCCTTCACAGTAGTTATGCCCAGATGTGCCCCCTTCACAGTAGTTATGCCCAGATATGTGCCCCCTTCACAGTAGTTATGCCCAGATATGTGCCCCCATCACAGTAGTTATGCCCACACTGCTTCTAACAGAGGATCACTAATGGACGCTGAGATTAGATCACCCCATACGAGAGCATTGAATCAATGCTTTCCTATGGGGAAAAATTTGACCCTGGAGGTCATCATGCAGGGTGTGAGAATGTCCAGCATCAGATACCGGACCAAAGGTCTGTTTTAATCCAGGAAGCCCTCAAGAGGCTGCCAGCACTAGAGGCTGACTTATTGCTGGAAAGTAAACAATGCAGTTTCTCTAGAACATTGCAGCTCGATTTGCAAAAGGGACACTGTACCCAGACAACTTCAATGAGCTGTAGTGGTCTGGGTGCCTTTTGTGTCACTCTAACTTTGAAATCTTATTAAAGATTGTGTAGGGTGTGGCTGGAGGCGGGACAAGGGTGGTGCTTGCAGCAGAACATGGGTGGGGCCTGTAAGGGGGCCCTTGATTTATTTTGCCCGGGGGCCCTGAGGGTTCTCAGTCCGCCCCTGGGTGATACCAAATCAGTTTTTCTTTGTAACAGTTTTTATAAAATCTCCCCCACTGTCGGCAGAACTAAACTAACACGTTACATCAACATGTAACACACATTAGAGAGTCAGTCGATTCTGTACACCAGGGATCAGCAACCTCCGGCACTCCAGCTGTTCTCAAACTACAACTCCCAGAATCCTCATTTCACTTCCATGGGAGTTATATGAACAGCCAAGAAAGTGTGCATGCTGGGAATTGTAGTTTCACAGCAGCAGGAGTGCTGAAGGTTGCTAATCACTGCTAGACACTAGTCTAATGTGTATGGCCACCTTAACCCCTTAAGGACCCTGGGATTTTCCATTTTTGAGTTTTCGTTTTTTCACTCCCCGCCTTCCCATAGTCCTAACTTTTTTTTTTTTTACCATTAACATAGCCTTATGAGGGCTTATTTATTGCAGGACAAGTTGTACATTCTAATGGCATCATTTACGGTTGCATCACAAAAAGTGTAATAGCAAGCGATCAAAAAGTCACACGCACCCCAAAATAGTGCCAATAAAATAGTCATCTCAGCCCGCAAAAATCATACCCTACCCAAGGTAATCGCCCAAAAACTGAAAAAATTATGGCTCTCAGACTATGGAAACACTAAAACATGATTTTTGCTTCAAAAAAGAAATCATTGTGTAAAACTTACGTAAATTAAAAAAAGTCTACATATATTAGGCATCGCCGCATCCGTGACAACCTTGTCTATAAAAATATCACATGATCTAACCCAAGCATGCTCAACCTACGGCCCTCCAGCTGTTGTAAAACTACAACTCCCACAATGCCCTGCTGTAAGCTGATAGCTGTTCAGGCATGCTGGGAGTTGTAGTTTTGCAACAGCTGGAGGGCCGCAGGTTGAGCATGCCTGATCTAACTTGTCAGATGAATGTTGTAAATAACAAAAAAATAAAAACTGTGCCAAAACAGCCATTTCTTGTTATCTTGACTCACAAAAAGTGTAATATAGAGCAACCAAAAATCATATGTACCCTAAACCAATACCAAAAAAACTTCCACCCTATCCCGTAGTTTCTAAAATGGGGTCACTTTTTGGGAGTTTCTACTCTAGGGGTTCATCAGGGGGGCTTCAAATGGGACACAGTCCAGCAAAATCTGCCTTCCAAAAACGGAATGGCATTCCTTTCCTTCTGCGCCCTGCCGTGTGCCCGTACAGTAGTTTACAACCACATATGGGGTGTTTCTGTAAACTACAGAATCAGGGCCATAAATATTGAGTTTGGTTTGGCTGTTAACCCTTGCTTTGTAACTGGAAAAAAAAAATTTAAATGGGAAATTTGCCAAAAGAGTGAAATTTTTTAATTGTATCTCTATTTTCCATTAATTCTTGTGGAACACCTAAAGGGTTAACAAAGTTTGTAAAATCCGTTTTGAATACCTTGAGGGTGTAGTTTATAGAATGGGATCATTTTTGGGTGGTTTCTATTATGTAAGCCTCACAAAGTGACTTCAGACCTGAACTGGTCCCTAAAAATTGGGTTTTTGAAAATTTTGCTTCTAAACTTCCAAGCCTTGTAACATCGCCAAAAAATAAAATATAATTCCCAAAATGATCCAAACATGAAGTAGACATATGGGGAATGTAAAGTAATAACTATTTTTGGAGGTATTACTATGTATTATAGAAGTAGAGAAATTGAAACGTGGAAATTTGCAATTTACAAATTTTTGGTAACTGTGGTATTTTTTTTAAAAATAAAAATGAATTTGTATTACTTCATTTTACCAGTGTCATGAAGTACAATATGTGACAAAACTATCTCAGAATGGCCTGGATAAGTCAAAGCGTTTTAAAGTTATCAGCACTTCAAGTGACACTGGTCAGATTTGCAAAAAAAATGGCCAAGTCCGTAAGGTGAAATAGGGCAGAGTCCTTAAAGGGAGTCTGTCACCACATTTTAGCATGTTAGACCGTTAAAATAGGGTTATGTGATCCAGCCAGAACATAAAAACGGTACCTTTGTGGTAGAAAACGGACTTTTCAATTTGCAGAAAACGAACTTATAAGATTATCTTCTGAGCCCTCTCAAGTGCCCAGGGCGGTCTCTCAATCCTCGGAGCCCCAGGCAGGCACCTCCTAAACGGCTGATAACTCCGCCCTCCGTGCGCCTCTGCCCGCCCGTTTACTCCCCTCCCCTGTCCCTTTCCACTGCGGCTGTGCGGTACAAATCGCAGCGGGCGCATGCGCAATAGGTATTGCGATGCCCTGCCAGGAGCGGGGATCGCATCGCAATACCTACTGCGCATGCGCTGTCTACGAATTTGTCTGCGCAGCCGCAATGGAAAAAGCGAGGGGAGTAAACGGGCGGGCACAGGCACAAGGAGGGCAGGGTTATGAGCCGTTGGGGAGGTCCGGTCTTGGGCTCGGAAGATTGAGACACCGCCCTGGGCACTTGAGAGGGCTCGTTTACATAATCTTCAAAGTTCATTTTTGGCAGAAAGAAGACTCGGTTATATGCAACAAAGGTACCGTTTTTAACTGCTGGGTGGCACATATAACGCTATAGGATCTGTCTAATATGGTCAAATGTGGTGACAGACCCTTTAAAATAGCAGAAACACGACGACTAAGGTGCCCGCTGCACACGTGAAAGGGCGCCATGTTTGGGGACCGGACTTCCTTAAAGGGTTAAAGTGAATGTGTCACATTGTACATGCAGTCCTATCTATGAGCAGATTAATATATAGTTTTGCAGGAAAAGATTCCTTAAAACTTGCATTTCATTAGTTTATGTCTCTGGTCTTTCTATGCTTAGAAGTCCAGTGGGTGGTATTGATGGACAGCTATCTCTTCACAGGGAAGTCTGTCAATCACTGACAGGACCACCCATTGGGCTTCTAAACATAGAAATTCTAATGAATAAATTACAAGCTATACCAAACCTTTTCCCACAAAAGCTATACATCAATCTGCTCAGCTCCTCCTGAATAATATGCTGCCCACAGGCCGATGTCTCACAGAACCTGTATCCAGGTACAAAGAGGGGATCGAACATTGTATAGAAAGATTCAGAACCTGGTTACAAATATACACACAGTAAAACGGGTGATCTGGGTGCAGTACCTCAACATGCTCCTGTGTTCTTCGTGCCAGGTTTGTATTCTTTCTTCCCATTGTTCCTTCGTCAATTTATGTTGTTCCAAAACCCTGAAGATATTAAATATAAATATTAAATATAGATTTATAGCAAGAAATAACTGGAGGACAAATGTTAGCAGAGTTCAAGTAGAGGGCATGGCGATATAAGTCAATGTAAAAGTATATCATCTATGCATAGATAAGTACAGCGACTGCTCCAGCAAGAAAAAGTTCTCCACCACCTATTAACAGTGCAGGATATTTCAGAAAAAATAAAAAATTATCTATGGACATGGGAAATTTTTTTTTTGTTTTTTTTAAACCCCAAAAATGATAATGTTTCCTTCCAACTAGCACATTTTATCAATGCACAGGTATTTAGACCCCTTTGAAGTTTGTTAAAAAGGTACCGCAACGATAAGTTGATCACAAGGTGCCACGCTGCTGGGACCACCAGACATCTGCTGGGGACCCCTACAGCAAGTTTGCAGAATTCTATTTACCTCCTGATCCAGTGCAGGTGGGGGTCCCCCAATTATGTCAGGTTCACAGCTGTCATGCATGAACTCACAGGGGAAATTTATTCCCTCCACACAAGTTTACTGGCATTAAAAAAAAAAAAAAAAAAAGTCGCTAACATTGCGTTTGTCCCTATAACGCCACTTGCGCAAAAAATATGTGAGCAAGTTGTGTTAGTCTGCCACCCTGCCAATTTCACGAAAAATCTTCTCTATGTATGCCAGTAGCCCAGCCATGTCCCTCTTCTCCCTGTCCTGTATCTGGCTGTAAGATAACTGGCTGCAGCAGGAGCCTCACCTCTGCCCTGTCTACAGTAGAACAAAAAGACTGAAAATCCAACCTCTGGGCTAAGCCCCAGTAAGAAAGTTCTCCCACCCACCTATTACCAGAGCTGGATACTTCTAATAGCAATATCTATATGGGTACGTGATCACATTTTTCAATTTCAAGTTCAACCCCAAAAATTATGGCTTAAAGGGGTTTTCCCAGACAGACTGATGACCTATCCTTTGGATAGGTCATAAGTATCTGATTGGTGGGGGACTGTCACCTGGCTCTCAGTAGCACCATGGCCTTCAGGCATAGCGCCGTACATTGGATAACGGCTGGGGAGCTTTGGTGCACCTAGGCCATGTGACCGATGAACAGGACATCACATGGCCTAGGGAAAGCTGCAAGAAGTCAGCAGCGCTACTGAGAGCACTGGTGCCTTCTCAAACAGCTGACTGGTGGGGTGCTTGCGGTGATCGGACCCCCACTAATCAGATACTGATGACCTATTCTGTATTCTCTGGAGGATTTCTACCAGTTACAGAATCATGCAGAAAATCCCTCAAAATGAAAGAGTGAGGGCAAGATTATCTCCTGCTTACTTTTGTCATTTGATTTTAATTTTTTTCTATTCTTTTAATGCTCTGCACACCATATATGCAAATGGTCTATTACAAGATACAAGACTGCAGTTTCACAATCTGAAAGGCTCATTGTAAAGAGAAAAAAAAAAAAGCTGTTATAATGCAACAGAGGCTACGGGGGAAAAAAACAAAAAACTAAAAGCAAACAAAAACTAAAAATACCAGAATAATAAAGGACAAAGGGAGGGAATGACATCTTTGCAGCTAAACTGGTTCACAGACTGCACTTTTATATCTGTGCTAGTTACTTCAAGTTATTGTTCGCAGCACAAAGCACTTATTTGGCAGAAGGAGGACATTTATTTACAGATTCCATTTGATGTCCATTCTCTGAGAACATGGGAATCAATACTCCAGGGCAAGAAAAATGCTAGGCCATCCCGTTCTTTAGAAGAATGGTAGTAAATGGCGGCTTCCGGTGACAGCATTATGTAGGTTGGCGCGTCCCCTCACTTACCGTTGAGGCAGCAGGCGGTCATTGGCCAGGTAACCCGGCTTGTGGGCATCTTTGCTGTAATCGCCATACTTTGACTGCACGGCATAGGATGCCAGCAGGACCGCCGTCTCGGGGGGACAGTAGATTTCATCATTTAATATTGCTTCTTTAACTTGCAGAAAGAACAGTCTCTGGGTTATCTCCTGAATTAATTCTTCGGAAACATCCTCTGGGAAAAACTTGGCGCGGAACTTGAATTGCAGAGGGTTTTCTTTTCGGACGTCCTGCTGAGTCACCTGAAAAACCAAGTTCAGGTCGTCATAAGAAATTCTTAGCAAGTGGGATCTTACAATAACGTTTGGCCGTAGAGGAGCCCTGTGTAAGGTGGATCTCATACGGTCTTATCAGTTCCTCGTCACAGAGCTGCAGTCCCACCTACAATAAGCTGGTGTGTGAACATTGGTGCAAGCATCGCAGAGGCCAGTGAAGGTGATTTCTTTTGGCCATAATACAATACTCATATTAAAAGGGGTTATCCAATGATTATTATAAAAAATTAAAATCAGACATCATATGGTGCGAGCAGGTAAACAATGAAGGGAAGGTTGTGTGGAGGGCACCTCCTCTTCAAACAGCTGATCAGCGGGGATGACGGACCCCCACCGATCTGATATTGATGACCTGTCATCAATAAAAATTACTTTGATAACCACTTTAATGTTTCTTTTTTTCAGTTATCATTAGGGGAAATTGTCTAACAACTGTTATACCCAGGTTTGCATTACTTTATGAGGCTCTCCACCTGAAGGTAGGAAATGGACAATGACATGGTATGGTGATACAAACTGGCTACTAAAGATACAGTGTCTTACAACCACAGCCTCTTACGTTGGTCCCCAGCAACCATCTCAAGGTGAAACTGGCATTGAACACGGCACAAGCGTTTGGCAGAATTCACTCCACTCATTCACAGATATTACAACTATACTAATTAGAATTGTGTATTTTAAGGAAGAAATTCAAGGCAAGGGCCACTTAGGGCCGCAGTTTGAATATGCCCGACAAGGGATTTCTGAGATTTGTTTTTACCGATGACCTAACCTCTGGATAGGTCATCAGTATTTGATCTGTGGGGGTTCGGCAACCCTGCGATCAGCTGTTTTGAGAAGGCACAGGTGCTCCTGCGAGTGCCGCTGCCTTCTCCTTGCTAACCAAGCACAGTGTCTTACATTGTATAGTGGTTGTGCTTGGTATCACAGCTCAGCCCCATTCACTTGAATGAGGCCGA
Source organism: Bufo gargarizans (assembly GCF_014858855.1). Taxonomy (NCBI): domain Eukaryota; kingdom Metazoa; phylum Chordata; class Amphibia; order Anura; family Bufonidae; genus Bufo; species Bufo gargarizans. The sequence goes on along the minus strand of NC_058082.1, from coordinate 90,875,021 downwards.
GCTGCTCCTAGGCCACGTGACGTCACTGGCCTAAGAAAAGCAGAGAGAAGGCCACAGCACTCACAGGAGAGCCACTGTCTTCTCAAACAACTGATTGCGGGGGGTCCTAATTGTTTGACCCCCTCTGATAGGTTGTCAGTAAAAAAAAAAAAATATATATAATATCTTGGAATACCCCAAGCACAAGTAATACAAACCGGATTCCAAAAAAGTTGGGACACTAAACAAATTGTGAATAAAAACTGAATGCAATGATGTGGAGATGGCAAATGTCAATATTTTATTTGTAATAGAACGTAGATGACAGATCAAGCGTTTAATCCGAGTAAATGTATCATTTTAAAGGAAAAATACGTTGATTCAAATTTTCACGGTGTCAACAAATCCCCAAAAAGTTGGGACAAGTAGCAATAAGAGGCTGGAAAAAGTAAATTTGAGCATAACGAAGAGCTGGAAGACCAATTAACACTAATTAGGTCAATTGGCAACATGATTGGGTATAAAAAGAGCTTCTCAGAGTGGCAGTGTCTCTCAGAAGCCAAGATGGGTAGAGGATCACCAATTCCCACAATGTTGCGCAGAAAGATAGTGGAGCAATATCAGAAAGGTGTTACCCAGCGAAAAATTGCAAAGACTTTGCATCTATCATCATCAACTGTGCATAACATCATCCGAAGATTCAGAGAATCTGGAACAATCTCTGTGCGTAAGGGTCAAGGCCGTAAAACCATACTAGATGCCAGTGATCTCCGGGCCCTTAAACGACACTGCACCACAAACAGGAATGCTACTGTAAAGGAAATCACAGAATGGGCTCAGGAATACTTCCAGAAACCATTGTTGGTGAACACAATCCACCGTGCCATCCGCCGTTGCCAGCTGAAACTCTACAGTGCAAAGAAGAAGCCATTTCACTGGGCCAGGGATCATTTAAAATGGAGTGTGGCAAAATGGAAGACTGTTCTGTGGTCAGACGAGTCACGATTCGAAGTTATTTTTGGAAATCTGGGATGCCATGTCATCCGGACCAAAGAGGACAAGGACAACCCAAGTTGTTATCAACGCTCAGTTCAGAAGCCTGCATCTCTGATGGTATGGGGTTGCATGAGTGCGTGTGGCATGGGCAGCTTGCATGTCTGGAAAGGCACTATCAATGCAGAAAAATATATTCAGGTTCTAGAACAACATATGCTCCCATCCAGACGTCATCTCTTTCAGGGAAGACCCTGCATTTTTCAACAAGATAATGCCAGACCACATTCTGCATCAATCACAACATCATGGCTGCGTAGGAGAAGGATCCGGGTACTGAAATGGCCAGTCTGCAGTCCAGATCTTTCACCTATAGAGAACATTTGGCGCATCATAAAGAGGAAAGTGCAACAAAGAAGGCCCAAGACGATTGAACAGTTAGAGGCCTGTATTAGACAAGAATGGGAGAGCATTCCTATTTCTAAACTTGAGAAACTGGTCTCCTCGGTCCCCAGACGTCTGTTGAGTGTTGTAAGAAGAAGGGGAGATGCCACACAGTGGTGAAAATGGCCTTGTCCCAACTTATTTGGGATTTGTTGACACCATGAAATTCTGATTCAACATATTTTTCCCTTAAAATGGTACATTTTCTCAGTTTAAACTTTTGTTCCGTGATTTATGTTCTATTCTGAATATTAGAAGTTGGCACCTCCACATCATTGCATTCAGTTTTTATTCACGATTTGTATAGTGTCCCAACTTTTTTGGAATCCGGTTTGTATTTTGACAAAAATTAATTAATAAAGTCGCCTGCACGGAAATTGCCTATTTGCAGTCAAGGAGGTGGCGATGCTGGACTGTCAGGACAAGCTGTCAAGGCAGGCCCAGAAGAAATCCTGCGCACATGCTTTCGTCTTCTACTTTCAGTGCACGCCCCCAGTTTCATGTGCATCTGAAGCCAGGACACCTATACGCTGCCTCACTGCACATGCACTGAAGTAGAAGACTGCACAAGTGTAGGATTTCTGCTGAACTTGTTATAAACGTCCATCGATCAACCGTGACTGGTCAGGATTAGGGCACAGTCAGGGTGACCTGACAGTCCAGCGTCTACACCTCCTTGACTGCAAAAGGGCAACTTCCATGCAGGTATGATGCTTTTTTTTCCCATTAAAATTAGACATTTGCTTGGGCTACTAAGAATACATTTAGAAATGACAGGAGTGGCACGGTCGGGTAGTGGTCCCATTTTAGGGGGCTGAACAGTTTCTAACAGGTAATGTTTAAGTATGATTAGGATTCTCTACTGATGCTGATAGATAACATACAAGGGTCTACAACCTGTATAATTGTTCTGCCTTCATCTCGTACCTTTGATGACCAACAATGGTATAGATCATGAGATGCACGTACGAGGCTCTTTCACAGTTTTAAATTCATACTTGGATGTAACACCAAATTATTAGGTCACATTAGTAGCACTTGGTTTTCTTACTACAGATCTGAGAATACATTGTGAGCAGCCAGGTTACCAACGCCTCACATGTGCCCACCTGCTGCTGCGCCAAAAATAAATCTATTACACTTAAAATAGAAAAAAAAAAAAAAAAAAAAAAAAAAGGAACGAAGACCGAACGCTCTGAATGAAAGGACATTTCAGAACAAAGGGTTAGACAGATAAAAGGAACTGAAGAGGCGAACAAACCTTTTTATTGAGCTTCAGCCATGTAGAGTAACCCTTGCTGTCCACGTACTGAAGCCCAAAGAACCAAACCTCTCGTAGACCCACAGTTTTCACCACCTGGAAAGGAACATAAAAAGGATCAGCATGAGAAGAATCAGATACACACACTAAACAGGAAGGCAGCAATAGAAATATAATAAAGTGAAGGTTCAAAAATTAGGGCCTCACAGGATGTTAATTAACCTAAGAATGTATCAGAGCAGGGTTTCTCAACTCCAGTCCTCAGGGCCCACCTGACTGTCATGTTAACAGAATTTCCTTAGCATTCAGCAGGTGATATAATTATTGTCACTGCATCAGGACTTACCACAGGTATTCATTCTGTGGGATATTCTCAAATCCTGACCGGTAGGTGGGCCCTGAGGACTGGAGTTGAGGAACACTGCCTCAGAGGACATCCATATGACCAGGGGGGCAGCATTCAATCTCAAGATATCAGTGTTCATTTTAACCATCTCCCGTCTCGCTAACGCCGGCGTCAATGCTGCGGCTCTGCCAGGTCACTCTAACGCCGATCGGCGTCATCTCGCGAGACGCGAGATTTCCTGTGAACGCGCGCACACAGGAGCGTGCGTTCACAGGAACCGGAGGTAAACGAGCTGATCTACAGCCTGCCAGTGGCGATCGTTCGCTGGCAGGCTGTAGATGCGATTTTTTTAACCCCTAACAGGTATATTAGATGCTGTTTTGATAACAGCGTCTAATATACCTGCTACCTGGTCCTCTGGTGGTCCCTTTTGCTTGGATCGACCAGAGGACACAGGCAGCTCTGTAATAAGTAGCACCAACCACCACTACACCCCCCCCCCCCCCTGTCACTTATTAACCCCTGATCACCCCATATTAGACTCCCTGATCACCCCCCCGTCATTGATCACACCCCTGTAAGGCTCCATTCAGACGTCCGTATGTGTTTTGCGGATCCGATGATACGCAAAACACATACGGACCTCTGAATGGAGCCTTACATAGGGGTGATCAATGACAGGGGGTGATCAGGGAGCCTATATGGGGTGATCACCCCCCTGTAAGGCTCCATTCAGACGTCCGTATGTGTTTTGCGGATCCGATCCATGGATCCGCAAAACACATACGGACCTCTGAATGGAGCCAGCCTTACAGGGGGGGGGGGGTGATCAATGACAGGGGGGTGATCAGGGAGTCTATATGGGCTATATGTCATTGATCACCCCCCCTATAGAGGCTCCATTCAGACGTCCGTATGTTTTGCGGATCCGATCCATGGATCCGCAAAACACATACGGACCTCTGAATGGAGCCTTACAGGGGGGTGATCACCCCATATAGACTCCCTGATCACCTCCCTGTCAGGCTCCATTCAGACATTTTTTTAGGCACAAGTTAGCGGAAATTGATTTTCTTTTTTCTTACAAAGTCTCATATTCCACTAACTTGTGACAAAAAAAAAAAATCTCACATGAACTCACCATACCCCTCACAGAATCCAAATGCGTAATTTTTTTTTAGACATTTATATTACAGACTTCGGCTACTTTCACACTAGCGTTCGGGTGTCCGCTTGTGAGCTCCGTTTGAAGGGGCTCACAAGCGGCCCCAAACGCATCAGTCTAGCACTAATGCATTCTGAGTGGACGCGGATACGCTCAGAATGCATCAGTCTGGCAGCGTTCAGCCTCCGCTCAGCAGGCGGACGGATCCGTCCAGACTTACAATGTAAGTCAATGGGGACGGATCCGTTTGAAGATGACACACTATGGCTCAATCTTCAAACGGATCCGGTCCCCATTGACTTTCAATGTAAAAGTCTGGACGGATCCGTTCAGGCTACTTTCACACTTAGAATTTTTTTTTACAATATAATGCAGACGGATCCGTTCTGAACGGAGCCACCGTCTGCATTATATGAGCGGATCCGTCTCAGACGGATCCGCTCTGAACGCTAGTGTGAAAGTAGCCTTCTTCTCACTCTTTAGGGCCCCTAAAATGCCAGGGCAGTATAAATACCCCACATGTGACCCCATTTTGGAAAGAAGACACCCCAAGGTATTTTGTGAGGGGCATGGCGAGTTCATGTAAAATTTTATTTTTTGTCACAAGTTAGCGGAAAGGGAGACAAAAAAAAAAAAAATCAATTTCCGCTAACTTGTGCAAAAAAAATAAAAAAAATTTGAGGAACTCGCCATGCCCCTCAAGGAATACCTTGGGGTGTCTTCTTTCCAAAATGGGGTCACATGTGGGGTATTTATACTGCCCTGGCATTTTAGGGGCCCTAAAGTGTGAGAAGTAGTCTGGAATCCAAATGCCCTCCTAAAAGATACTAATTGGTATTTGGGCCCCTTTGCGCACCTAGGCACGCTAACTTGTGCAAAAAAAAAAATAATAATTCGAGGAACTCGCCATGCCCATCACAAAATACCTTGGGGTGTCTTCTTTCCAAAATGGGGTCACTTGTGGGGTAGTTATACTGCCCTGGCATTTTAGGGGCCCTAATGCGTGAGAAGTAGTTTGAAATCAAAATGTGTAAAAAAAGCCCTGTGAAATCCTAAAGGTGCTCTTTGGAATGTGGGCCCCTTTGCCCACCTAGGCTGCAAAAAAGTGTCACATGTGGTATCGCCGTACTCAGGAGAAGTTGGGCAATGTGTTTTGGGGTTTCTTTTTACATATACCCATGCTGGGTGAGAGAAATATCTCTCTAAAAAACAACTTTTCCTTTTTTTTTTATACAAAGTTGTCATTTGACTGATATTTCTCTCACCCAGCATGGGCATGTGTAAAAAGACACCCCAAAACACATTGCCCAACTTCTCCTGAGAACGGCGATACCATATGTGTGACACTTTTTTGCAGCCTAGGTGGGCAAAGGGGCCCACATTCCAAAGAGCACCTTTAGGATTTCACAGGGCTTTTTTTTACACATTTTGATTTCAAACTACTTCTCACGCATTAGGGCCCCTAAAATGCCAGGGCAGTATAACTACCCCACAAGTGACCCCATTATGGAAAGAAGACACCCCAAAGGTATTTCGTGATGGGCATAGTGAGTTCATGGAAGTTTTTATTTTTTGTCGCAAGTTAGTGGAATATGAGACTTTGTAAGGGAAAAAATAAAATAAAAAAATTCATCATTTTCCGCTAACTTGTGACAAAAAATAAAAAGTTCTATGAACTCACTATGCCCATCAGCGAATACCTTAGGGTGTCTACTTTCCGAAATGGGGTCATTTGTGGGGTTTTTCTACTGTCTGGGGATTGTAGAACCTCAGGAAACATGACAGGTGCTCAGAAAGTCAGAGCTGCTTCAAAAAGCGGAAATTCACATTTTTGTACCATAGTTTGTAAACGCAATAACTTTTACCCAAACAATTTTTTTATCAAAGACATGTAGAATAAATTTTGAGAAAAATGTATATAGAATTGTAGTTTAAAAAAATAAAATAAAAATGTACAACTGAAAATTTTTTTGCAAAAATTTCGGTAAATTTCGATTAATAAAAAAAAAGTAAAAATGTCAGCAGCAATGAAATACCACCAAATGAAAGCTCTATTAGTGAGAAGAAAAGGAGGCAAAATTCATTTGGGTGGTAAGTTGCATGACCGAGCAATAAACCGTTAAAGTTGTGGAGTGCCGATTTGTAAAAAAGGGCCTGGTCACTAGGGGGTATAAACCTGTGGTCCTTAAGTGGTTAAAATAACTTTTCTAATTAACACCAGGAGTCGAAATTCATAATGGACGTGGTACTTACACATGAATTGATATTCTATCTGCTGCATCTCAGACCTGACAGCACTGGACTCCAACATCTTGCTACAACTCCCAGGATGCCGACAGCTTGCAGCTGAGAGTTGTAGTTTCACAATCAATGTTCCCTCCAAGACGTGCTATGCTTGAGTTCACGTCTCAGAAACTGTCCCTACTCAGAGGGCGTCTGGTCCAGCTGAGACTCTCAGAGCTCCTGAATGATCGGACAGAGCACACCTGAATCACTTCGCCCAATCATAGAAAGAACCATGCAGCCGACAGCTGCACCATCTTCTGTATCCCCTGCCTGCACTCAACTCTAGGATCAGTACTGCTAAACATCAGGGTTCAACTTTCCGTTACAGCCACCACCACACTGGGACCTGAAGAGGCGAATTACCAGCTGGACCTGGACATGCAGCATCCCCACCAGGAATCTCAAATTTAGCTATTTGACTGCCCTTGACCACCAAGGGTTTACATTACCGCCACTGACACCTAGTTTTAGGAATCAATGAGGGTCATAATGCTTGGACCTCTACCACTTAGAAACTAGTAAAATGTTCTACCAGGATGTCATCAATGTCTATGCCGAGATAACCCGAGTGGACATCTTTTAATAGGTAATAGGTTAACAATGGCTGCCGACTGTGGACGTGTGCAGCATCCCAGACATGACAGCTGTCCATGAGGACCTACCAACCAGATTTCAGATGATCAGCTAATTGTAGGACATGAAGCAACCCCATAAAAATGGTCTGCGCACCTGTCTAACTTCGAATCTCCAGTGATTTATTTATTTTTTTTTGGGGGGGCAAATGAAATACGGACCTCACCACTCTATGTGCGACTGGTGCTAGGCTTATAGTGACCAATAACTGCACCAACCAGAAGTGGAACATCATATTGTAGTCAGCGAATATGACGACTGCATCTGGTCGTTATCAGACCTACATACAAATCTTTCGGATCTGTTATTGTCATGATTGCACTAAACTAATGCAGAAACCTACAATCTGAGAACAGCAGGGCTTTGTCTTGTAGTTCGGAAACAAACCCTTGTAAAATTAAAATCTCTCAGACCGACATCCTCATAATTACTGAGACGTCTGTCTGCCTGGAGGCAGCATGGCTCTCAAACCCAGCTCAGGTTAAAGAGTCACTGAATGGCGGCGTGTGCATCCAGCTTACCTGGTCGAAGAGCTGTTTCCCAGTTGTATTCGGCTGGATGGCAAACTCCAACTCTGCGTCCATGGTGGTGACCCGTACATTGATCTTTAAATAGAAAGAAAAGAGATGATACAGGTCAGCCGCGAATAATGAGAGAAATGTATCAGCCAGAGGCAGAGAAAGGGACCAGACACTGATGCCTTCAGGTTCCCCATGAACAAGCTCATGTCGTGTCCACACCAGGACTCTGCCGCTTGCAGACAAGGGAAATGACAGGATGTGATTGATGCGGCATAATCAGTTGTCACATGAAATTGGGATCTGTCACCGAGAACCACACGCTCACAGCATGTGCTCAGTGCTGTGGGGCTGTTCAGCAGCAGCACCGGGTGAAACCAGAATGGGTGTAGCTTTGAGGTCCATATGCCACTCAGGAACAGCTACAAGCTGCAAATATCTGCCTGACTACAGGAGGAGTGCACAGAACACGGGTATAGGTAGACGGACTTCACAAATCCCAAAAGTTTAGTTCATCCCCGCACCAGACCTAAAGCTAATAAAGGAGACTGCGGCACTAACATACTGTTTACCTGCTACATACCTAGTGCTTATGAAAAACTCTTCCTGGGAAAGCTAAATGACAACCAATATGACCACCGTAAGAGCCCCTACAGGGGTGGTCATCCAGTTTCTGTTAAAGGGAGTTGCATCATGACTAATGTAAAAGACGAAAATCAGACATAGTACAGTCCTGATCAAAAGTTTAAGACCACTTGAGAAATGGAAAAAATCATATTTAGCATGGCTGGATCCTAACAAGTAGAGCTTCAACATGCAACAAGAATAAATGGGAGTGAGACAAAACATTTTTTGAGCATTCAATTTAATGAAAACGAATAAACTGAAACAGGATGTTTCAGCTGATCAAAAGTTTAGAACCACACCTCCAAAAAAAAAAAAAAAAAAGCTTTTTTTCTTTTCCCCCCAATCAGTTTTATGCAGAAGAGATATAAGAGGCAATTTATTACTTGACCACTTTTCTGGTGTAGAAGAGTCACATGTTTTGGCACAATCTGGTTTTGTACAAAAATGTATGGCTTGTTACAGTTTTAGGCTTCATTCACACATCCGCAATTCCATTCCGCATTTTGCAGAACGGAATGGCGGACCCATACATTTCTATGGGGCCGCACGATGTGCGGCCCTGATCCGGAACTGGGACGCGCACTTCCAGCTCTGCAATTTCGATCCTGAAAAAAAATAGAACATGTTCTATTCTTGTCTGCAATAGCGGACAAGAATAGGCATATTCTCTTATTGCTGGCAATGTGCGGTCCGCAAAATGCGGATCCGCAAAACACACACGGATGAGTGGGGCCTTTAGTGGCCCATCAAATTTACTATAATTTATGGCAGTGTACAAATTATGGCACAAATGCTAAATTTGCTTTTCTGGCACACAGACTAACAAAAGATGCACCAAGTTTTTTTTGTGGTCTGTAGCTGTATCTTACTCTTATCCTTCACAGGATAGGGGATAACTATTAGATTGGTGGGGGTCCTAATGCCGGGACCTCCACTGATCATGAGAACGGGGACCCCGTACCCCCTTTAGCATGATTGCTAACAGGCTTTAAAATAAATATCAGAAAAAGGAGGGGGGGGGGGGGGAAGAGGTTCAAAAATAAAAATAAATCGCATATTAAAATCGCTCATTTCCTCATTAAAAAAAAAAAAAATAAACATAGGTATTGCCAAATCCCCAAATACCTAAACTATTAAAATATATAAATAGCTATCCGGCAAGGTGAAGAGAAAAAATTAAAAATTTAAAAACTGCTGATTAATTTTGTTGCTTCACCTCCCCACCAAAAAAATGGAGTTAAAAGTGATCAAAAAGTCACCCCCCTCCCCCAAAATGGCATCAATAAAAACTACAAAATCACCCAGCAAAAGATGAGGACTCTCACAGCATCATAAAATGCAAATATTAAAAAAAGTCACAACATGACGATGTTTATTTTAAGTACTGTAACTAAAGAAAAACTAAATAAGGCTACTTTCACACTTGCGTTCAGAGCGGATCCGTCTGGTGTCTGCACAGACGGATCCGCTCATATAATGCAGACGATAGGATCCGTTCAGAACGGATCAGTCTGCATTATATTTTAGAAAAAATTCTAAGTGTGAAAGTTGCTCAGACGGATCCGTCCAGACTCTACATTGAAAGTCAATGGGGGACGGATCCATTTGAAATTGCACCATATTGTGTCAACTTCAAACGGATCCGTCCCCATTGACTTACATTGTAAGTCTGGACGGATCCGTTGGCCTCCGCACAGCCAGGCGGACACCCGAACGCTGCAAGCAGCGTTCGGGTGTCCGCCTGCTGAGCGGAGGACAAACTGTGCCAGACTGTGCCATTCTGAGTGGAAGCGGGTCCGCTTCCACTCAGAATGCATTGGGGCTGGATGGAAGCGTTCGGGCCGCTTGTGAGAGCCTTCAAACGGAACTCACAAGCGGAGCCCCGAACGCTAGTGTGAAAGTAGCCTAAAAGGTTGGTTTTACTGTATTACACTGCTTTCACACCTGAGCGTTTTACGCGCGTTTTTGTCGCGCGTTTTTTGTAATAGTAAACGCGTGTTTTTATGCGCGTTTGTGTGATTGACTGCAGTGTCCTATGGCCACAAACGCGCGTCAAAACGCCCCAAAGAAGCTCAAGTACTTGATTATGCATCGGGCGTTTTACAGCGCGATCGTACGCGCTGTAAAACGCCCAGGTGAGAACCATTCCCATAGGGAAGCATTGGTTTTCATGTGTTGAGCGTTTTACAGCGCGTTTGAACATGCTGTAAAACGCTCAGGTGTGAACTTAGGGTAAGGGTACTTTCACACTTGCGTTGTTGGATTCCAGCAGGCAGTTCCGTCGCCGGCAATCTGTATGCAAACGGATACCATTTGTAGACGGATGCAGATCCATCTCACAAATGCAATGCAATACCGGATCCGTCTCTCCAGTTATCATCCAGAAAAAAGGATCCAGTAGTTATCTTTTTCACATTTCTTAAAGGCCTGCGCAGACCGCAAAACCGGATCCGATTTTCCAGAACACTTAAGGACGGCTCCGGCATTAATGCATTTCAATAGAAAATCATGCCGGCAAATGTTCCGGAATTTTGGACAGAGAAAATGCTGTATTTTCTCCATCCAAAAACCGTACAGTGACTGAACTGAAGACATCCTGATGCATACTGAACGGATTGCTCTCCGTTCAGAATGCATAAGGATAAAGCTCACACGAACGTTGTTTATTTCTGTGTACATTACGGGGTTTTTTTTGCGGATAGGGTGCAGACCCATTCATTTCAATGGGTCCGCAAAAAGTGCGGACAGCACACCGTGTGCTATCCGCATCCATATGTACGTTGCGTAGCCCTGCAAAAAATAAAAATATATATAGTCCTATTCTTGTCCGTTTCAGGCATTGTTACAATGGATCTGCAGCAAAAAAAAAAATAAAAAAAAAGGATGGCATACGGCTCTTTTTTTTAAAATTTATTTTATTTTTTGCAGATCCGCAATTTGTGAATTTGTGGACCGCAAAACACATATGGTCGTATGCATGTAGCCTAAAAACTGATTATTTTTATACTTTTTATTTTTCCGGTATTGAGACCCTAGGTAGGTGTGAAAGTACCCTAAGGAATGCTTTTTTTTCCCCCCAATTCCATCTCATTGTCCTACAAAAAAAAAAAAAAAAAATCCTCATGAGACTATGGAAATGGGGGAACAAAAAAAAGTTACTGGTAAGCCTGGAAGTAAAAAATTAAAATGCAAAATGGAAAACTGCTGCGTCAAAAAGGGGTTAAAGGAGCCTTAAAAAAAAAATTTTCATTTTTTTTGGTCCAGAACGTTCTCAGCGCTGACAGGAACCGTGCTACTGACACAAAGCAAAGGGATTTGAGCGAGTGACAGAAATAGCCTCGGCACCGCAGGCTTATCCACTTGGTGATTTTACAAGGTGTTAGTCATTTGTTTAGTGAGAATGATTATTTATAGGCAGCAAGTCCAGGAAGGACGTTACTTTTCAACCAATGGATAAACATGGACCTGCTCAAAGCTCCCTCCCATTCACTGCTGCCTGTCCGTCACATTACCAAGACCTGGGTATATGCCCCGATAGGGAAGTCCAGGACTTGAGACCCCGCTCTACAAACAGGGAGAGATACTCTATACAAGCAGCTCCCTCTCTGGAGGACTCGAGCTCATATGGTATCAGAAGATAAGAGTCATAATTTGCTCTTTTTTTTTGCCAATAAAGTGGCTCGCTAGACCTGCCCCAAGGTATACGTCTGTGATGTCCTTAATATAAGGATATACTGGCTAAAGTCTGTGAGGGTTTAGTCAGATTTGGTTGATTGCATCCATCACAGCAGTGCACCACCTATTCTTGTAAAGGTTTATTTCATATAGTCAATTACATCCACACATTTTTCTATCTGGTGTAGGATGTTCTTGTGGGACTTGTGCAGGATTTGCTCCCCCAGGTATAGATGCACAACTCCATATGGGGTTGAGCATTTCTCGCCTCTTAAGACCATGTAATTTTGTCATGTATTTTATTTCTTCCCAGAAAATCCCTTTAACATACAGCATTACCCAGAAACCCAGATACAGCATTAAGGCTCATGCACACGACCGTATGCCCTCCGAGACATACGGTCCGTGAGCGGGCCATATGTCCCGAAGCGGCATACATCGTGCGCACGGGAGCGCACCGCATCATAGGTTACTCATATGATATCAGGAGTGCGGAAAAATAGCCCCGCAGGCGGCCCAATGCGAGTATCATAGTAACCTATGATGCTGTGCGCTCCAGTGCGCACAATGTATGCCGCTCTGGGACATATGGCCCGCTCACGGACCGTATGTCTCAGAGGGCATACGGTAGTGGGCATGAGCCCTTACCCAGAGTGTTTCAGGTAACCAAATGTAGTGAACTAATTGCCTGCAGTAGCTGGCAGGATTGTGCCATAAATAATGGATGTGGGCTTCCGGCCAGAGGAATGACTTCACTGTCCACTTACAGAAGACAGGTCCCCTCTCCTGACATGTCCGTTTTAGTAACTACTTGCATCCCCAAGTAATGACCATCCTTGAACATCTATTCTTATGACTAGGTTGTGCCATTCCTTTATTATTCCTGCTAGAAGTTATGAATGAATTGACAGCAGTCTGCAATGAAGGTCCAGATGGGTATTACCAATTGATGTGCGAAGTTCATATTATTCACTATGCACAGGATAGCGGATAACTAGCTGATTGCTGGGAGCCCCAGCATTTGGACCCCCACTGATCCTGAGAATAGGGGTCCCATTCCCCTGTTGTGATTGAGTGACAGGTCGAGCTTGCACACTGCTGCTCCATTCATTCTCTATGGGAGAACCGGAAATAGCTGAGCACTGTATTCCATCTCCAGCGCTGACAGAGAATAAATGGAGCAGCAGTGTGCATGCATGACCTGCCACTCCACCAGAACGGGGGAACGGGAACCAGCATCGGTATGGGTTCCAGCATTGGGACCCTCAGCCATTAGCTAGTTATCTATATATAAAGTGCTTGGTTGGAAATATACTCTATATAAAGTGCTTGTGCCTGAGAGTGTATTTCCTAAGAGAATAAAACATCCTGAAAACGCTGAATAAAGTCAATACAACTGATTGATGCATATGAAACACCACGGATGTGCACAGATTGACTGAAAAAACCTGCCAGTCAAAAGGACCCACAGCAAGTGTTAAATCCAAACAAAGTTTGGTAAATGTGGTGCGGTAAGGATAACCCACAAGCCGAGGCGTCCCACGGCTGTGCGAGACCAACACCACTTTTTACCTGTCCCAAGGTCTTCAGATGGAAATCTGCTGCCAAAACTAAGACCCATCCTGACATGTCAGTTTGAGATTCCCTGGATGAATCAGAACTTTGTGCTATTTTTATATACAGTCAGGTCCATAAATATTGGGACAGACAATTCTAACATTTTTGGCTTTATACACCATCACAATGGATTTGAAATGAAACAAGATGTGCTGTAACTGCAGACTGTCAGCTTTAATTTTAGGGTATTTACACCCAAATCAGGTGAATGGTGCAGGAATTACAACAGTTTGCATATGTGCCTCCCACTTGTTGAGGGACCAAAAGTAATGGGACAATTGGCTTCTCTGCTGTTCCATGGCCAGGTGTGTGTTATTCCCTCATTATCCCAATTACAATGAGCAGATACAAGGTCCAGAGTTCATTTCAAGTCTGTTATTTGCATTTGGAATCTGTTGCTGTCAACTCTCAAGATGAGATCCAAAGAGCTGTCACTATCAGTGAAGCAAGCCATCATTAGGCTGAAAAAACACAACAAACCCATCAGAGAGATAGCAAAATCATTAGGCCGGGCCAAAATAACTGTTTGGAACATTCTTAAAAAGAAGGAACGCACCGGTGAGCTCAGCAACACCAAAAGACCCGGAAGACCACGGAAAACAACTGTGGTGGATGACCGAAGAATTCTTTCCCCGGTGAAGAAAACACCCTTCACAACAGTTGGCCAGATCAAGAACACTCTCCAGGAGGTTGGTGTATGTGTGTCAAAGTCAACAATCAAGAGAAGACTTCACCAGAGTGAATACAGAGGGTTCACCACAAGATGTAAACCATTGGTGAGCCTCAAAAACAGGAAGGCCAGATTAGAGTTTCCCAAACGACATCTAAAAAAGCCTTCACAGTTCTGGAACAACATCCTATGGACAGATGAGACCAAGATCAACTTGTACCAGAGTGATGGGAAGAGAAGAGTATGGAGAAGGAAAGGAACTGCTCATGATCCTAAGCATACCACCTCATCAGTGAAGCATGGTGGTGGTAGTGTCATGGCGCGGGCATGTATGGCTGTCAATGGAACTGGTTCTCTTGTATTTATTGATGATGTGACTGCTGACAAAAGCAGCAGGATGAATTCTGAAGTGTTTCGGGTAGGGCTGCAGCTAACGATTATTTGAATAATCGATTAGTTGCCGATTAATTTCTTCGATTAATCGATTAATCGGGAAAAACGACAAAATTACAAAACAGAGGTTTATATGATCTTACTTGAAAAATTATGTTCAAAGGCCATATTAAAACAAATTGTGGACGACACTATTACGGGGGATCTGTGGGCGGCGCAGTTATGGAGAGGGGGATCTGTGGGCGGCGCAGTTATGGAGAGGGGGATCTGTGGGCGGCGCAGTTATGGAGAGGGGGATCTGTGGGCGGCGCAGTTATGGAGAGGGGGATCTGTGGGCGGCGCAGTTATGGAGAGGGGGATCTGTGGGCGGCGCAGTTATGGAGAGGGGGATCTGTGGGCGGCGCAGTTATGGAGAGGGGGATCTGTGGGCGGCGCAGTTATGGAGAGGGGGATCTGTGGGCGGCGCAGTTATGGAGAGGGGGATCTGTGGGCGGCGCAGTTATGGAGAGGGGGATCTGTGGGCGGCGCAGTTATGGAGAGGGGGATCTGTGGGCGGCGCAGTTATGGAGAGGGGGATCTGTGGGCGGCGCTGTTATGGAGAGGGGGATCTGTGGGTGGCGCTGTTATGGAGAGGGGGATATGTGCACTGTTATGGGCATAACAGTGCACAGATCCCTTTCCCCATAACAGTGCACAGATCCCTTTCCCCATAACAGTGCACAGATCCCTTTCCCCATAACAGTGCACAGATCCCTTTCCCCATAACAGTGCACAGATCCCTTTCCCCATAACAGTGCACAGATCCCTTTCCCCATAACAGTTCACAGATCCCCCTCCCCATAGCAGTGCTATACACAGACCCCCCTTCCCATAGCAGTGTCATACACAGACCCCCCCTCCTCCCCATAGCAGTGCCATACACAGACCCCCCTCCCCATAGCAGTGCCATAGACAGATCCTCCCCCCTCCCCATAGCAGTGATATACACAGACCCCCCTCCCCATAGCAGTGCCATAGACAGATCCTCCCCCCTCCCCATAACAGCCCCGGCCCCGATGCTTATAAGTCGGACTAATCACTGCATCTTTATTTTACCTTTTTACAATGACGCTCCTGTAACAGCCAGGCAAAGGACGGCGGCGCAACGTCACTCACTCACGTGACGCACCTGCTCCGCCCACCTCATGAATGAAGGAGGCGGAGCAGGCGTGTCACGTGAGTGAGTGACGTTACGCCGCCGTCCGCTCTGCCTGGCTGTTAAAGGAGCGTCATTGTAAAAAGGTAAAATAAAGATGCAGCGACCGCCCGCCCGCCCGCCCGCCCGCATAGCAACGAATCGGCGATTATTCGATAACTGGATTCGTCGACAACGAATCCCGTTATCGAATATAATCGATTACATTGATTAATCGTTGCAGCCCTAGTTTCGGGCAATATTAGCTGCTCATATTCAGCCAAATGCTTCAGAACTCATTGGACGGCGCTTCACAGTGCAGATGGACAATGACCCAAAGCATACTGCAAATGCAACCAAAGAGTTTTTTTAAGGGAAAGAAGTGGAATGTTATGCAATGGCCAAGTCCATCACCGGACCTGAATCTGATTGAGCTGCATTTCACTTGCTGAAGACAAAACTGAAGGGAAAATGCCCCAAGAACAAGCAGGAACTGAAGACAGTTGCAGTAGAGGCCTGGCAGAGCATCACCAGGGATGAAACCCAGCGTCTGGTGATGTCTATGCGTTCCAGACTTCAGGCTGTAATTGACTGCAAAGGATTTGCAACCAGGTATTAAAAAGTAAAGTTTGATTTATGATTATTCTGTCCCATTACTTTTGGTCCCTTAAGTGGGAGGCACATATGCAAACTGTTGTAATTCCTACACCGTTCACCTGATTTAGATGTAAATACCCTCAAATTAAAGCTGACAGTCTGCAGGTAAAGCACATCTTGTTAGTTTCATTTCAAATCCATTGTGATGGTGTATAGAGCCAAAAATGTGTTGATGTCCCAATATTTATGGACCTGACTACCATTGGATGGTTATTTCATTGGATTTACTTCCTCCATATTCGATTGAGGATATCAGGATCATCATGATCACGTGGCCAGCCAGCACTTCCTGCAGACACATCACGTAAGACAACAGCATTCCCTACCTTCGTTTGGTGTGGCTTTCGTTTGGGCCCATAACAGCAGGACGCATTACTTTCTTACTGTGAGGACGGTATTTCCATCTGAAGACCTCGTGACAGGTAACAAACGGTGTTGGTCTCGCACAGCCGTGGGACGCCTCGGCGTGTGGGTTATCATTACCACACCACATTTACCGAACTTTGTTTGGATTTAACACTTGCTGTGGGTCCTTTTGACTGGCAGTTTTTTTCAGTCAGTCAATCTGTGCACATCTTTGGTGTTTCATATGCATCAGCCCGTTTGAAGTTGTATTGACTTTATTCATCGTTTTCAGGGCGTAAAACACTCACCGGCCGTGAGGGTTCTGCATTTTGCGACCACACATGGCCGGCGCTATATAGAAAACACCTATTGTCCACGATTGCGGACAAGCTCCATCTTTTTTGCAGGGCAGCAGAACTAAGGATGTGGACAAAACAGTGTGCTGTCCCCATCTTTTGCGGCCCCATTGAAATTAATAGGTCTACACCCGTTCTGCAAAATTGCAAAACAGATGCAGACCCAGAATTATGGTCGTGTGAATGCACCCTAAAGCTGTATCATCATGGCTGACTATAGAGTACTGCCCCCGTCTGCACTACATTATCTCACAGCTTTGTATGTGAATTTAACTCTTCCTTCACAATTGTTTAGCTTTTTAAAATGATTGTACAAATGAAAAAGGCAAGATTTTCAATCTTTACAAGCATTTTTTAATATCTTTTTTATAGCTTCTATTAAATCCTATAAAGGAGCATATGGAAAACGCAGCAGAAGAGTTGAGATCTTGCACTAATCAGGAGATGACGGGGCTCTAGTTGCAGTTTATCTTGAGAAAGGGCCGAGTTTGTTGCTCTCGCTCCATTGAAATCAACACGAGTACGCACCTCCCTGTGCCTTCACATAATGGACAACATGTTACACTCCACATGAGCTGTCATCTGGAATGAATTTTATTTTGGGCAGTTTTCCTGGAGGTTCTTCCACCCTTACGTGCCAGTTAAGAGTTACAAATCCCCTGCACAGGCATCAGGATACAAATTTATAACATGCTGCTGTATCTGCAGCCACCACTATTGATCTTATTGAGCACCCGTCAGCAGGATCAACCCTATTAAAGAATGCATACTCTGTGGTTGCCTTGCAAAAATGCGGTTGTGGTGTTCCCAAGAGGAAAAAAATAAATAAAAAATGTATTCTTTATGCATAGGTGCTGTACACTTCCTTTAGATTTCCCCGCTGAACATGAAGGGGATGTTCTGTGCATTTTTAGTGGGGAGGTCGGGGGACAGATTTGGTGTATGGTCAGCGACACAATGTTTTGCAGAATTGGGCTCTGCTTGCACTGTCAGTCTTCAGTCGGGGGTCCCATTGGTTGGACTGGTAGATCAGCACAGCATGTAGCACTATTTTGTGCATCAAAACAATGAATACTATGGGGGTACAAATTAACAGCTGCAGGTGGTGTGGCATCTAATGGATCCAGCACTGTGGAACACTGTCAATACAGCCTTGCCTCTACCTTTGTATGTAGACATGCAAGTCTAGCGTTAAGACTTCAGTAGCCTGCCCGAGATGTCTGGATCCGGCATTACCGGCTGCTACCCGACACCTGCCAACCCGATTCGCCATCATGAGGACTGGCAGAGATCCGTCCACAACCCGGCAAACATGGCGAAAATCGGCCGGCTGATTTTCAGCACGTTTGCCGGGTTGCGGACAGATCCCCGCCGCTGCCCTGAATAGTGAATGGGGCCGGATGGAGACACGGTAGCTTTCCGATAATGCAGAGAGATCCAGCAGGATGATCCCTGACTGATCTCAAAATGGCAGTGTGGAACTAGCCTAAGGAGTTTATGACCTGTGAGTTGACAAAGTGATATTTTAAGGGCACTTTCACACCTGCGTTATTGTCTTCAGGCATGGAGTTCCGTCGTCGGGGCTCTATGCCGGAAGAATACTGATCAGGATTATCCTAATGCATTCTGAATGGACAGTCCGTCCTTCAGGATGCATCAGGATGTCTTCCGTTCCGGAACGGAACGTTTTTTGGCCGCAGCAAATAGAGCAGCATGCTGCGCTTTTTGCTCCGGCCAAAAATCCGGAACACTTGCCGCAAGGCCGGATCCGGAATGAATGCCCATTGAAAGGCATTGATCTGGATCCGGCCTTAAGCTAAACGTCGTTTCGGCGCATTGCCGGATGCGACGTTTAGCTTTTTCTCAATGGTTACCATGGCTGCCGGGACGCTAAAGTCCTGGCAGCCATGGTAAAGTGTAGCGGGGAGCAGCATACTTACCGTCCGTGCGGCTCCCGGGGCGCTCCAGAGTGACGTCAGGGCGCCCCAAGCGCATGGATGACGTGATCGCATGGATCACATGATCCATGCGCATGGGGCGCTCTGACGTCATTCTGGAGCGCCCCGGGAGCCGCGCGGACTGTAAGTATACCGCTCCCCCGCTCCCACTATGGCAACCAGGACTTTAATAGCGTCCTGGGTGCCATAGTAACACTGAAAGCATTTTGAAGACGGATCCGTCTTCAAATGCTTTCAGTACACTTGCGTTTTTCCGGATCCGGCGTGTAATTCCGGCAAGTGGAGTACACGCCGGATCCGGACAACGCAAGTGTGAAAGAGGCCTAAAGGAAATAAGAATCTCAATGTAATATTAAACACATTTCTAAAGTGTACCTTTCAATTCAGGGGATGTGCGTACATGAAGAATCACAGTATACGGCCATTATAGGACTTGTATCCTGTAGTTATCATTAGTTTTCCCCTATGCAGGTTCTATATCTTCTAAGGGCTCATGCCCACAAAAGTGGGAGAACAAACAGTGGTCCACAGTGCACGGGCACTGGCCGTGTGCACTGTTTGCGGATGCGAACCCATTGACTTTAATAGTTCTGCGATCCACAAGACATGGACCCGAAAACCCACGGATGTGCTTCGTACTGTTTCCATGGGCCTTCGATCCGTGCCTCCGCTGCGCAAAAGAGAACATGTCCTATCTTCGGCCGTCACGGACCCATTCAAGTCAATGGGTCCACATCGACACCACGTGCCAGTATATTGCGGACCAGCCATTTGCAGTCCGCAATATGGGCACAGAGCCCTTATGTTCGTGGGCATGAGACCTAATGCTCAGTTTTTCCTGAGCCAGTGGGTGGAGATCAGCTGCTATGAGGACAAAACGCAGAAAATAAAAAATAAGAGATCCTGCTCCCCTACCCCTTTGTAGAAACCCTCTGAAGCAGCACAGAGGATATCTATCTGTACTGAGCAGTGTAGCTGTGAATCCAGCTCTGGGGTGAGAGACAACTTACTAAAGCTAGCAGGGCCTCTGTCTTCCTCCAGCAGCTCACATCCCTATGGACTTCTACCGTCAGTTTGTTAACTCAGCTGATAACCTCTCATCGATCAGTGAATGATCAGAGAGGAGGAAGCGGCGCATTTGTTTTTTAATACAGGTATATTACACAGTATTGTATATTCACTTGTATTATTAACATGCAAAGTACAACAATCATTTTATAGAAAGTTAAGCCTCTTGTTGCGAAATGTTCAGCGATGCTGGAGCCTCATTCCTTTTTCCATCTGAATAAGGAATAATCTGCAGGGGGTGAGCAGACATGTGGCTCAGGCACTAAACTGAGTCAATAATGGACATTCCTTGGTATTAAGTTAACTATAAACCGCAGGATGGCACTGGATCAGTGCACAATTTGTACTGTGGCCACTAGAGATGAGCGAATTTCACGTTTTGAATTTTGTTCACACTTCGTTTGTTGGTAAAAGGTGAATTGCATTTATGGATTCTGTCACCACGGACCATAACTCAATTCTATGACAGAATACCTTTAGAGGCATTCCGTTATTCATTTCGTCGTAATAGAAGTTTATGGGCTGCAAAACGGATCCGCCCCGTTTCCGTTATGCAGGGGAGTCATAGAATTGCGTTATGGTCCGTGGTAATTGAATCCATAACGCAATTCACCTTTTACCAACAAATGAAGTGTGAATGAATTTCATAAGCGGAAATTCGCTCATCTCTAGCAGCCACCATAGCAGCAGATACTGTCGATTCTTGTAATAGGGATGACACTGCTGCTTGTATAAATGCTCTAAACACAGCATTTACAATCTGCAGTAATAAGTACTTATCCACAAGAGTCTGCATGAAGCACAGTCCATGGAATACTCATGTGAGTGGGGAATTTGTATCCCAAGAGTCTATTCACATATTGTGAAAATTGCCGATCTGACCACGATTTATGAACAGACCCTGTTATTACACTGCATTCATGGATATCTTTCTAGTACTATGATTAAAGGAGTATTCTGACTATTGACTGTTACGTAGATGATTTGCATCCGCTGTGTCACTGAACAGATTTGACTTTGGGCTACTCCTAAGGGCATTATCTAAGTAACCCCCCCTTGGTCTTCACCCTTTAACCCCTATACAGGGATCTGGACTTCGTTCATAGTCAGGGACAGGCCAAGGTAAGGCACAGTTTGTGTGATCCCAAAAACAGCCGAGCTCAGGGTGGGCAGTGAAGGGTCAAATCCGGGACACAAACAGAAGTCGATACACGGGCAGATAGAAACAGCACACCTTTTGAAGGAACCTAGCAAACTAAAACCTTTTTTTCTCAGGCACCTTCCTATGGAGAAAGACAGTGGTCAAGAAAGGGGGAGAAGAATCAGCAAGCTGCCTGCTCGAAATCCGATATAAAAAAGAATAAAAGAAACTGCGTAAAAATAAAAAATAATAACACCACACTAAAAGGGCCTGTCCCATCCCCATCTACTGATCATGGGGGTCCAACCAATGGGGCCCTAGCCAATTACTAGAAAGTGAGGCCCGTGTTCCCTCATTTAAATGGATGAGTGGTCATATATGCGCGCTTGTTGCTCCAGTCACCTCTATAGGGTTGCTGGAGATAACACTTCTACTGGATTATCTCCAATAGCCCCATAGAGCTAAATGGAGCAGAAGACGCTCCGTGTCTACCGCTCCATTCAAACTGGGGAACATGGGCCGTCAGGACTAGCAGGGACCCTAGCGCTTGCACCCCAACAATCAGACCCTTATCCTTTATCCTGTGAATGGGGGATAAGTGCTAGTAGTAGGAATTATCACTTCAAAGGGGGTTTGCTTCTTCCAGAAACAGCACCACTGAACCATAGGTGAGGTGCAATCCCAGACACGTGTATAATAATGTGCTGTTTTTGAAAGAAAGCAGCCATGTTTTTAGAATCTCACACAGCCCCTTTAAGAGAACAATTCTAATAACCCTATCCCTATGTATGACGTCACCAGGTCCACAAGTGCCCGGCCATTAGGTTACATATTTTACAGAGTTGTATGTCTGTGCACTGAATAGATATTGCACTTGCGAAAGTGATGAGCTCATGGTGGAGTCTTGTGTTTACTGCTGCAAGTCCCTGCCGGACACACGGTCTGCAGAATGCCGGGAATGCAGGCACCAATCCCGGCACGTCCACGACCATACATAAAAAATAAAATACCCAAGTACATACAGATTCAGGCTATGCATGACAGAGGCAAGAGAAGAGACTCATCCTCATCTTCACTCAGTTTACAAGCATCATCCACAGCATTCCCCCCCGGCAGATTACACCGACTGTTCTACCTGCTAAGCATATGTGCACTTGATGGAGTTTCCATACAATCGTACTCTGCACCATATCCATACAAAACTCCTACTCCTATTGTAGCATGTGGCAGAGTATGAATAACAGCTAAACATCACTGTGCTTTCACATTGAAAGGGGTATTCCTGTTACATTAGATTGGTGAGGGTCTTACGGCTGGGACCCCCGTCGTTCATGCAAACTGGGATCCTGTACCCCCTGCAGCGCCCTGACATGAACGAAGCATGAGTGCGGCTGCTCCATTAATTTCTATGGGAATTCCGGAGACAGACAAGTACTGGTTACGACCGCCCTTCAAGTCCAGCAACGGAGGCCATGCTGGCACATTGTAGGCAAAAAGTGCCATCCTATGCGCACTCCCATGGTACCGGCCACCAGTGAGGTCGGCGCTTTTTCCTATAATATGCAAGCACAACCAACTTTGCTGGATTACAGGGTGGTCATAACCATGCTAACAAGCAGTGTATCATGTGATGGAAAAATGAATCCAGCCAGCAAAGGAAGCAATATGGATAATACCAATACATTAGTAAGTGCCTTGTATTCACTTTCCCTACCTGATAAATGCCATTTGCTGTATTCAAACCCCTTTAAGCTGCTCCTCTGACTATCAGACACTGGTAAATGGTTAATTTTGGAAGGAAAAATAAATAAAAACCTCGCTCAGCTAAACGCCCCTAATTACATGTTCTCAGGCTGCTCCTGCCTGCATTACTTGTGTTTTTCCATCCCAGCAGAACAAAAATAGAGGTGACAACAGTGAATGCAGAGTCATTGTCTCATCACCCGTGCCAGGCTATGCTCGTCAGCCTCCTCACCAAACAGATAACTAGCAGCCAGCACCTACACAGAGGGACAGTCCATGCCCCTCTGTTTTAAGGGTATATTCAGACGTGGCAGATTTGTGTCATTGTCCAAATCATCTGCATGGGACTTGCCGAAAACCACATTCTTGTTGCCAAAACAACTTAATACAGATGTTTGTAATGAACATTCACAGACATTTCTGCCACAAATCTGCTGCATGTGAACACAGCATAAAGGGTAGAGAAGAGGCCGCTATCCAGATCTGAGCTTTCTGTCTGTGGTCCAGAACAAGAGCATGGCTTGCACATATGTAGAGATTCGTCCTAGCATCTTATCCCTAAACTTAGAAATTTTTTTTATGATTACCTGTCCTCAGGATAGGTTATCCGTATCTGATCAGTGGGGATCTGACAACCAGGACCGCCGCCGATCAGCTGTTTGGGAGAAGGCTCCGGCGCTCCTGTGAGCTCACCAAGCACAGCGCTGCACATTGTATAGCTGTTGTGCTTGATATCACAGCTCAGCCCCGTTCACTTGAATGGGGCAGAGCTGCTCCTAGGCCACGTGACCAATGAACGTGACGCCACTAGCCTGGGAAAAGCAAAGAGTCAATGCCTTTTCTAATAGCAGATTGGCAGTGGTCCCGGGTGATGGACCCCCACCGATAAGATACTGATGACCTATCCAGAGGAAAGGTCATCAGTGTCAAAATCTTGGCAAACCCCTTTAAGGAGCTACAATATATGAAGTAAGAAATAGTCACCGACAACCTTTCCACTCCAAATAGTAGTGTGAGATTGGGGAGTTGTCAGCGCCACTTTTAGGCCAAGATCTCACCTCACAATATTAGTTTATTGACATTCTGAGCCCCGATAAATATCTGATACATATGCAAATTAGTTATAAAGAGCCCAAGGGCCAGTCCCCATCACATTGGGACCAAAACAGGCAGAGATGAGCCACTGAGGGGAGGAATGAGGCTCGATTCAGTTGGAAGGACCTGGGCACAGTTAGCAATGGGGACAACCCCTAGGGATCTTTTCAACTAACTTGCATAAGAGTCAAAAGATGTTTTTTGGGGGCTCAAAATATCAGCAAACGGACATAAAGGTATGTTTGGGATACTATGTATGTCCACTACAGGGCACCAAGAACAGCATCATTCGTGCTGACAGACTCCCTTTAAACACATAAAAATATACTTATTTGTCGAACCCAGTAAGCATCGAAACCGTGGAGGTAAACTGGCGAGGGAGAGTATAAATTCTGTTTTCTTTTTTCACTTTTTTTTTGTATTTCACAACAAAAATGTGCCCCTTTGAAGGTGTATTCCAGCATTTAGTTGCTGGCGGTCAATTCTCAGGACAGACCAACAATATCTGATTGCATAGTGGAGAGAGCTGGTAACCACAGTGCTGCTCCCATTCCAGTCAACATACAATGGACGGAGCAGTGTAATTACAGAGCTACTGCAGAACAACTGGTCACGTCGGATGTTACACCCCCACTGGTCATATACTGATGGTCTATCCTCAATATAGGTCATTAATAACTAAGTCTTGGAATACCCCTTTAAGGGCAAAATAAATTTGATTGATAAGGGGTTAAAGGTAATCTCTTGCAACAAAGAAAAAAATAAAAATAAAAACACAACTTGGCCAAAGTGTACAACCACTTTACAAACTTTCTAAAGCCATTGGTGACATCAGACGCATAAGAATTCAATCTCCCTTATTTTGTATGTACGTGGGTTGTCACACGGCATCTATGTTTGGCTGTTGCCTAGCGATAGAAGTTATAGCCAGTGAGTGACAGTCAGAGGTCCGTGTTCTTGTGAAGACTTGTATTGTAACAACTCCGTATGCAAGAGCAACGTTAATATGCATTTATAAACCACTACAAGCTATTTCACCGCCAGGATTTCCACAGTAAGATCACGGACAGACAGAGGTTATGGACTCACCGGCTTCGGCATCTTGTCTGCGCGCTCTAACAGACTGCAAAATGATTGTCCTTTCCTGTGGAAAAGAATATTTGAATTAATAAACCACAAATAGCAAGCAGCAGGTGTTCAAGTCATACGTGCGACCGTCCCATGAATTGAAAATCTACCAAATATGAAAAGGGCATCTGTCAGCAGTTTTGTACCTATGACACTGGCTGACCTGTTACATGTGCGCTTGGCAGATGAAGACATCTGTGTTCGTCCCATGTTAATTGCTGAGAAATATGGTGTTGTATTACATGCAAATGAGCCTCTAGGAGCAACGGGGGAGTTACCATTACACCTAGAGGCTCGGCTCTCCACAACTGCTGCGCCCTCTACACTGCCTGGTCCTCTCAAAGTGCAGAGGGCAAGGCAGTTGCACAGAGAGAAGTGCCTCTAGGTGCAATACCCCTTATTGCGATTATACCTAGGGAGGGGGGGGGGGGGGGGGGCGGCATTGGAACTACTGGGCGAACTATAGGCAGGCAGCATTACTACTCCAGGGGTTTTCATACCATGGTGGCTTTATTGCTACGGGGGGAATTGGTGGATATCATTACTACTAAGGGGGCACTTTGGTGAGCATTAGTACTACTGGGGACACTATAAGGGGGCATATTTACTACTTGATGGGACTTTTGGGGGCACTATTGCTGTGGGCACCCTGGTACGCATCACCACAGCACAATTATTTTTGGGGAACATTGTTTCAGCACTTCTTGCCGCACACAATTATTTTGGACAGCATTGTAGCATTGTGTGGCAATAATGATTCAAGGCGACACCATCTGTGAGGAACTAGCATTTTCAGGGGGGGCATTTTTTTTTTTTTTTACAGTATAGGATTGGAGGTGGCAGGATGGGGTGTTTAGAAGGTGGGGAGCATGATGGAAAAGTAGGAACCCAAGATGTCTGTGTGGCAAACTCTGCAGAGAATAGGACGTGGCTGAAAGAAGTCATCATGGTGGTCTGGACCGAATGGAGAAGATGAGAGATTAAGCATCTTCGGTTGCAATTTTTTTTTATAATATTGTACTCATTTCGAGCCAAAAATCATTTTTTCAATTGGTCTAAATTAAAAATGATGAGCCGTTTTCCCTGCACAGTCTTGAATTTATCTACTTGCATGATCTGTATTTTGTCTCTGTTCTGTCAGGCACGGAGCTGACGGGCTCATTATCTGTGATCTCTGACCTTATAAAACACCAATTAAAACTCAGTCTTAGGCCTCATGCACACGACCGTTGTGTGCATCCTTGTCCGTTGTTCCGTCTTCCGTGATTTTCAGCGGACCCATTGACTTTCAATGGGTCCGTTGAAAACTCTGAAAATGCACCGTTTGTCACCCACGTCCGTGATCCGTGTTTCCTGTCCGTCAAAAAAATATCACCTGTCCTATTTTTTTGACGGACAACGGTTCACGGACCCATTCAAGTCAATGGGTCCGTGAAAGAACACGGATGCACACAAGATTGGCATCCGTGTCCGTGATCCGTGTCCATTTTTTTACTATCATTTTCAAGGCAAAATCAGGCAAACTGATATTCTTCACTTTTCTGGTCTGGTGATACTCCAAAAATCAAGAAAGACACACGGAAGAAAAAAAAACGGACACGGATCACGGAACCCCGTTTCGCAGACAGTGAAAAAAAATAGTCGTGTGCATGAGGCCTTACTCAGTGTGGCTTAAATAAGTGTTTATGACCATTTAGTAATTAAGGTTACTTTCACAAGCGTTTCTATTTTCCAGTATTGAGATCTGTCATAGGGTCTCAATACAGGAAAAAAATGCTTCCGTTTTGTCCCCATTTAAAACGCATTCCGTTCTCATACCAGAGAGCAGCATGCTGCGGTTTGCTTTCTGTCCTGGGATGCAGGGCAAAACGTCATGACACAATGCAAGTCGATGGGGACAGATCCGTTTTCTCTGACATTCTGCCACAATAGAAAACGGATCAGTCCCCCATTGTCCTTCAATGGAGTTCATGACAGATCCGTCTTGGGTATTTTAAAGATAATACAACCGGATCCGTTCATAACAGATGCAGATGGTTGTATTATCAGTAATGGAAGAGTTTTTACTCAACCCCGCCGGATCCAGTAAAAACGGTAGTGTGAAAGTAACCTTACCGAGTTATTAGATGACCGATTCAAAGTGAAAGTACCATTCTCACTGCTAGAAAAACAGTTAGCTCTTTGTGAAAGAACGGATCAATATTTTTAATACAGAACAATTTAATAAGTGATTTTTACCCCCAAAGTGAGTAAAATGCAATCATTGCGTCCTGGCGGCGGCCCCGTTATTCCTCTTGGCCGCACCGGCGCGTCATCTCGCGAGAGGCAAGATTTTCTGTGAACGCGCGCGCACACACACAGGAGCGCGCGTTCACAGGATTCGGAGGTAAACGAGTGCATCTACAGCCTGGCAGTGGCGATCATTCGCTGGCAGGCTCTAGATGCTATTTTTTAACCCTTGAAAGGTATATCAGACGCTGTTTTGTTATTCCCAACATAATTTACAGCGCAGTAATTCCCAACATAATTTACAAACAAATACCCATCCTTAGAAAACACTGGAGAGTGTCGCGCTCATCCACAGGAAGCCAGGAGCCCGGACCTCGCCCTGAACCTTGGCGCACAACAAGTCCCAGAATGAAGAGAAAAACAGTCCAGCTTCACTGAAAATACTTGAGGCTTTATTAAATCCCGTGCAGATAAAAACCAACATTCAGCAATGCAAGAAATCGACCGGTTTCGGATCACTATAGGTGCGGATCCTTAGTCATGATGTGCCATCCTATTCCGTTGCAGGGGGAAAAAAAGAAAAAAAAAAACGCAACAAAATCCGCAGCACCGGCGATTTACCAGTAAGTGCAGGCTACACCTGGACTTGCCACTGTTTCAGGCTACACGCCCAGATGCAGACTGGCAATCAGCTATAAATCATGTCCACCACCCACAACCAGTAGCACGTGTACCGGCACCCTTAAGCGAAGGGTTACACTGCACATGACTGCTGCAATAAAATGAATCTAGCGGGAAAATGTCCTTCATAAAACAGCCAAACTCTTTAGTCTAACATCTGTGCACTCGCTCATACACACTCCATGACGTGTACCGGGACCGACCTAAAAGACCATCTGAAATGAAAACCACAGCCTTCACTGGTATTGCCAGAATATAAAACTTTGCCACCAGGGACACTTACGATACATCAGCCCCGAGGGAGCGGTTGGCAGCTGCTCATAGAGCTCTGCATACAGGATATACATCCTGCTCATCCCGCTTCATCGCCAGCCAGGGTCGGATTAATCAGTTTTCTGTGCAGGAAGAAACAAACAGTGACGGCTTCTGCACTCCATTCAGCTGGTAAAACCATATGCTGAAATATAATTGTAGAAGTATGATGAGACACCGAAATCTGCTCTGCACCACCGTGACCCTATGGCAGCGCAAAGCTGAGGAAGGGGCACTAGTGTTACACACCTTCCCGTAATAGTCAGTGCGTTCTGCAGAGACAAATATTACTTCCTGTCTAGGTGCCCACCATGGTCGCTACATGTATGAGGTGGACTAGGGCAGCTCTAAAAGGGGTTAATCCAGGAGTCAAGGGCTGTTAACCCCTTAAAGACCAGGACAATTTTCATTTTTTTCCTCCCCGACTTTTAAGATGCATAACTTTTTTCATTCATACAGCCTAATTAGGGCTTATCAAAGTAGTTTTTTTTAAGGGCACACTGCTTTTCCTATATGGATGAGCGATCCTCAGGATAGGTCATTAATATCAGATCGGCTGGGTTCCGCCACCCCCACCGATCAGCTGTATAAAGCCGGCACAGTGTCCTCAGTTTATCTGCTCGCTTGATTTGGAAAATTTATAATTTTTTTTACTGGGGAGCCAACCACTTTTCACAGACCCATAGACTTCCATGTGCATGTCTGGTCTGCAACACAGAAAAGTAGCGCATGCTTCCATGGGGTGTGCATAACCATACAAGAATTAATGGATCCATGTGATGTCTGAAGAACATGAACTGCACACGTCTGATTTACTTGTGTGTGTGAATAGGGCAACGTGCACACAACAGTGGGGAAAAAAAAGCCCATTAAAAAAGGACACGCGCCTGTGCATCCATTTTCTTTCCTCATTAAAGAGCCACTGCATCTCCGGGGCGCCTGATCTAGTGATGACTTCGATTGTTTCTTTTGTGGTTTTGTCACATTTTATTCCAAGATTTTGGGAAAAAAAAAAAAGATGAATTTCATAGTTTTTTTTAAATAAAATCCCAAACCCTGCAGTGCACAGAGTATACAAAGCGCCCCCAGAGCGGCCCCAAACAGTACCAATGTCTGTACTAAAACCGGCCATGTGAATAGCCCCGGCCGTCACCCTGCACAGAGGTGCCATCTGCTCCGTTTCTGGAACTGCATTGTGGTCCATTTAAGCAGAGTCGGGTGCAGTTTCCTGCACAGGTGGGTGGCCGGAAAAGCTGTTGTGTGGAGAAAACTTAGAAGGGCAGGCAGCCGAAGGCGTTAGTCACACGTCAGCGGTCTCCACGTACAGCACACGTACCCATTCATTTTAATATGTGTATTTACACATCTGTGTTTTAGTACGGACCATGGGTTCAAGATTTTAGCTCAGAAAGATACCCTATTTTATCTGCTTTTACGGATCCACAGACCCAACACAGAAGCCATCTGTGTTTCACAGATCATTTAATCGAGATGCTCAGAGTTAATTTTCAGCCTAGCAGTGTCCGTGGATTACAGATGATACACCGAGAGCAAAAAACGGACAGATTCTTCATGGATGAACCACTGCCCATCTAATTACAAATGTGTGAATAAGGACTAAACCAGCAAATCCAGAAGTCAGACCCCCAACGACCATATAGTGATGATCCTAGCGATAAGGCCTCAGTTTTATAAAATGGTAACACCCCGGCCTTGACCATAGACCCAACATAGCTCTTCTTCATGGTCCGCGACTCGCCGTAGTCACATGAAAGATGCAGAACAGACTGTTTAGAGCTCAGAGGTCTATGCAAGAACGGCAGCATCAAAGTGGGCTAACCCTGAATCCAGGGTAAATAGTGGGGGACCCACTTTTAAGTAAATCTTGGAGAGGTCTTACAAAATTTCGAGCTTTGGAAACATTCACATGCGCTTTATTGTACGCAACCAATTATTTTCCATTAATATCCATGCGATGACTTTCTAATTCCACAAAACACAAGTCATTAAAACTCCCCCATTAAACAAAATGCCTTGTAAATCACAAACATATGCTCCATTCACCCCGCATTCAATCTGATCTGTTCCCCGTGGGGCAGGCAGACAATGAGGAGCTGAATGCTGCCGCTAGACAAGGCCCTGGTGTTTATGTTCATGGTGCACTCATTACCGTGTGTGTACAACATGCCAGAGATACCCACATCTGTGCCCAACACCAGACACCTGGCTAACGTCACAGTAACACAGCGTAGAAATGGCCAACCTCTCACCATGACGTAGGAAGCACAGAGCCAACTCCGGTGCATTTGTAAACTGCATTGTAGAAAAACACAAAAAAAAAACACTTAACTCATTAATGAAGATTAGCTGCAGCTTCTTTTTAAAGAGCCACTGCATCTCCGTGGGGCCTGATCCCATCATAACGTAGATTTTCTTTTGTGGTTTCGTCACATTTTTATCCAAGATTTTGGGAAAACTGTCTCCTATAAATTTACCTGCTGGGTACGCTCACATGTGGTAGATTTGTTGCAGAAATCTCTCGAACTGTAAATCTAACCCATACATACATCCGTTCCTATAGAAAGTGAATGGATTTTGGCAGATATCGGATATATGGAATAGATCTGTGACGTGTGAACATAGTCTATGAGTACCTGCACACGGTACAGAGTAGGGGCTTTTCAGGGCAGATTCCTGTGTGGAAAAACCAGCAAAGTGTATGAGAATAGATAAGTCCCAGGTACACTTTGCAGATTTTCTTCTACACAGAAAGTGACCTGCTGTGTGGATTATGTCCGCTGTTTTAGATGCAGATTTCACCCCTTTTTAAATCAAGGGCGAGATCAAAACTGCACCGAAATCTGCAAATGCAGCTTTTGGTGCAGAAATGCATGGATCTTCTGCGTGTTCACCCGCACCGCTGCGCAGGTACCCTCATGAGGCGGGTTTACACATGGCAAATTTGTTAGAGGTTTTCAGTGCATGTCTGCAAACTACAGTAAAATGCACACCTTTGGGGGCAATTTTCTTTATTATTGCATTGTACTCATTTTGAGCTAAAAATCATTTTTTCAATTGGTCTTTATTAAAAAATATGGAGTCCTTTTTTCTGTACAGAGCTGTGATGCTATAGTAGCTTTTCCGTCATTTGGAGAGCAGACAGACTCCTTATCTCTGACCTTATAAACGCTCATTAAAGCTTAATCTTACTGATAAGAATATGGTTAAATAAGTAGTAGTTTAGAGATAAGGTTTCAGTTAGAAAAACTTAACCCTTTGTGACAGAACAGCTCAATATTTTTAATAAAGTAATAAAGGCCAATTGAAAATATGATTTTTTTTTTTGCCAAAAATGAGTAAAATGCAATTGTAAATAAAAAAATAAAAATCGCCTCCAAAGGTGTATAAACAGGTGAAACTGGAAAAATGAGAATATTGTGCAAAGTATATTTATTTCAGTAATGCAACTTAAAAGGTGAAACTAACATGAGACTCATTACATGCAAAGCGAGACATTTCAAGACTTTATTTGTTATAATTTGGATGATTATGGCTTACAGTTTATGAAATACCAAAGTCTCAATTTTGAGGTACCCTTTACTCAGGGGGTATGGATTAATTGGCTGACTAGCGTGTGACACTGAGCCTAGAATATTAAAACCTTTTAGCAATATTCTAATTTTAAGTTGCATTACTGACATAAATGAACTTTTGCACAATATTTTAATTTTTCGAGTTTCACCTGTAGCCTTTAAGACTACCTGCAGAGATTGCGGATTACACACTTTTTTCAGGCTGATTTTCGCGTGGAAAAACTGCAGCGTAATATAGTACCAGCAAAGTGTATAATATTAGACAATTCTTATGCGTTTTTCCATCCAGACATCGATCTGTCGTGTCTACAACAAATCTACATCATGTTAATTGTTCGGGCGATTTTATGTGCAGATTGATCTGCAGAAAATCTGCATCAAATCTGCAACACGTGGTATTTGGTGCAGAATCACACGAAAATTTTGGTTCTGAAATCTGCATCGGTGTGCAGGTACCTGAAAGCTGCATAGAGTCCCATGTATTACTGATCTGTACAGACACTGTATTGCCACATAGCAATTTTTGTCCAGAAGAATACCTCTATAGGGCTAGGTCTACACGACTACATTTATCGCATGACAAATGTCGTCGTAGACCTAGCCAAAGGCCGGGGTCAGATGTCAGAGTTAAGGATGTGTGCTGTTCGTGGTCTCTACACATGTAACCATTGACTTTAGTGTGTATTCACACATCCAGTGGTTTTCCATGGGTCAGTGGTGACACCAAAGAAGCATGCGCTATTTTGTTCACGATTACAGATGCCTCACGCACATTAAAGTCTATGGGTCCGTGAAAACCAGACATGACACGTAGGCCACCCAAGTTCAGTCTGCGGTTTTCACAAATCGTTGCTAGCAACTGAAGATCACAGAACCACGGATCAAACACGGACAGTGTCTCAGAAAAAGAACGAATTGTGTTAGATTGGACACAGGTGAATAAGGCCTAAGGCTAGACTTATCCAGCGACTTGCAGCCTGACAACATTGAGCAGGAGCTGCGCCCGCCCAATTAGCTACAGGTGTCCGGCTGTGACTGATGCGCCAACATTGGTGAAAACACTGATGCATTAACCCTAGAGATGCCGCGGTCAGTGCTGACCGCGGCACATGCGGTGTATGGGGAGGGAGCTGTCATCAGGTCCTCACGCTGCTGTGACGGGGACCCGATGGCTTGGAAGGCAGCCAGATGCGTTCCTTAGGCATCGTGGCTGCCTTCCATGAGAGCCTGTGAGATCCAGCCCCCTGTATTACAGTGTGTAATACACTTACAGCCAAAGCATTACAATATAGAAGAAGTATTGCAATGCATTGTACAGGGGATCAGACCCCCAAAAGTTGAAGTTCCAGAGTAGGAAAAAAATTATGCGAAAGAAAAAATAAATAAAAAAAGTTATAAAAAATTGAGTTTTACAAAAAAAAAAAAATGAAAAAAAGTTTGTTAATAAGAAAAAAAGGGAAAAATAGAAAAGTAGACATTAGGTATCACTGTGTCTGTATCGACCGGCTCTAAAAAAAGTATCACATGATCCACGCCGTAAAATAAAATATAGAGAATGTCTCTATATTTATTTATTTTTACGGCGTGGATCATGCGATACCTTTTTTTAGAGCCAGTCGATACGGACAGTGATACCTAATGTATACTTTTCTATTTTTCCCTTTTTTTCTGCCTCTGTAACAACCTGCTCTATAAAAACATAAGAGGGCACCTCAGGTGAATGCTGTAAAAAAAAAAAAAGATTTTTAAACCATGCCAAAACAGCCATTTTTTTTCCTTGCCTCACAAAAAGTGTAACACCAAGCGATCAAAAAGTCTCATGTACCCTAAAATGGTGCCAATGAAAACATCACCTCATCCCACAAAAAATGAGCCCCCACATAAGATAATCACAAAAAAATGAAAACCCATCCATCAAAATCTGTGCTGCAAAAGCCATATGGCACTCCTTCCGTTCTGACTCCTGCATGAGCCCCCACAGCAGTTTACCACCACATATGGGGTGTTGCCATATTCAGGAGGAAATGAGTAACAAATTATGGGATGCTTTTTCTCCTGTTACCCCTTGTGAAAATGAAAAATTTGCGGCTAAAGCAACATTTTATTGGAAGAAAACCATATTACTTAGGGTACTTAGGGTACTTTCACACTAGCGTTTTTCTTTTCCGAGTGCCATCCTAGGGGCTCAATACCGGAAAAGAACTGATTAGTTTAATCCCCATGTATTCTGAATAGAGAGAAATCCGTTCAGGATGTCTTCAGTTCAGTCACTGTACCGCGTTTTGGACGGAGGAAATACCACAGCATGCTGCGGTATTCTCTCCGTCCAAAATTCCAGATCAGTTGCCAGAATGACAGATCCAGCATTAATTTACATTGAAATGTATTAAAAATACCGGGATGTCGGTAAAAATAAAAAAAATAAAAAATTGAAATGGATTTGTTTGTCCGTATGACAAACGGAGAGACGGATCTGTTCTTGCAATGCATTTGTGAGACAGATCCGGATCAGTCTACAAAAGCTGGCCATTTGCATTGCAGCCTAGAGAGTTTTCTCCCCTTTTTTTCCCACTCACACCAACACCTATATATACAAATATTATTCGTTTTTTTGTTTATTTTTTTATTTTATTTGGGGGGGGGGGGCTCCCATGCAGTCAATGGAGGATTCATAAAAAGGAAATTACCTGTAAGTAATATGTTTTTACCCTTTCATCCTCCATGACGGCATACCATGAGATATAACAGATTAATTATTGCTTAGGGTGGGACTACGGCCTGCAAAACTTTCCTTCCGAAACAGGTCATTTTTTGTAAATGTATGAGGGCTTGACCATGCTGCTGCCCTACAAATTTGTTCTATGGAAGCATTTGCTTTTTCCGCCCAGAATGTTGATACTGATCTTGTGGAATGGGCCTTTCGGTTTTTGGTGGGGGTCACACCCAAGGTATTATAGGACTCAGATATAGCAATTTTTATCCATCTGGACAAGGATTTTTTTTTTTTTTATGACCCTTATGACCTGGTTTTATGACCCTTAAGTCCCTAGGAACTGTACATTTTACAATTAGTTTGACTTCCTGAAGGGTTTTGTGGCCTCTAAAAAAAGCCAGGATAGCTCTCCGCACATCTAGCTTGTGAAATTAAACTTCCCCTTCCGATTTTGGATTAGAACACAAAGAGGGAACTGTAATTTCCTCCTGCCTGTGAAAATTAGTAACAACTTTAGGAAGAAAGGAATTGTCCAACCTAAACACAATTCTGTCAGGAAACACAGTAAAGAAAGGGTCAACAAGTTTTAGGGCCTGAATTTCACTTACCCTACGTGCTAAGGTAATTGCCACTGAAAATAAAGTTTTTAGTGTAATATATTTTAAAGGCTCAAAGAGGGCTATAGTTAACCCAGACAGTACTAGATTAAGATCCCACGGAGGAACCGCAGGTCTTAGAAAGGGTCTTTATCTACCCCTTTCAAAAACCAGATGACCAAAGGATGGTATGCAATTTTTTTTTATCAAACACAGAACTTAATGCGGATACCCTTAAAGTATTTGGACGCAATCCTCTCAAATCCAGATTGCAAAAATAGTTTGAATAGAGAACTCCTGGGATGAATTTTTGGATTGGGAACACCAGCCGCAGAACCTTGTCCAGATCTTGGAGGTAATCTCCTTCCTGCTGGCTGCCATGGTGTTAATTATGGCGTCTGATAAGCCTTTAGCTCTTAGACCCCTTTCACACAGGCGAGTTTTCCGCGTGGGTGCAATGAGTGACGTGAACACATTGCACCCGCACAGAATCCGGACCCATTCATTTCAATGGGGCTGTGCACATGAGTGATGTTGTTCACGCATCAGTTGTCCGCTGCATTAAAATCGCAGCGTGTTCTATATTCTGTGTTTTTTTTTTAAACACAACGCAGGCCCTATAGAAATTAATAGGACATAGGAAACGGACGTCTGAATAGGAATCATGGCAGGTGCTCAGAAAGTCAGAGCCGCTTCAAAAAGCGGAAATTCACATTTTTGTACCATAATTTGTAAACGCTATAACTTTTACCCAAACATTTTTTTTTTATCAGACATGTAGAACAAAAAAATTTAGCGAAAAATTTATATATGGATGTCTTTTTTTGCAAAATTTTACAACTGAAAGTGAAAAATGTCTTTTTTGCAAAAAAAATCGTTAAATTTCAATTAATAACAAAAAAAGTAAAAATGTCAGCAGCAATGAAATACCACCAAATGAAAGCTCTATTAGTGAGAAGGAAAGGAGGTAAAATTCATTTGGGTGGCAAGTTGCATGACCGAGCAATAAACGGTGAAAGTAGTGTAGTGCCGAAGTGTAAAAAGTGGTCTGGTCATTAAGGGGGTTTCAGCTAGGGGGGGTTGAAGTGGTTAATATGGGATCACTTTTGAGGGTTTCCACTGTAGGGGTATACCAGGGTCTCTTCAATTACAAAATGGTGCCCAAAAACAATTCTAGCGAAATCTGCATCCAAAATCCATATGGCGCTCCTTAACTGCAGAATCAGAGTAATCTATATTGAGGTTTATTTTGCTGTTAACCTCCCTGACGGTATTCCCGAGCGTGACTCGGGGTTAATTTTCGCTGCCAGAAGCGGTAACCCCGAGTCACGCTCGGGGTAGATTGCAGAGGGAACCGCGGGTGTCCTTACGTAATCCCGGCGATCCGGCGATGTTCCCCGCTGTGATCGCCGGTGAGAGCCCCGGCGGATGTCTCATCTCTCTTCCTGGTTCCGCCTCTGTGAGCCGCAGCGCGTCAGAGGTGGAACTGGGCGGGAGATTCAAAAAAAATACATTGTATATAAAAGTCAAACACACACACAAAGTTAGGTGATACAATCCTGTCAGATTACAATATCACCTCAGATTTGATCTGATCATTCTACACTGCCCTGGCTGCCCTTTTAGCTGTTTTTTCTAAGCAAATAAAAATATATAAAAAAATATATTTTTTTTACCATGGCATCAAAGCGTCACTTTATCACCACCAAAGCGGGTTTGGATCAGATAAGTGACAGCGACAGCGACACAGAGCCCCTCGCAGAATTGAGCGACAGCGATAGCGATTCGTGGAAAGATTCATC
Source organism: Bufo gargarizans (assembly GCF_014858855.1). Classification (NCBI taxonomy): domain Eukaryota; kingdom Metazoa; phylum Chordata; class Amphibia; order Anura; family Bufonidae; genus Bufo; species Bufo gargarizans. Next base: position 90,837,823 of record NC_058082.1, on the reverse strand, counting down.
ATCCGACTCTGACACTGACCAGAGAAGTGGCGACAGCGACGAATCTGCACTTGAGCTCAGTGAGGTGCGCTCTTGGTGCCCTATTGATTGCGGTATGGATGCAGTACCACCGCCAAGATTCCCGTTTACAGGATAGCCTGGGATGAAGGTAGACGTTGATCACAATGATCCTTTGGCGTACCTAAAATTATTTCTGACTGATGACGTCATTGAAAAGATTGTCACGGAGACAAACCGCTACAAAGAGCAGCAATCCACTACTCTGCACAGCAAGTTTTCCAGAACCAGAAAATGGGAACCAGTGAGTAAGGAGGATATATGGAAATTTCTGGGGCTAATACTTCTTCAGGGGGTGGTGGGGAAACCCCTGCAGAAATGGTACTGGACTACCAATAAATTGCTGGCAACCCCATTTTTTGGCACCATCATGTCCGAGTACCGATTTTCCCTCATAATGAAGAATTTACACTTCACCAACAATGAGGAATTTGACGAAGCCACACATCCAGCGCCGAAACTGAAGAAGATCTGGGAAGTATTCCAAATGATCCTAACCAATTTCCAGCAGGCCTATGTGCCAGACAGAGACATCAGCATTGATGAAAGTCTGATGGCTTACAAAGGACGCCTCAGCTGGATTCAATACATCGCATCCAAGAGAGCGCGGTTTGGAATAAAATCTTATTTGCTCTGCGAGTCTACAACTGGCTATATATGGAATTCCATCATATACACCGGCAAAGGAACACAATTCAACCCCAGGTACAGCAGCTATAGGATGGCAACGTCATCAGTCCTTTCACTGCTTGAACCATTGCTCAATCAGGGGTATTGTGTTACAACAGACAACTTTTACACGTCGCCTGAGCTGTACGAGTTTCTACTAAAAAACAAGACTGACGGATATGGAACCGTTAGGGCCAACCGACGTGGCCTGCCATGTATGTTTTCCAAGAAAAAACTGAAAACAGGAGAAATGGTGGCCTGGCAGAAAGGAAAGATGATGGCAATGCGTTGGCGTGACAAAAAAGACGTGTGCCTAATGAGTACAGTACATAACACCTCCACTGCCACGGTCCACACAAGAGGTGGAAAAGATGTCATAAAGCCACAACTTGTGATCGACTATAACAACACCATGGGAGGAGTCGATAGAGCCAATCAGGCGATTACATTCTATCCAGCTATGCGGAAGCAACAAAAAAAATACTACAAAAAAATATTCAGGCATCTCCTGGAACAATGTCTGTGGAATGCCTATATACTGCACAAAGGAAAGAGTGACAAGCCTCTTGTTCACTCTGACTTCATCTGGAAGGTGGCAGAGCAGATTTTTGTGAACTACCAAACGCCATCAGTGGCCGTGAACAGATCTGGAGGTCGCGCTGTTGACGTTGTAAACCCAGAGAGGCTGACTGGTCGTCACTTTATGGATTACATCCCGCCAAGCGCAAAAAAGGCAGCACCTACAAGGATGTGTGTAGTTTGCTGCTCAAAGCGAGATGGAAATGGAAAAAAAATCCGAAAGGAAACCAGGTTCCATTGCCCTGATTGTGACGTTGGTCTATGTGCAGTCCCATGCTTCAAAATTTACCACACCCAGGATGTTTACTGAATTTTCTTTTGTTTGACAAATTTCATTATTAATTACATTACTGAATAAAATTATATTATTTATTAGATTATAACTCATGATTTAATTTTTTCGAACTTTATCACATCTGAGAGGTCTACTAGAGTCTTCTTTGGTCAGGTTTAAGTAAGTAATTACTAAGAATTGCAGGCCTACAATACATAACACCAAATTTCCATGCAAAAAAATGGTACCGCTTTTGGAACAAAATTCCTGACAATCATACCGCCAGGGAGGTTAACCCTTGCTGTGTTGCAAGACAAAATTGACTAACATATAAAAAATCTACCAAAAAGTGAACTTTTGAAATTTCACCTCCATTTTCCTTTAATTCTTGTGAAACACCTCAAGGGTTAACAAGGCTTGTAACATCAGTTTTGAATAATTTGAGGGGCGTCGTTTCTAAAATGGTGTCATTAATGGTTGGTTTCCATTACGTAAGCCCCTCAAAATCACTTTATAACTCAATTGGTGCTTAAAAAAAAAAAAAAAAAAAATGGTCTTGGAAATTTTGGTGAAAATTTGAAAGATTGCTTCTAAAATTCGAAGCCCAACATCCAAAAAAATAAAATGACATTTACAAAATTATGCCAACATAAAGCAGACATATGGGGAATGTTGATTAATAATTATTTTATGAGGTATTACTGTCTGTCTTAAAAGTAGAGAAATTTGAATTTAGAAAATTGTGAATTTTAAAAAAAATGTTGGCTTACTTCATAAATAAAGGTGAAATATATTGACTCAAATTTACCACTTTTATGAAGTACAATGTGTCACGAGAAAACATTCTCAGAATGGCTTGGATAAATAAAAGTGTTCCAAAGTTATTACCACAAAGTGACGAATGTCAGATTTGCAGAAATCGGCCTGGGATTTAAGATGAAAACTGGCCCGGTAGTGAAAGGGTTAAACATTGATGGCCTATACTCAGCACAAATCATCAATATCTAGTCGGGTTAGACTCCCAGCACCCCCAACAACCAGCAGCTGGAAAGCCTGCGGCCTCTCCTTAAGGGCTCATGCACACAAGTTTTTTGCGTTGCGTATACGGGCCGTATTTTGATTCCGTATACGGAACCATTCATTTCAATGGGCCCACAAAAGATGCGGACAGAACTGTGTGCTGTCCGCATCCGTTGCCCCGCAAAAATTATGAGGCATGTCCTATTCTTGTCCGTTTTGCCGACAAGAATAGGCATTTCTATAATGGGCATCCTGTTCCGTTCCGCAAATTGAGGAAGGCGTCCGTTTTTTGCAGATCCGCAATTTGCAGACTGCAAAAAACGGCACTGTCGTGTACATGAGCCCTAAGCCTGTGACAGCAAGTCCATTGGTCTCCCCCCCTCAAGCAGAAAACCCTTTTAAGTCATGCAAGTTGCCATGCAGCCCTAGCTTTATAAAGGGCCAAACAATTTCATATTTTACATCAGTCAGGAACCCCTTTAAATGGCAGAGTTCAACATGTTCAGAGCAGAACAGTGTAGGGAAAGGGATTCTTATGGAGTAATTATTCTTGAAGAATCCTTTTCTGACTCACTGAGGGGAGACCAGGAAGCGGAGTTCTTCCATTCCCCGGTATACAGGCATATTGGTGATTGCTATTAGATGGGCTCCAGAAGAAAGCAAGTCGCAGATTGATGAAATAGGGCTATTCTTCCCCTGCAGCATGTACAAACAATACAGACCGCCACATGGATTATGGAAAATGTACTAAAATGAACTGGAAAAACTGCAGCTTTGATGTGAGGATGAAAGAGGATTCTGGGAAGCGTCAGGACAGTCTCATCTCTCACCCCAATAGAAGCACGGTGACATGATCCATCAGCGCTTGGGATCTCAGGAAATCAACATTTTCCACATAGTGGATTATCTACTACAATAAGTCAGGCTCACCGGACGTCATGTTAAAGGGGTTTTCAATTTATACAATATCATGAATGGGACAACCCTGCAATACCCTGTACACTAATCAGACGGCAGCAGCTCCTGCCCAAGCAGCCACCCTGCGGGGGTGCAGAGTGCCAGGCCCCCACCAATCTGATATTGATGGCCTTATCTAAAGCCATTCTGATAAACTAGAGGGGTCCCTGGTTCAGAACCACCACTGGAACAAAGATTTCAGCAGGACCCACGCGAGTCTTGATGTCCCTTGTGAGGCCACTGAACCCTTACCGTGGGCCCTCGGTCAGATTTCCAAGTCATTTAAAGGCTATGAACACCTTTGGGGGCAATTTGGTCACCAACCTGTTTTGGGCTTAGAGAACAAGCTGTATGAGGGCTTGTTTTTTGTGGGACAAGTTGTAGCTTTTAAATGGGGCCATTTTGGGGTACTCATAACTTACCGATTAACTTTTCTGGGAGGGAGGACATCAATTCCGCCACTGAGTTATACATTTTGTGGCGTTCATTTTTTTGGCATAAATTACACGATTCCATTACTCTTTGGATCAGTGTGATTACAGCAATCCCAAATACAAATATTTTTTTAATTTTAAACGTTTTTTTGCATCGCCACATCCTAAGACCCATAACTTATTTTCTTCCTGCGGAGCTGTGCAAGGGCTTGATTTTTGAGGGACAACTTGTACTTTTCATTGGTATTTTGGGGTACATAACACTTTTTGGTGTTTATTGTGTTTTTTTTGGTGGAAAATAAGCAAAAAAATTGCAATTCTGGCTTTTTTTTTTTTTACGTATTCAACATACAGGATAAATTATGATAACTGTAGTGCGGGTCATTACAGATGCAGTGATACCAAATACGTGGAGGGGATTTAATTTTACAATTTTTATCCACTGAAAAGCTTTTTAGAGTTTTTAAAATTTAGTAAAACTTTATTCAACTCTTATTTCTACTAATTTATTAGTCCCACAAGGGGACTTTAAAAGCCGATCTTCTGATCACTGCTATAATGCACTGTACTACTTTATGTAGCACAGTGTATTACACGGACAGGCAGCCCCTGGCTCCTGCCATCTCATTCACAGAGGTGCAGACAGAGAGGGAGCCCCTCCCCCATCAGATATGTCAAGCAACAGCAGAGCTCCTGCTGCTTAAACTAGACCGCTGTAAAAAGGTGGCTGCCTACATTAAGGCCTGTTTTTGACAGCCGTAAAAGGTGTATTGGCCATCACTAAAGGGTTAAACATTTTCAGCAGTTTTTTGTACTACTGTCGACTGTCAGCTTCTGTTTATACTAAACTCATTTAAGACATTCTTATCAATTTGAGAAGAATTTAGTTATGAGTGTTTGAGCCATCAGATCTGCTGGATGACGGGACTCAGGGTAAACAAAAACTGACAGTCTGCACATATACTCAAACTTAAACCTGTAGTACAAAAACTGCTGAGAAATTTTAATAAACAGTGATTGGAAATGTAATTTTTAGCCCAAAATGAGTAAATCAAACAAATTGCCCCAAAAGGTGTTCATAGCCTTTAAAAACTAAAACCACTGGAGGACTCTATTAAATGAGCCCCTTAGAGCCCAAAGAGCAAGCAGATGCAAGAAGTCCTCAGAAACCTCATGTAGTGGGACCACAATAAAACACACTGTATGGTGCACCACTGGCTTGTGTCGGCTACAACATGCTGACCGAGGCCGGCGTTGGCACCCGGCATACCCGAGCAAGTGCCGGGGGCCACAGCTCCTGCAGGGGCCCGCAGACCGCTGCCAGAAGCAATGAGAGCTTACAGCAATACAGAGGGAGGTCCGGTGGCACTCGGAATGGTGAAGCAGGAAGACTTCTCCCCGCTCCATCATGCAGCCTGCAGACACAGATCGTGCTGCCGGCCTGTGTGGGCACAGCCTGCAGCTCAAAAATCTGCATAAGCTCCGCCCACACCGTGCTGCAGAGCGATCTGTGCCTGCAGGGAAGAGAGGACTGAGCTTCAGGGATGGGACAAGGTGAGTAGTTACTGTGTTTTTTTGTTTTTAATACATAAGGGTCACAGAGAACTTTATTACTATGGAGGGGGCACAGATGACTATTACTATGGAGGGGGAACAGAGGGCTATTACTAATGTGAAGGGGCACAATGGGCATTTCTACTATGGAGAGGGCATTACTGTGAAGGGGAACAGTCGGCATTAATACTATGAAATGGGCACAGAGGGCATAACTACTGTGAGAGGGCACAGTGGGCATAACTACTGTGAAGGTTGTACAATGAGGGCAATACTACTGTGAGGGGGTACCATTTTTATTAAGTATTGGGGGGTGTTTGTTAGAGAAAGGCGCCCCCCCAGGTGCCAAACACCGTAGGCCCGCCACTGAAGCAGGGAACTATTTGCTCCACCGTTGAGCCACCAGAGCTCACGATGTCCTTACACATGGTCCTGTTGATCTGTGTAGGAGGAGAGTGGGGCAGGCTGAGAATCAGCCTCTGCTCCTCCTACACAGCAGCGCGATGTGTCACAGTATCCTGCTGCTGCTGATGGGGAGCACGGATCATGGGGGAGCCAGGTGACTGAGGAGAGGAGGATTTATTGCTTGTTTTTTTTCACTTACTGTTGAGAGGGCACAGGGCACATATCTTGGCATATCTATGGTAAAAGGGGGATATATCTTGGCATATCTATGGTAAAAGGGGCATATATCTTGGCATATCTATGGTAAAAGGGGCATATATCTTGGCATATCTACTGTGAGGGGGGCACATAACTGTGTAGACCTAAGGGACTGAAACACTGGGTAGAAAATAAAAGTAGGCACATAAGGTTCCCATATATCCGCTCTGTAGCGTGCTCTGTGTAAGGTATTTAATCTATAATACATGCAGTTTCATTGCTGTAAGCGCTGTACAAAATACCACAAGGGGCCCCACTGAGACCATTGCCCAAGGGCCCACATGAACCTGGAGACAGCCCTGATGCTGACCACGGTGTACCAGGTATTTATACCCACAGAAGTTTTATGGCAGTTCCACTGGATTATGCAATTATTTGACCAGTAGACCCCCCACTGATCCACAGAATGGAGCATAAATGTTTGGCCTTTGACCCCCCCCCCACTCTTTTCACAACCCACAAATGATATCCTTTGTTCTCAGGAGATAAGCTGCGTCAGAAGTGTCTGCAAGCGACTTATTCTCCACTCCCTATTGAGAACATGTGCACGCTTGGCCGAGCCTAGTGTGCATGTGTATGGGGGAAGGGTTGTGAAGAATAGCTGCCACTAGAATGAGCATTCAGTTGACATCTATGGATGATGTATGGGCATTTTAAATATGCCCAGGAGTTGTGTACTCAAAGACAAAGGATATTACCAACCTTTTATGGAACTGTCTGGATTCCCTTCATTCTTTACCCAGCACAGCGCTATAATTAGCAGTGGCTGAGCCAAGTAGTGCAGCTCAGTTTCATTCTAGGTAATTGGTGCCGGCTGAAGGGCCATCAATGCTTTAATCAGGAGGTCCAGAGAGGCAAACCCCCACCGCTTTAACTTTTGAACTGGAAGGGGGGTCCAGTCTGCATATAATTGACGTTACACAGATGCTAAATGAGCTCATACTACTCCTATCAGAATGGGTTTCTTTAAAGAGGTTGTGTCACTTTTAGCAAATAGCATTTATTATGTAGAGAAAGTTAATTGAAGGCACTTATTAATGTACTGTGATTGTCCATATTGCCTCCTTTGCTGGCTGGATTCATTTTTCCATTACACTATTCGTTTCCATGGTTACGACCACCCTGAAACCCAGCAATCCATCTATAGGAAAAAGCACTATCCTATGTTTGCTTCCGCGGTGCAAGCACAACCACAGCTGCTGGATTCCAGGGGGGTCGTAACCATGGAAATGAGCAATGTATAACGTGATGGAAAAATGAATCAAGCCAGCGAATATGGACAATCACAATACATTAGTAAGTGGCCTGTATTAACTTTCTCTACATGATAAATGTTATTTGCTCAAGTGAGACAGTGCCTTAAAGATACTCTGATTTTCTCCCACCCTTTAAGCAGATACAACTGGCTTCCTATAACAGCCTTTAGGGCGTGTGGATGATGAAGTAAGGAAATGCCATTACGAGCTGTAATGGCCAGAGGGGGTGATGTCAGCAATCACAGTCCATGTAAAGTCCTCCACAATTAACTATATACATACAATGTATTTCATCATAGAGCAGCGAGGATATAGACGACCTGAAGCCACAGGGGTCCTCAGGATCCCCCACCTGTTCCTTCCCATTGTCCTCAGTCATGTCAGCGCACAGTGCGGGGCGCCCCCATGTACTGGATGGAAGGGGAGGGCTCCCCCCGTCTCTAATCACACAATTCTTTACCCTCCTATCCTCCTCCATCAGGAGGCGGCGGATGCGAACAAGAACACAAAAGGAAGAAGCAGAATAACTTCCAGTGGCTCCCCACTGTGCTTACTCAAAGCTTCTTCCCTCCCAAAATTATATTTAGCTAAAGCCTCAAGGTAAAAGGGCTGAGCTGCAGTACCAGACACGGCCCAAGATCAAGAGAGGCGCCGTTACTAGAGAAAAAAAATAAAACCTTCCGCCCGACAGCACACCTGCGGCCATCAAAAAAAGAATAGAATAGAACATGTCCTATTTATGTCTGTTTTGCGAAGAAGGATAGGACATATCTGAAATAGTGAAAAAAAAAAATGGCGGCAGGCTCTCGATCACTATACATGTTTTGTGGATCTGCAATTTGCGGACCTAATAAGGCCTATTGCACACGACCGTTGGTGTCCCGTGCTGCGGACCACATATGCAGATCCGCAATACACGGGCGCCGTTCCATGGGCATTCCGCATCACTTCATGGGGTCCGCAAATCTGGAGATGCGGCGGAACAGAAGCACGGAACGCTACCCTATGGAAGCACTACAGAGTGCTTCCGTGGGGTTTCGTCCCGTACTTCCATTCCGCAAAAAGATAGAACTGTCCTATCTTTTGGTGGAACGGGCGGATCGCGGACCCATTAAAGTGAATGGGTCAGTGATCCGCTGCGGCTGCACCACGGTCGGTATGCAGAAGGCCCAAACCAAATTTAGTAACTTATCGGCCTCACGTGAAGTCCACAGGAATGTGTGGAAGGAGTAAAGGGCTTTTTTTGGGGGGGGGGGGGGGGGAATTTAAATAACGATGAACGATCCTTTTCTATTGTGAAATCTGCTCATCTTGGCTTGGTCACAAAAATATTCTGCCACAAACCTCCATTTATAATCTGCGATTGCCTCAAGGGGTTGACTCACGAAGACACCGCCGCACAGTTATGGCATATAGACATCATAACGGGGGATCCCACTCCGCTTCTGTTTTGGCAGACTCCCATCATCCTTTTATCACATGTACAGTCATGCATCCAAGTGGCCTCCATGTAATATTATTTGGGAGATGCCTCACTGGCTATGGGGTCTACTGAAAATCCATTGCTTTCTACATCCACAGCTTTTTAAAGTGACCGTTCAATTCACATGTACAGAACACTTACCTGACCTCTTCATCGTTCCAGCTGCAGATCCGACAAGTCCTGGGCTCTTCTCCCATCCAAGATGGCCGCACTGCTTCCCAGACTATCCTTCATGCTGCTCATGTGAGCAGTGCTGGCCAATCCTAGAGCAGGGCGTGTCTCGGGCTACCGACGCACACCACACATCAGGCAGTCTGAGAAGTTGTGCCGCCATCTTGGTTGACAGAGGAGTCTGAAACCCGGTGGCTCTGCCACCGAGAAGATGGAAAGGGGGTCACCGTGTATGTGTTCTGTTCATTCCCCAGATTTTCCTGAACGGGAGGGTCCCTTTAAAGCAGAGGGTGCACAACCTTTTCTTTTTGAAGGACACATTGTCAGACCGAAGCAATCACAAGGGCCAAAAGTAAAACTTAAAAGGTTTTTTCCAACTCAAATACTTTACTTTTGGGATATTGTACATACAGTATATATCATAAATGTCTGCTACAATCCCAGGACTCCCATCAAGTTGGATGAAAAATACATGAGAGCAGCGACAAGACATATGGCGGTTACCAGATGGTTGGGGGCCGCGTAGAATGGTACCCAGAGCCGCATGTGGCCCCCCTGGGCCACAGGTAGTGCACCCTGTTTTAAAGTGTTGGATCACACAAAACATCTATAAGCTCGGACACTTGGGGGTGCAAAGGAAAACTGACTTAGTTGCCCATGGCAACCAGATTCCACCTTTCATTTTTCAGATCTCCTTTGGAAAATGAATCAGCTTGGTTGCTAGGGGCAACCAAGTCTGGTTTCCTTTGCACCAGTTATGATAAATCTCCCCCTATTGCTCTAAATATTTCCATTCTAAAAATGTGAAGGGAACACAAATTGCAGGGTTACCGCGCCTCTCACCGGGTCACCTAAATATAAGTACACCTAGAATAAAATAGTGGTGGATATGGGAAATTAAACTTGAAAATGATAACTTTGGCAGACGCCTGTGGAGGCCTTTCCTGCAGAGAAAGGGCATGGCCCTGAGATTCACAGGCCGCCCGTTATAGCTGCGGCTGTAAATAGTCCTGACATGGCAGAGGTCCACGTCTCTATTTATACACAGGAATGCTACTATCCCCCGCGGCTTCACGCTATATCCCTTCAGTACGTGTGAACGGCGAGCGATAAACACGTGACCCACATTCAGCCTAAAAACCCAGGAAATAGAATGATCATAACAAGCAACTAAACCAACAGTAATAAAACCCTGCAGACCGCTCCGGCACCGGCTCTGGAAGTAAGCGGTCGCGGTTTACAGACTGCACAATCCCGTTAAGGCTACTTGCACCAGAAATTCCACACCAAAAACAACATGTTACTCGCGGTTATTGGTGCGGATTGAATGCCGTTTTGCTGCAGATGTCATCCTTGTTCAGAATAGGGTGAAATCCACAAAAATAAATTGACATGCCGAGGATTTCAAAACCACACGGAACAAAAAAGTAAACTGTACGAGATTTGTCTAATCTCATACATTTTGCTGGAACTGCATTAGGGCTCATGCTGCACACGAACGTGCCGTGTTTTGCAGCCCACAAATTGCAGATCCACTAAACACAGATGCCGCCCGTGTGCATTCTGGAATTTGCGTAACAGGCGGCCCATTATCGAAATGCCTATTCTTGCCAGCAAAACGGACATGATCTATAATTTTTGCGGGGCCACAGAAAGGAGAAACGGATGCAGACAGCACACGGAGTGCTGTCTGCAACTTTTGCGGCCCCGTTGAAGTGAATGGGTCCGCATCCGAGCCACAAGAAAACACGGCTCTGATGCGGAACCAAACCACGTTCGCGAAAATGCACCCTTACGCTGCGTTTTTTTTCCACGTCAGGAGAGGGGACAGGTGCTCTTTAATCCCTTAAAGGAAAACAAGTGATACACAATAAATATTAGTTGTCTGCACAATTTCTCAATCTGCAGTATTTTCTGTCACATGATCTAGGACTTGCTCAGCCCCATAGAAGTAAATGGAGCTGAACTGCATCACCAAGCATAGCCACTATATAAGGTACGGCGCTGTGCTTGGTGAGCTGAGAGAAGGCCGTGGCACTACTGAGAGTACCAATGCCTTCTCAAACTGCTGATCAGCGGGGGTCCCGGGTGTCAGACGCCCACTGATGAGAGGATAGGTAATCAAAAAAAAAGATATAATAATTTTAAGGTTCTTGCAAGGGGACAAAAAATAAATGAACCAGCTGCAACACGGGGGGGGGGGGGGGGGGGGGGATGCTGGGGGGGCATTCGAAGTTACTGTTGAATTACCTCTGCACTAAATAGGTAGCTTGGATCTACATTAATTCAGGGGTACTGCCTGGGGTCTGAATTAATGGAGGGGCTGACATTTGTTGCTAGAGATGTAGGCACTGGTTGGAAATTTGGGGAACAGTCTCGGCTCTGCTTAAAGAGGACCTTTCACTAATATATAAACTAAAAACTAACTATACCTGTGGGCAGAGCGGCGCCCAGGGGTCCCCCTGCACTTACTAGTATGCCTGGGCGCCGCTCCGTTCGCCCGGTATATGCTCTGGTGTCTCAGCTCCGTCTGTTGTATTGGACTGATTTTTTTGTAGGAGGCGTGTCCCTTGCTGCAGTGCTGGCCAATCGCAGCGCACAGCTCATAACCTGGCTATGAGCTGTGCGCTGCGATTGGCCAGCACTGCAGCAAGGGACACGCCTCCTACAAAAAAATCAGTCCAATACAACAGACGGAGCTGAGACGCCGGAGCATATACCGGGCGAACGGAGCGGCGCCCAGGCATACTAGTAAGTGCAGGGGGACCCCTGGGCGCCGCTCTGCCCACAGGTATAGTTAGTTTTTAGTTTGTATATTAGTGAAAGGTCCTCTTTAATCTGCCCTAAGCCTAAAACTAGGGATCGACCGATTATCGGTTTTACAGATATTCAGGATTTTGAAAGTTATTGGTATCGGCATCTATTTTGCGATATTCCGATAATGTATTGGGAACAAGGATTGCGCTGCTGTCAGCGCTCTCCATGTTCCCTCAGCAGCACAGGGGAGAAGGAAGCAGCGTCTCCCTCCCCCTGTGCTGCTGCCGCCAATGAGAGGAGGGAGGACAAGAGGAGGGGAGGGGCTCTGGCCACTGCACCACCAATGAAGAGAACTCTCATTCATATACAGGAGGCGGGAGCTGGCTACAGAATCACATAGCCGGCTCCCGACAGGTGCGTTATGCACCTGTCGGGAGCCGGCTATGAGATTCTGCAGCCAGCTCCCGCCTCCTGTATATGAATTAATAAGAGTTATCTTCATTGGTGGTGCGATGCGCCCGCCCCCCCCTGATCATCCCCCCCCCCCACCCCCCCCATACTCTGCTGTCAATGATTATCCCTTTATTACCGCTAGCCTGGGATATAACAGACAGCACCTATAGAACTGACCGCCCAGCAATATAATACCGCTGGTACGGGAGACGCCCCGGCTGCATACATGAACACCTTCAGAGATGATCAGTGACCAGCGCTCGGGCTTTATCCAAACACTATTGATGAAAAGCAAACATCTGCTCGAGTGTCGGCATAACTCGCTCCACAGCCATAAAGCCCTGTGTACACAGAGCAGCACGGCCCTGTGTACTGACACCTACCATACAGATGACCAGCAGAAACACCAACACCGCTGCAGTTTTTGCAGTTGTGCTCAGATTTATTTTGCAGTTATTTTCTGGAAACTGCAGCCTTTTTGGTTGCAACTGAGACAATCCTGGTAAAGACCCGTGACAACACCACAAATAAATGGCCCTAAGAACAAATGAACTCAAGTGTCGACGAGGCTTCCAGACTTTGTGGGTGGAAAACCCGAAGCCACGGTCACATCTGTGGCAGAGGAACAGACACTACTGGAGCTTACCATATCTGGCACAGCCGGATCCCCATTCACTGCAATGGTCTCCGATGGCCTTCTGGCGTAAATCTACGCAGCGGTATTTGTGCGGCCAGATCCCCATAGTGAATGGGGATCCGGCTATGCCACATAAGGTAAACTCTGGAAGTCTATTCCTTGGCTGGAGCAGAGTTAGTGTCCATTCACACGTCCGCACTTTGGGTCTAGAGCCGTTCCACAATTACGCGGAACGGGTGCGGACCCATTCACTTTCAATGTAGTGAAGTGCTGTCCGCATCCGCACTTCCGTTCCGCGGCTCCGCAAAAAAATAGAACATGTCCTATTCTTGTCCGCAGCTGGTGATTGATCATGTCATGGACCATGTGATGAGCATAGTGACATCATCAAAGGTCCTATTCCTCACAAAAGAAGACAGAAGAGATGCCGGCTGCACGAACAAGTGGATTAAGGAGAGTTTATTATTATTTTTTTTGTTTTTTGTTTAACCCCTCCAGCCCTATTGTACTATGCATCGTGTATTCAGAATGCTATTATTTTCCCTTATAATCATGTTATAAGGGAAAATAATACAATCTACACAACCTTGAACCCAAACTTCTGTGAAGAAGTTTGGGTCTGGGTACATTTATTTAAAACGCATTGCACCCGCGCGATAAAAACTGAACAGAACGCAATCGCAGTCAATACTGACTGCAATTGCGTACCTACTTGCGCGGGTTTGCCGCAATGTACCGGGACGCATCCGGACCTAATCTGGACACGCTCGTCTGCAAGGAGCCTAAGGCCTCTTTCACACTATCGTTTTTACTGGATCCAGCAGGAATCAGCAAAAACGCTTCCGTTACTGATCCGGTTGTATTATCTTTAACATTGCCAGGACTGTTCTGTCATGAACTCTATTGACAGTAAATGGGGGACGGATCAGTTTTCTATTGTGGCAGAGAAAACGGATCTGTCTCCATTGACTTACATTGTGTGTCATGACGGATCCATCTTGCTCCTCATTCCAGGACGGAAAGAAAACTGTAGCATGCTGCGGTCTGCTCTCCGGTTTGGGATCACAACTAAAACGAAACTGAATGCATTTTGGAGAATTCCGTTCTGTTCAGTTTTGTCCCCATTGACAATGAATGGGGACAAAATGGAAGCGTTGCTTTTAGGTATTGAGACCCTATGATGGATCTCAATACCGGAAAATGTAAACGCTAGTGTGAACGTAGCCTTAAACTAAAAAACGCCCAGGCAGTATCCCTGCCACAATATGGGGGGCAAGATTCTGCACACCCATCACTGACAGATCACTGCAGAACCTCACACAGGCCGTGAGGAGATCTGTACCTGCAGAGAACAGGGGGGATATGGGGCGAGGGCACGCCCTGCCGGAGGGGAAGCAGTTTGTAGGCACATCCATGGCTGTATTCAATGGTGCAGTTAAAAAAAAGAACTCAAGAAAAAGCAGTGGTTCTCAATGTTGCGGTTCTAAAAGGAAAAACATTCATTTAATATGTTCAGCTCAAAAAACCATGGCAAAACTGCACGTAGCATGAACTACACCGACCCACGAGATCTGAATACACGGCCTCACTCGTGGGTTGTTTTTAACCCTTTTTTTTGCAGTGAAGATGACAGCTACAAATATTAACTGAAAGTCTATGGGAAACGTGAAATGCGGGGCGCACCAGTACGGTATATTCCGCTACTGGAGTCTGCGTTAATTAGGTGGCATTTTTTTTGTCCTCCAGTGTTTAAAAAGCCAGCATGCGGTAGGCTTTTTTTCCTGGCGTTTTGACATCCTCTCTATAGGGAATAATGCAGCATGCCCTCGTTGCAGCCTCTCTTCTCAGGTGGTTTCCCATACACTTCTCTAAATGGGGGGGGGGCCCATCTGTGAAACCATATGTCAAAAACGTATAACCAAAATAATTCACTTTTTTTATTTTTTTAAAGTTCAGAAACAAACTGCCACATAAAAGCGGTGAGTGAATGCAGCCTTAGGACTAGATCACAGGGAGGGTTTTTTGTCTGCAGAATTATTTGCAGATTCTGTGCAAAAACGAAAACAAAAAGCAGCGGGGCGGCTGCAGGATAGGAGGCCGCGGCGCTCATGTGTCCCCGGGTTTATACTGCGAGAGAGTCCGCTACATTCAAACTGAAAAACTATGGGCAAAACCACGCACATAACAGTGCAGTCACAATACCGTATTTTTGGCCCACATTTTTTTTGCGGATAGGATGCATTTCAACGGGTGCGCAAAAAAACGCAGACAGCCCGTGTGTCTGCTCCGTGACCCCACGAAAAAAGATAGAACTTGTCCTATTCTTGTCCGCTTTCCGGACAAGGACAGGCATTGACGTCATCCGTATTTTTGGCGGATCCAAGTTTTGCACACTGCAAAATACATAGTCATGCGAGTGCACCCCAATACGTGGCAGATTCTGACAAAGGCTAAATGGGCTGTGTGAACTAGTCCTTACATTTCCTGTTCCTTTTTGAACACCCCTTAACTAGTGTTGAGCGAACTTGTGTTTTAAGTTAAGCGTCTAAAGTTTGGGTTATCGAAGAATCGCATTAAGGATTCCGCTACCACAACGGAATTTAGAATCCATAACGCGATTCTTCGATAACCCGAAGCCAAAACACAAGCTCGCTCAACACTATCCTTAACCCACTTCGGGCTTTTGCTCAGTGGCAATATAAATATGAAAATATGTCACCGCTCCCGAGCCCTCACCGCCCTGCAGCAGACCGCACTCTGCCACCCTCCGGCACCGCAGTTGGTGCAGGAACTTTTCGGGTATATTTTCACGGCGCGGAATAAAAGTTATAGTTACAGCACACGGGATTTCAGGAAACCCCATCTGGAGTCAAGAAATTTAAATAGGCCCCAGGCAAGACAGCACCCCCCGCATTCTGGGCACAAGGGACCCTCCAGGCCACAATGAGTTAACAGGTCATCACATGTCAACTTCCATTGACACAGCAAACGTACACCGTGGGGGGGTAGCCCCAAATGTAGCTTCACCGGCAACTTACCAGACACGTTCTCTGGAGATCTGCCCGTCAGCGCCCACACCCCAAAATACGTATAGAGCGCATTGGCAGCGGGAACGTGGGAATGCACCAAATTTAGCAAGTCGCCCCCCCCCCCCCCGACTTGACAGAGAGGACACACACACACATATATACACACACATACAGGTGACAGGACTGTGCACAGGTAATAACACAGGAGGCAGCAGAAACTAACCCCAATTTTTGGATGTGACCCCCACAAACCGAATCCTTTACACCCCAAAAGACAAACTTCAGAGAGGAGTCCAAGAAAGTTTATAAGAAGTGCAGGAGTAACATGGAGTCTGGGGGTGATAACCTTACCAGGACCTGTGATGTAGCAGCGATGAGTTTGTCAGCACGGAGTGTTACACCAAATATAGGTGACACACTCGGCTCTGCTACTTCAGGAGAGTGACACTGAGGCCTCTGTGTGACACACACATAAAGTAACAGTCCTCAGCCTCCGGCCGCCATCATGAACTTGCCCCCTCCTCCTCCTCCTCCCCAGGATTATAATGACCAGCGCCGAGTAAACTTCATCATCCCCCTGACTTCTTCACTCCTCAGCGTCAAAGCGCAACGTCGTGTCTGAAAAAGGCGCTAAACTTCCTGAGAAGGCGCTCCCCGTACCTGTGTGAGGCCCGGGCTCCCCCGTTACCGCCGCCGCCTCCTCCCTCCTGCAGGCTCCGTTACTCGGGCGGCTCCGGAGGATGTCGGCGATGCTGCTGTGTGGGCTGAGGCCGCGCAGTCTCCCTGGGGAGGAAGAAGAGAAGGAGGAGGGAGGGCTGCACAATATGGCCGCTTCTGAGGGGAGGTCACAGCCAGCGGACAGATTATATATTAGCTCTAGAAAGATGGAGGACCCTTCACGTCTAATAGCCGGGGCTGCGCCTTCTCTGTGGCGGGCGTCATGGCGGCGCCCACATCCTGACTGGAAACAGAGGGCGACACTTGTTGCTTGTGAGGAAAAAGTGCGTCTTCTCCGCCCTGAGCATCCAGAGCGGCCCAAAAAGTGCAAATGTCGCCTGTCTGCTCAGAATTTAGGGCTAAAAAGTGGGAAAATAATGTAAAATCGGTCAACAGAAGCGAATTATCCCTTACAGGGAAAGCTGGCTGATGGCAACATGGCCGCCGTTTGGGCTTAGGGCTCATGCACACAAACATATTTTTTGTCCGTGTCCATTCTGTGTTTTTTTTATTTATTTTTTGCGGCCCGTATACGGAACCATTCATTTCAATGGGGGGCAAATAACGGAAATGACATCGTATGTCTGCAAAGAATAGAACATGTCCTATTGTCCGTATTGTGTACAAGGACACGCATTGTTACAACGGGTCAGCAAAAAACCGGATGTAACACGGATCTCATCTGTTTTTGTTCCGCAAAATACGGTCGTGTGCATGAGCCCTTGTACAGGGGTTGTCGCTCGGCCGCGGAGACAAATATAGTGGCGGCCGAGAGGGTGTTCACAGAGGATTTTGGTTGCCGATTCTGACCAATCGTCAATTTACACAAAGTGTTTTTGGGGGGTTTTCGGCCCTCGTTTTTTAAAAACCGCAGCAGGGGGGAAAAAAGAAGTGACGGATTCTTTCTTGGTGCGAATGCTGAGTCAAATTCACGTCTATATTTCGGATTGACATGGGTAGGATCGAAAAACGTGTTAAAACTACTACTGCTAAAAGAACACGAGGAATCCTGAAGTAGAATCTGTTAATTTTTTGGGGAACAGAAAAAAAAGCTCCATGTGAACATACCCTAAGAACATGGCATGATGCAGAAGGGAAGTACTAGCAGGTGGAGAGACGTTTCGTCATTTAAACAGATGTTTGTCCCCCGATGCGACTGTTTTAACAAAATTGTCACATGGCCCGACGCAAAGCAGCCGAACAGAACTATAGAATGTTTTTGCGCCTAACTCACGAGTAAAAAATACATACACCTACATAAATTGGCCGAAAAAGATGTACAAAAAAACACAGCCACCAGAGTCAAACGGGGTGCAAATGCTTCAAAAACAGGCGCACTTTCAATAGTAAATGAGCCTCCAAAAAATTAGGCTGAAGTAGGAAAAACTAGACTAAAACGGGCGTAAAACATTATAATAACTCCAAAAAATTAGGCTAAGATAAGAAAAACTAGACTAGGGCCCTTTTCACACGGGCGAGTTTTCCGCACCTAACGCATTGCACCCGCACTGAATCCAGACCCATTAATTTCTATGGGGGTGTGCACATGAGCGGAGATTTTCACGTGAAAATCCCAGCATGCTCTATATTGTGTGTTGTTCACGCAACACAGGCCCCATAGAAGTGAATGGGGCTGCGTGAAATTCGCAAGCAATTGCAGATGCGGTGCGATTTTTCACACACTGTTTCTAGGAGACGATCGGGATGGGGACCCGATCATTATTATTTTCCCATATAACATGGTTATAAGGGAAAATAATAGCATTCTAATTACAGAATGCATAGTACAATAGGGCTGGAGGGGTTAAAAAAATAATATTAACTAGAAAAGGTACAATTTCTGGGGAAATTGTGTGATGTGTTCTTGCCTCCACCAGTAGCTTACAACTGGAGTGGGCGGAGTAACTGGGTGGAGTGTAGACTCCGCCCACTTTTATACATTTTGACCTTTGTCTCACACTGACCCACCCTGCCGAGTTTGGGTGCTGTGAGAATGACAGCTGTTTAAAGGTTTCTTATTGAAGTCAATAGGGAAAATCTGATTGGTTGTTTGTGGCTCCACCCACTTTTTAGCATCCCCAAAATGAGATATACATTGGCACAGTCCTCCAGTGACCAACTGTGCCAAGTTTCAGAACCCTGCCATTAACAGTCTAAGAGCAGCGGCAGTTTGAATTTTTCCCATTTAAACAAATGGCTAAAATTTGATTGGCCGTTGTAGACTCCGCCCACTTTTTTTTTCATTTTTGACCCCAGTCACCCAATGACCTTCGGTGCCAAGTTTGGGTATTCTGGCTTTAATATTGTGAGAATGACAGCAATTTAAAGGTTTATCATTGAAGTCAATAGGAAAAATCTGATTTGTGGTTGTTGGCTCCGCCCACTTTTTAAATTTTTGAAGCCAAAGTAATCTATGACCTGATTTCTGAGATTTGAAGCCCCTGACATCAATAATGGCAGCATTTTTCAATTTTCTGCATTTTTCAATTTTCCCATTGAAATCAATCAAAGAAATCTGATTGGTTGTTTTTGGCCCCGCCCACTTTTCTAAATTTTAATCCTAATCCTAAATTGTCCAACTGTACCAAGTTTGTGGAACCTGCCATTAACAGTCTAAGAGCAGCGGCAGTTTGAATTTTTCCCATTAAAACATATAGCTGAAATTTGATTGGCCGTTGTAGACTCCTCCCACTTTTAAACATTTGAATTCTAGTCACCTATTAACCGAATATATTAAGTTTAACAACCCTGCCATTAACAATGTTGAAATGGCAGCAATTTTAAATTTTCTCATTGAAGACAATGGGGAAAATCTGATTGGTTGTTTGTAGCTCCGCCCACTTTTTAATGTCCCCAAAATGTAACAGAAATTTTCAGGTTGACCCCATGACTGAGTGACCCAAGTTTGGTGAGTTTCACTCCGAAGCTGTATGAGTGACAAACGTTTGCATTTTTCCAATAAAACTCTATGGGAGAAAAAAAGAGGTTTTCGGGGGCCCGCCCCAGGGGCCCGGAGGGTGGGATCGGTTAACAAAGCACAAGCAAGATCCTCGGGTATGTGCCAACCAAGAGTGCAAAGTTCGGTATTGATACTCCTAAATCTGTGGGAGGAGTAGCAATTTGAACGTCTCATTGTAGTCAATGGGGAGAATTTGATTGGTTCTGTGTGGCCCCGCCCACTTTTTCGGGTCTCCGAAATGTTCTAACAAATTGCGCGTTGACCCCATGACTAAGTGACCCAAGTTTGGTGACTTTAGTTTCAAATCTGTGCGACTGGGAGAGATTTGAAAATTTTCCCTGTCAAAGTCAATGGGAAAAACATGGATTTTGGGGGCCCTGTCCCAGGGGCCCGGAGGGTGGGATCGGGTAACAAAGCACAAGCAAGGTACTCGGGTGGGTGCCGACCAAGTCTGCAAAGTTTGGAATTTGTACTCCTAAAAATGTGGGAGGAGTAGCAATTTGAAAGTCTCATTATAGTCAATGGGGAAATTTTGATTGGTTCTGTGTGGCCCCGCCCACTTTTTGGGGTCCCCGAAATGTGCCCAAAATTTTCGGGTTGACCCCATGACTAAGTGACCCAAGTTTGGTGACTTTAGCGTCAAAGCCTGGCGAGTGGGAGCGATTTGAAAATTTACCCTGTCAAAGTCTATGGGAAAAAAGGGGGCTTCCGGGGCCCGCCACGGGGGCCCCGGGGGTGGGATCGCTCCACAAAGTAATAGCAATCCGATCGGGAACAATCTGCACGTTTTGGTAAATTTTTGTCTATGTAGTGTAAAAACTGTGGGAGGAGTTAGGGTGGCAAATTTGGCTATAATAATAATAATAACTAGAAAAGGTACAATTTCTGGGGAAATTGTGTGATGTGTTCTTGCCTCCACCAGTAGCTTACAACTGGAGTGGGCGGAGTAACTGGGTGGAGTGTAGACTCCGCCCACTTTTATAAATTTTGACCTTTGTCTCACACTGACCCACCCTGCCGAGTTTGGGTGCTGTGAGAATGACAGCTGTTTAAAGGTTTCTTATTGAAGTCAATAGGGAAAATCTGATTGGTTGTTTGTGGCTCCGCCCACTTTTTAGCATCCCCAAAATGAGATATACATTGGCACAGTCCTCCAGTGACCAACTGTGCCAAGTTTCGGGAACCCTGCCATTAAAAGTCTAAGAGCAGCGGCAGTTTGAATTTTTCCCATTTAAACAAATGGCTGAAATTTGATTGGCCGTTGTAGACCCCGCCCACTTTTTAATTTTTTTTGACCCCAGTCACCCAATGACCTACGGTGCCTAGTTTGGGTATTCTGGCTTAAATACTGTGAGAATGACAGCAATTTAAAAGTTTCTCATTGAAGTCAATAGGGAAAATCTGATTGGTGGTTTGTAGCTCCGCCCACTTTTTAATGTCCCCCAAAATGTGACAGAAATTTTCAGGTTGACCCCATGACTAAGTGACCCAAGTTTGGTGACTTTAGTTTAAAATCTGTGCGACTGGGAGCGATTTGAAAATTGTCCCTGTCAAAGTCAATGGGAAAAACATGGATTTTGGGGGCCCTGTCCCAGGGGCCCGGAGGGTGGGATCGGGTAACAAAGCAAAAGCAAGGTACTCGGGTGGGTGCCGACCAAGTCTGCAAAGTCTGGAATTTGTACTCCTAAAAATGTGGGAGGAGTAGCAATTTGAAGTTCTCATTAAAGTCAATGGGGAGATTTTGATTGGTTCTGTATGGCCCCGCCCACTTTTTGGGGTCCCCGAAATGTGCCCAAAATTTTCGGGTTGACTCCATGACTAAGTGACCCAAGTTTGGTGACTTTAGCGTCAAAGCCTGGCGAGTGGGAGCGATTTGAAAATTTACCCTGTCAAAGTCTATGGGAAAAAAGGGGGCTTCCGGGGCCCGCCACGGGGGCCCCGGGGGTGGGATCGCTCCACAAAGTAATAGCAATCCGATCGGGTACAATCTGCACGTTTTGGTAAATTTTTGTCTATGTAGTGTAAAAACTGTGGGAGGAGTTAGGGTGGCAAATTTGGCTATAATAATAATAATAACTAGAAAAGGTACAATTTCTGGGGAAATTGTGTGATGTGTTCTTGCCTCCACCAGTAGCTTACAACTGGAGTGGGCGGAGTAACTGGGTGGAGTGTAGACTCCGCCCACTTTTATAAATTTTGACCTTTGTCTCACACTGACCCACCCTGCCGAGTTTGGGTGCTGTGAGAATGACAGCTGTTTAAAGGTTTCTTATTGAAGTCAATAGGGAAAATCTGATTGGTTGTTTGTGGCTCCGCCCACTTTTTAGCGTCCCCAAAATGAGATATACATTGGCACAGTCCTCCAGTGACCAACTGTGCCAAGTTTCAGAACCCTGCCATTAACAGTCTAAGAGCAGCGGCAGTTTGAATTTTTCCCATTTAAACAAATGGATGAAATTTGATTGGCCGTTGTAGACCCCACCCACTTTTTAAATTTTTTTGACCCCAGTCACCCAATGACCTACGGTGCCAAGTTTGGGTATTCTGGCTTTAATATTGTGAGAATGACAACAATTTAAAGGTTTATCATTGAAGTCAATAGGAAAAATCTGATTTGTCGTTGTTGGCTCCGCCCACTTTTTAAATTTTTGAATCCAAATTAATCTATCACCTGATTTCAGAGATTTGAAGCCCCTGACATCAATAATGGCAGCATTTTTCAATTTTCTGCATTTTTCAATTTTCCCATTGAAATCAATCAAAGAAATCTGATTGGTTGTTTTTGGCCCCGCCCACTTTTCAGAATTTTAATCCTAATCCTAAATTGTCCAACTGTACCAAGTTTGGGGATCCTGCCATTAACAGTCTAAGAGCAGCGGCAGTTTGAATTTTTCCCATTAAAACATATAGCTGAAATTTGATTGGCCGTTGTAGACTCCTCCCACTTTTAAACATTTGAATTCTAGTCCCCCTATTAACCGAATATATTAAGTTTAACAACCCTGCCATTAACAATGTTGAAATGGCAGCAATTTAAAAATTTCTCATTGAAGACAATGGGGAAAATCTGATTGGTTGTTTGTAGCTCCGCCCACTTTTTAATGTCCCCAAAATGTGACAGGAATTTTCAGGTTGACCCCATGACTAAGTGACCCAAGTTTGGTGAGTTTCACTCCGAAGCTGTATGAGTGACAAACATTTGCATTTTTCCAATAAAACTCTATGGGAGAAAAAAAGAGGTTTTCGGGGGCCCGCCCCAGGGGCCCGGAGGGTGGGATCGGTTAACAAAGCACAAGCAAGATCCTCGGGTATGTGCCGACCAAGAGTGCAAAGTTCGGTATTGATACTCCTAAATCTGTGGGAGGAGTAGCAATTTGAACGTCTCATTGTAGTCAATGGGGAGAATTTGATTGGTTCTGTGTGGCCCCGCCCACTTTTTCGGGTCTCCGAAATGTTCTAACAAATTGCGCATTGACCCCATGACTAAGTGACCCAAGTTTGGTGACTTTAGTTTAAAATCTGTGCGACTGGGAGCGATTTGAAAATTTTCACTGTCAAAGTCAATGGGAAAAACATGGATTTTGGGGGCCCTGTCCCAGGGGCCCGGAGGGTGGGATCGGGTAACAAAGCAAAAGCAAGGTACTCGGGTGGGTGCCGACCAAGTCTGCAAAGTCTGGAATTTGTACTCCTAAAAATGTGGGAGGAGTAGCAATTTGAAGTTCTCATTAAAGTCAATGGGGAGATTTTGATTGGTTCTGTATGGCCCCGCCCACTTTTTGGGGTCCCCGAAATGTGCCCAAAATTTTCGGGTTGACTCCATGACTAAGTGACCCAAGTTTGGTGACTTTAGCGTCAAAGCCTGGCGAGTGGGAGCGATTTGAAAATTTACCCTGTCAAAGTCTATGGGAAAAAAGGGGGCTTCCGGGGCTCGCCACGGGGGCCCCGGGGGTGGGATCGCTCCACAAAGTAATAGCAATCCGATCGGGTACAATCTGCACGTTTTGGTAAATTTTTGTCTATGTAGTGTAAAAACTGTGGGAGGAGTTAGGGTGGCAAATTTGGCTATAATAATAATATATATGTGAGATAATAGTATGTGGTCTTGCTATGCAAGAACACATAATAATATATATGTGAGATAATAGTATGTGGTCTTGCTATGCAAGAACACATAATACTAGAAAAGGTACAATTTCTGGGGAAATTGTGTGATGTGTTCTTGCCTCCACCAGTAGCTTACAACTGGAGTGGGCGGAGTAACTGGGTGGAGTGTAGACTCCGCCCACTTTTATAAATTTTGACCTTTGTCTCACACTGACCCACCCTGCCGAGTTTGGGTGCTGTGAGAATGACAGCTGTTTAAAGGTTTCTTATTGAAGTCAATAGGGAAAATCTGATTGGTTGTTTGTGGCTCCGCCCACTTTTTAGCGTCCCCAAAATGAGATATACATTGGCACAGTCCTCCAGTGACCAACTGTGCCAAGTTTCAGAACCCTGCCATTAACAGTCTAAGAGCAGCGGCAGTTTGAATTTTTCCCATTTAAACAAATGGATGAAATTTGATTGGCCGTTGTAGACCCCACCCACTTTTTAAATTTTTTTGACCCCAGTCACCCAATGACCTACGGTGCCAAGTTTGGGTATTCTGGCTTAATATTGTGAGAATGACAACAATTTAAAGGTTTATCATTGAAGTCAATAGGAAAAATCTGATTTGTCGTTGTTGGCTCCGCCCACTTTTTAAATTTTTGAATCCAAATTAATCTATCACCTGATTTCAGAGATTTGAAGCCCCTGACATCAATAATGGCAGCATTTTTCAATTTTCTGCATTTTTCAATTTTCCCATTGAAATCAATCAAAGAAATCTGATTGGTTGTTTTTGGCCCCGCCCACTTTTCAGAATTTTAATCCTAATCCTAAATTGTCCAACTGTACCAAGTTTGGGGATCCTGCCATTAACAGTCTAAGAGCAGCGGCAGTTTGAATTTTTCCCATTAAAACATATAGCTGAAATTTGATTGGCCGTTGTAGACTCCTCCCACTTTTAAACATTTGAATTCTAGTCCCCCTATTAACCGAATATATTAAGTTTAACAACCCTGCCATTAACAATGTTGAAATGGCAGCAATTTAAAAATTTCTCATTGAAGACAATGGGGAAAATCTGATTGGTTGTTTGTAGCTCCGCCCACTTTTTAATGTCCCCAAAATGTGACAGGAATTTTCAGGTTGACCCCATGACTAAGTGACCCAAGTTTGGTGAGTTTCACTCCGAAGCTGTATGAGTGACAAACATTTGCATTTTTCCAATAAAACTCTATGGGAGAAAAAAAGAGGTTTTCGGGGGCCCGCCCCAGGGGCCCGGAGGGTGGGATCGGTTAACAAAGCACAAGCAAGATCCTCGGGTATGTGCCGACCAAGAGTGCAAAGTTCGGTATTGATACTCCTAAATCTGTGGGAGGAGTAGCAATTTGAACGTCTCATTGTAGTCAATGGGGAGAATTTGATTGGTTCTGTGTGGCCCCGCCCACATTTTTCGGGTCTCCGAAATGTTCTAACAAATTGCGCGTTGACCCCATGACTAAGTGACCCAAGTTTGGTGACTTTAGTTTCAAATCTGTGCGACTGGGAGAGATTTGAAAATTTTCCCTGTCAAAGTCAATGGGAAAAACATGGATTTTGGGGGCCCTGTCCCAGGGGCCCGGAGGGTGGGATCGGGTAACAAAGCACAAGCAAGGTACTCGGGTGGGTGCCGACCAAGTCTGCAAAGTTTGGAATTTGTACTCCTAAAAATGTGGGAGGAGTAGCAATTTGAAAGTCTCATTATAGTCAATGGGGAAATTTTGATTGGTTCTGTGTGGCCCCGCCCACTTTTTGGGGTCCCCGAAATGTGCCCAAAATTTTCGGGTTGACTCCATGACTAAGTGACCCAAGTTTGGTGACTTTAGCGTCAAAGCCTGGCGAGTGGGAGCGATTTGAAAATTTACCCTGTCAAAGTCTATGGGAAAAAAGGGGGCTTCCGGGGCCCGCCACGGGGGCCCCGGGGGTGGGATCGCTCCACAAAGTAATAGCAATCCGATCGGGAACAATCTGCACGTTTTGGTAAATTTTTGTCTATGTAGTGTAAAAACTGTGGGAGGAGTTAGGGTGGCAAATTTGGCTATAATAAGAATAATAATATACTTGTGAGATAATAGTATGTGGTCTTGCTATGCAAGAACACATAATAATAATAATATATATGTGAGATAACAATATGTGGTCTTGCTATGCAAGAACACATAATAAGAGCTTACAACTGGAGTGGGCGGAGTAACTGGGTGGAGTGTAGACTCCGCCAACTTTTGTACATTTTGACCTTTGTCTCAAACTGACCCACCCTGCCGAGTTTGGGTGCTGTGGCTTAAATTCTGTGAGAATGACAGCTGTTTAAAGGTTTCTTATTGAAGTCAAAAGGAAAAATCTGATTGGTTGTTTTTGGCCCCGCCCACTTTTCTGAATTTTAATCCTAATCCTAAATTGTCCAACTGTACCAAGTTTGGGGATCCTGCCATTAACAGTGTAAGATCAGCGGCAGTTTTAAATTTCCCCATTGAAATAAATGGCTGAAATTTGATTGGCCGTTGTAGACTCCGCCCACTTTTTAATAAATTTTTGAATCCAGTCACCCAATGACCTACGGTGCCAAGTTTGGGTATTCTGGCTTAAATACTGTGAGAATGACAGCAATTTAAAGGTTTCTCATTAAAGTTAATAGGGAAAATCTGATTTGTTGTTGTTGGCTCCACCCACTTTTTAAATTTTTTAATCCAAAGTAATCTATCACCTGATTTCAGCGATTTGAAGCCCCTGACATCAATCATGGCAGCATTTTTCAATTTTCTGAATTTTTTTTTTTCCATATTGAAATCAATGAAAGAAATCTGATTGGTTGTTTTTGGGCCCGCCCACTTTTCAAAATTTTAATCCTAATCCTAAATTGTCCAACTGTACCAAGTTTGGGAAACCTGCCATTAACAGTCTAAGAGCAGCGGCAGTTTGAATTTTTCCCATTTAAACAAATGGCTGAAATTTGATTGGCCGTTGTAGACTCCGCCCACTTTTTCATTATTTTTTGAATCCAGTCACCCAATGACCTACGGTGCCAAGTTTGGGTATTCTGGCTTAAATACTGTGAGAATGACAGCAATTTAAAAGTTTCTCATTGAAGTCAATAGGGAAAATCTGATTTGTTGTTGTTGGCTCCGCCCACTTTTTAAATTTTTGAATCCAAAGTAATCTATCACCTGATTTCAGCGATTTGAAGCCCCTGACATCAATCATGGCAGCATTTTTCAATTTTCTGAATTTTTTTTTTTCCATATTGAAATCAATGAAAGAAATCTGATTGGTTGTTTTTGGCCCCGCCCACTTTTCAAAATGTTAATCCTAATCCTAAATTGTCCAACTGTACCACGTTTGGGAAACCTGCCATTAACAGTCTAAGAGCAGCGGCAGTTTGAATTTTTCCCATTTAAACAAATGGCTGAAATTTGATTGGCCGTTGTAGACTCCGCCCACTTTTTCATTATTTTTTGAATCCAGTCACCCAATGACCTACGGTGCCAAGTTTGGGTATTCTGGCTTAAATACTGTGAGAATGACAGCAATTTAAAGGTTTCTTATTGAAGTCAATAGGGAAAATCTGATTGGTTGTTTGTAGCTCCGCCCACTTTTTAATGTCCCCAAAATGTGACAGAAATTTTCAGGTTGACCCCATGACTGAGTGACCCAAGTTTGGTGAGTTTCACTCCGAAGCTGTATGAGTGACAAACATTTGCATTTTTCCAATAAAACTCTATGGGAGAAAAAAAGAGGTTTTCGGGGGCCCGCCCCAGGGGCCCGGAGGGTGGGATCGGTTAACAAAGCACAAGCAAGATACTCGGGTATGTGCCGACCAAGAGTGCAAAGTTCGGTATTTATACTCCTAAATCTGTGGGAGGAGTAGCAATTTGAACGTCTCATTGTAGTCAATGGGGAGAATTTGATTGGTTCTGTGTGGCCCCGCCCACATTTTCGGGTCTCCGAAATGTGCTAACAAATTGCGCGTTGACCCCATGACTAAGTGACCCAAGTTTGGTGACTTTAGTTTAAAATCTGTGCGACTGGGAGCGATTTGAAAATTGTCCCTGTCAAAGTCAATGGGAAAAACATGGATTTTGGGGGCCCTGTCCCAGGGGCCCGGAGGGTGGGATCGGGTAACAAAGCAAAAGCAAGGTACTCGGGTGGGTGCCGACCAAGTCTGCAAAGTCTGGAATTTGTACTCCTAAAAATGTGGGAGGAGTAGCAATTTGAAGTTCTCATTAAAGTCAATGGGGAGATTTTGATTGGTTCTGTATGGCCCCGCCCACTTTTTGGGGTCCCCGAAATGTGCCCAAAATTTTCGGGTTGACTCCATGACTAAGTGACCCAAGTTTGGTGACTTTAGCGTCAAAGCCTGGCGAGTGGGAGCGATTTGAAAATTTACCCTGTCAAAGTCTATGGGAAAAAAGGGGGCTTCCGGGGCCCGCCACGGGGGCCCCGGGGGTGGGATCGCTCCACAAAGTAATAGCAATCCGATCGGGTACAATCTGCACGTTTTGGTAAATTTTTGTCTATGTAGTGTAAAAACTGTGGGAGGAGTTAGGGTGGCAAATTTGGCTATAATAATAATAATAATAATAATAATAATAATAATAATAATAATATATATGTGAGATAATAGTATGTGGTCTTGCTATGCAAGAACACATAATAATAATATATATGTGAGATAACATTATGTGGTCTTGCTATGCAAGAACACATAACTAGAAAAGGTACAATTTCTGGGGAAATTGTGTGATGTGTTCTTGCCTCCACCAGTAGCTTACAACTGGAGTGGGCGGAGTAACTGGGTGGAGTGTAGACTCCGCCCACTTTTATAAATTTTGACCTTTGTCTCACACTGACCCACCCTGCCGAGTTTGGGTGCTGTGAGAATGACAGCTGTTTAAAGGTTTCTTATTGAAGTCAATAGGGAAAATCTGATTGGTTGTTTGTGGCTCCGCCCACTTTTTAGCATCCCCAAAATGAGATATACATTGGCACAGTCCTCCAGTGACCAACTGTGCCAAGTTTCGGGAACCCTGCCATTAACAGTCTAAGAGCAGCGGCAGTTTGAATTTTTCCCATTTAAACAAATGGCTGAAATTTGATTGGCCGTTGTAGACCCCGCCCACTTTTTAATTTTTTTTGACCCCAGTCACCCAATGACCTACGGTGCCTAGTTTGGGTATTCTGGCTTAAATACTGTGAGAATGACAGCAATTTAAAAGTTTCTCATTGAAGTCAATAGGGAAAATCTGATTGGTGGTTTGTAGCTCCGCCCACTTTTTAATGTCCCCCAAAATGTGACAGAAATTTTCAGGTTGACCCCATGACTAAGTGACCCAAGTTTGGTGACTTTAGTTTAAAATCTGTGCGACTGGGAGAGATTTGAAAATTGTCCCTGTCAAAGTCAATGGGAAAAACGTGGATTTTGGGGGCCCTGTCCCAGGGGCCCGGAGGGTGGGATCGGGTAACAAAGCAAAAGCAAGGTACTTGGGTGGGTGCCGACCAAGTCTGCAAAGTTTGGAATTTGTACTCCTAAAAATGTGGGAGAAGTAGCAATTTGAAGGTCTCATTAAAGTCAATGGGGAGATTTTGATTGGTTCTGTGTGGCCCCGCCCACTTTTTGGGGTCCCCGAAATGTGCCCAAAGTTTTCGGGTTGACTCCATGACTAAGTGACCCAAGTTTGGTGACTTTAGCGTCAAAGCCTGGCGAGTGGGAGCGATTTGAAAATTTACCCTGTCAAAGTCTATGGGAAAAAAGGGGGCTTCCGGGGCCCGCCACGGGGGCCCCGGGGGTGGGATCGCTCCACAAAGTAATAGCAATCCGATCGGGTACAATCTGCACGTTTTGGTAAATTTTTGTCTATGTAGTGTAAAAACTGTGGGAGGAGTTAGGGTGGCAAATTTGGCTATAATAATAATAATAATAACTAGAAAAGGTACAATTTCTGGGGAAATTGTGTGATGTGTTCTTGCCTCCACCAGTAGCTTACAACTGGAGTGGGCGGAGTAACTGGGTGGAGTGGCTTGAGTAACTGTTGTGTGGTTGGATTGGCTGGAGTAACTGTGGAAAGGTTGCACCTAAAAGTATGTGTGGTTGCACCTAAGGGTCGGGTTGGGTGCACCTAATTGTTGGGGTGGTTGCACCCCTACCCACTTTTTTGAATATTTATCCCATTCCTCCAAAGACCAACTGCGCCAAGTTTGAAGACTGTGCGAATCAAAGTCTAAGAGCAGCGTCAGTTTGAATTTTTCCCATTTAAACACATGGCTGAAATTTGATTGGCCGTTGTAGACTCCGCCCACTTTTATAAATTTTGACCTTTGTCTCACACTGACCCACCCTGCCGAGTTTGGGTGCTTTGGCTTATATACTGTGAGAATGACAGCTGTTTAAAGGTTTCTTATTGAAGTCAATAGGGAAAATCTGATTGGTTGTTTGTGGCTCCGCCCACTTTTTAGCGTCCCCAAAATGAGATATACATTGGCACAGTCCTCCAGTGACCAACTGTGCCAAGTTTCAGAACCCTGCCATTAACAGTCTAAGAGCAGCGGCAGTTTGAATTTTTCCCATTTAAACAAATGGCTGAAATTTGATTGGCTGTTGTAGACCCCGCCCACTTTTTATACATTTTTGACCCCAGTCACCCAATGACCTACGGTGCCAAGTTTGGGTATTCTGGCTTAAATATTGTGAGAATGACAGCAATTTAAAGGTTTCTCATTGAAGTCAATAGGAAAAATCAGATTTGTCGTTGTTGGCTCCGCCCACTTTTTCAATTTTTGAAGCCAAAGTAATCTATGACCTGATTTCTGAGATTTGAAGCCCCTGACATCAATCATGGCAGCATTTTTCAATTTTCTGCATTTTTCAATTTTCCCATTGAAATCAATCAAAGAAATCTGATTGGTTGTTTTTGGCCCCGCCCACTTTTCTGAATTTAATCCTAATCCTAAATTGTCCAACTGTACCAAGTTTGGGGATCCTGCCATTAACAGTCTAAGAGCAGCGGCAGTTTTAAATTTTCCCATTAAAACATATGGCTGAAATTTGATTGGCCGTTGTAGACTCCGCCCACTTTAAAACATTTGAATTCTAGTCACCTATTAACCGAATATATTAAGTTTAACAACCCTGCCATTAACAATGTTGAAATGGCAGCAATTTAAAATGTTCTCATTGAAGTCAATAGGGAAAATCTGATTGGTTGTTTGTAGCTCCGCCCACTTTTTAATGTCCCCAAAATGTGACAGAAATTTTCAGGTTGATCCCATGACTAAGTGACCCAAGTTTGGTGAGTTTCACTCCGAAGCTGTATGAGTGACAAACGTTTGCATTTTTCCAATAAAACTCTATGGGAGAAAAAAAGAGGTTTTCGGGGGCCCGCCCCAGGGGCCCGGAGGGTAGAATCGGTTAACAAAGCACAAGCAAGATACTCGGGTATGTGCCGACCAAGAGTGCAAAGTTCGGTATTGATAATCCTAAATCTGTGGGAGGAGTAGCAATTTGAATGTCTCATTATAGTCAATGGGGAGAATTTGATTGGTTCTGTGTGGCCCCGCCCACATTTTAGGGTGTCCGAAATGTTCTAACAAATTGCGCGTTGACCCCATGACTAAGTGACCCAAGTTTGGTGACTTTAGTTTAAAATCTGTGCGACTGGGAGCGATTTGAAAATTGTCCCTGTCAAAGTCAATGGGAAAAACGTGGATTTTGGGGGCCCTGTCCCAGGGGCCCGGAGGGTGGGATCGGGTAACAAAGCACAAGCAAGGTACTCGGGTGGGTGCCGACCAAGTCTGCAAAGTTTGGAATTTGTACTCCTAAAAATGTGGGAGAAGTAGCAATTTGAAGGTCTCATTAAAGTCAATGGGGAGATTTTGATTGGTTCTGTGTGGCCCCGCCCACTTTTTGGGGTCCCCGAAATGTGCCCAAAATTTTCGGGTTGACTCCATGACTAAGTGACCCAAGTTTGGTGACTTTAGCGTCAAAGCCTGGCGAGTGGGAGCGATTTGAAAATTTACCGTGTCAAAGTCTATGGGAAAAAAGGGGGCTTCCGGGGCCCGCCACGGGGGCCCCGGGGGTGGGATCGCTCCACAAAGTAATAGCAATCCGATCGGGAACAATCTGCACGTTTTGGTAAATTTTTGTCTATGTAGTGTAAAAACTGTGGGAGGAGTTAGGGTGGCAAATTTGGCTATAATAAGAATAATAAGAACTAGAAAAGGTACAATTTCTGGGGAAATTGTGTGATGTGTTCTTGCCTCCACCAGTAGCTTACAACTGGAGTGGGCGGAGTAACTGGGTGGAGTGTAGACTCCGCCCACTTTTATAAATTTTGACCTTTGTCTCACACTGACCCACCCTGCCGAGTTTGGGTGCTGTGAGAATGACAGCTGTTTAAAGGTTTCTTATTGAAGTCAATAGGGAAAATCTGATTGGTTGTTTGTGGCTCCGCCCACTTTTTAGCATCCCCAAAATGAGATATACATTGGCACAGTCCTCCAGTGACCAACTGTGCCAAGTTTCGGGAACCCTGCCATTAACAGTCTAAGAGCAGCGGCAGTTTGAATTTTTCCCATTTAAACAAATGGCTGAAATTTGATTGGCCGTTGTAGACCCCGCCCACTTTTTAATTTTTTTTGACCCCAGTCACCCAATGACCTACGGTGCCTAGTTTGGGTATTCTGGCTTAAATACTGTGAGAATGACAGCAATTTAAAAGTTTCTCATTGAAGTCAATAGGGAAAATCTGATTGGTGGTTTGTAGCTCCGCCCACTTTTTAATGTCCCCCAAAATGTGACAGAAATTTTCAGGTTGACCCCATGACTAAGTGACCCAAGTTTGGTGACTTTAGTTTAAAATCTGTGCGACTGGGAGAGATTTGAAAATTGTCCCTGTCAAAGTCAATGGGAAAAACGTGGATTTTGGGGGCCCTGTCCCAGGGGCCCGGAGGGTGGGATCGGGTAACAAAGCAAAAGCAAGGTACTCGGGTGGGTGCCGACCAAGTCTGCAAAGTTTGGAATTTGTACTCCTAAAAATGTGGGAGAAGTAGCAATTTGAAGGTCTCATTAAAGTCAATGGGGAGATTTTGATTGGTTCTGTGTGGCCCCGCCCACTTTTTGGGGTCCCCGAAATGTGCCCAAAGTTTTCGGGTTGACTCCATGACTAAGTGACCCAAGTTTGGTGACTTTAGCGTCAAAGCCTGGCGAGTGGGAGCGATTTGAAAATTTACCCTGTCAAAGTCTATGGGAAAAAAGGGGGCTTCCGGGGCCCGCCACGGGGGCCCCGGGGGTGGGATCGCTCCACAAAGTAATAGCAATCCGATCGGGCACAATCTGCACGTTTTGGTAAATTTTTGTCTATGTAGTGTAAAAACTGTGGGAGGAGTTAGGGTGGCAAATTTGGCTATAATAAGAATAAGAAGAATAAGAATAACTAGAAAAGGTACAATTTCTGGGGAAATTGTGTGATGTGTTCTTGCCTCCACCAGTAGCTTACAACTGGAGTGGGCGGAGTAACTGGGTGGAGTGTAGACTCCGCCCACTTTCATACATTTTGACCTTTGTCTCACACTGACCCACCCTGCCGAGTTTGGGTGCTGTGAGAATGACAGCTGTTTAAAGGTTTCTTATTGAAGTCAATAGGGAAAATCTGATTGGTTGTTTGTGGCTCCGCCCACTTTTTAGCGTCCCCAAAATGAGATATACATTGGCACAGTCCTCCAGTGACCAACTGTGCCAAGTTTCGGAACCCTGCCATTAACAGTCTAAGAGCAGCGGCAGTTTGAATTTTTCCCATTTAAACAAATGGCTGAAATTTGATTGGCCGTTGTAGACCCCGCCCACTTTTTAATTTTTTTTGACCCCAGTCACTTAATGACCTACGGTGCCAAGTTTGGGTATTCTGACTTAAATATTGTGAGAATGACAGCAATTTAAAGGTTTCTCATTGAAGTCAATAGGGAAAATCTGATTTGTTGTTGTTGGCTCCGCCCACTTTTTAAATTTTTGAATCCAAATTAATCTATCACCTGATTTCAGAGATTTGAAGCCCCTGACATCAATCATGGAAGCATTTTTCAATTTTCTGCATTTTTTTTTTCCACATTGAAATCAATGAAAGAAATCTGATTGGTTGTTTGTGGGCCCGCCCACTTTTCAAAATTTTAATCCTAATCCTAAATTGTCCAACTGTACCAAGTTTGGGAAACCTGCCAT
Organism: Bufo gargarizans; assembly: GCF_014858855.1. Lineage (NCBI taxonomy): Eukaryota > Metazoa > Chordata > Amphibia > Anura > Bufonidae > Bufo > Bufo gargarizans. The sequence continues at coordinate 90,803,822 of NC_058082.1, read as the reverse complement.
TAACAGTCTAAGAGCAGCGGCAGTTTGAATTTTTCCCATTTAAACAAATGGCTGAAATTTGATTGGCCGTTGTAGACTCCGCCCACTTTTTCATTATTTTTTGAATCCAGTCACCCAATGACCTACGGTGCCAAGTTTGGGTATTCTGGCTTAAATACTGTGAGAATGACAGCAATTTAAAGGTTTCTTATTGAAGTCAATAGGGAAAATCTGATTGGTTGTTTGTAGCTCCGCCCACTTTTTAATGTCCCCAAAATGTGACAGAAATTTCCAGGTTGACCCCATGACTGAGTGACCCAAGTTTGGTGAGTTTCACTCCGAAGCTGTATGAGTGACAAACATTTGCATTTTTCCAATAAAACTCTATGGGAGAAAAAAAGAGGTTTTCGGGGGCCCGCCCCAGGGGCCCGGAGGGTGGGATCGGTTAACAAAGCACAAGCAAGATACTCGGGTATGTGCCGACCAAGAGTGCAAAGTTCGGTATTTATACTCTTAAATCTGTGGGAGGAGTAGCAATTTGAACGTCTCATTGTAGTCAATGGGGAGAATTTGATTGGTTCTGTGTGGCCCCGCCCACATTTTCGGGTCTCCGAAATGTGCTAACAAATTGCGCGTTGACCCCATGACTAAGTGACCCAAGTTTGGTGACTTTAGTTTAAAATCTGTGCGACTGGGAGCGATTTGAAAATTGTCCCTGTCAAAGTCAATGGGAAAAACATGGATTTTGGGGGCCCTGTCCCAGGGGCCCGGAGGGTGGGATCGGGTAACAAAGCAAAAGCAAGGTACTCGGGTGGGTGCCGACCAAGTCTGCAAAGTCTGGAATTTGTACTCCTAAAAATGTGGGAGGAGTAGCAATTTGAAGTTCTCATTAAAGTCAATGGGGAGATTTTGATTGGTTCTGTATGGCCCCGCCCACTTTTTGGGGTCCCCGAAATGTGCCCAAAATTTTCGGGTTGACTCCATGACTAAGTGACCCAAGTTTGGTGACTTTAGCGTCAAAGCCTGGCGAGTGGGAGCGATTTGAAAATTTACCCTGTCAAAGTCTATGGGAAAAAAGGGGGCTTCCGGGGCCCGCCACGGGGGCCCCGGGGGTGGGATCGCTCCACAAAGTAATAGCAATCCGATCGGGTACAATCTGCACGTTTTGGTAAATTTTTGTCTATGTAGTGTAAAAACTGTGGGAGGAGTTAGGGTGGCAAATTTGGCTATAATAATAATAATAATATATATGTGAGATAATAGTATGTGGTCTTGCTATGCAAGAACACATAATAATATATATGTGAGATAACATTATGTGGTCTTGCTATGCAAGAACACATAATAATATATATGTGAGATAACATTATGTGGTCTTGCTATGCAAGAACACATAACTAGAAAAGGTACAATTTCTGGGGAAATTGTGTGATGTGTTCTTGCCTCCACCAGTAGCTTACAACTGGAGTGGGCGGAGTAACTGGGTGGAGTGTAGACTCCGCCCACTTTTATAAATTTTGACCTTTGTCTCACACTGACCCACCCTGCCGAGTTTGGGTGCTGTGAGAATGACAGCTGTTTAAAGGTTTCTTATTGAAGTCAATAGGGAAAATCTGATTGGTTGTTTGTGGCTCCGCCCACTTCTTAGCGTCCCCAAAATGAGATATACATTGGCACAGTCCTCCAGTGACCAACTGTGCCAAGTTTCGGAACCCTGCCATTAACAGTCTAAGAGCAGCGGCAGTTTGAATTTTTCCCATTTAAACAAATGGCTGAAATTTGATTGGCCGTTGTAGACCCCGCCCACTTTTTAATTTTTTTTGACCCCAGTCACCCAATGACCTACGGTGCCTAGTTTGGGTATTCTGGCTTAAATACTGTGAGAATGACAGCAATTTAAAAGTTTCTCATTGAAGTCAATAGGGAAAATCTGATTGGTGGTTTGTAGCTCCGCCCACTTTTTAAGTGTCCCCCAAAATGTGACAGAAATTTTCAGGTTGACCCCATGACTACGTGACCCAAGTTTGGTGACTTTAGTTTAAAATCTGTGCGACTGGGAGAGATTTGAAAATTGTCCCTGTCAAAGTCAATGGGAAAAACGTGGATTTTGGGGGCCCTGTCCCAGGGGCCCGGAGGGTGGGATCGGGTAACAAAGCAAAAGCAAGGTACTTGGGTGGGTGCCGACCAAGTCTGCAAAGTTTGGAATTTGTACTCCTAAAAATGTGGGAGAAGTAGCAATTTGAAGGTCTCATTAAAGTCAATGGGGAGATTTTGATTGGTTCTGTGTGGCCCCGCCCACTTTTTGGGGTCCCCGAAATGTGCCCAAAATTTTCGGGTTGACTCCATGACTAAGTGACCCAAGTTTGGTGACTTTAGCGTCAAAGCCTGGCGAGTGGGAGCGATTTGAAAATTTACCCTGTCAAAGTCTATGGGAAAAAAGGGGGCTTCCGGGGCCCGCCACGGGGGCCCCGGGGGTGGGATCGCTCCACAAAGTAATAGCAATCCGATCGGGTACAATCTGCACGTTTTGGTAAATTTTTGTCTATGTAGTGTAAAAACTGTGGGAGGAGTTAGGGTGGCAAATTTGGCTATAATAATAATAATAATAACTAGAAAAGGTACAATTTCTGGGGAAATTGTGTGATGTGTTCTTGCCTCCACCAGTAGCTTACAACTGGAGTGGGCAGAGTAACTGGGTGGAGTGTAGACTCCGTCCACTTTTATAAATTTTGACCTTTTTCTCACACTGACCCACCCTGCCGAGTTTGGGTGCTGTGGCTTAAATACTGTGAGAATGACAGCTGTTTAAAGGTTTCTTATTGAAGTCAATAGGGAAAATCTGATTGGTTGTTTGTGGCTCCGCCCACTTTTTAGCATCCCCAAAATGAGATATACATTGGCACAGTCCTCTAGTGACCAACTGCGCCAAGTTTCAGAACCCTGCCATTAACAGTCTAAGAGCAGCGGCAGTTTGAATTTTTCCCATTTAAACAAATGGCTGAAATTTGATTGGCCGTTGTAGACTCCGCCCACTTTTTCATTATTTTTTGAATCCAGTCACCCAATGACCTACGGTGCCAAGTTTGGGTATTCTGGCTTAAATACTGTGAGAATGACAGCAATTTAAAGGTTTCTTATTGAAGTCAATAGGGAAAATCTGGTTGTTTGTAGCTCCTGCCCACTTTTTAATGTCCCCAAAATGTGACCGAAATTTTCAGGTTGACCCCATGACTGAGTGACCCAAGTTTGGTGAGTTTCACTCCGAAGCTGTATGAGTGACAAACATTTGCATTTTTCCAATAAAACTCTATGGGAGAAAAAAAGAGGTTTTCGGGGGCCCGCCCCAGGGGCCCGGAGGGTGGGATCGGTTAACAAAGCACAAGCAAGATACTCGGGTATGTGCCGACCAAGAGTGCAAAGTTCGGTATTTATACTCCTAAATCTGTGGGAGGAGTAGCAATTTGAACGTCTCATTGTAGTCAATGGGGAGAATTTGATTGGTTCTGTGTGGCCCCGCCCACATTTTCGGGTCTCCGAAATGTGCTAACAAATTGCGCGTTGACCCCATGACTAAGTGACCCAAGTTTGGTGACTTTAGTTTAAAATCTGTGCGACTGGGAGCGATTTGAAAATTGTCCCTGTCAAAGTCAATGGGAAAAACTTGGATTTTGGGGGCCCTGTCCCAGGGGCCCGGAGGGTGGGATCGGGTAACAAAGCAAAAGCAAGGTACTCGGGTGGGTGCCGACCAAGTCTGCAAAGTCTGGAATTTGTACTCCTAAAAATGTGGGAGGAGTAGCAATTTGAAGTTCTCATTAAAGTCAATGGGGAGATTTTGATTGGTTCTGTATGGCCCCGCCCACTTTTTGGGGTCCCCGAAATGTGCCCAAAATTTTCGGGTTGACTCCATGACTAAGTGACCCAAGTTTGGTGACTTTAGCGTCAAAGCCTGGCGAGTGGGAGCGATTTGAAAATTTACCCTGTCAAAGTCTATGGGAAAAAAGGGGGCTTCCGGGGCCCGCCACGGGGGCCCCGGGGGTGGGATCGCTCCACAAAGTAATAGCAATCCGATCGGGTACAATCTGCACGTTTTGGTAAATTTTTGTCTATGTAGTGTAAAAACTGTGGGAGGAGTTAGGGTGGCAAATTTGGCTATAATAATAATAATAACTAGAAAAGGTACAATTTCTGGGGAAATTGTGTGATGTGTTCTTGCCTCCACCAGTAGCTTACAACTGGAGTGGGCGGAGTAACTGGGTGGAGTGTAGACTCCGCCCACTTTTATAAATTTTGACCTTTGTCTCACACTGACCCACCCTGCCGAGTTTGGGTGCTGTGAGAATGACAGCTGTTTAAAGGTTTCTTATAGAAGTCAATAGGGAAAATCTGATTGGTTGTTTGTGGCTCCGCCCACTTTTTAGCATCCCCAAAATGAGATATACATTGGCACAGTCCTCCAGTGACCAACTGTGCCAAGTTTCGGGAACCCTGCCATTAACAGTCTAAGAGCAGCGGCAGTTTGAATTTTTCCCATTTAAACAAATGGCTGAAATTTGATTGGCCGTTGTAGACCCCGCCCACTTTTTAATTTTTTTTGACCCCAGTCACCCAATGACCTACGGTGCCTAGTTTGGGTATTCTGGCTTAAATACTGTGAGAATGACAGCAATTTAAAAGTTTCTCATTGAAGTCAATAGGGAAAATCTGATTGGTGGTTTGTAGCTCCGCCCACTTTTTAATGTCCCCCAAAATGTGACAGAAATTTTCAGGTTGACCCCATGACTAAGTGACCCAAGTTTGGTGACTTTAGTTTAAAATCTGTGCGACTGGGAGAGATTTGAAAATTGTCCCTGTCAAAGTCAATGGGAAAAACGTGGATTTTGGGGGCCCTGTCCCAGGGGCCCGGAGGGTGGGATCGGGTAACAAAGCAAAAGCAAGGTACTTGGGTGGGTGCCGACCAAGTCTGCAAAGTTTGGAATTTGTACTCCTAAAAATGTGGGAGAAGTAGCAATTTGAAGGTCTCATTAAAGTCAATGGGGAGATTTTGATTGGTTCTGTGTGGCCCCGCCCACTTTTTGGGGTCCCCGAAATGTGCCCAAAGTTTTCGGGTTGACTCCATGACTAAGTGACCCAAGTTTGGTGACTTTAGTTTAAAATCTGTGCGACTGGGAGAGATTTGAAAATTGTCCCTGTCAAAGTCAATGGGAAAAACGTGGATTTTGGGGGCCCTGTCCCAGGGGCCCGGAGGGTGGGATCGGGTAACAAAGCAAAAGCAAGGTACTTGGGTGGGTGCCGACCAAGTCTGCAAAGTCTGGAATTTGTACTCCTAAAAATGTGGGAGGAGTAGCAATTTGAAGTTCTCATTAAAGTCAATGGGGAGATTTTGATTGGTTCTGTATGGCCCCGCCCACTTTTTGGGGTCCCCGAAATGTGCCCAAAATTTTCGGGTTGACTCCATGACTAAGTGACCCAAGTTTGGTGACTTTAGCCTCAAAGCCTGGCGAGTGGGAGCGATTTGAAAATTTACCCTGTCAAAGTCTATGGGAAAAAAGGGGGCTTCCGGGGCCCGCCACGGGGGCCCCGGGGGTGGGATCGCTCCACAAAGTAATAGCAATCCGATCGGGTACAATCTGCACGTTTTGGTAAATTTTTGTCTATGTAGTGTAAAAACTGTGGGAGGAGTTAGGGTGGCAAATTTGGCTATAATAATAATAATAATAACTAGAAAAGGTACAATTTCTGGGGAAATTGTGTGATGTGTTCTTGCCTCCACCAGTAGCTTACAACTGGAGTGGGCGGAGTAACTGGGTGGAGTGTAGACTCCGCCCACTTTTATAAATTTTGACCTTTGTCTCACACTGACCCACCCTGCCGAGTTTGGGTGCTGTGAGAATGACAGCTGTTTAAAGGTTTCTTATTGAAGTCAATAGGGAAAATCTTATTGGTTGTTTTTGGCCCCGCCCACTTTTCTGAATTTTAATCCTAATCCTAAATTGTCCAACTGTACCAAGTTTGGGGATCCTGCCATTAACAGTGTAAGATCAGCGGCAGTTTTAAATTTCCCCATTGAAATAAATGGCTGAAATTTGATTGGCCGTTGTAGACTCCGCCCACTTTTTAATAAATTTTTGAATCCAGTCACCCAATGACCTACGGTGCCAAGTTTGGGTATTCTGGCTTAAATACTGTGAGAATGACAGCAATTTAAAGGTTTCTCATTAAAGTTAATAGGGAAAATCTGATTTGTTGTTGTTGGCTCCGCCCACTTTAAATTTTTTGAATCCAAAGTAATCTATGACCTGATCTCAGCGATCTGAAGCCCCTGACATCAATCATGGCAGCATTTTTCAATTTTCTGAAATTTTTTTTTTCCATATTGAAATCAATGAAAGAAATCTGATTGGTTGTTTTTGGGCCCGCCCACTTTTCAAAATTTTAATCCTAATCCTAAATTGTCCAACTGTACCAAGTTTGGGAAACCTGCCATTAACAGTCTAAGAGCAGCGGCAGTTTGAATTTTTCCCATTTAAACAAATGGCTGAAATTTGATTGGCCGTTGTAGACTCCGCCCACTTTTTCATTATTTTTTTAATCCAGTCACCCAATGACCTACGGTGCCAAGTTTGGGTATTCTGGCTTAAATACTGTGAGAATGACAGCAATTTAAAAGTTTCTCATTGAAGTCAATAGGAAAAATCTGATTTGTTGTTGTTGGCTCCGCCCACTTTTTAAATTTTTGAATCCAAAGTAATCTATCACCTGATTTCAGCGATTTGAAGCCCCTGACATCAATCATGGCAGCATTTTTCAATTTTCTGAATTTTTTTTTTTCCATATTGAAATCAATGAAAGAAATCTGATTGGTTGTTTTTGGCCCCGCCCACTTTTCAAAATTTTAATCCTAATCCTAAATTGTCCAACTGTACCAAGTTTGGGAAACCTGCCATTAACAGTCTAAGAGCAGCGGCAGTTTGAATTTTTCCCATTTAAACAAATGGCTGAAATTTGATTGGCCGTTGTAGACTCCGCCCACTTTTTCATTATTTTTTGAATCCAGTCACCCAATGACCTACGGTGCCTAGTTTGGGTATTCTGGCTTAAATACTGTGAGAATGACAGCAATTTAAAAGTTTCTCATTGAAGTCAATAGGGAAAATCTGATTTGTTGTTGTTGGCTCCGCCCACTTTTTAAATTTTTGAATCCAAAGTAATCTATCACCTGATTTCAGCGATCTGAAGCCCCTGACATCAATCATGGCAGCATTTTTCAATTTTCTGAAATTTTTTTTTTCCATATTGAAATCAATGAAAGAAATCTGATTGGTTGTTTTTGGCCCCGCCCACTTTTCAAAATGTTAATCCTAATCCTAAATTGTCCAACTGTACCAAGTTTGGGAAACCTGCCATTAACAGTCTAAGAGCAGCGGCAGTTTGAATTTTTCCCATTTAAACAAATGGCTGAAATTTGATTGGCCGTTGTAGACTCCGCCCACTTTTTCATTATTTTTTTAATCCAGTCACCCAATGACCTACGGTGCCAAGTTTGGGTATTCTGGCTTAAATACTGTGAGAATGACAGCAATTTAAAGGTTTCTTATTGAAGTCAATAGGGAAAATCTGATTGGTTGTTTGTAGCTCCGCCCACTTTTTAATGTCCCCAAAATGTGACAGAAATTTTCAGGTTGACCCCATGACTGAGTGACCCAAGTTTGGTGAGTTTCACTCCGAAGCTGTATGAGTGACAAACATTTGCATTTTTCCAATAAAACTCTATGGGAGAAAAAAAGAGGTTTTCGGGGGCCCGCCCCAGGGGCCCGGAGGGTGGGATCGGTTAACAAAGCACAAGCAAGATACTCGGGTATGTGCCGACCAAGAGTGCAAAGTTCGGTATTTATACTCCTAAATCTGTGGGAGGAGTAGCAATTTGAACGTCTCATTGTAGTCAATGGGGAGAATTTGATTGGTTCTGTGTGGCCCCGCCCACATTTTCGGGTCTCCGAAATGTGCTAACAAATTGCGCGTTGACCCCATGACTAAGTGACCCAAGTTTGGTGACTTTAGTTTAAAATCTGTGCGACTGGGAGCGATTTGAAAATTGTCCCTGTCAAAGTCAATGGGAAAAACATGGATTTCGGGGGCCCTGTCCCAGGGGCCCGGAGGGTGGGATCGGGTAACAAAGCAAAAGCAAGGTACTCGGGTGGGTGCCGACCAAGTCTGCAAAGTCTGGAATTTGTACTCCTAAAAATGTGGGAGGAGTAGCAATTTGAAGTTCTCATTAAAGTCAATGGGGAGATTTTGATTGGTTCTGTATGGCCCCGCCCACTTTTTGGGGTCCCCGAAATGTGCCCAAAATTTTCGGGTTGACTCCATGACTAAGTGACCCAAGTTTGGTGACTTTAGCGTCAAAGCCTGGCGAGTGGGAGCGATTTGAAAATTTACCCTGTCAAAGTCTATGGGAAAAAAGGGGGCTTCCGGGGCCCGCCACGGGGGCCCCGGGGGTGGGATCGCTCCACAAAGTAATAGCAATCCGATCGGGTACAATCTGCACGTTTTGGTAAATTTTTGTCTATGTAGTGTAAAAACTGTGGGAGGAGTTAGGGTGGCAAATTTGGCTATAATAATAATAATAACTAGAATGTGTCGTTTCTGAAGAAACCACAAGATGTTGGCTTGTCGTCTGATTGGCTGTTGGTGGCTCCACCCACTTTTTTGAATTTTAATCCCAGTCCTCCAGTGACCAACTGCGGCAAGTTTGAAGACTGTGCCAATCAAAGTCTAAGAGCGGCGGCGGTTTGAATTTTTCCCATTTAAACACATGGCTGAAATTTGATTGGCCGATGTAGACTCCGCCCACTTTTATAAATTTTGACCTTTGTCTCACACTGACCCACCCTGCCGAGTTTGGGTGCTGTGGCTTAAAAACTGTGAGAATGACAGCTGTTTGAAGGTTTTTTATTGAAGTCAATAGGGAAAATCTGATTGGTTGTTTGTGGCTCCGCCCACTTTTTAGCGTCCCCTAAATGAGATATACATTGTCACAGTCCGCCAGTGACCAACTGTGCCGAGTTTTATTACCCTGCCATTAACAGTCTAAGAGCAGCGGCAGTTTGAATTTTTCCCATTCAAACACATGGCTGAAATTTGATTGGCCGATGTAGACCCCGCCCACTTTTTAAAAATTTTTGACCCCAGTCACCCAATGACCTACGGTGCCAAGTTTGGGTATTCTGGCTTAAATACTGTGAGAATGACAGCAATTTAAAGGTTTCTCATTGAAGTCAATGGGGAAAATCTGATTTGTTGTTGTTGGCTCCGCCCACTTTTTAAATTTTTGATTCCAATGTAATCTATCACCTGATTTCAGAGATCTGAAGCCCCCGACATCAATCATGGCAGCATTTTTCTATTTTCTGGAATTTTTTTTCTCCATATTGACATCAAGGAAAGAAATCTGATTGGTTGTTTTTGGCCCCGCCCACTTTTCAAAATTTTAATCCTAATCCTAAATTGCCCAACTGTACCAAGTTTGGGGAGCCTGCCATTAACAGTCTAAGAGCAGCGGCAGTTTGAATTTTTCCCATTTAAACAAATGGCTGAAATTTGATTGGCCGTTGTAGACTCCGCCCACTTTTTCATAAATTTTTGAATCCAGTCACCCAATGACCTACGGTGCCAAGTTTGGGTATTCTGGCTTCAATACTGTGAGAATGACAGCAATTTAAAGGTTTCTCATTGAAGTCAATAGGGAAAATCTGATTTGTTGTTGTTGGCTCCGCCCACTTTTTAAATTTTTGATTCCAAAGTAATCTATCACCTGATTTCAGCGATCTGAAGCCCCTGACATCAATCATGGCAGCATTTTTCAATTTTCTGAAATTTTTTTTCTCCATATTGACATCAATGAAAGAAATCTGATTGGTTGTTTTTGGCCCCGCCCACTTTTCAAAATTTTAATCCTAATCCTAAATTGCCCAACTGTACCAAGTTTGGGGAGCCTGTCATTAACAGTCTAAGAGCAGCGGCAGTTTGAATTTTTCCCATTTAAACAAATGGCTGAAATTTGATTGGCCGTTGTAGACTCCGCCCACTTTTTCATTATTTTTTGAATCCAGTCACCCAATGACCTACGGTGCCTAGTTTGGGTATTCTGGCTTAAATACTGTGAGAATGCCAGCAATTTAAAAGTTTCTCATTGAAGTCAATAGGGAAAATCTGATTTGTTGTTGTTGGCTCCGCCCACTTTTTAAATTTTTGAATCCAAAGTAATCTATCACCTGATTTCAGCGATTTGAAGCCCCTGACATCAATCATGGCAGCATTTTTCAATTTTCTGAATTTTTTTTTTTCCATATTGAAATCAATGAAAGAAATCTGATTGGTTGTTTTTGGCCCCGCCCACTTTTCAAAATGTTAATCCTAATCCTAAATTGTCCAACTGTACCAAGTTTGGGAAACCTGCCATTAACAGTCTAAGAGCAGCGGCAGTTTGAATTTTTCCCATTTAAACAAATGGCTGAAATTTGATTGGCCGTTGTAGACTCCGCCCACTTTTTCATTATTTTTTGAATCCAGTCACCCAATGACCTACGGTGCCAAGTTTGGGTATTCTGGCTTAAATACTGTGAGAATGACAGCAATTTAAAGGTTTCTTATTGAAGTCAATAGGGAAAATCTGATTGGTTGTTTGTAGCTCCGCCCACTTTTTAATGTCCCCAAAATGTGACAGAAATTTTCAGGTTGACCCCATGACTGAGTGACCCAAGTTTGGTGAGTTTCACTCCGAAGCTGTATGAGTGACAAACATTTGCATTTTTCCAATAAAACTCTATGGGAGAAAAAAAGAGGTTTTCGGGGGCCCGCCCCAGGGGCCCGGAGGGTGGGATCGGTTAACAAAGCACAAGCAAGATACTCGGGTATGTGCCGACCAAGAGTGCAAAGTTCGGTATTTATACTCCTAAATCTGTGGGAGGAGTAGCAATTTGAACGTCTCATTGTAGTCAATGGGGAGAATTTGATTGGTTCTGTGTGGCCCCGCCCACATTTTCGGGTCTCCGAAATGTGCTAACAAATTGCGCGTTGACCCCATGACTAAGTGACCCAAGTTTGGTGACTTTAGTTTAAAATCTGTGCGACTGGGAGCGATTTGAAAATTGTCCCTGTCAAAGTCAATGGGAAAAACATGGATTTTGGGGGCCCTGTCCCAGGGGCCCGGAGGGTGGGATCGGGTAACAAAGCAAAAGCAAGGTACTCGGGTGGGTGCCGACCAAGTCTGCAAAGTCTGGAATTTGTACTCCTAAAAATGTGGGAGGAGTAGCAATTTGAAGTTCTCATTAAAGTCAATGGGGAGATTTTGATTGGTTCTGTATGGCCCCGCCCACTTTTTGGGGTCCCCGAAATGTGCCCAAAATTTTCGGGTTGACTCCATGACTAAGTGACCCAAGTTTGGTGACTTTAGTTTAAAATCTGTGCGACTGGGAGCGATTTGAAAATTTACCCTGTCAAAGTCTATGGGAAAAAAGGGGGCTTCCGGGGCCCGCCACGGGGGCCCCGGGGGTGGGATCGCTCCACAAAGTAATAGCAATCCGATCGGGTACAATCTGCACGTTTTGGTAAATTTTTGTCTATGTAGTGTAAAAACTGTGGGAGGAGTTAGGGTGGCAAATTTGGCTATAATAATAATAATAATATATATGTGAGATAATAGTATGTGGTCTTGCTATGCAAGAACACATAATAATAATATATGTGAGATAATAGTATGTGGTCTTGCTATGCAAGAACACATAATAACTAGAAAAGGTACAATTTCTGGGGAAATTGTGTGATGTGTTCTTGCCTCCACCAGTAGCTTACAACTGGAGTGGGCGGAGTAACTGGGTGGAGTGTAGACTCCGCCCACTTTTATAAATTTTGACCTTTGTCTCACACTGACCCACCTTGCCGAGTTTGGGTGCTGTGAGAATGACAGCTGTTTAAAGGTTTCTTATTGAAGTCAATAGGGAAAATCTGATTGGTTGTTTGTGGCTCCGCCCACTTTTTAGCGTCCCCAAAATGAGATATACATTGGCACAGTCCTCCAGTGACCAACTGTGCCAAGTTTCGGAACCCTGCCATTAACAGTCTAAGAGCAGCGGCAGTTTGAATTTTTCCCATTTAAACAAATGGCTGAAATTTGATTGGCCGTTGTAGACCCCGCCCACTTTTTAATTTTTTTTGACCCCAGTCACCCAATGACCTACGGTGCCTAGTTTGGGTATTCTGGCTTAAATACTGTGAGAATGACAGCAATTTAAAAGTTTCTCATTGAAGTCAATAGGGAAAATCTGATTGGTGGTTTGTAGCTCCGCCCACTTTTTAATGTCCCCCAAAATGTGACAGAAATTTTCAGGTTGACCCCATGACTACGTGACCCAAGTTTGGTGACTTTAGTTTAAAATCTGTGCGACTGGGAGAGATTTGAAAATTGTCCCTGTCAAAGTCAATGGGAAAAACGTGGATTTTGGGGGCCCTGTCCCAGGGGCCCGGAGGGTGGGATCGGGTAACAAAGCAAAAGCAAGGTACTCGGGTGGGTGCCGACCAAGTCTGCAAAGTTTGGAATTTGTACTCCTAAAAATGTGGGAGAAGTAGCAATTTGAAGGTCTCATTAAAATCAATGGGGAGATTTTGATTGGTTCTGTGTGGCCCCGCCCACTTTTTGGGGTCCCCGAAATGTGCCCAAAGTTTTCGGGTTGACTCCATGACTAAGTGACCCAAGTTTGGTGACTTTAGCGTCAAAGCCTGGCGAGTGGGAGCGATTTGAAAATTTACCCTGTCAAAGTCTATGGGAAAAAAGGGGGCTTCCGGGGCCCGCCACGGGGGCCCCGGGGGTGGGATCGCTCCACAAAGTAATAGCAATCCGATCGGGCACAATCTGCACGTTTTGGTAAATTTTTGTCTATGTAGTGTAAAAACTGTGGGAGGAGTTAGGGTGGCAAATTTGGCTATAATAAGAATAAGAAGAATAAGAATAACTAGAAAAGGTACAATTTCTGGGGAAATTGTGTGATGTGTTCTTGCCTCCACCAGTAGCTTACAACTGGAGTGGGCGGAGTAACTGGGTGGAGTGTAGACTCCGCCCACTTTTATAAATTTTGACCTTTGTCTCACACTGACCCACCCTGCCGAGTTTGGGTGCTGTGAGAATGACAGCTGTTTAAAGGTTTCTTATTGAAGTCAATAGGGAAAATCTGATTGGTTGTTTGTGGCTCCGCCCACTTTTTAGCATCCCCAAAATGAGATATACATTGGCACAGTCCTCCAGTGACCAACTGTGCCAAGTTTCGGAACCCTGCCATTAACAGTCTAAGAGCAGCGGCAGTTTGAATTTTTCCCATTTAAACAAATGGCTGAAATTTGATTGGCCGTTGTAGACCCCGCCCACTTTTTAATTTTTTTTTGACCCCAGTCACCCAATGACCTACGGTGCCAAGTTTGGGTATTCTGACTTAAATATTGTGAGAATGACAGCAATTTAAAGGTTTCTCATTGAAGTCAATAGGGAAAATCTGATTTGTTGTTGTTGGCTCCGCCCACTTTTTAAATTTTTGAATCCAAATTAATCTATCACCTGATTTCAGAGATTTGAAGCCCCTGACATCAATCATGGAAGCATTTTTCAATTTTCTGCATTTTTTTTTTCCACATTGAAATCAATGAAAGAAATCTGATTGGTTGTTTTTGGCCCCGCCCTCTTTTCAAAATTTTAATCCTAATCCTAAATTGTCCAACTGTACCAAGTTTGGGGAACCTGCCATTAACAGTCTAAGAGCAGCGGCAGTTTGAATTTTTCCCATTTAAACAAATGGCTGAAATTTGATTGGCCGTTGTAGACTCCGCCCACTTTTTTATAAATTTTTGAATCCAGTCACCCAATGACCTACGGTGCCAAGTTTGGGTATTCTGGCTTAAATACTGTGAGAATGACAGCAATTTAAAGGTTTCTCATTAAAGTTAATAGGGAAAATCTGATTTGTTGTTGTTGGCTCCGCCCACTTTTTAAATTTTTGAATCCAAAGTAATCTATCACCTGATTTCAGCGATTTGAAGCCCCTGACATCAATCATGGCAGCATTTTTCAATTTTCTGAATTTTTTTTTTTCCATATTGAAATCAATGAAAGAAATCTGATTGGTTGTTTTTGGCCCCGCCCACTTTTCAAAATTTTAATCCTAATCCTAAATTGTCCAACTGTACCACGTTTGGGAAACCTGCCATTAACAGTCTAAGAGCAGCGGCAGTTTGAATTTTTCCCATTTAAACAAATGGCTGAAATTTGATTGGCCGTTGTAGACTCCGCCCACTTTTTCATTATTTTTTGAATCCAGTCACCCAATGACCTACGGTGCCAAGTTTGGGTATTCTGGCTTAAATACTGTGAGAATGACAACAATTTAAAGGTTTCTCATTAAAGTTAATAGGGAAAATCTGATTTGTTTTTGTTGGCTCCGCCCACTTTTAAATTTTTTGAATCCAAAGTAATCTATGACCTGATCTCAGCGATTTGAAGCCCCTGACATCAATCATGGCAGCATTTTTCAATTTTCTGAAATTTTTTTTTTCCATATTGAAATCAATGAAAGAAATCTGATTGGTTGTTTTTGGGCCCGCCCACTTTTCAAAATTTTAATCCTAATCCTAAATTGTCCAACTGTACCAAGTTTGGGAAACCTGCCATTAACAGTCTAAGAGCAGCGGCAGTTAGAATTTTTCCCATTTAAACAAATGGCTGAAATTTGATTGGCCGTTGTAGACTCCGCCCACTTTTTCATTATTTTTTGAATCCAGTCACCCAATGACCTACGGTGCCAAGTTTGGGTATTCTGGCTTAAATACTGTGAGAATGACAGCAATTTAAAGGTTTCTTATTGAAGTCAATAGGGAAAATCTGGTTGTTTGTAGCTCCGCCCACTTTTTAATGTCCCCAAAATGTGACCGAAATTTTCAGGTTGACCCCATGACTGAGTGACCCAAGTTTGGTGAGTTTCACTCCGAAGCTGTATGAGTGACAAACATTTGCATTTTTCCAATAAAACTCTATGGGAGAAAAAAAGAGGTTTTCGGGGGCCCGCCCCAGGGGCCCGGAGGGTGGGATCGGTTAACAAAGCACAAGCAAGATACTCGGGTATGTGCCGACCAAGAGTGCAAAGTTCGGTATTTATACTCCTAAATCTGTGGGAGGAGTAGCAATTTGAACGTCTCATTGTAGTCAATGGGGAGAATTTGATTGGTTCTGTGTGGCCCCGCCCACATTTTCGGGTCTCCGAAATGTGCTAACAAATTGCGCGTTGACCCCATGACTAAGTGACCCAAGTTTGGTGACTTTAGTTTAAAATCTGTGCGACTGGGAGCGATTTGAAAATTGTCCCTGTCAAAGTCAATGGGAAAAACATGGATTTTGGGGGCCCTGTCCCAGGGGCCCGGAGGGTGGGATCGGGTAACAAAGCAAAAGCAAGGTACTCGGGTGGGTGCCGACCAAGTCTGCAAAGTCTGGAATTTGTACTCCTAAAAATGTGGGAGGAGTAGCAATTTGAAGTTCTCATTAAAGTCAATGGGGAGATTTTGATTGGTTCTGTATGGCCCCGCCCACTTTTTGGGGTCCCCGAAATGTGCCCAAAATTTTCGGGTTGACTCCATGACTAAGTGACCCAAGTTTGGTGACTTTAGCCTCAAAGCCTGGCGAGTGGGAGCGATTTGAAAATTTACCCTGTCAAAGTCTATGGGAAAAAAGGGGGCTTCCGGGGCCCGCCACGGGGGCCCCGGGGGTGGGATCGCTCCACAAAGTAATAGCAATCCGATCGGGTACAATCTGCACGTTTTGGTAAATTTTTGTCTATGTAGTGTAAAAACTGTGGGAGGAGTTAGGGTGGCAAATTTGGCTATAATAATAATAATAATAACTAGAAAAGGTACAATTTCTGGGGAAATTGTGTGATGTGTTCTTGCCTCCACCAGTAGCTTACAACTGGAGTGGGCGGAGTAACTGGGTGGAGTGTAGACTCTGCCCACTTTTATAAATTTTGACCTTTGTCTCACACTGACCCACCCTGCCGAGTTTGGGTGCTGTGAGAATGACAGCTGTTTAAAGGTTTCTTATTGAAGTCAATAGGGAAAATCTGATTGGTTGTTTTTGGCCCCGCCCACTTTTCTGAATTTTAATCCTAATCCTAAATTGTCCAACTGTACCAAGTTTGGGGATCCTGCCATTAACAGTCTAAGAGCAGCGGCAGTTTTACATTTTCCCATTAAAACATATAGCTGAAATTTGATTGGCCGTTGTAGACCCCGCCCACTTTAAAACATTTGAATTCTAGTCACCTATTAACCGAATATATTAAGTTTAACAACCCTGCCATTAACAATGTTGAAATGGCAGCAATTTAAAATTTTCTCATTGAAGACAATAGGGAAAATCTGATTTGTTGTTGTTGGCTCCGCCCACTTTTACATTTTTTGAATCCAAAGTAATCTATGACCTGATCTCAGCGATTTGAAGCCCCTGACATCAATCATGGCAGCATTTTTCAATTTTCTGAATTTTTTTTTTTCCATATTGAAATCAATGAAAGAAATCTGATTGGTTGTTTGTAGCTCCGCCCACTTTTTAATGTCCCCAAAATGTGACAGAAATTTTCAGGTTGACCCCATGACTGAGTGACCCAAGTTTGGTGAGTTTCACTCCGAAGCTGTATGAGTGACAAACATTTGCATTTTTCCAATAAAACTCTATGGGAGAAAAAAAGAGGTTTTCGGGGGCCCGCCCCAGGGGCCCGGAGGGTGGGATCGGTTAACAAAGCACAAGCAAGATACTCGGGTATGTGCCGACCAAGAGTGCAAAGTTCGGTATTTATACTCCTAAATCTGTGGGAGGAGTAGCAATTTGAACGTCTCATTGTAGTCAATGGGGAGAATTTGATTGGTTCTGTGTGGCCCCGCCCACATTTTCGGGTCTCCGAAATGTGCTAACAAATTGCGCGTTGACCCCATGACTAAGTGACCCAAGTTTGGTGACTTTAGTTTAAAATCTGTGCGACTGGGAGCAATTTGAAAATTGTCCCTGTCAAAGTCAATGGGAAAAACATGGATTTTGGGGGCCCTGTCCCAGGGGCCCGGAGGGTGGGATCGGGTAACAAAGCAAAAGCAAGGTACTCGGGTGGGTGCCGACCAAGTCTGCAAAGTCTGGAATTTGTACTCCTAAAAATGTGGGAGGAGTAGCAATTTGAAGTTCTCATTAAAGTCAATGGGGAGATTTTGATTGGTTCTGTATGGCCCCGCCCACTTTTTGGGGTCCCCGAAATGTGCCCAAAATTTTCGGGTTGACTCCATGACTAAGTGACCCAAGTTTGGTGACTTTAGCGTCAAAGCCTGGCGAGTGGGAGCGATTTGAAAATTTACCCTGTCAAAGTCTATGGGAAAAAAGGGGGCTTCCGGGGCCCGCCACGGGGGCCCCGGGGGTGGGATCGCTCCACAAAGTAATAGCAATCCGATCGGGTACAATCTGCACGTTTTGGTAAATTTTTGTCTATGTAGTGTAAAAACTGTGGGAGGAGTTAGGGTGGCAAATTTGGCTATAATAATAATAATAATAACTAGAAAAGGTACAATTTCTGGGGAAATTGTGTGATGTGTTCTTGCCTCCACCAGTAGCTTACAACTGGAGTGGGCGGAGTAACTGGGTGGAGTGTAGACTCCGCCCACTTTTATAAATTTTGACCTTTGTCTCACACTGACCCACCCTGCCGAGTTTGGGTGCTGTGAGAATGACAGCTGTTTAAAGGTTTCTTATTGAAGTCAATAGGGAAAATCTGATTGGTTGTTTGTGGCTCCGCCCACTTTTTAGCATCCCCAAAATGAGATATACATTGGCACAGTCCTCCAGTGACCAACTGTGCCAAGTTTCGGGAACCCTGCCATTAACAGTCTAAGAGCAGCGGCAGTTTGAATTTTTCCCATTTAAACAAATGGCTGAAATTTGATTGGCCGTTGTAGACCCCGCCCACTTTTTAATTTTTTTTGACCCCAGTCACCCAATGACCTACGGTGCCTAGTTTGGGTATTCTGGCTTAAATACTGTGAGAATGACAGCAATTTAAAAGTTTCTCATTGAAGTCAATAGGGAAAATCTGATTGGTGGTTTGTAGCTCCGCCCACTTTTTAATGTCCCCCAAAATGTGACAGAAATTTTCAGGTTGACCCCATGACTAAGTGACCCAAGTTTGGTGACTTTAGTTTAAAATCTGTGCGACTGGGAGAGATTTGAAAATTGTCCCTGTCAAAGTCAATGGGAAAAACGTGGATTTTGGGGGCCCTGTCCCAGGGGCCCGGAGGGTGGGATCGGGTAACAAAGCAAAAGCAAGGTACTCGGGTGGGTGCCGACCAAGTCTGCAAAGTTTGGAATTTGTACTCCTAAAAATGTGGGAGGAGTAGCAATTTGAAGTCTCATTAAAGTCAATGGGGAGATTTTGATTGGTTCTGTGTGGCCCCGCCCACTTTTTGGGGTCCCCGAAATGTGCCCAAAATTTTCGGGTTGACTCCATGACTAAGTGACCCAAGTTTGGTGACTTTAGCGTCAAAGCCTGGCGAGTGGGAGCGATTTGAAAATTTACCCTGTCAAAGTCTATGGGAAAAAAGGGGGCTTCCGGGGCCCGCCACGGGGGCCCCGGGGGTGGGATCGCTCCACAAAGTAATAGCAATCCGATCGGGTACAATCTGCACGTTTTGGTAAATTTTTGTCTATGTAGTGTAAAAACTGTGGGAGGAGTTAGGGTGGCAAATTTGGCTATAATAAGAATAAGAATAAGAATAACTAGAAAAGGTACAATTTCTGGGGAAATTGTGTGATGTGTTCTTGCCTCCACCAGTAGCTTACAACTGGAGTGGGCGGAGTAACTGGGTGGAGTGTAGACTCCGCCCACTTTTATAAATTTTGACCTTTGTCTCACACTGACCCACCCTGCCGAGTTTGGGTGCTGTGAGAATGACAGCTGTTTAAAGGTTTCTTATTGAAGTCAATAGGGAAAATCTGATTGGTTGTTTGTGGCTCCGCCCACTTTTTAGCATCCCCAAAATGAGATATACATTGGCACAGTCCTCCAGTGACCAACTGTGCCAAGTTTCAGAACCCTGCCATTAACAGTCTAAGAGCAGCGGCAGTTTGAATTTTTCCCATTTAAACAAATGGCTGAAATTTGATTGGCCGTTGTAGACCCCGCCCCCTTTTTAAATTTTTTTTGACCCCAGTCACCCAATGACCTACGGTGCCTAGTTTGGGTATTCTGGCTTAAATACTGTGAGAATGACAGCAATTTAAAAGTTTCTCATTGAAGTCAATAGGGAAAATCTGATTGGTGGTTTGTAGCTCCGCCCACTTTTTAATGTCCCCCAAAATGTGACAGAAATTTTCAGGTTGACCCCATGACTAAGTGACCCAAGTTTGGTGACTTTAGTTTAAAATCTGTGCGACTGGGAGAGATTTGAAAATTGTCCCTGTCAAAGTCAATGGGAAAAACGTGGATTTTGGGGGCCCTGTCCCAGGGGCCCGGAGGGTGGGATCGGTTAACAAAGCACAAGCAAGATACTCGGGTATGTGCCGACCAAGAGTGCAAAGTTCGGTATTTATACTCCTAAATCTGTGGGAGGAGTAGCAATTTGAACGTCTCATTGTAGTCAATGGGGAGAATTTGATTGGTTCTGTGTGGCCCCGCCCACATTTTCGGGTCTCCGAAATGTGCTAACAAATTGCGCGTTGACCCCATGACTAAGTGACCCAAGTTTGGTGACTTTAGTTTAAAATCTGTGCGACTGGGAGCGATTTGAAAATTGTCCCTGTCAAAGTCAATGGGAAAAACATGGATTTTGGGGGCCCTGTCCCAGGGGCCCGGAGGGTGGGATCGGGTAACAAAGCAAAAGCAAGGTACTCGGGTGGGTGCCGACCAAGTCTGCAAAGTCTGGAATTTGTACTCCTAAAAATGTGGGAGGAGTAGCAATTTGAAGTTCTCATTAAAGTCAATGGGGAGATTTTGATTGGTTCTGTATGGCCCCGCCCACTTTTTGGGGTCCCCGAAATGTGCCCAAAGTTTTCGGGTTGACTCCATGACTAAGTGACCCAAGTTTGGTGACTTTAGCGTCAAAGCCTGGCGAGTGGGAGCGATTTGAAAATTTACCCTGTCAAAGTCTATGGGAAAAAAGGGGGCTTCCGGGGCCCGCCACGGGGGCCCCGGGGGTGGGATCGCTCCACAAAGTAATAGCAATCCGATCGGGTACAATCTGCACGTTTTGGTAAATTTTTGTCTATGTAGTGTAAAAACTGTGGGAGGAGTTAGGGTGGCAAATTTGGCTATAATAATAATAATAATAATAATAATATATATGTGAGATAATAGTATGTGGTCTTGCTATGCAAGAACACATAATAATAATAACTAGAAAAGGTACAATTTCTGGGGAAATTGTGTGATGTGTTCTTGCCTCCACCAGTAGCTTACAACTGGAGTGGGCGGAGTAACTGGGTGGAGTGTAGACTCCGCCCACTTTTATAAATTTTGACCTTTGTCTCACACTGACCCACCCTGCCGAGTTTGGGTGCTGTGAGAATGACAGCTGTTTAAAGGTTTCTTATGAAGTCAATAGGGAAAATCTGATTGGTTGTTTGTGGCTCCGCCCACTTTTAGCAGTCCCCAAAATGAGATATACATTGGCACAGTCCTCCAGTGACCAACTGTGCCAAGTTTCGGAACCCTGCCATTAACAGTCTAAGAGCAGCGGCAGTTTGAATTTTTCCCATTTAAACAAATGGCTGAAATTTGATTGGCCGTTGTAGACCCCGCCCACTTTTTAATTTTTTTTGACCCCAGTCACCCAATGACCTACGGTGCCTAGTTTGGGTATTCTGGCTTAAATACTGTGAGAATGACAGCAATTTAAAAGTTTCTCATTGAAGTCAATAGGGAAAATCTGATTGGTGGTTTGTAGCTCCGCCCACTTTTTAATGTCCCCCAAAATGTGACAGAAATTTTCAGGTTGACCCCATGACTAAGTGACCCAAGTTTGGTGACTTTAGTTTAAAATCTGTGCGACTGGGAGAGATTTGAAAATTGTCCCTGTCAAAGTCAATGGGAAAAACGTGGATTTTGGGGGCCCTGTCCCAGGGGCCCGGAGGGTGGGATCGGGTAACAAAGCAAAAGCAAGGTACTTGGGTGGGTGCCGACCAAGTCTGCAAAGTCTGGAATTTGTACTCCTAAAAATGTGGGAGGAAGTAGCAATTTGAAGTTCTCATTAAAGTCAATGGGGAGATTTTGATTGGTTCTGTATGGCCCCGCCCACTTTTTGGGGTCCCCGAAATGTGCCCAAAATTTTCGGGTTGACTCCATGACTAAGTGACCCAAGTTTGGTGACTTTAGCGTCAAAGCCTGGCGAGTGGGAGCGATTTGAAAATTTACCCTGTCAAAGTCTATGGGAAAAAAGGGGGCTTCCGGGGCCCGCCACGGGGGCCCCGGGGGTGGGATCGCTCCACAAAGTAATAGCAATCCGATCGGGTACAATCTGCACGTTTTGGTAAATTTTTGTCTATGTAGTGTAAAAACTGTGGGAGGAGTTAGGGTGGCAAATTTGGCTATAATAATAATAATAATAATAATAATATATATGTGAGATAATAGTATGTGGTCTTGCTATGCAAGAACACATAATAATAATAACTAGAAAAGGTACAATTTCTGGGGAAATTGTGTGATGTGTTCTTGCCTCCACCAGTAGCTTACAACTGGAGTGGGCGGAGTAACTGGGTGGAGTGTAGACTCCGCCCACTTTTATAAATTTTGACCTTTGTCTCACACTGACCCACCCTGCCGAGTTTGGGTGCTGTGAGAATGACAGCTGTTTAAAGGTTTCTTATTGAAGTCAATAGGGAAAATCTGATTGGTTGTTTGTGGCTCCGCCCACTTTTTAGCATCCCCAAAATGAGATATACATTGGCACAGTCCTCCAGTGACCAACTGTGCCAAGTTTCAGAACCCTGCCATTAACAGTCTAAGAGCAGCGGCAGTTTGAATTTTTCCCATTTAAACAAATGGCTGAAATTTGATTGGCCGTTGTAGACCCCGCCCCCTTTTTAAATTTTTTTTGACCCCAGTCACCCAATGACCTACGGTGCCTAGTTTGGGTATTCTGGCTTAAATACTGTGAGAATGACAGCAATTTAAAAGTTTCTCATTGAAGTCAATAGGGAAAATCTGATTGGTGGTTTGTAGCTCCGCCCACTTTTTAATGTCCCCCAAAATGTGACAGAAATTTTCAGGTTGACCCCATGACTAAGTGACCCAAGTTTGGTGACTTTAGTTTAAAATCTGTGCGACTGGGAGAGATTTGAAAATTGTCCCTGTCAAAGTCAATGGGAAAAAAAGAGGTTTTCGGGGGCCCGTCCCAGGGGCCCGGAGGGTGGGATCGGTTAACAAAGCACAAGCAAGATACT
The DNA here is from genome assembly GCF_014858855.1 of Bufo gargarizans. Lineage (NCBI taxonomy): Eukaryota > Metazoa > Chordata > Amphibia > Anura > Bufonidae > Bufo > Bufo gargarizans. The sequence continues at coordinate 90,781,342 of NC_058082.1, read as the reverse complement.
CGGGTATGTGCCGACCAAGAGTGCAAAGTTCGGTATTTATACTCCTAAATCTGTGGGAGGAGTAGCAATTTGAACGTCTCATTGTAGTCAATGGGGAGAATTTGATTGGTTCTGTGTGGCCCCGCCCACATTTTCGGGTCTCCGAAATGTGCTAACAAATTGCGCGTTGACCCCATGACTAAGTGACCCAAGTTTGGTGACTTTAGTTTAAAATCTGTGCGACTGGGAGCGATTTGAAAATTGTCCCTGTCAAAGTCAATGGGAAAAACATGGATTTTGGGGGCCCTGTCCCAGGGGCCCGGAGGGTGGGATCGGGTAACAAAGCAAAAGCAAGGTACTCGGGTGGGTGCCGACCAAGTCTGCAAAGTCTGGAATTTGTACTCCTAAAAATGTGGGAGGAGTAGCAATTTGAAGTTCTCATTAAAGTCAATGGGGAGATTTTGATTGGTTCTGTATGGCCCCGCCCACTTTTTGGGGTCCCCGAAATGTGCCCAAAGTTTTCGGGTTGACTCCATGACTAAGTGACCCAAGTTTGGTGACTTTAGCGTCAAAGCCTGGCGAGTGGGAGCGATTTGAAAATTTACCCTGTCAAAGTCTATGGGAAAAAAGGGGGCTTCCGGGGCCCGCCACGGGGGCCCCGGGGGTGGGATCGCTCCACAAAGTAATAGCAATCCGATCGGGTACAATCTGCACGTTTTGGTAAATTTTTGTCTATGTAGTGTAAAAACTGTAGGAGGAGTTAGGGTGGCAAATTTGGCTATAATAATAATAATAATAACTAGAAAAGGTACAATTTCTGGGGAAATTGTGTGATGTGTTCTTGCCTCCACCAGTAGCTTACAACTGGAGTGGGCGGAGTAACTGGGTGGAGTGTAGACTCCGCCCACTTTTATAAATTTTGACCTTTGTCTCACACTGACCCACCCTGCCGAGTTTGGGTGCTGTGAGAATGACAGCTGTTTAAAGGTTTCTTATTGAAGTCAATAGGGAAAATCTGATTGGTTGTTTGTGGCTCCGCCCACTTTTTAGCATCCCCAAAATGAGATATACATTGGCACAGTCCTCCAGTGACCAACTGTGCCAAGTTTCGGGAACCCTGCCATTAACAGTCTAAGAGCAGCGGCAGTTTGAATTTTTCCCATTTAAACAAATGGCTGAAATTTGATTGGCCGTTGTAGACCCCGCCCACTTTTTAATTTTTTTGACCCCAGTCACCCAATGACCTACGGTGCCTAGTTTGGGTATTCTGGCTTAAATACTGTGAGAATGACAGCAATTTAAAAGTTTCTCATTGAAGTCAATAGGGAAAATCTGATTGGTGGTTTGTAGCTCCGCCCACTTTTTAATGTCCCCCAAAATGTGACAGAAATTTTCAGGTTGACCCCATGACTAAGTGACCCAAGTTTGGTGACTTTAGTTTAAAATCTGTGCGACTGGGAGAGATTTGAAAATTGTCCCTGTCAAAGTCAATGGGAAAAACGTGGATTTTGGGGGCCCTGTCCCAGGGGCCCGGAGGGTGGGATCGGGTAACAAAGCAAAAGCAAGGTACTTGGGTGGGTGCCGACCAAGTCTGCAAAGTTTGGAATTTGTACTCCTAAAAATGTGGGAGAAGTAGCAATTTGAAGGTCTCATTAAAGTCAATGGGGAGATTTTGATTGGTTCTGTGTGGCCCCGCCCACTTTTTGGGGTCCCCGAAATGTGCCCAAAGTTTTCGGGTTGACTCCATGACTAAGTGACCCAAGTTTGGTGACTTTAGCTTCAAAGCCTGTGCGAGTGGGAGCGATTTGAAAATTTACCCTGTCAAAGTCTATGGGAAAAAAGGGGGCTTCCGGGGCCCGCCACGGGGGCCCGGGGGTGGGATCGCTCCACAAAGTAATAGCAATCCGATCGGGTACAATCTGCACGTTTTGGTAAATTTTTGTCTATGTAGTGTAAAAACTGTGGGAGGAGTTAGGGTGGCAAATTTGGCTATAATAATAATAATAATAATAATAAATATAATAATAATATATGTGAGATTAATAGTATGTGGTCTTGCTATGCAAGAACACATAATAATACTAGAAAAGGTACAATTTCTGGGGAAATTGTGTGATGTGTTTCTTGCCTCCACCAGTAGCTTACAACTGGAGTGGGCGGAGTAACTGGGTTGAGTGTAGACTCCGCCCACTTGTATAAATTTTGACCTTTGTCTCACACTGACCCACCCTGCCGAGTTTGGGTGCTGTGAGAATGACAGCTGTTTAAAGGTTTCTTATTGAAGTCAATAGGGAAAATCTGATTGGTTGTTTGTGGCTCCGCCCACTTTTTAGCATCCCCAAAATGAGATATACATTGGCACAGTCCTCCAGTGACCAACTGTGCCAAGTTTCGGGAACCCTGCCATTAACAGTCTAAGAGCAGCGGCAGTTTGAATTTTTCCCATTTAAACAAATGGCTGAAATTTGATTGGCCGTTGTAGACCCCGCCCACTTTTTAATTTTTTTGACCCCAGTCACCCAATGACCTACGGTGCCTAGTTTGGGTATTCTGGCTTAAATACTGTGAGAATGACAGCAATTTAAAAGTTTCTCATTGAAGTCAATAGGGAAAATCTGATTGGTGGTTTGTAGCTCCGCCCACTTTTTAATGTCCCCCAAAATGTGACAGAAATTTTCAGGTTGACCCCATGACTAAGTGACCCAAGTTTGGTGACTTTAGTTTAAAATCTGTGCGACTGGGAGAGATTTGAAAATTGTCCCTGTCAAAGTCAATGGGAAAAACGTGGATTTTGGGGGCCCTGTCCCAGGGGCCCGGAGGGTGGGATCGGGTAACAAAGCAAAAGCAAGGTACTTGGGTGGGTGCCGACCAAGTCTGCAAAGTTTGGAATTTGTACTCCTAAAAATGTGGGAGAAGTAGCAATTTGAAGGTCTCATTAAAGTCAATGGGGAGATTTTGATTGGTTCTGTGTGGCCCCGCCCACTTTTTGGGGTCCCCGAAATGTGCCCAAAGTTTTCGGGTTGACTCCATGACTAAGTGACCCAAGTTTGGTGACTTTAGCTTCAAAGCCTGGCGAGTGGGAGCGATTTGAAAATTTACCCTGTCAAAGTCTATGGGAAAAAAGGGGGCTTCCGGGGCCCGCCACGGGGGCCCCGGGGGTGGGATCGCTCCACAAAGTAATAGCAATCCGATCGGGTACAATCTGCACGTTTTGGTAAATTTTTGTCTATGTAGTGTAAAAACTGTGGGAGGAGTTAGGGTGGCAAATTTGGCTATAATAAGAATAAGAATAACTAGAAAAGGTACAATTTCTGGGGAAATTGTGTGATGTGTTCTTGCCTCCACCAGTAGCTTACAACTGGAGTGGGCGGAGTAACTGGGTGGAGTGTAGACTCCGCCCACTTTTATAAATTTTGACCTTTGTCTCACACTGACCCACCCTGCCGAGTTTGGGTGCTGTGCTAGAATGACAGCTGTTTAAAGGTTTCTTATTGAAGTCAATAGGGAAAATCTGATTGGTTGTTTGTGGCTCCGCCCACTTTTTAGCATCCCCAAAATGAGATATACATTGGCACAGTCCTCCAGTGACCAACTGTGCCAAGTTTCAGGAACCCTGCCATTAACAGTCTAAGAGCAGCGGCAGTTTGAATTTTTCCCATTTAAACAAATGGCTGAAATTTGATTGGCCGTTGTAGACCCCGCCCACTTTTTAATTATTTTTTGACCCCAGTCACCCAATGACCTACGGTGCCAAGTTTGGGTATTCTGGCTTAAATACTGTGAGAATGACAGCAATTTAAAGGTTTCTTATTGAAGTCAATAGGGAAAATCTGGTTGTTTGTAGCTCCGCCCACTTTTTAATGTCCCCAAAATGTGACCGAAATTTTCAGGTTGACCCCATGACTGAGTGACCCAAGTTTGGTGAGTTTCACTCCGAAGCTGTATGAGTGACAAACATTTGCATTTTTCCAATAAAACTCTATGGGAGAAAAAAAGAGGTTTTCGGGGGCCCGCCCCAGGGGCCCGGAGGGTGGGATCGGTTAACAAAGCACAAGCAAGATACTCGGGTATGTGCCGACCAAGAGTGCAAAGTTCGGTATTTATACTCCTAAATCTGTGGGAGGAGTAGCAATTTGAACGTCTCATTGTAGTCAATGGGGAGAATTTGATTGGTTCTGTGTGGCCCCGCCCACATTTTCGGGTCTCCGAAATGTGCTAACAAATTGCGCGTTGACCCCATGACTAAGTGACCCAAGTTTGGTGACTTTAGTTTAAAATCTGTGCGACTGGGAGCGATTTGAAAATTGTCCCTGTCAAAGTCAATGGGAAAAACATGGATTTTGGGGGCCCTGTCCCAGGGGCCCGGAGGGTGGGATCGGGTAACAAAGCAAAAGCAAGGTACTCGGGTGGGTGCCGACCAAGTCTGCAAAGTCTGGAATTTGTACTCCTAAAAATGTGGGAGGAGTAGCAATTTGAAGTTCTCATTAAAGTCAATGGGGAGATTTTGATTGGTTCTGTATGGCCCCGCCCACTTTTTGGGGTCCCCGAAATGTGCCCAAAATTTTCGGGTTGACTCCATGACTAAGTGACCCAAGTTTGGTGACTTTAGCGTCAAAGCCTGGCGAGTGGGAGCGATTTGAAAATTTACCCTGTCAAAGTCTATGGGAAAAAAGGGGGCTTCCGGGGCCCGCCACGGGGGCCCCGGGGGTGGGATCGCTCCACAAAGTAATAGCAATCCGATCGGGTACAATCTGCACGTTTTGGTAAATTTTTGTCTATGTAGTGTAAAAACTGTGGGAGGAGTTAGGGTGGCAAATTTGGCTATAATAATAATAATAATAACTAGAAAAGGTACAATTTCTGGGGAAATTGTGTGATGTGTTCTTGCCTCCACCAGTAGCTTACAACTGGAGTGGGCGGAGTAACTGGGTGGAGTGTAGACTCCGCCCACTTTTATAAATTTTGACCTTTGTCTCACACTGACCCACCCTGCCGAGTTTGGGTGCTGTGAGAATGACAGCTGTTTAAAGGTTTCTTATTGAAGTCAATAGGGAAAATCTGATTGGTTGTTTGTGGCTCCGCCCACTTTTTAGCATCCCCAAAATGAGATATACATTGGCACAGTCCTCCAGTGACCAACTGTGCCAAGTTTCGGGAACCCTGCCATTAACAGTCTAAGAGCAGCGGCAGTTTGAATTTTTCCCATTTAAACAAATGGCTGAAATTTGATTGGCCGTTGTAGACCCCGCCCACTTTTTAATTTTTTTTGACCCCAGTCACCCAATGACCTACGGTGCCTAGTTTGGGTATTCTGGCTTAAATACTGTGAGAATGACAGCAATTTAAAAGTTTCTCATTGAAGTCAATAGGGAAAATCTGATTGGTGGTTTGTAGCTCCGCCCACTTTTTAATGTCCCCCAAAATGTGACAGAAATTTTCAGGTTGACCCCATGACTAAGTGACCCAAGTTTGGTGACTTTAGTTTAAAATCTGTGCGACTGGGAGAGATTTGAAAATTGTCCCTGTCAAAGTCAATGGGAAAAACGTGGATTTTGGGGGCCCTGTCCCAGGGGCCCGGAGGGTGGGATCGGGTAACAAAGCAAAAGCAAGGTACTCGGGTGGGTGCCGACCAAGTCTGCAAAGTTTGGAATTTGTACTCCTAAAAATGTGGGAGAAGTAGCAATTTGAAGGTCTCATTAAAGTCAATGGGGAGATTTTGATTGGTTCTGTGTGGCCCCGCCCACTTTTTGGGGTCCCCGAAATGTGCCCAAAATTTTCGGGTTGACTCCATGACTAAGTGACCCAAGTTTGGTGACTTTAGCGTCAAAGCCTGGCGAGTGGGAGCGATTTGAAAATTTACCCTGTCAAAGTCTATGGGAAAAAAGGGGGCTTCCGGGGCCCGCCACGGGGGCCCCGGGGGTGGGATCGCTCCACAAAGTAATAGCAATCCGATCGGGTACAATCTGCACGTTTTGGTAAATTTTTGTCTATGTAGTGTAAAAACTGTGGGAGGAGTTAGGGTGGCAAATTTGGCTATAATAATAATAATAATAATAATAATATATATGTGAGATAATAGTATGTGGTCTTGCTATGCAAGAACACATAATAACTAGAAAAGGTACAATTTCTGGGGAAATTGTGTGATGTGTTCTTGCCTCCACCAGTAGCTTACAACTGGAGTGGGCGGAGTAACTGGGTGGAGTGTAGACTCCGCCCACTTTTATAAATTTTGACCTTTGTCTCACACTGACCCACCCTGCCGAGTTTGGGTGCTGTGAGAATGACAGCTGTTTAAAGGTTTCTTATTGAAGTCAATAGGGAAAATCTGATTGGTTGTTTGTGGCTCCGCCCACTTTTTAGCATCCCCAAAATGAGATATACATTGGCACAGTCCTCCAGTGACCAACTGTGCCAAGTTTCGGGAACCCTGCCATTAACAGTCTAAGAGCAGCGGCAGTTTGAATTTTTCCCATTTAAACAAATGGCTGAAATTTGATTGGCCGTTGTAGACCCCGCCCACTTTTTAATTTTTTTTGACCCCAGTCACCCAATGACCTACGGTGCCTAGTTTGGGTATTCTGGCTTAAATACTGTGAGAATGACAGCAATTTAAAAGTTTCTCATTGAAGTCAATAGGGAAAATCTGATTGGTGGTTTGTAGCTCCGCCCACTTTTTAATGTCCCCCAAAATGTGACAGAAATTTTCAGGTTGACCCCATGACTAAGTGACCCAAGTTTGGTGACTTTAGTTTAAAATCTGTGCGACTGGGAGAGATTTGAAAATTGTCCCTGTCAAAGTCAATGGGAAAAACGTGGATTTTGGGGGCCCTGTCCCAGGGGCCCGGAGGGTGGGATCGGGTAACAAAGCAAAAGCAAGGTACTCGGGTGGGTGCCGACCAAGTCTGCAAAGTTTGGAATTTGTACTCCTAAAAATGTGGGAGGAGTAGCAATTTGAAGTTCTCATTAAAGTCAATGGGGAGATTTTGATTGGTTCTGTGTGGCCCCGCCCACTTTTTGGGGTCCCCGAAATGTGCCCAAAATTTTCGGGTTGACTCCATGACTAAGTGACCCAAGTTTGGTGACTTTAGCGTCAAAGCCTGGCGAGTGGGAGCGATTTGAAAATTTACCCTGTCAAAGTCTATGGGAAAAAAGGGGGCTTCCGGGGCCCGCCACGGGGGCCCCGGGGGTGGGATCGCTCCACAAAGTAATAGCAATCCGATCGGGTACAATCTGCACGTTTTGGTAAATTTTTGTCTATGTAGTGTAAAAACTGTGGGAGGAGTTAGGGTGGCAAATTTGGCTATAATAATAATAATAATAACTAGAAAAGGTACAATTTCTGGGGAAATTGTGTGATGTGTTCTTGCCTCCACCAGTAGCTTACAACTGGAGTGGGCGGAGTAACTGGGTGGAGTGTAGACTCCGCCCACTTTTATAAATTTTGACCTTTGTCTCACACTGACCCACCCTGCCGAGTTTGGGTGCTGTGAGAATGACAGCTGTTTAAAGGTTTCTTATTGAAGTCAATAGGGAAAATCTGATTGGTTGTTTGTGGCTCCGCCCACTTTTTAGCATCCCCAAAATGAGATATACATTGGCACAGTCCTCCAGTGACCAACTGTGCCAAGTTTCAGGAACCCTGCCATTAACAGTCTAAGAGCAGCGGCAGTTTGAATTTTTCCCATTTAAACAAATGGCTGAAATTTGATTGGCCGTTGTAGACCCCGCCCACTTTTTAATTTTTTTTGACCCCAGTCACCCAATGACCTACGGTGCCTAGTTTGGGTATTCTGGCTTAAATACTGTGAGAATGACAGCAATTTAAAAGTTTCTCATTGAAGTCAATAGGGAAAATCTGATTGGTGGTTTGTAGCTCCGCCCACTTTTTAATGTCCCCCAAAATGTGACAGAAATTTTCAGGTTGACCCCATGACTAAGTGACCCAAGTTTGGTGACTTTAGTTTAAAATCTGTGCGACTGGGAGAGATTTGAAAATTGTCCCTGTCAAAGTCAATGGGAAAAACGTGGATTTTGGGGGCCCTGTCCCAGGGGCCCGGAGGGTGGGATCGGTTAACAAAGCACAAGCAAGATACTCGGGTATGTGCCGACCAAGAGTGCAAAGTTCGGTATTTATACTCCTAAATCTGTGGGAGGAGTAGCAATTTGAACGTCTCATTGTAGTCAATGGGGAGAATTTGATTGGTTCTGTGTGGCCCCGCCCACATTTTCGGGTCTCCGAAATGTGCTAACAAATTGCGCGTTGACCCCATGACTAAGTGACCCAAGTTTGGTGACTTTAGTTTAAAATCTGTGCGACTGGGAGCGATTTGAAAATTGTCCCTGTCAAAGTCAATGGGAAAAACATGGATTTTGGGGGCCCTGTCCCAGGGGCCCGGAGGGTGGGATCGGGTAACAAAGCAAAAGCAAGGTACTCGGGTGGGTGCCGACCAAGTCTGCAAAGTCTGGAATTTGTACTCCTAAAAATGTGGGAGGAGTAGCAATTTGAAGTTCTCATTAAAGTCAATGGGGAGATTTTGATTGGTTCTGTATGGCCCCGCCCACTTTTTGGGGTCCCCGAAATGTGCCCAAAGTTTTCGGGTTGACTCCATGACTAAGTGACCCAAGTTTGGTGACTTTAGCGTCAAAGCCTGGCGAGTGGGAGCGATTTGAAAATTTACCCTGTCAAAGTCTATGGGAAAAAAGGGGGCTTCCGGGGCCCGCCACGGGGGCCCCGGGGGTGGGATCGCTCCACAAAGTAATAGCAATCCGATCGGGTACAATCTGCACGTTTTGGTAAATTTTTGTCTATGTAGTGTAAAAACTGTAGGAGGAGTTAGGGTGGCAAATTTGGCTATAATAATAATAATAATAATAATAATATATATGTGAGATAATAGTATGTGGTCTTGCTATGCAAGAACACATAATAACTAGAAAAGGTACAATTTCTGGGGAAATTGTGTGATGTGTTCTTGCCTCCACCAGTAGCTTACAACTGGATGTGGGCGGAGTAACTGGGTGGAGTGTAGACTCCGCCCACTTTTATAAATTTTGACCTTTGTCTCACACTGACCCACCCTGCCGAGTTTGGGTGCTGTGAGAATGACAGCTGTTTAAAGGTTTCTTATTGAAGTCAATAGGGAAAATCTGATTGGTTGTTTGTGGCTCCGCCCACTTTTTAGCATCCCCAAAATGAGATATACATTGGCACAGTCCTCCAGTGACCAACTGTGCCAAGTTTCGGGAACCCTGCCATTAACAGTCTAAGAGCAGCGGCAGTTTGAATTTTCCCATTTAAACAAATGGCTGAAATTTGATTGGCCGTTGTAGACCCCGCCCACTTTTTAATTTTTTTTGACCCCAGTCACCCAATGACCTACGGTGCCTAGTTTGGGTATTCTGGCTTAAATACTGTGAGAATGACAGCAATTTAAAAGTTTCTCATTGAAGTCAATAGGGAAAATCTGATTGGTGGTTTGTAGCTCCGCCCACTTTTTAATGTCCCCCAAAATGTGACAGAAATTTTCAGGTTGACCCCATGACTAAGTGACCCAAGTTTGGTGACTTTAGTTTAAAATCTGTGCGACTGGGAGAGATTTGAAAATTGTCCCTGTCAAAGTCAATGGGAAAAACGTGGATTTTGGGGGCCCTGTCCCAGGGGCCCGGAGGGTGGGATCGGGTAACAAAGCAAAAGCAAGGTACTTCGGGTGGGTGCCGACCAAGTCTGCAAAGTTTGGAATTTGTACTCCTAAAAATGTGGGAGAAGTAGCAATTTGAAGGTCTCATTAAAGTCAATGGGGAGATTTTGATTGGTTCTGTGTGGCCCCGCCCACTTTTTGGGGTCCCCGAAATGTGCCCAAATTTTCGGGTTGACTCCATGACTAAGTGACCCAAGTTTGGTGACTTTAGCGTCAAAGCCTGGCGAGTGGGAGCGATTTGAAAATTTACCCTGTCAAAGTCTATGGGAAAAAAGGGGGCTTCCGGGGCCCGCCACGGGGGCCCCGGGGGTGGGATCGCTCCACAAAGTAATAGCAATCCGATCGGGTACAATCTGCACGTTTTGGTAAATTTTTGTCTATGTAGTGTAAAAACTGTGGGAGGAGTTAGGGTGGCAAATTTGGCTATAATAATAATAATAAGAACTAGAAAAGGTACAATTTCTGGGGAAATTGTGTGATGTGTTCTTGCCTCCACCAGTAGCTTACAACTGGAGTGGGCGGAGTAACTGGGTGGAGTGTAGACTCCGCCCACTTTTATAAATTTTGACCTTTGTCTCACACTGACCCACCCTGCCGAGTTTGGGTGCTGTGAGAATGACAGCTGTTTAAAGGTTTCTTATTGAAGTCAATAGGGAAAATCTGATTGGTTGTTTGTGGCTCCGCCCACTTTTTAGCATCCCCAAAATGAGATATACATTGGCACAGTCCTCCAGTGACCAACTGTGCCAAGTTTCGGAACCCTGCCATTAACAGTCTAAGAGCAGCGGCAGTTTGAATTTTTCCCATTTAAACAAATGGCTGAAATTTGATTGGCCGTTGTAGACCCCGCCCACTTTTTAATTTTTTTTTGACCCCAGTCACCCAATGACCTACGGTGCAAGTTTGGGTATTCTGACTTAAATATTGTGAGAATGACAGCAATTTAAAGGTTTCTCATTGAAGTCAATAGGGAAAATCTGATTTGTTGTTGTTGGCTCCGCCCACTTTTTAAATTTTTGAATCCAAATTAATCTATCACCTGATTTCAGAGATTTGAAGCCCCTGACATCAATCATGGAAGCATTTTCAATTTTCTGCATTTTTTTTTTCCACATTGAAATCAATGAAAGAAATCTGATTGGTTGTTTTTGGCCCCGCCCACTTTTCAAAATTTTAATCCTAATCCTAAATTGTCCAACTGTACCAAGTTTGGGGAACCTGCCATTAACAGTCTAAGAGCAGCGGCAGTTTGAATTTTTCCCATTTAAACAAATGGCTGAAATTTGATTGGCCGTTGTAGACTCCGCCCACTTTTTCATTAATTTTTTGAATCCAGTCACCCAATGACCTACGGTGCCAAGTTTGGGTATTCTGGCTTAAATACTGTGAGAATGACAGCAATTTAAAGGTTTCTCATTGAAGTCAATAGGAAAATCTGATTTGTTGTTGTTGGCTCCGCCCACTTTTTAAATTTTTGAATCCAAAGTAATCTATCACCTGATTTCAGCGATTTGAAGCCCCTGACATCAATCATGGCAGCATTTTTCAATTTTCTGAATTTTTTTTTTTCCATATTGAAATCAATGAAAGAAATCTGATTGGTTGTTTTTGGCCCCGCCCACTTTTCAAAATTTTAATCCTAATCCTAAATTGTCCAACTGTACCAAGTTTGGGAAACCTGCCATTAACAGTCTAAGAGCAGCGGCAGTTTGAATTTTTTCCCATTTAAACAAATGGCTGAAATTTGATTGGCCGTTGTAGACTCCGCCCACTTTTTCATTATTTTTTGAATCCAGTCACCCAATGACCTACGGTGCCTAAGTTTGGGTATTCTGGCTTAAATACTGTGAGAATGACAGCAATTTAAAAGTTTCTCATTGAAGTCAATAGGGAAAATCTGATTTGTTGTTGTTGGCTCCGCCCACTTTTTAAATTTTTGAATCCAAAGTAATCTATCACCTGATTTCAGCGATTTGAAGCCCCTGACATCAATCATGGCAGCATTTTTCAATTTTCTGAAATTTTTTTTTTTCCATATTGAAATCAATGAAAGAAATCTGATTGGTTGTTTTTGGCCCCGCCCACTTTTCAAAATTTTAATCCTAATCCTAAATTGTCCAACTGTACCAAGTTTGGGAAACCTGCCATTAACAGTCTAAGAGCAGCGGCAGTTTGAATTTTTCCCATTTAAACAAATGGCTGAAATTTGATTGGCCGTTGTAGACTCCGCCCACTTTTTCATTATTTTTTGAATCCAGTCACCCAATGACCTACGGTGCCAAGTTTGGGTATTCTGGCTTAAATACTGTGAGAATGACAGCAATTTAAAGGTTTCTTATTGAAGTCAATAGGGAAAATCTGATTGGTTGTTTGTAGCTCCGCCCACTTTTTAATGTCCCCAAAATGTGACAGAAATTTTCAGGTTGACCCCATGACTGAGTGACCCAAGTTTGGTGAGTTTCACTCCGAAGCTGTATGAGTGACAAACATTTGCATTTTTCCAATAAAACTCTATGGGAGAAAAAAAGAGGTTTTCGGGGGCCCGCCCCAGGGGCCCGGAGGGTGGGATCGGTTAACAAAGCACAAGCAAGATACTCGGGTATGTGCCGACCAAGAGTGCAAAGTTCGGTATTTATACTCCTAAATCTGTGGGAGGAGTAGCAATTTGAACGTCTCATTGTAGTCAATGGGGAGAATTTGATTGGTTCTGTGTGGCCCCGCCCACATTTTCGGGTCTCCGAAATGTGCTAACAAATTGCGCGTTGACCCCATGACTAAGTGACCCAAGTTTGGTGACTTTAGTTTAAATCTGTGCGACTGGGAGCGATTTGAAAATTGTCCCTGTCAAAGTCAATGGGAAAAACATGGATTTTGGGGGCCCTGTCCCAGGGGCCCGGAGGGTGGGATCGGGTAACAAAGCAAAAGCAAGGTACTCGGGTGGGTGCCGACCAAGTCTGCAAAGTCTGGAATTTGTACTCCTAAAAATGTGGGAGGAGTAGCAATTTGAAGTTCTCATTAAAGTCAATGGGGAGATTTTGATTGGTTCTGTATGGCCCCGCCCACTTTTTGGGGTCCCCGAAATGTGCCCAAAATTTCGGGTTGACTCCATGACTAAGTGACACCAAGTTGGTGACTTTAGCGTCAAAGCCTGGCGAGTGGGAGCGATTTGAAAATTTACCCTGTCAAAGTCTATGGGAAAAAAGGGGGCTTCCGGGGCCCGCCACGGGGGCCCCGGGGGTGGGATCGCTCCACAAAGTAATAGCAATCCGATCGGGTACAATCTGCACGTTTTGGTAAATTTTTGTCTATGTAGTGTAAAAACTGTGGGAGGAGTTAGGGTGGCAAATTTGGCTATAATATAATAAAT